>NC_140593.1:405928001-406528001 GCF_964204655.1 Triturus cristatus
AATACAACTTCAAGAAACAGATTTGTTAGTCAAAATATTAAAAAAAATAAAAAACATTATGAGTTGACATGGCAGTCATATTTAAATACGATTCTCCTTGGTGAGCATCCTTGTTAAGTCCCTTTTTCATTGGGTATCAAATAACTGTTCTACCCTGGACTATTGACATGGAAATTTTGGCTTCCCTTCTTTATGGTTTATGTTTGGTCGATTTTCCTAAATATTTTACAGAGGCCCTTTCCTTTTCCCGTAAAATCAGCAATGTTTATATTCCATGCCATATGTATGCCAACAATTTCATTTTACTGGACTACACTCCTGTTGGCCTACAAAAGAAAAGCAGATGCAGTAGGTGCTTATTGCTCACTAAATTGATTAACGATTAAGGCCAAAGAATAAAACCCTTATCTTCTCAACCAAGCTAAAGAAAAATTCTTTTTTTCCTCCAAGATATCCCTTTGGAGCAGGTAAGTGTTTATTAATACCTCTGCCTTCATTTTGCTGACAATCTTAGCTGGAACAAATTCTTTCCAACATTGAAAACCTCCCTTCTAGTAACAACAAACGTGCTAAAAATGGCTTATAATAAATATGGTGGTTATTTTTGTGATTCAGTTAGTTTCTCTGGATAACTGATTCGACAAGAAATCTACAGAAAGTACTTGTCTCAAAATCCTCTTTAAGGTTCCTTCGAGAGCCATGATACAGTCCTTAAGATTAGAAATGGATGTTCAATTTTGGAATCTGCAAGAGAAAGCTTTAGGTTTTCTTTATCCTTTAAACTGTTCTCCTTAGGAAGGTAAGTTTCTTGGCATTACCTGGAGCCTTGATTGTTGGCCCAGATAAGCTCACAATGGATGGTAGGACCGCAGTGTACCAATCTAATTTGGGGACCGATCTTATTACATTTGACAAGCCGCTGAGCCTGGCTACGGTTAAACGAATACTAAAGGAGAACATTTTGCAAATTAGTATGAGTAACAATACAACAATAGACAACACTTGGCTTGCAAAATTTCGATTTGTGGTTTATATTATTGGACGCGAGCCAATGGACTTTTACTTTGTTTACCCGAGATACATAACATTTCAAGAATTAAAATTCAATCTGGGGGGGAGGAGCCTAGCACTTGACCAAGATGGCCGTGTGAGCCTTGAGCTACCGCGACCCTCGCGCCCTCCTGCAATTATCCTGTCCTAAATCCTGATTTTCATGCACGGAATCCTGCAGATGAGACACAGCTGGGGC
The DNA here is from genome assembly GCF_964204655.1 of Triturus cristatus. Lineage (NCBI taxonomy): Eukaryota > Metazoa > Chordata > Amphibia > Caudata > Salamandridae > Triturus > Triturus cristatus. Next base: position 405,929,251 of record NC_140593.1, read on the forward strand.
GATTGACGTTGTCCGGGCTAAGATCGCCCACCGGGAACCGAAGTTGTGCATGGCGGAAGATTGCGGCCTACCTCCAAAGGATGCCAGGGGCTTGCGTTGGCAGGATGCCCAGCCACTAATTGAACAACAGCGGCCTCGGGAGGTGTGAACTGGCGGACGGGTGCCGCTGCACTTTCACTTTCTCGCCCTTTGCTTGCTCTGGGTTGGGAGTGCTTCATGCTGGTCCCCTGCTGTCTGGAAGACCTCCGCTCGGCCCTGGCTGGCTGCTGACGTCCTAGTTGACCCTGTTTCCTCTGGCTGAGTGAGGGACGTCTTTTTGCGACTGACCGCCCTGCTGTTCGAGATGTCGACCAAATCGGAGGCAGACAAGTCAAAGTCTAAGACTACCAGGCGGGGAGGATATACCCAATCCAACAATATGGATCGCTATGCCCAGCAGAAGGGGTCGCCTGGTGGATCGGGACAGTCGCTGGAAGCACAGAAGGCCGATTCATCCCCAGCCTCGGAGTTATCATTGCAGGATATCAAGGGGGCGATAGATGGGATGCAATCTTCGATTGGGCGACAATTCGAGACCCTGGCGCACAAGGTGGACATGATTCTGGTTGATGTCAACTTGATTCGCGCGGACCTGGGCAAAACCAATGAGCGGGTCAAGTCCCTGGACCTCAAGACTACTGGTCTCGCGGACGATGTCTCGGAACTCCAGGCTGAGGTTCGTAAGCTACGAACCGCGAATTACCTCTCCGCCCGCCGGCTCGAAGTCTTTGAAGGTCGGGCCCGGCGCAATAATGTGCGCCTTATTGGGGTCCCGGAAACTTCGGAGGAGCTCTCCGTCGATTTACTCGTCGAGGACTTGGTAGTGAATCATCTTGCGCCTAAGGGCCTTGGCAAGTTTTTTGCGGTGGAGCGGGCTCACCGAGTGCCTGGTGGACGGCCTAAGGTGGGAGCCCCCCCGCGGCCGATTGTCGCCCGGATCTTTAATTTTCGGGATCGAGACGCTATCCTGCAAGCATCGAGGGTGACAGGCCCAGTGCCTTTTCAGAATGCCTCTGTGAGCTTTTATCCTGACTTCACCCAGATGGTGCAGAAACAGAGGCAGAGTTTCCTGGGGGTGAAGCGGCGGCTTAGGGAGATGGACCTGAAGTATGCCATGCTTTTCCCCGCCAGGCTACGTGTGGTGTATGAGGATCGGACTTTCTTCTTCGAATCACCGGACATGGCGGGGGACTGGTTGGATGCGCTCCCTCGGCGACAGCCCGGCCGGGACCGCATGGATGGAGCGGAAGGCGACCGGGATGGACAGAAGTGATACCTCCGGTGTCGGTCTGTTTTGACTCAGCCCCGGACAGTGACTCGTACCCTACTGCAGTAATGGGAGGGCGGCGGGGGGAAGATAGGAGCTCTTTCCTCCCTTGGGGTACTTTTTGTAGATTTGTTTTTGATAGGGCGACAGGCACACTGCAAGTTGGGGGGGGCTTTGTAAGCTGACGCAGGGGTGCAGGGAGGGGGGGGGGATTCGGGATGTTGTTGGGGGTTGTTTTTTTCTTGCAAGGCGTAGCAATGGTTGTCAGTATTGTCCGATCGTGGTTCTCCGGGGGGGGGGGGGTGGAGGTCTCTTTGTGTTTGGGGATGGGGGATAGGGGCTTAAACATAATTAGCTGGAATGTCAATGGCTTAGGGGATCGTATTAAACGGGGGATAGTCCTGCAATTCTTGAAACGGACCTCGCCAGATGTGGTCCTCCTGCAGGAGACCCACCTTATAGGGAATACATGTTATGCACTTAACAGAAAGGGTTATAAATTCATTGCTCACTCGGGGTTTTCCTCGGGCTCCAGGGGTGTGGGCATACTTGTTAGAGCTTCCCTACCATTTGTGGTTGACTCCACCATCGCTGATGACAGGGGGCGCTTTGTGGCTGTGGCGGGGAGGTGGGAGGGCAGAACGTTGGTATTGGTTTCTGTTTATGTCCCTCCTGCCCTGCAGGCCTCCACGTTTGCTGATCTGGGCAAGGCCTTGTTGGAACTCCCCGAAGGGATGCTAGTGGTGGGAGGAGACTTCAATGCGGTTGGGTCTGGAATGCTCGATAGGTACCCGACCAGGGACACCGGGGGTGCTCAGAAGTGGCTTCCCGACTTTATAGATACTTTTGGTCTGGTAGACTGTTGGAGGCTACGGCACCCCACTCAGAGACAATATACCTTTCATTCCGGGGCCCACGGGAGTCTCTCTCGGATCGATTACTTGCTCACTCTGGCTGCGCACGCCTCATTGGTATCTGAGGCTAGGCACATGGCACGGGGCATATCTGATCATTCGCCGGTGTGGGCCCGTCTGGATATTGGCCGGGTGGTGGGGGGCAGGGTGGCTCCCATTAACCCCTGGTACTTTCGTGACCCCAAGCTGCGCGGTGCGTTGCTGAAGACAGTTGATCACTATTTTCAAGATAATCAGGGTTCGGTTGAATCTGCGGTGTCCTTGTGGGAAGCTTTTAAGACTGTATTGAGAGGGGAGGCCCTTTCCTTGGTAGTGGCCGCCAAGCGGCGGAGAGACGCCGAGGTGACACAAGTAGAGGACGAGATAGCGGCTTTAGAAGTGGCCTTGGAAGAGGATGTTGCAACGGCCACACTGCATAATTTGAGCTTGAAGCAATTGGAATATAGGGATCTGGTGACGAACGCTGCCAAGACCCTCAATAGGGAGCAGCAGGGTCGATTGTACGATGTTGGTGATAAGGCCGGGAAATTGCTGGCGTGGTTGGATAAAAAAGAGCGTGTTAATCGAGTGGTGCCGGAGTTGTCAATGGATGGGGGAGAGGTTGTCACTGACCCCGACGGTATAGTCCAGTGTTTCTCGGACTATTTTCGTACGGTATACACCTCGGTCTCGGATAGGCCGACTGAGGACTCGTGTGACCTTCTGCGTGATATCGCTCTGCCCTGCCTTTCTGCCATTGATAGGGATGACCTCGATGGCGATATAACTGTAGACGAAGTGGCGTGTGCTATCCGTGCGTTGCGCTCCGGTAAGGCCTCGGGCCCAAATGGTTTGCCAATTGAGCTGTATAAGCTTCGCCCGGATAAGTTGGCTCCTCACCTGCGCGCCATGTTTGTGGAGGCGCGGGTGAATGGGTTTCTTCCGCTTGATCAACGGCTGGCGACGATTGTGGTCATACATAAAGACGGTAAGCCCCGGGACAAGTGTGGCTCCTATCGGCCGATATCACTTCTCAACGCCGAGCCGAAAATCCTTGCTAACCGCCTGGTCCGGGTGCTTGGCGACTTGATCCACCCGGATCAGTCGGGCTTTATCCCGCACCGTAACACTGCACTGAATCTTAGACGTCTCCATGGAGTGATTGCTAGGACGGGCACGATGCGAGAGCCGGCTATTGTGGCGTCCCTCGATGCCACGATGGCCTTCGATACGGTGGAGTGGGCATACCTGTGGGCTGTGCTAGCCAAGTTCGGCTTTGGGCCTGGATTTGTAGGCTGGGTGAGGTTGCTCTATGAGGGGCCTCTTGCTAGCGTCGTGGTGAACGGGCGGGCGTCGACACCGTTCGCGCTCGGGAGAGGCACCCTGCAGGGTTGTCCCCTGTCGCCGTTGTTGTTCGCCCTTGCTCTTGAGCCGCTGGCGGCGTGGATACGATGGCACCCCGATATACGTGGGATTCGTTGGTCGCCTGACCACGAAGACCGTATTTCACTTTACGCCGACGATATTCTGTTATACCTCGCCTCGCCTAAGAAATCTCTTATAGCGGTTTGTGACGTCTTGACTTCTTTCGGTAGGAACTCTGGTCTTGTCATCAATTGGGGGAAGTCATACTTGTATGTCCTGTGTGGGGATGTCCCGCCTGTCCCGCGCAACTGCTCGATCCAGATAGCCCAGCAGGGTTTTTTGTATTTGGGGATCTATATTTCCACCGACCCCATCTTACGATACGAGAAGAACTTGCTCCCTCCCTTGGCACGTCTGCGACGGGACGTGGCGGGCTGGCGGCGGTTGCCGCTTTCCCTCCTTGGCCGTGCCGCCCTGTTTAAAATGATGTCTCTTCCCCGTTTCCTCTATGCCCTGCAGAATACCCTTGACTTGGTCCCGGCCAGTTATTTCCGTGAGGTCGAAAGCCACCAGCGCGCGCTATTGTGGGAAGGGCGTCCGCGCATAGCGATTGCTAAGTTGACGCTTCCATGGTATGACGGTGGTATCGCGCTTCCAGACATTCGACGTTATTATTGGGCCACTCAGTTGAGCGCGATTAACCATGGTGTATATGGTCCGGCGCTGAGCCCCGGCTTTGCCATGGACCGATGGTTACTACGTGGGGGTAATTACCACAGAGCGTTGTACTCGAAGTTGTTGGACTTAACTCTTACGGGGCCCACCAGGGTGGCCGTGCATGTATGGAAGGTGGTGACGGATTCACTGGGCTGGAAGGGTAAGCTTACCCTTGCCACCCCTCTGTTTGACTCCGATATTCTGGGAAAGCTTTGGCATACAAAATGGTTTGAGAAATGGGACCTGATCGGCATATCCAGGGTTGGAGACCTTTTGGTTAAGGGTAGGATAAAGTCATTCGAGGAGCTGCAGAAGGAATACGAGCTAGGGAGCACGGAGTTCTTCCGATACGCTCAAGTGTGCCACGCCTTGCGATCAGTCCTTGTAGAAGGGGAGAAGGTGCCTGAGTCCTCTCCGTTAGAGGACCGGATCCTGGATGGCCATATGCCAGAGAGTACGATCTCGCTCATTTATAAGAAACTAATTAATGTTCGGGTGGATCTTCTTCTAGGGTTGCGCGATAAATGGACCAGGGATGGCCTCGAACTTGATGATGAGGATTGGCAGTATGCAGTTTCTTCTCCCAAAGAGGTCGCGATCCCCGCGCGCCTGCGGCTGGTGCAGCTTAAAATACTCCATAGGGTCTACGTGACGGGGCCCCGGCTGGTCCATATGGGTTTCTCTGAGGAGGGCTTATGTAAGAGAGGCTGTGGTATGGTGGGCACCTTCCTACATATTATTTGGGAATGCGGTGCGATTATGGAGTTTTGAAAGCGAATCCACGATGTGATGGGGGAGGTGACGGGCATCGTCATGCAGCCTGAGGCGCGGTGTTGTCTCCTGAATGATTGGGGTCCTACTGACCACGACGCGGCACAGACTCAATGGGTGACCCTAGGGAACATGGTAGCCAAGCGCGACATCGCTCGTCTGTGGGGCTCTACTAGGCCTCCTACATTGACTGCGTGGATGGAAAACATGGATTGGAGCATGTTTAGGGAGAAGACAGTGTATTGTGCTCGAGGGCGCCCTCGGAAATGGCACTCTGTATGGGGGCGATGGAACCAATACAGAGGGGGCATATGCCTGCCCCCAGACCCGGACCCGCCTGAGGAGCAGCTCTCCCCTTAGCTTTCTTTCCGGCTTTGTACTTCTTGCTGGTATGTGTTTGTCTTCTTGAGTCTCTGACTTCCCCTCCTTTCCCTTGCTATCGACCTGTGTCTGTTGGACGAACTGGGGCTCGCTCCCCCTGATGGGAACCCTTTTTATGCTTTCAGTACTTATCGCCTTGCTTGTGTTTAGGTTTGGGTTTGTGTTTATTTAAAACTGAACCTTTGATTCTCCTGTCAGTGAAATGTGGACGCTCGCATGTGTTGTGTTTCTAAAGCTGCCGTACCTCCGGGTTGTCGGCTGAATAGCTGTGTCACTGATTTAAAAGAATAAAGGTTTAAAAAAAAAAAAAAAAAAAAATTCAATCTGATCCTTCCTAGCGGATCAAAGGTTATAGCACTAGGGTCACTGCTTACAGTGATAGCTGTTTTTGTTGTCTGAACATCAATTACAATATGGTGCATATTCTTTTTAATTTTGATCGTTTTGATGAAGAAAGGAAAAAGATTTTACTACCAATATTTTTAACGCATGAATGTCTAGTCAGATTGGACATTTTAAGCACTCAGTTCTCCCTGAATCACTTGACATTGGAGTAGCTTTGATAAATAAACTAAGACAGCATAAGAAAGATTTTGTTAAGTTTAACCATCTTATGCATTCCTGAAGGATCATGCATTGTAGCTTTTATTTTGATTCTATATATAGAAACTGATAAATGTAATTGCCATATGAATTTGGAATGTATATATATTTTTCTTAAATTAGATCCTGCTATTTGGATACAATTTATTTAAATAATTTCTACTTTATTTGTGGCATTTCATTTGTCTGCTGTGTTTAAGATTGTATTTTGTTAATTGTTTTACTTTATTGCATTTGTGCTTATATTTTATTCTGCACTTATTATGTGAATGCTTTTCAGAAATTAAATAAATTCAATAGGTATGTGCTAATGGGGAAAGTACTGCAGGCATGGTAAAACAACCCGAATCAACATGAAAGTAATTTTACCTTACTCTTCTGTCTTACTCTTACACCTGCTGCCTAAATACAGCAAATAGAGGTGTCTAACGAGCATGCATGGTGAAACGCCTCTGGAGTAGCACATAAGATCATCGCAGTACCCCACATGATCAATGGATTAACCCATATGATAATCTTAACTATTTCTGAAATAGGAAGTGCCTCTGAACAGCTGGAATTAAGGGAACAATAACATAGTAACACTAGAATTGGTAAATGAAAAACTGAGATGGCTAACCTGCCACAGTTGAGTTAAAAGATTTGAAGTTCATGATCCCCATTCATTTCCCTGTTCACCTGTGAAAGCACTAATGCAATCTATAAACGTAAATAACATGTACTTTTGGGCTCATTGCTTTTACAGTGTTATACAGCATGACCAAGACCTGGGATGGCAGCAGAAAACTTTACAAAGACATTGAGCAGCTGAATAATGTACAACATGATTCATCAAAAGTACTTCCCAAGCCTCAAAACCCTTTAGTCATCGCCGTCAACCAAGGAATAGGCTGATCACAGCAAATACACAGCCATATTCCTTTCCACGTGCAAGGGGCACCGTTTGACCAGGTTCCACTCAAACGCAGGCATTTGGACAGATAATGCAAAAAGTTCCCGGACAAACTTATGGTTTATCTCGATATCTTCCCGAGAAGGTAAATCAAGGCCTTGGAGCTTGCAAAATCTGTTTTACCAATCTTTGTATGCAAGCGATTTACCATCCGGGGCATGGTAATAAATCTTTGTTCTCAAGTAATATGGGACCTAAACTCTACTCACTGTCTCCTGAAACTGGAAAACATGTTGCACTTTCAAAAGATCAACTGGGGTCTTTTGTCCCTTCTAAGTCGTTAAACTAAGTATAATTAAACGGAATAATCTTAACATCTGCCGTTTTACAGTGCTTAAAACTGTATCGTTATGTGCAAATTTTAAAAAAATCATATTTGGATTAGATTTAAAGTATTTAACTAAGTTAACACACACTTGGGAAATTCGCTTGTGTTGCATCAAATGGCCATACGGTGGCAATATAGTTCGCTGAACAAACACACTAACTAGTCCTTATTTTGTTGTTGTTTCACAGAGGAGTTCATGCTTCGGTTATTTTGAGTTTTGTTAAGAGGCTAGATAATATGGGTGGGGGGCAAATTCAGTTGTGCATATTAGGATTAGGCACTGGAAACATTCCAGATCACTATACGATTAAAACAAAAAAAAATCAACCGTCGAATAGAAGCCCCGATTGGTATGTAAACAACATGTTGAAGGCACAACAGCTCCCCAAATCGGCAACATTTAAAATGCCCTCTTCACAACCTCACATGCGCGAGGCCCCTCGCTATTTCACTTTTCTAGTGTAGCACCTAGTGTAGCACCAATCGCCGGTTTGCCCCCCCCCCCAAAATTGCCTTCGGACTGCAGACAACCACAGCACGAGGGTTACTGTGGGGTGATGAGGCGGAAGCTCGCTCTGTGCAAAACTTGTTCCCAAATCCACACACAAAAAACAAATGTACCATCACTATATTTATTAAAGATTAATACAAATTATTATTATGGAAAAAATGCTTTTGCTTTGACCCGAAAAACAGACCTTAATAAACTAAACAAATCACAAACCGTAGAAAGTTTTTTTTCTGCGCTGTCCTGTCGGTTGGCAGATTTCAGTAGGAGATACCCGTAACAGGACAAAGTTAACCCCTTCGCTGCCAGGCCTTTTCCCCCTCCATCCATACCTCCCTGGAATCCCCTGGGTGTCTAGTTTTCAGAAATGTGTGGGTTTGGTAGGTTTCCCTAGGTGGCCGCCGAGCACCGGGCCAAAAACCCAAGTGACCCCCCTTGCAAAACCAGGTCGTTTTGAGATAGGCAAATTTCATGTCGCCTCACTACGTTATGGGTCCTTACCTGTCGCGGGAACTTGGGGCTCCCACACGAGTGAGGCACCGTTTTTAATCGGGAGACCCGGGGGAACGCTGGGTGGTAGGAAATTTGTGTCAGCCTGGTGATGCCACAACTTTCCCCCACAAAAATGTGTGAAAAGGGTGATTTTTTTCAGCTAAATTTGAGGTTTGCAGGGCATTCTGGGTAAGGAAACGTTCGGAGATCCACGCAAGCCATACCTCCCTGGAATCCCCAGGTGTCTAGTTTTCAGAAATGTGTGGGTTTGGTAGGTTTCCCTAGATGGCCGCCAAGCCCGGGGCCAAAAACTCATGGGACCCCCTTTGCAAAACCAGGTTGTTTTGTGATAGGTAATTTTGATGTCTCCTCAATAGGTTTTGGGCCCTTGCCTGACGCGAGGCACTAGGCCTACCCACGCAAGTGAGGTACCATTTTTCTCTGAAGACTTTGGGGAACGCAGGGTGGGTGGAATTTTGTTGACCCACGCAGATTCCAGAACTTTCCACCTCAGAAATGTGAGGAAAATGTGTTGTTTTGGACAAATTTTTAGGTTTGCAATGGATTCTGGGTAACAGAATATGGTGAGAGCCAGTGAAGTCACCCCATCCTGGATTCCCCTCGGTGTCTAGTTTTCAAAAATGTACAGGTTAGCTAGGTTTGCCTACGTGCCAACTGCGCTAGGGCCCAAAATCCACAGATATGCACATCGCTAAAAAACAATTTGGAGCCCAGTGGGCTTTCTGCCGCCCTGGGGTGGAATCGGGGAAGGGGGATTCATCCCGATATGCCCCTAAAGGGGCAGAAAGACTGCGGCTATTTTTTGTGGGGGTGGGGGCATTGGTATGACCATTTTGGGCAGCCCCCACACATAAAAAAAGCCTGCGTACTCGCTGGCGCCTAGTGGGCTTTCTGCCCCCCCAGGGGGCAGATCAGGGGCCGCTGCCACTATCTGCCCTCCCGGGGGGCAGAAAGACTGGAATTTCTCTGGGGGTGGGGTATTGTCATGCCCATTTTGGGGAGCCCCTACCCCTACACTACTAAAACAAAAAAATCCATGGTTTCTAGAGGGCCTTCTGCGCCCCCCAGGGGGGGCCAGATTGGGGGCTACAGCTCCCATCTGCCTCCTGGGGGGCAGAAAGACTGTCAATTTTGTGGGGGGGAGGGTGGGAGCATTGGCGTGCCCGTTTCGGGCAGCCCACACCCTAAATTGCGCAAAAAAAATCCCTGGTGGATAGTGGGCTTTCTGCCCCTCTGCAGGGGGCAGATTAGGGGCTACTGCCCCATCTGCCCCCCAGGCGGGTAGAAAAGCTGTAATGATGGCAGGTGGGTGGGGGCATTGGCGTGCCCGTTTCAAGCAGCCCCCACCCTAAAAAAACTGAAAACAAATCCCTGGTATATAGTGGGCTTTCTGCCCCCCCGAAGGGGCAGATTAAGGGCCAATGCCCCATCTGCCCCCCGGGGGGTGGCAGAAAGACTGATAATGGGGGGTGGGGGCATGGGCCTGCCCGTTTTGGGCAGCCCCCACCTCTTTTTTTTTTTTAAATTCCCTGGTGTCTAGTGGGCTTTTGCCCCCTTGGGGGGGGGGGGCAGATTGGGGACTACTGCCCCCATCTGCCCCCCAGGGGGGCAAAAAGACTACATTATGCCAAAATTGTTTGGGGGGAGCAAAGGCCCTTGCCCAAGGGGCCGCTCCCCCCTCCCTGGTGTCTAATGGGTGGATCCCTGCTTGGGGATTGCCCTCCTGTGGCGATCCCCAAGCAGGAATCCACTGGGGATTCTCCCCTTTCCAACGATACCTCTCCCGTCTTTCTACGTGCCCAGGGGGCTGAGATAGCCCCCTGAGCACGTAGAAAGTGAAACTGAAATGAGCCTCTTGGCTCATTTTAGTTTCAGTTTCAGTGTACTGACATTGGCGCGACGTGCGCGCCGATCGTCATTACACTGAAAGCAGGGGGGGGGGGGAAGCTCTTCCCCAGCTCCCAAGGCTATTTTCAGTGAAAGGGAATTCCTCTGGTGCCCGCACCAGAGGGATTCCCCAGGGAGTGCCTCATGACGAGCTGGACTCGTCATGGGCACAGCGCGACTGTGCTCCATGATGAGTCCAGCTTGTCATGGGCACAGAAGGGGTTAAGATAGTAAGAAAAACTGTCTTTTGGGAATTAGAGGTTAGTAGGTGGGTCCAAGCGAAATCCGTTGTTTCGCTTTATTTGCCTGCTTTTTCTTCCCTCATGTTGTGTTGTTTGTCTTTCTGTTATAGTAAACTATTGTGGGTTGATTTCCTGCTGTCATGGATGGTCAAGAAGGAGAAGCGTGGTCCTTAACTGCAGCTTGAGGTCCCACTGGTGCCCCCTCAGGCATGTGGGTTTTATTGGTCATCACCTCTCGCACAATGAACACACAACCGGCATTGAGTGAATGCTTGGGTGTCCAGATATTAATGCCTGTCGGGAGTTCAGGGACATGTGTCGTGGGTTGATGGCTGCGGCATATGTGCAGCCATCTTAGTACGCCCTCAAAAGCATCTGTTGCGATAGTCATCTTGACATTCCAAAGCTTGCTCAGAACAGCAGTCATTTAAGCGCCTTCATAGCAATGGGCTTCTAGATGGCCATCAACAGCACCACACAGAAAAGGAATTGAATGCTTGTCGGTGTGGTGTATTGAAGTGTTTTACTAGTGAGCACCCAAGTTAGGGTCAAAGAAGGATGCAATGTGGTAGCATAGTCTGGAAGTTAAAATGGCTTCCAGCCTTTAGGGAAGTGAACTTGACACAAACAAACTATGCACATTTCTTCTCACAACTTCATGCTGAAAAGGTGTTTGTGAGGCTCTTGGGTCACTTCAGGAACCAGCCTGAGAGGCTTCTAGGCTCAACTATTCCCTCTCGCAGGTTTGTAAGGCTTTCTCAGGTAGTGGGAAGGTTGTATGAGTGAGAGAGGAGCTCAGCCTTAAAAGGAAGGCTACCTATATTTTCAAAACAGGAAACATCTTACTTTTTGAAGTGGGAAAAATGTTTCAGTTAGGGCTCAAAGGTGCCTTGGCTGCCAGCCGAATAAACCCAGAAAAGGGCGTTCTGGCAGGGTTTATGGCCTAACCATGGACCTTGAACAAATAGCTGCCTACCAAAGCTGGTAGCCAGCAGCAAGGACCAGTCATTCCAGGGTGCGTACTAGCTGTTCAGAAGGGCCGCGTGGGCAATGGGGAAGGACGAAATGTCTTTTTGTTCTGACAGAGCTAGTAAAGGATGAGGTTCCTCAGGGTTTGGCAAGTGGCCCATTGTGGATAGAGGTTTGTCGGCGCTACCATCTTCCCCCAAAGAGATGCAAAGCTCGGAAGAAGTTGGCACACTAGAGAGGGATGAAAATATCTCTCCCCATTCCTGGTCAGGTCATTTGGTACTCAAAGGAGTTTAATGTTACTGCAATATCTTTACACAGATCGTATTTACACCAACCTCCAGACTACAGTAAATATATATTGAGGAAATTCGATTTTCGATCTCGCTTGTATTTAGCCACCATTTGGTGTCACACCGCCATTTTGTGTTGCCCTCACTCAGGCAGCACAATGAACGAAGTTTTTCTGCTGATCTCACTGCGACGTGTCAAAATAACCTCCTGCCTCTGTTTACAAGACTGATGTCAGGGACTGGCTGAGTCCACTAATCCCCGTCTGGTCCAACTGATCCCTGTTTCAACTATCTGTTGGTTCGCACCATTCTTTCCTGACTTTATCTTATCTTCTGGCCTTCGCTATTCTCTACTTGTATTCTCTCATTTCACAACTGTCCTCCAAAGCATACAAATGTGTCCTGCCACCTGCAAGTTAAGTTGTGGACACTACCACTGATTAACTTGTGGGGAGGGGTGACAAAAACAGTTGGAAGAGAGGTTTATTTCGGTTACTTGATATCTTGTTTTCAAACTTTTCTCATTGGTTATATCTTGTTTTCAAACTCTTCTCATTGGCTAACCATGTATGCATTGGGGGTGTTCTTGGTGAATCTATGTGCTATAAAAGATTGTGCGCCACGGAGTAAAGTGGCAGTCTCCTAAGAACATCCCGAATGTAATTCTGGGACAACTGTACTTAGCTGCAGCTAATAAACCTGATCTTCTACGCTCAACAGAGTGTCCTGTGTCTCTGTTCAACAAAGCAGGTGAACTCAGAAGATTAAGGCGTGCCCTGCGCCGCCAGGCCCATAAGGCCCTGGTTCTTCAATTGGTGCCCTCTGTGAGGCGGCTTCAGAGGTAGAGGTTTTTGCCTGAGGGTCGTGAGGAGCCCGCAAGAAAATTCTGGAGGAATCGCGAACCACGTCAAGTGACCCCTGTATGTCGAAGTGGTCCGAAGGTCTTTTTCAGCGCGGTTTCTCCTTCCTGACGGCTGCTGCCCTGACTGACGCCTTGCTTTGGCTCCCTTTTTGTGATGTATGGTATCGCGAGACGTTAGACGGGCCTCTGTTGGCGTAAGAAGACACTTAGTTAAGTATTTGTGGGTAGCTCCCACTATTTTGTTTTGATTTGGGTCTTTGATTTGGCTATTGCAAAAGCCGAAGCCGAGGAGTGAATATATTTGTGCTGTGTTATTTGATTTAACCCCTTGATGTTTGTGAACAGTCCAGTGAAATAACGATGCCTGGTCTGAGTTAAGTTTAGAAAGTTTTGTTGTTTTGGTTGTGATAGGGATTCCCGGCTGGAGGACTCTTGTCCAATTCCTCCAGTTGGAACTCCCACTTATGAGCTTTATTCTAAACCTGGTGTTGGCCCCATTGCCTTCAATGAGGCATGGATCCGATACACGAAGAACGATGGTGTTTTGCAGTGGCCACAGAATGGTAGCTTTGAGCCTAACATATTAGATAATTTAGAAGCAATTTTGTTTAAAAGAAAAGCCCGGCCGGCAATGTTTGACTCTTTCCGCCTCTGGCGCAAGGAAGCCAAACAGAGAGAAATTAAACAGGCAAAACGAGATAAGAAAACACAAAGTATGACTATTATACAGGCTGCCCAGCAGTTTAAAGATAATGAGATTAATTATGAAATGGAAATTTCAGAGAGACAGCATCGTATGGCGATAGATAAATGCTATCCGATGTTGCCTATTTCCCCTTCTGATAAAAGTAAGGATCTGGAGGAAGACCCTTTGATGTCTCACTTATTGAGATTGCCTCCTCCCTATGTACAAGGTGCTAATGCACCCCCATTGTTACAACCAGTTCAGCCATTAGTTGCGCCTCCGCCTGCTCCGGCTCTTCCACATTTGCCCCTTCCGGTATTGCCACTCCCACCTCCTGTGCCACCGATTCTTTTGCCTCCGTCTCCTGAACATCAATCTCCTTTGCCTTCGGCTCCCCTTATAACTGTTAATTCTTCTGTTAGTTCACCTAATACCTTGTCCCCTGTCCTTATGTCTAATTCTCCTACTGTGCGCAAACGAATCACAGATACTGTCTCTGATTTTCTGTCTCCTTTCTTTGAGACTCTTAATATGTCTCAGTTTTTTTCCCGAAGACAGTCTCGTAGTCAGCTTCCAGTTTCCGATGAACGGGTGGTATTGGACTCTCTCGCTCGCAAATGGATTGAGAAGGGTCCCCAGTATAGTGTGAATGATATCATGGCCACCTTTCATCAGTGGGAAGCGCCCACGCAGAGATATGTTTTTAATGTTATGTGTGATACTCTTGTTAAAGGATGGGAGGATATGGATTTGGGTTCAGTTTCTCAGGGTTTGTTAGATGTTCAGGCTAATTTCGATAAGGGACTCATTGTGGGTTCTAAGGTTAAGGACGCCGTAAAGACACTTGTCACTTTTAGGTCCCTATTTTCCTCACAGACTTTCCTCGATTCCGATCCTGCTGTTAGACTGACATCAAAACATTATCCCATGAGAGAGGTTCCTCCAGTGTGGAGAGAAGCGGTTGCAGCAGCAGGTGCTAATCCAGCTGGTCCCGCGCACTTCCAGCGTATATGGGTACATGTCCCCTGGAAAAGATCTGAAGTTTTAGCTCTTAAACAGTCTCTACCGGATACCCGTAAAAACCCTGCTGGTTAAAGAGTTGTCCCAGACTGGTGATGCTTGTATTATGAATTCAGCCGATATTGATATGTTGATGGGAAATGTAGTCCCACAAGCATTATGGGCTCGGATTCGTAGAGAGGATCACGCCCAAGCATTAGTTGGTGATTGGGCTGCTATAACTGCCACGGATAGAGCCCAAGTGGGTGGTGCTAAGCCTGACGTTTTGATCTCAGAACTCCCTGGTAGGATTATTACTTTAATGAAAACGATGATGCCCGCCTTGCGAGTTAATTGGGATAAACTAGCTGCGTGTAAGCAGAAGAAAGATGAGTGTCTCTGATTTCTTCACTCGTTTTGAGGTGACGTTTATTGATCATAGTGGTCAGGATATGACTACGGAGGGTGGACAGCGATTATTTGTAGATAAATTCGTATTTAATTTGCTTCCCGAGCTGTCACATAAGTTGAAAGTCTCTGAAAGTTCATGGGCTGTTTCTTCTTCTGCTCAGATATTGGCTACTGCTCAATATTATGAGAACAGGGATAGAGAGGAAAAAGACAAGCAAGAGAAAAAGACTAAAGAATTAAAAACGAAGGTTCTTCTGCAACAGGCTTATCCTCCTAGTCTTGCTCAGTGCCAGTTTCAACAGCCTCCACAGTTTCAGAGGGTGTATCAAAAGCCTGAGCCTTTTATTCTGCGACCTTTATTAGGTCCTAACCAATGTGCCTATTGTAGAGAGGAGGGTCATTTTAAGAATAGTTGCCCGGTTTTATTACAGCGTAGTGGAGGACTATCTGCTCCACAAGGTCGTGGTATTTATCAATAAGCGCCCAGGGGTAGAGGTCGAGGTGTGTTGACCCAAGAACAGCGTTCCCTTCCCCCTCCAAATTCCACGAACTACTTTGATCAACAAAATACTCAGTCTACACAGTATTACAATGATGATTATCATGTTGAAGGTGAAAATGAAAGCCTTCACGCTAACTAGGACAGCCATAGACAAAGTGAGGGAGTTGTATCGATTCCAGTAGATCAGAGTGGACCTTATGTTAATGTCACTACAATGGGTGCTTCAGAGCCATTTCTTTTAGATACTGGTGCGATGAGAAGTTCTATCATTCACTCTAAACTCCCTGGGGCACCTTTGTCTGGCTCAACGAATGTATCAGTAGGATTTTCTGGCGCCCCAGTTCGTAACCCGGTCTCTAGCCCTCTGCCTATTTCAATTGGCCCTTATGATTTGGAAGCTCCTCTTCTTTTAACAACTGGTTGCGGCGAGAATCTGTTGGGTTTGGATTTATTGAAAAGATTGCATGCAACGATATATTGTTCTCCTTCTGGTGTGCATCTTACTTTGGGGCAGAAATTGACTTCTTCAATGTATTTGTCTAAAGATCAATTTCCACCTGAATTGCTCTCTCTTCCTGCAACGCTCTGGGCTACGGGTCCAAATGATGTTGGTTGTCTTGAGATCCCACCTTATGTTGTTACTCTCAAGCCCAATGCTAAATTGCCACGCATTCCTCAATACAGAATTTCCAATGAAGGTGAAAGAGCGCCTTTGGATATCATTTATGATCTGATTCAGAAGGGTGTAATTGAGGAAACGAGAGGAAATGTATGCAATAGTCCTATTCTTCCTGTTCTTAAACGCACTGATCCTTCTCAGCCTCCTGTTTATCGTTTTGTGATTGATCTTAGGGAGGTCAATAAAATTGTTGTACCACAGTTTCCTGTTGTCCCAGATATTACTGCCTTGTTAACTATGATACCTGCCTCAGCGGCTTCGTTTTCTGTTATTGATCTGAAAAATGCTTTCTTCAGCATTCCCATTGCCGAAGAGAGTAGGGATATTTTTGGTTTCTCTCTAGGAGGCCGAAGTTTCCGGTTCAAGCGCGCACCCCAAGGCTATTGTGAAAGCCCCTCCATTTATAGTCAAGCTCTGAAATGTCAGCTTGATGCTTTTCCTTTGCCCCCAGGTGCTACTCTTATTCAATATATGGATGATGTGTTGATTGCTGCTGATTCAGAGGGTGTCTGCAGGAATGTGACTGTTGCACTGTTACGTCACTTGTCTGATCTTAATCATAAGGTTTCGCCTTCTAAACTACAATATGTCCGTCGAGAGGTTACCTATTTGGGTCATCTCTTATCAAAGGAGGGAAGGCGACTAACCCCAGAACGAATTCAAGCAATTGCGCAAATGTCTCTGCCATCCACACAAAGAGAGGTGCGTGCCTTTCTGGGCCTTACCTCTTATTGTAGGCAATGGATTCCAAATTTTTCTTTGTTGGCCAAGCCTTTGTTAGCACTCACTTTGAAAGACACACCCCAACCCCTTCCTTGGACTGACGAATGTCAGAAGAGTTTTACTGATTTACGTGCTGCTTTGTGTTCTGCTCCTGTTTTGGGTACTCCGGATTACAGTAAGCCCTTCACGCTCTAGGTCCATGAAAGAGAGGGTTGTGCGTTGTCAGTCTTAACACAACGATTTGGAGACAAACAGCGGCCATGTGCCTATTTTTCAGCTACATTAGACCCAGTAGCCAAGGCATTGCCTAGTTGTCTTAAAGCTACAGCAGCAGCAGCGATTTCTATTCGTCAGTCTGCTGGAGTGGTGCTAGATAATACTCTCATTGTTATGGTACCACATGCAGTGGATACCTTGCTAAATAGGACGAAAACACAACATCTTACAAGTGCACGATTGTCTGGATATGAGCTGACGCTCTTGGCTAGTCATGTGTACATCAAACGATGTAACATCTGAAACCCAGCCATACTGTTACCTCTTCCAGAAGAGAAAGATATTCAGGAACAACATGATTGTTTTCTCCGTACTGAGGAGGAGACAAAAGGTAGGATTGATTTGAAAGATACGCCGCTAGTGGATCCAGATGGGATCCTATGGGTGGATGGGTCTTGTTTCAAATTCCCAAATGGCCAGACAACTTCAGCTTATGCTGTTACCACCTTGTATACAATTGTGGAGACAGCACGCATCAGACATAATTCAGCTCAGGCGGCTGAACTGATAGCTTTGACCAGAGCGTGTGTGTTATCTAAAGGAAAGAGAGTGAATGTGTATACCGACAGCAAGTATGCATTCGGTGTGGTGCATAGCTTCGATCGTTTGTGGAAGGAAAGAGGATTCCTTACCTCCCACGGTACTAAAATACAGCATGGTCAATTGGTAACTGATCTTCTGGAGTCACTTGTTTTGCCTACCCAGATAGCACTTGTGAAATGTAGTGCGCATAAGAAGATTACTGATGATGTTGGTCGCGGAAATGCTTTTGCGGACGAGGTAGCAAAAAGGACAGCCAGAGATGCTACAAGTCGCATGTATGTTGCGGGCCCTGCGAATTGGGTCAGGGAAAGAGGGATGTGTGAGGACACAATAGAAAGTGTGAGATCGATTCAGAGAGATGCTAAAGAGAAAGAGTTGAGAAAGTGGAAAAAGAGTACAGGAATGTTAGACGCGACAGGATGTTGGATAGAATTGTCAGAACACCAGCGTTGGATGTTACCAGACGCCTATATACTGCCTGTAGTTACTATGGCGCATGGTCCAGCCCACATCAGTGCGAAAGGAATATGTAAGCTTCTGGCTCCAGTGTGGCTAAATGAAGGGATTCCAAAATGTGCAGATAATGTGGTGAAGCATTGTATCATTTGCTTGATGTACAATCCGGGAAAGGGAACCCCAACTCCGGCAGGTCATTTTGCTCCCCCAACATATCCCTTTGAGGTGTTGCTAATCGACTATATTCACATGGAGCGATGCAACAATCTCAAATATGTCCTGGTGGTGGTGTGTGCCTTTTCCAGATGGATAGAAGCATACCCCCTGAAGGACAACACTGCCTTGTCCACTGCTAAAGTTCTTTTGAAAGAATTCTTCCCTAGGTTTGGTTTGCCGCGCATTGTCTGGAGTGACAATGGAAGTGAATTTGTAGGCCAAATTATGCAAAAGGTGTGTACCGGTCTTGGTATAAGACAAAAGTTCCATGCGGCAAATCATCCTCAGTCAGCAGGTTTGGTAGAGTGCTATAACGGCACTCTCAAACTTAAGCTTGCAAAAGTACAAGCCAGCACAGGTCTTAGTTGGCCAGATGCTTTACCTTTGGCTCTCCTGTCCACTAGAACAGCTGTACATTCTCGTTTGGGACTCAGCCCATACGAGGTTGTTTTCGGATTCCCAGCTAATGTATGGGGAGTCCCTCGCCCTAAAAAGTACTCTGACATACAGTATCCAATGCTGATTGACTATTTACATGACCTCACCACTAAATTACGTGTTCTTCACCAACAGGTTCAAAACGCCCATTCTATCCAACCTGGAGACTGGATCTGTGTGAAGAATTTGGATCCTCGCTGGAAGACGCCTCGACAAGTTCTTCTGACAACCCGCACAGCAGTGAAAGTCGAAGGGAGAAAGAACTGGATCCACGGCGTGCACTGCAAGAAAGTGCCCTTGCCCTTGCACTTGCCTTTTGATCAGTGGGTTCGTAAGGGTATAGGTGATTCTGAAGGAGAAAAAGTCCCCCGATTCATACCTTTCAGTAGTGCACACCTGGATGGAACTCGATCGGAGAAAGAAGATGACGACATTCTACAAGAAGCCGTACCTTTCCATCTCCGATTAAACACTACAGAGCCACAGACCCTATTTCAAGACCAAACTGTACCAACAAGGACTAGATACAATTTAAGACCTAGATTGATCAAGGACACCTGAGATTTCCATCTCTTCTTCTACATTTATCATCTGTCCAGGTTGCAGGGTCACGGTAGGAGTCTTGGTTTGTGACCTGTATAGTGGCTAGGACCCCAGGACTTGCAGTGTCATAGGACGGCTAATAATCACAGCCAAGTGAGTAAGGAAGATTGCCATGAGCAACAATTTTAGAGGATGGATGTTAAATTAGGAAAGAAGGATAATAAGGAAGAGATGAGAAAGAATTATTGTAAAATATTGTACAGTCGATGTGGCATAACATTGTGTGTTTTTATGTTTTTGTGTATCTTATTGGCTTGTGTAGGTTGGGTTATTCATGCTATGCAGCAAAAAGTTGTCCCTAATTCTATCTCCTTGCCTCTTCATTCTACTATCTCCCCACATCAATTATATACACTTCCCCAACATGAATTAATCAGGAGAACAGAATATTTTAATAATTCATTTATCCAATTGTTGCACCAACACCAATTGGTAGTCAACACAACCTACTGTTGGGCGTGTGGACTTATGCCTCATACCACAGATAAAGGAATGCCATATTTTGTCCTTCCATTTTCTTATGAAGGTTCCGCTTGGGCCTATTTTGTAATATTTTCAAATGCATATCAGAGCCGATTTAGACGTCCAGTTGGTTCCTATGGTAGTAAGCCAGATTTTAGTCATAATTCTCTGATAAAGGGAATGGTGGCTATGACTAAAATTGTGGAGAATAGTAAGGTTCCTGTTGATGAGAGACAATCATATACTAATTGGAACGTGACTCGTTACGTTACTAGCCTTACAGATAAAACTAGACAGGGAAAATCTCCACTAATTTGGACTGTGCCTCATCAAGGTAATTTCTGTGTACAAATGAATGGCCAGACTACTGACACTGGACAAAGAAAAAGCTTTTGTTCCCATACATACATCTACACGTCTCAGAATTCACCGCCGTCAGTGCCATCCCAGGGCACATATTTTATCTGTCACGATAAAGCTTACACATGGCTACCAACGGATTTTTCAGGAACATGCTATATAGCTTTTCTTCTCCCTCCTACATACACTGCTCCTTCAGGCCATCATAGAAACAGATATGGCAGAGGGATTATTCATTCTAAAGACACGACAGGACAGGAGGGAAGTGATTTCCTCAAAGGATTTCTTCCTTTTTGGGGCCCAATGGCCAACAGCAGAAACATGAGACAGCTGGTTCGTGTTGTTGAGACTACCATAGATGTCACTGTGGGAGCCTTGAGTAATCTCACAGCTGAACTTCAGGCGAATCATCTCATGACTTTGCAGAACCGGATTGCACTAGATGTTATTCTTGCAGATCGTGGTGGAGTCTGTTGTATTTATATACCTGACGATGCACCTACGGTATACCAAGTCATCTCCAAATTACATATGATCTCCGAATCGATTCATCAAGACGAAGGAGATTGGTCTTTATTGGGATGGTTTTGGGGATTACTGTCTAAATGGGGATGGAAGGCACTAACCTTCCTTGGAGTGGTTTTGGTCATCATTTTTTCCTGTTGTCTCTGTATGCAGTGTGGCCCCGCCATCTGCGGTCTTTGTGCCACTCTGTGTGTCCCAAGACCTGAGTCACAGAAAACATTAAAATGATGTTACAGCAACAGTTTAACGACCTCATGGCTATTGACATTGACTCAGATTAACATGAGTCTGTGTGTTTTGCCTGAGTTATGGCAAAAGGAGGGTCTGAGGAAATTCGATTTTCGATCTCGCTTGTATTTAGCCACCATTTTGTGTCGCACCGCCATTTTGTGTTGCCCTCACTGAGGCAGCACAATGAACGAAGTTTTTCTGCTGATCTCACTGCGACGTGTCAAAATAACCTCCTGCCTCTGTTTACAAGACTGATGTCGGGGACTGGCTGAGTCCACTAATCCCCGTCTGGTCCGACTGATCCCTGTTTCAACTATCTGTTGGTTCGCACCATTCTTTCCTGACTTTATCTTATCTTCTGGCCTTCGCTATTCTCTACTTGTATTCTCTCATTTCACAACTGTCCTCCAAAGCATACAAATGTGTCCTGCCACCTGCAAGTTAAGTTGTGGACACTACCACTGATTAACTTGTGGGGAGGGGTGACAAAAACAGTTGGAAGAGAGGTTTATTTGGGTTTCTTGATATCATGTTTTCAAACTTTTCTCATTGGTTATATCTTGTTTTCAAACTCTTCTCATTGGCTAACCATGTATGCATTGGGAGTGTTCTTGGTGAATCTATGTGCTATAAAAGATTGTGCGCCACGGAGTAAAGTGGCAGTCTCCTAAGAACATACCGAATGTACTTCTGGGACAACTGTACTTAGCTGCAGCTAATAAACCTGATCTTCTACGCTCAACAGAGTGTCCTGTGTCTCTGTTCAACAAAGCAGGTGAACTCAGAAGATTAAGGCGTGCCCTGCACCGCCAGGCCCATAAGGCCCTGGTTCTTCAATATACACCCCCCCATTTCAAGAAAATCAAACACTTTAAGGAAAGCTTTAGGGGGCATCTTCAAAGAAACATCTCAACATTTTGTCCTTTTTTGCTTTTTCCTCTCAATATAGCCTTTAGGTGAAATTAAAAACACTGCTCACACTAGCCAAAATACCTAAAGGTGTTTATAGATCTAAGATACAACCTTTGAGATCTTGTTGCAAACCAAAGTATGTTTATGGTCAATATGTTTTCCAACATTAACAAATGTAACGTTTGGAATATTGTAATAATGTCGATTTTTCCACGTAAAAATATTTTCCTTTTTTAAATTTTTTTAAATTGCAGTTCAAAGGATTATATTCAAAGTAGAAAAAAATCATTACCAGCCCAAACCGCCGAACCCCCACCTCAGAGACAAAATACAATAGATGTCAGCAGTGGGAGAAAATAAAAAGAAGGAAAAGAGCACCCTCTCCTTTGTTCAATAATCATTAACATTAAATAAACTTAAATCCACAGATATAAATCCTAATTCTTCCAGGAGTAGCCTTAATATAACAGACACATAGCAACTAAATACAGTATTTGTGCGAATTTTTACAGAGGAAATGCAAATAAAAAAAAAAAAACAGCAAAAAGGAGAGGAAAAATTATTAAATAACCAATCCTGGGTGAGGTTGAAGTATGACACAGAGGGAAAGAAAAATTTTTTTACAAAAATAAAACATTTCAGCATCCTGCACAAATTACGAAAACCTTAAGTGTTTTTCTGACTAAGCCACATATTTAGTGGTTCCCAAATCTGTAAACCTTTTTTCCTAGCCCTGATGCCTTTTTTAGTATAAATGTCCTTTTCCAAATTGCAGGTCGTTACCAATCAGGCCATCCATTGAGAGAACAGAGGGGGGTTTGGGTCTATCCAGGCAGAAGCTATACATATCGGGAGTATAGTCATGGCTACGAATATTAGTGCTCCTCCATTCTTTCTATTAACCGTATCCTGTACACCTAATAAAATGATAGCTGGAGTTATCTGGATGTCTTGTAATAGAATCCTACTTAGAAATTGTTGTATTTTTATCAATTAGTGGTTCTAGTTTCAGGCAGGTAGCGAACATGTGAACTGAATCGGCGCTAAACTCCGAGCATCTAGGGCAGAGTGTTTCTTTACCCGTACCCCATTTAGAAATTCTGCTAGGTGTGATATATAGAAAAAATAACAGTCTTATAGAATTGTGCCTGCAGCTTGGCTGAGAACAAATCGCTCTAAGCAAAGCTTAGAGCGAGATGAAATGTATTACAAGGGACATCTAGTTTGTTGCCATTTGTTATCTATTTTGTCCAGATCGTCAGACATTCGGCTATTAAGCACTGAATAGATATACCCGATACGAGGTAAAACAGAACCCTGTAACTTATCGACAAGGTCTATTTTTGCAAACCCCGCCAACCCACCAGCCTTGCTGGACAGGAAATTCTTTATAGCAATATAATTAAAAGCCTGTTTCTTACTCAAATTAAATTGTGATTCAAGGTCACTAAATGGCCGGACTCCTTCAAAAGTAAGTAAGTCTCCAAGCTTTGAAATTCCTGCCTTATACCAATTCTGAAGATATGTTTTCCCAAATATAGCTGGTAAATTAGTATTGTTGCTAATGGGAGTGTAGAACTTTAATCTACCTAGCCCAAAGAGTCTAAGTACATTAGAGAATACCCGGTATGCACTCACTAGGGCCTTGAATCTGACCCGCTTATAGTAGCCGAATTCAAGTGGTCGCCAGAGACACCCACATGCCTCTTCCCCAAGTAAAAGAGTAAAGGGAGATGGGAGTCCCGAGGCAGCCGTCTCTGGATGTTCATGTAGCAATTCTGTACAGTATTGCAGTACCGTAGCCCAATAATTTAGTCTTAAATTGGGAAGCGCCCATCCCCCTCTATCCCGAGGAAGAGAGAGCAGCTTAAAAGCCCTCCTAGGCTGAGAGTAGGCCCAAATGTATTGAGAGAAGAGTTGCTAAAAAGTTTGAAACATTAGTTTGTTAAACTCTGGAGGGATAGCCCTAAAGTAATAGAGCAATTTGGGAAAAAAGACCATTTTCAAAACATTGCAACGCCCTACTATGGTCAGGTGAAGGTTATTGATTCGGCTAAGTGACCTCTTTATTTCTGCAGCCAACGGAGTCAGATTTTCTGTTACAATGGCATCAATATCAGCAACGATAATAACCCCCAAGTATTTGGCTTTGTGTACAACCCTACTGCCTTCCCAATTTATTCCTTTATTTAGGATGAGCTGCGTTTTTTCCCTATTAAGTGCATAACCGGATACTCTCCCAAACTCTTGAGCGTCATATTCCAGAGTTTTAATAGCTGATTCCGGGTCAGGAGTCACTACGGCTAAATCATCGGCATAAGCCATGATCTTGGTTTCTGCACCAAACCGATTCACAGCCACAATATCTTGATTGATTTCTATTTTCTTAATAAAGGGATCAGTATAGATGGCAAAAAGCAATGGAGAGCAAGGACAGCCCTGCCTCGTCACACGTGATATTCTGATTGGCTCTGTCAGTTTCTCATTTATCGAAATACTAGCTATGGGATCTAGGTAAAGAGCTTGAATAGCTTGAATTGCTTTGAGACCAACTGCATCCGCCTCATGGAACCCCAGAGATATTGCCAGGAGACCCGATCGAACGCTTTTTCAGCATCAAGAAAGATTAATGAGATCGGGTCTCCGGACACTTGGGCAGCGTCAAATAGGGTGATGGTCCGCCGAATGTGTTCTACGGTACTTTTATTAGGGATAAACCCATGCTGCCGATTTGAGACAAGAGGCTCGATCCTAGAAGATAGTCTAGATGCGAACATTTTAGAATATACCTTAGAATCACAATTAATAAGAGTGATAGGCCTATATGAACCCATCTCTATAGGTGGCTTATCCTTTTTCGGGAAGATCACAATTTTCGTTGATGACCAAGACGCGGATGGAGAGGCTCAGTTAAAAATAGAAATTACCAGACCTGTAAAGGAGTTCTTTTATTTGAGGGGAAATGAGTTTATAAAACTCGACTGGAATACAATCTACGCCAGCAGCTTTACCATCCGGCAAACTTGCCAATGCTGTAGCAATTTCTTCCCAAGTTGGAGGATTCTCCAGTTGAGTATAATCTTCCTAACTAAGTTGAGATAGTTATATATCATTAAGATATTTGGAAATCTCCCTGTCTCTCAGGTCCGAGGGCCAGGTATTCTCTTCAGTGTAGAGGTTGTTATAAAATTCTCGAAATGCCCTCTGTATCTTGACCTGGTCATCAGTTATCGCTCCATTGACAGTTTGGATCGAAAGTATTGCATTGGTAGATCTGGTCCTAATTGCCAACTGGTGGCCTATAAGTTCGCCGCACTCGTATATTTTCTCGCGGTTCGAAGCCCATTTTGCGGTTGTTATTTCTGCAAAAATAGACCCAATTTCGGCCTTGACAGTTACTACCTCCATCTGTGCAGCTTCAATTTCAGCCCCCATCTGAACTGCTTGCATTCATTTCTCTTCTGCTTTTTCATTTTAACTTGTAAGTCTAAGACCTGCTTTTTCGCTTTCCTATTTTTCCTAATGGAAAACCGCAGCGTCTCTCCACGAATACCTGCTTTTAAGGTATTCCAAACAATCGTATTTGAGGCTGTCCCAGTATTAAACTCAAGGAATTCTTGAATCCAGCCCCGCATGTATGATCTATATTCTTCGTCATACAGCAGCGCCTTTTCAAAGCTCCAGTTAGAAACTTCTCTTCTAGAACCCAGCCCCTCAATGTTTACTACAAGAGGATTATGGTCTGACATGAATCGCGGAGCAGTGTCAATAGAGCAATTACGCGTCCGTGAGGAAGAGATCAGAAAGTAATCCAGCCTTGCAAGAGATAGATGAGGGGCTGAAAAGTAGGTGAAACCCTCTTGGTTAGGTTTTAGATTTGCCCATACATCATCCAGTCTATGAGTATGCATTAAATTTAACATGGCTTGGTACACTTTAGGTTTCCGTCCTCTATAAATCCACTGGCCCCTAGCCCTCCAATTACTGGGCAGATTGATGTTAAAATCGCCACAGACAATAATTGGAAGTGGCCAGTGAGCCAATTCTCCTGTGAGCCAGTCTATTACCCCAGGGTCGTCTGAATTGCTCCCGTAGATGGAGCATACAGTAGAAGCAGATTTAAGAGGTAAGCAACATTCAGCTATAACCCATCTCCCTAGGGGGTCAGATTTTACCCAGAAAATTTTCAATGAATGCTTCTTCTAAGCCATAATCCCTACTCCTTTCACACGTGTGCCTTGGAAAGTTTCCCCAATGACTATACCCCAACGAGTCCAACAGATGTCTCTGCGATCCCTCAATATGCGTTTGTTGGAGACCGACGATGTCGGCCTCCAACAAACGTAGCCCCTGTTCAACCTTTTGTCTCTTCATGGCGTCATTCAGGCCACAGATGTTTACATAAACTATTCTAAGATTGCTCATCATATTCTTATCGGGATCTGAGCCAGCTGAGCGCGACTAGACATCACTTGTGTGTGTTGAAAGAAAGAGCAAACCGCCCCTTTAACCCAACATTGAGAAACAAGCCATTCTGGTCCTGCAACTCATTTTCTCTTGGAAATAACTGAATCTAGATGTTTTCCCCATTTTTCTCAACGTCCATTTTTTCCCCCCTTCTTTTTTCCCTTCTTTTCCTCCATTTCCTTCCCAAACACTTCCCTTACTTGCCCTCCCCTTTGCATCCTGCCTCCAAAAAACAGTTTCACATAGGCAATTTGTGAAATAAAAAACATCATCATTCCTCCCATTGCTGTATGGTTATCTCCCTCCCCACCCCTCCCCCACTCACCCCCCCAAAATGAGCAATCAGGGAAACCCTGAATGATGTTCATCTCATGCAAACCCCCGCCACCAGACTATGCTTACCGATCAAGCTTGTAAGAAAGAAAAAATAGAAAAGAAAACACAGTAAAAAGATAACTTAACCCCCACCTAAAGTGCCCTTACCTGATCGAGCAAGCCTGCCAGTACCCTTATATCACTGCTCACTTGTGACTGACAGTGGCTACAGTATTATAGGCTATGGATAATAAAGTGACAGAGGAGTTTCAAGAAAATAGCCTTAATCAGAGAATGAGGAAAGTAACAGCTTAGCTCAGCCCTTTCTTCCCTTTGATTTCTATCAAAAATTCCCCAGCTTTAATCTCTGACAAAAAGATCTGAGAAGACCCATTTATGATCACTTTTAGTCTTGCTAGGTTCATTAAGACACCTGAGCACCTTGTTGTTGGAAATGAGCTATAAGTTGGCGAAGACGCCACCTCCGCTCCACTGTAACATGACAAGTCAGGCTTTGCAAAAAACAGCTCTCCATTTGACCCCTTCAAGAAGTTCGAGAGAGCATGGTCATAGACCAGCTGCCTAAGGAGGAAGTTCCCAAAAAAAAAAAAAAAGGCCCTGGGTTTTTCATCACTGAAGCTGCTGCCATCCCACCGTAACTTTCGATTGAAAGGGAAACTGTGTGCCCGCTGAACCTCGTGGTCCCAGTTCCAACTTGCACAATCGGAAAAGTGTCTCGCAAAAGCTTAACAATATATCGTCTTGGGTCATCCCCCTCTGCCCCTTCAGGGATCCATAAAAGACTAAGATTATTTCGACATGGTCGATTTTCCTGTTCCTCCAACTTTGACATTACGCTGATCAGGCATGCAGCTTGGGAGGTACTCTGTTCTTTTAGGGAGGTTACCTCAACTTCTACATTTTCTGTGCAGCCTTCCACTATGGCCACATGATCGCCAATGTCAGTACATATCTTATTTAACTTCTGCATTCCTCCCTGCAGTTTCTTAGCGGCCCCTTTAGCGAGGTGGCTGTCAGAGCGAACCTCATCTTGAAATTGTTTTATGGAAGTCAATATGGAGGTTAAAGAGGGTTCTGCTGTGTGTGCTCGTACTGTTTCAGCACTCTCACAGTGTACATTTTTAGCTGTTTCTTCACCCAGAGGAAAAAGCAGCTGAGAGTCTGAGTAATCCCATCTAAGCTGACTACGTCTTTTAGCCTTATTGCGTGTTTTTTTCTGCCTCTGAACAGTTCCAGTATTAAAGGAGGGGTCGGACTCGTTATTAGAGGAGCTATCACTGCTTGAGCTGAATGCACCGTCCTCTACTAGAGATCCGCAGGATACTGAATAGAAGTGTTCTCCACTAATTTCTGGAGTCTGAGGAGCCAGGGCCTGTGCGCCACGATTGTCTCCCAAACCTACCTCAACAGGACCAGCCTCTGTCCCAGGAGCTGAGACAGAAGGGCCACAGACAGGCTGGTTCGCCAGGACAGGCTCAACATTAGGGCTATTAGCTTCCAAGGGAGGCACCGAAAAGGAGTCTATGTCTTCATTAGGGCTACCCTGGTTGCTGGGTTGGGCCCCATCTATTATGCCCCAGGTATTTATTCCATAGAGGACAATGGATACATGCCTTTGGTTTATCCGAGACTCTTAAGAAGACAGCTGATAAAGCTTTAATCACTCTTGTTGCAGAGCCTCGTACCCCAGAGGCAGTTGAGGGGCAGCCCTACTTTTATGATAGCTCAAAGCTGAAAAATTCTTAAGGGCTATTTTGACCAATCCAGTAGAGCTGGGACCTTTCTAGGCACAGAGAACTACTCCGATATTTCTTTTCAACTGAAAACACACTCCGGCACAAATCATGGATGTGGGGCACAAACACAAAATACTGAATTCACTGCCAACAGTACATTTCCAACTTTATCTGAGCCAATGATTTCTTCTATGCCAAATAATCAAGTCTTCCACAAATAAACTGAGGTCTTTGCAATCCGCTAGGTCTTGTACTTGGAGCGGAGGATGATTGTAAATAAATCTATTTGAAGGCAATCTCCAAGCTGGAACTCTCTGGTTCAGTTCCCACATCAGTGGGGTGTGAAAGTCTTTGTTGAGGCAGCCCCCTGCTGGCAGGTCATATCTGAAATGCGAGATATCTGAAAGAACGTTTCTTGAGGTTAACTACCAAAAGTTCAAAGCCAGCCAGCAAACGGAGAGACACAAATGGCTGCCTTGCTTTTTTTTTAATCTAATGTCGGGATAGTATATCGTGCATGAGTAACAAGAGCACATTTTGCTGATCACGAGGAAGGAAGATCTTTGGGAGCACAAAGGAGGACTTCAGCTGCAGAATATTAACAGCAGAAAAGTAGACTTTGCCCCGCAAAGAGTGAACGCTGAAGAACCTAATAAAGATTTAAAGGTGTGGCTGGCAGGAGTGGTTGGAAGCCTGAACCCCACCTGTGCAGGGATGCTAGGCACTGAAAAGGGTGGATGAGCGAGGTACAACTGTCTGAGACCTGGTTCTACTGATATGACCAATGGAGCTAGACAGGATGCTGGACAAGTTGGACTCCTCTCAAGTCTCACACTACATGGTATCATTTGTATTTTTGAAATGAAGATACTTGCATTTTCTTGAATGGTGAAAATTTTGTCTGGGGAGGGAGGGTCTCCGATTCTTCAGTGAACTGAATGGCCCTTACAAACTATCAGTCTAGAACAAATCCGACAACTTAAGGAGGTCCACTGAAAACCTCAAGTCCGAGATCCCAGAGGATCAGGGCGAGCTGAACGAGGGTCATACTGGGCATAACATGATTATTATTCAAAAACCAAGACAGGGGTAGAAAAACATTAATAAAGAGGAAAGAAATTCATCAGATACTGTTGTTCACTATGATATAGGGGTGTCCAACTTATAAGGGGAAGGGGCCAATAATGTTTTCATCAGATACTAGGTGGGACATAACATCCCAGAAAGTGACATCACATTACCTTTCTAGTGCCAATGTTAATCATGTTTCCATTTGCCATTTGAATTGTTTATAAATGATAGAAACTAGGACATTGGAAGACTACTGAGTAGGTGGAACAGTTCTGATGACAGTGTTACTAATTTGGCACCATATTTAAGACTAGTAGTGCTGAGACCTCAGCATGCTTCCCAGGTGTGCAACAGCACCTGCCCTTTGTTCATGAGATCAGCCACATGTAAAGGCCTGACTGGTACAGCTGGTGATAGTGTGGCATCCCTGTGCCAAGTCACTTGTCATCCAGCCTGTGCCACCTTGGAGTTCTCTTTAAGAGGATTGCAACTCCAGTACCTGGCAGCCAGTCATGCCCTTCTAGCTCATTCCAAACAGTTGTAAATCACTAGCCATGCAAATAATACAAGTTGCTGAATGTATGTTAAATATCAAACAAAAGCAAACAATTGACTTTTGACAAGGGCAAAAGGAAAAACACTGTTGGCGAAATATGCTGTTTGGAAGGCTGGCCTGCCTGGTTTCAGTAAAATGAGTGGTGAGGAGGCCGCGGTATTGCGGATAACCTCACCTTTCAGTGAGAGGCGGCAGCCAAGCAAGAATCGCAGTGACTGCATCGGTCGGTCTTGGAGTGACACTATCGGACAGTGAATGGCTATTTTCCTTCGCCTATTTGCAGCTTTCTTTCAGCAACATATAGAGCAGTCACTGTGACACAATACATCGGCTGTCCCCTGGAGGGGCCCACCCTGTCATACTGGTTATGACGGTAAATAAATATGCTTGCTGGAAGGCATCCGTGGGCTCCATTTTGCACAAAACTGGCTTAATAAATGCAGTCTATGTCCAGATGAATACAGACCACACAGACTGCAAGTATTAGCCTGAACAATTGTTTGTGATGAACTTTCTAACTTACAACCTTGAGGAAGGCTTTAGGTGACGCAGAAGGTGAAACACGTGTCAGCTAAAACTTTATTTCTGCATTATAACCAGCCTGTTTAAAGCTCAGGCTAACAAGAGCTGTACTACATAACCTGCTGTCATTCAAACTTGTGATGCGCAACAACCAAAACTAAAACCAAAATATTTTGAATCAAAATGTGTTTCTTGCGAATGTATCTGGCTCAACAAGAAGCAATTGTCCCGTATAACAAAGAATATTACATGTATTACATCTAATAAGCAAGGCAACACATGTACCCCACATTTTTCATGATGTGAATATCTTGATATTAAGAAAAAACCTAGAGCTAACCAGCACTGGAAGCCCTCACATACCAACAGATCAAATAAAAACGGGGGAGTTCTAGCCCTTGAAGGCCTTTTCTCATGAAACATTCCCAAAGCCAACTGGTAGCGAGCCAGGGGTATATGTGATTACTAACAGGACAAAGGAATCTGGGAGAGCAGCTTATGTGGGAATCTAAAGACTAGGGTCATGGAAAATAATGTTTTCCTCTACTCAACAGTTTAAGAGGCACACTGCGGGAACAGTGGCACTACAGGGACAAGCTCCAAGGGGGACAATGAGCAGAGATGATTTGACCCCCCGGTGCATCATTATCACTGAATTTCTTACACTATATTGAAAAAAAGGTTAGGTGTAAACAAGTCAATTACCGCAAATGCACTAGACAATGCAGGCTAGATTGGTCAGCCATCAGATTCCAGAGAGAATATTATCATCTGACCACCTTCTTTCAGCCTGCCTGGGGGCTACTTGCCTCTGCTGTATATATCCCAAGTGAGCAATCTCCTTACAGGAGGTGCAAGGAGCCCTCATAAGCTAATGCTGAACCACAGGCAGTTTATGGAAACCATTTCTGTAGCTGACCACTGAGCTACTGCAAGCATCACCTTGCTATTCTACGGCAAAATGTAGTCAAACATCTACTGTGCAGCGTGCCCACCGTAGCTTTACATAAGCAATGAGCAGTTCTTCAGGGACATCACAACGATCTCACAGCATGATCAGTCATGGGTAGGATCTACTACTCCAATGACTCGAAAAACGGCCTCAGGTCAGCTGCAGCAAATTTATAGAAAAGTACAGATGGTAGGAAGCTAGAATTTTGTCCAATAATCAACAACGGCCTGGAAACAAGTAAGCGGAGAGGCAGAATTGAACAACTTTATTCTTCGAGTATTTAATTGGCAAAGAGGTCCTAAATGGCTTTTAAGAATTGACGTAGGTTTTTTTGGCTATAATGCTCAGATTTGGAATGATCTTGAAAGGTTCTGGGTATCCAGCTGTTAGAAGGTTTGGTGAGGATGATAGCCCAAGATGCAAAGATTGCTTTATGGTTCCATACCAAATTTGATGCCTCCAAATTAGCCCATATCACCTTTGTTGACTCCTTTCCCAGGGTTACAATTACATTTAGAACCTCAAATCACTCACTATGACTGGTGGCCAAACTTTTCACATAACCATGCATATGCAACAGCCTAAGCAGGTTTCATCTGCTTAAAATGTCATGGTTCCCCCTTAAGGTATTTTCAGAAGTCCGTAGGTAGCACAGAGACCAGTTTGTTTTTGTAGACTTCGTTGATAGAATTACTGTGCGAGGCGGTGCTCACACAGCATCATCATTTTGCTGTGGTGGGAAAAGCAAAATGTGAATGACCATCAAACAGACCCATGTACGAAGAGAGCTTACTGAAAAGCCCCTTAATGCATGTACATCTGTATTTTGATATGATTTTGGAAAACAGGAGGCTGACAAGAGCTGAAGCCGTCTGTAGACGAGACCCAACTAGTGATATATCTTCACAAAATAAAAGGTAGGTTTGTAATGTAAAGACCTTCTGTGACTGGGTCTGATGGCTCCATTATAGTGATGCCACAATCAGAGGTTCAAAACCAGGCGGTTCGAATCAGCTCTTCACCTTTCTTGGGTCAATTAAATCAGTACGACCGAGTAGAGTAATAGAATACATAGGTCATTCCGCTCCAGGAAATCCTAGGGTGAACATGCGCTTTACAAATCTGTGTTGTGTGAAGAAGAATGTCATGTTCTTCCCTGGGTTTAGCTTCACTTTAGCTCATCAGAAAATGTGACTTTGAAGTTAAGGATTACATTCGGTCAGCAGTCTGATGCGAAAACAATAGCATTTCTAGACCTACTTTAAGGCTTATTTCCTTCATATGCATCGAAAGAGGCGGCCAACTCGCATCACTTTCAGAAACTCCAAGCATGATACCCTTTCGAAAATGTATTTGATTGACAAATGTTACAGGAAAAAATAAAAAGGGAGTAAACGAACAAAAGAATGCAAATACACCAAAAGACAGGCCTATGTGGATGTTAAGTGACATTGCAACATGTTGATGGCCGCTCAAAGTCATGTAGAGGATGGCACTGAGACAACAGCAGGGGAGCCACTGAGAGCTCTGAATGAGGAGAGAGTGGGCAAGCAGAAGCATCAGACACTGCCAGGCGCTCTGAATGGGACATGTGCTTCCAGGCGGAGACAAATGGGAGCTCGGAATTTGGAAGGATGCCCCCCAGCAGGGGAGTGATCAGGAGATTTGAATTAGTCAACCGGTCTAGGCAGCATAAGATTATACCGGTGTGCCTTCATCACCGTCACTTAGAGGCTGCAAAGGTAATTTCCAGAGAGGAAGCAGACTGCAGCATGCACTGACTATCGAGCACTTTACAATTAGACACACTGATCTCGGGGAAAATAATGTGGGAGCCGCGACCAGACCTCCTTTTCAAGAGCGGCAGCAAACATTTAAACATCTGTGAAAAGTGTGGGCAGATCCAAAACGAATAGTTTCTTACCTGTCGGTGTAGTTTTGCAGCTTGAAGATCTTTCTGGATTCACTATGCTGTGCATTATTCCGCGGTCTGGTGGTTGGGTCCGGAATCGTAGTCTTTCTTTTGTCTTTTTTTTTTTTTTTGAAGCCCAGGTGGGCGTCGACGTCCCACCATTTGGTGTACTTCTCGTGACGTCGGCATGCTTCCTGCGGAAGTCCCACCTTGGGGCGCCATCTTCGGGTTCTTTTTTCCCTCTTTTTTTTTTTTGAACCCTAGGCGTTCTTTAGTATTTTCCTTTTTCAATGTATCCACTTCAGTATTCTGTTGTTCTTTTACTCTCTGTCCTTCCACCTTCCTCTCCTACCTCATCTTTCTGGTGGAGGTGGGTGGGTTCGCTAGTGAATCCAGAAAGATCTTCAAGCTGCAAAACTACACCGACAGGTAAGAAACTATTCGTTTTGCAGCGTGAATCTTTCTGGATTCACTATGCTGTGCATAGACTTTGTAGTGGTTTGTCATCTTTGTGGAGGCTGGGTGGAAGATGAGCGTTGGTCGTTGAATATATGTTGAAGCACACTTTGCCCTACTTGTGCTTCCTTGTTCATTTGTATATCCACGCAGTAGTGCTTAGTGAACGAATGCACTGAAGCCCATGTTGCCGCCGGGCATATGTCTTAAATGGGTGTGTTTGCCAGAAAGGCAATAGTTGCTCCCTTCTTTCTTGTGGAGTGGGCCCGTGCCCCCTCCGTTAGCTCTTGCCCTGCCGGTTTGTGGCAGAATTGTATCGTCAGTGCGATCCATCGCGCGATGGTGCTTTTTGTTACTGGTCTACCCAGGAAGCTGGTTGCGAAGGACACAAAAAACTGCTTGGTTTTCCTGTGCTCCTTTGTTCTCTCGATGTAGTGCATCACCGCTCTTCTAGCGTCTAGAGTGTGTAGTGCCCTCTCTGCGCTTGTGACTGGGTTTTGAAAGAAACTAGGTATTTGAATAGTTTGGTTTATATGGAATGCTGACACAACCTTAGGCATGAAGTGTGGGTCAGTCCTCATTACGACTCTGTCCTTGTGTATTTGGATGTAGGGCTCTTGCAGCGTTAACGCTTGCAATTCGCTCACTCTGCGCAGTGAGGTTATTGCTACCAGAAAGGCTGTTTTCATGGTCAGCATTTGTAGTGAGGCCTTGTGGATGGGCTCAAAGGGCGCCTTCATAAGTTCCGTCAGGACTATGTTGAGGTTCCATGCCGGCGGCGGAATCCTCTTTGGTGGCGCTATCCTTTTTGCCCCTTCCAGGAATCTCTTTACTACTCGTGACGTAAAGAAACTTTCCTCCGTCTCACCTCTTGTGTAGGCCACAATCGCCGCTAGGTGGACTCTTAGCGAAGACGAACTTAGCTTGGCTTTTAAGATGCGTGAGGTATCTAAGCACCGTTGATTCCCTTGTCAACTTATTTTGTAGTTTATTTTTTCTGCACCACCTCTTCCATTTTTCCCCATAGCATTTCCGTGTTGTCGGTCTCCTTGCCTCCCAGAGCACTCGCATAGTGCTTTGGGGTAGCTTAAGGTGTGCGAACTATATGTCTTCAGGAGCCATGCCGCTAGGCAGAGGCTCTCTAGCTCTGGGTGTAGAACTACTCCGTTCTGCATGGAGAGTAAGTCTTCTCTTCTTGTGAACTTGTGTGGTGGCCCCTGTGCCATTACCACTATTTGCGAGTACCATGTCTGTCTTGCCCACAGTGGTGCCACTAGGATCAGCGTCATGTTGCTGGTCTTGCACTTGTTGAGTACCCTGTGTATCAGTGGTATCGGTGGAAAAGCGTAGGCAAATTTTCTTGACCAACTTATCCATAGGGCATTCCCCTTGGATAGTTTTCCTGGTTGTCTGGATGCGAAGTTTTGGCATTTTGCATTCAGGTGTGTTGCATACAGGTCTATTGTCGGTGTGCCCCACCTCTTGAATAGTTTTTGCGTTTCCTGCCCATTGAGTTCCCACTCGTGGGATGCTGAAGTCTGCCTGCTGAGCCAGTCTGCTTCCACATTGTCCTTCCCCGGTAGGTGTATGGCCAGCAGGTCTATTTTGAGCGTGATGGCTCATCTCCCAATTTCCTGTGCCAGGTTGGACAGGGGGAACGATTGTGTCCCTTCCTGCTTGTTTATGTAGAACATAGTTGTAGTATTGTCCGTTTGTATCAACACCCTTTGGTTGTACAGTTTTTTCTGGAAGTCCTTCAGTGCTAGCAGTACGGTCTTTAATTCCAGATAGTTGATGTGTCTGACCGCATCTACTGGAGTCCTCAGACCCCTCACTCTGAGCTTGTTCATATGTGCTCCCCATCCTATCTGGGATGCGTCTGTGGTGATGGTCACTGTTGGGCGTGGTGGTGTTAAGGACTTTCCTATTGTTATGTTCTCCCTGTTCCACCATGCTATCTCTTCTTGCACTGCGTGCGTTACAACCACTAGATCCTCCCAACTTCCGTTTGCTTGTGACCGTTGCTGTTGCAGCCATTCCTGGAATGGTCTCATGTGTAGGCGTACATTGGGAACTAGGTGAATGCATGACGCCATCATCCCCATGATATTGCTCGCTGTTCTCACTGTCAGAGCTCGCCCCTTCTGGTAGAGGCGCGTCTCCTTCAGCAGGGCTAGTGTCCTCTTCTCGCTGGGCATCACCGTTTTCTTTACGGTGTTGTTTTGCACCCCCAGGAAGATCTTCACTTGTTCTGGTTCCATTGATGATTTCCCCCAGTGTATTGAGAACCCCAGCTTTGTCAGTGTCCTTGTGACACGCTGTGCGTGTTCCTCGCATTTCTTGCGTGAACTTGCCTTTATTAGCCAGTCGTTGAGGTAAGGATACACGTGAATTCCTTCCCTCCGCAGGTACGCTGCTACTGCTGCAAGGCATTTGGTGAAAACCCTTGGTGCGGACTTCAGACCGAATGTCAAGGTTGTGAATTGGTAGTGATCCTTGTTGATGGTGAACCTTAACAGATTCTTGTGCTGCCTGTTCATTGGGATGTGCAGGTAGGCATCTTTGAGATCCACGGTGGACATGAAGTCTCCGTCTCTCATTTGTGGAAGTAATTCTTGTAGGGATGTCATTTTGAATTTTTGCGTCCTTACGTACTTGTTTAGGAATCGTAGATCCAGGATGGATCTTAGTGTTTCGTCCACCTTTGGTACCAGGAAGTAGTTTGAGTACACTCCCTTGTTCCTTTCTTTGACAGGTACTGGTTCTATGGCCTCCTTTTGGAGTAGTTGTAGTGCTTCCTCTAAGAGTTCTGCTAGCTCTTGTCCTGAGTGTTCCCTTCTCTTTTTTGTTTGGGGGTCTCCTTTCCAACTCTATGCAGTATCCGTACTGTATGATGTTGAGTATCCATTTGTCTGTTGTTATTTTTCTCCATTCTTGGAGGAAAAATCTGAGTCTGCCGCCCACCAGTGTTGCATGCTCGTAGGCGTTTTGTTCGTGTAACCCTCTTTTGTTGGTTCCTTTGTGCTCTACCCTTGGAGGGATGTGGTGGGTGAGCACTCTCCTCCGTGCGAAGTCACTTTGAGCCGGGTTGGTCTCCCCCTCTTCTTCTTTGGCCTCGTCCGTTTCCCCTACTGCGAAAGGACTGGCCCCGAGGCTGGTACTGCCAGTCCTATTTCTGTTGCCCCTGTTGCCCGTGACCCTGGCCTTGCTGGAATGTTTGATGTGACGTTCCCGGCTGGTTTCCTCCCCTTCCGTAAGGTCTCCGTGTCGGGGTTCCTCTTCTCATCCCTCTGAATTGCAGGGCCCCCATGGACCTCGCCGTCTTATTCTCTTTTTTGAGTTGGGTGAGTTTCTCATCGACTGGTGCCCCGAACAGCGTTTCTCCGTTGAAAGGGGTGTTCAGGATGTTGTTCTGTACCTCTTGCTTGAATCCTGAAATTCTGAGCCAGGCCTGTCTCCTTTCAGTGATTCCTATTGCCATCAGTCTGCTTGATGTCTCTGCCCCGTCCAACGCTGTTTTAAGGCATGAATTTGCTATATTCTTCCCCTCTTCCACTAGATGCGAAGCTCTTTGTTGGTATTGCTCGGGGAGATGCTTGATTAGGTCCCCCATTTCGTCCCAATGTTGGTACTGGTGCCTGTTCAGTAGTGCATTGGAGTTCGTCATGCGCCAGTGCATTGTCAGGAGGTGGCCCAGAGGTTGCCGGAACATTGGCCCTCTTTCTGGCTGTAGATGCGATAATGGAGTCTGCTGTGACAAATCCCTTGATGTATGGAGGGTCCTGAGAGAAATGTTTATATTTCTTCTCTGTTCTGGGTGTGATGGATCTGCATGTTGCAGGGTCCTTGAACGCCTCCTTCCCCTGGTTCATGACACTCTGAAGCATGGGGAGGAACTGGCTCCTAGTTTGGATGGGGAGCAGTGTGTTGAGTAAAAAGTCCGCTTTCGGTTTTTCCTCCTCTAGTTTCACGCCAAAAGCTGCAGCCGCGCTCTTTACGACCATGTGGTAAGCCCCAATATCATCTGGCGGCGAAGGCCTCGAAGGATAAGTCTCCATGGGCTCTTCTGGATTTTCGGCGTCGAGGTCCTGCCATTCCAGGTCTTGCGTCGTCGACGGCGCCGAGCCGTAGTTCGATTGCTGTTCCTCCTCTTCTTCTTCTCCCTCATAGTAGAGATAATCTTCCTCTTCTTCGGTTGTTTTCGACTGCTCTTCGGCGTCGAACTCGTCCTTGTCTTCGCCCTCGATAACCGTCGGTGGTTTCGTTGGGATTGTAAATTTCTTCATCTTCTCGTCGAACTCCTTCTTCCTTTGAAGGATGCTTTCCATCTCCGCCTCGAGCCTTCTCTTTTTCTTCTCCATTTCGGAGGCATGTTCGGCGTTGAGCGCTGGCCTTTTCGACGGAGCTTGCGTCGACGCGACCTTGTCCTTCGTCGTCGAACGACCAACCTCGTGGGTCTTTTTCGATGAACTTTGTTTTTCGGCGGCCTTCGGCACCTGGGAGTCCTTCTCGAAGGATCCGCTGGGCCTTTCGTCCTTGGATCCACTCGCGGTCGTTGAAATTTTCGGCGCCGGTGTTCCTTTCGAGGACTTAGAGACTGTTTTTTGAGAGTCAGTCTCTGGTTTTTGGGGCCCTTTCGGGGTTTTTGTGCTCGACGTCTCTCCTATCTTGTCAGACGTCTTCTTATCAGTCTCTGCGACCGTGAAGTCATCAGGTCCCTCGGCGACGTTGTCTTCATCGTCGGTGGAGAGGCCCAGGTCGTACAGAGACGGGGCCTTACCCTTGCCTTCCATGTTGTAGTTGGCTCTCCTCTGCCTCTCTCTCACCCTGAGTGTCTTCGGTGTGAAGGCGGAGCAGGCGTTGCAGTCTTTGCTCTCGTGGTCGACTGGCAGGCAAAGGTTGCAGACCGGATGTTGGTCCTTCTGCGCGTACTTGTGGTGGCAGTTACGGCAGAATTTAAAAGGTGTTTTGTCCATTCCTGCGCTCAGTGTCCCCGAATGCGCATTCTCCGTTGGACGTCGAAGATCTTGAGGTTCTCCTCCTCCTTCGTCGTCCCGGCTCGATGTTCTTTCTGTCTGTAGTCTCCCTTAATTTTCCTCCGATGAAACTTGTGCTCTTCTTCTTTCTTCGCTAAAAAACTCTGGAGCTTCTCGGCGACGATCCAGACCCAAATGCGGAAAAATGAATCTGAAGATGGCGTCCCAAGGTGTGACTTCCGCAGGAAGCATGTCGACG
This sequence comes from Triturus cristatus, assembly GCF_964204655.1. Taxonomy (NCBI): domain Eukaryota; kingdom Metazoa; phylum Chordata; class Amphibia; order Caudata; family Salamandridae; genus Triturus; species Triturus cristatus. The sequence goes on from NC_140593.1 coordinate 405,968,105, forward strand.
TCACGAGAAGTACACCAAATGGTGGGACGTCGACGCCCACCTGGGCTACAAAACAAAAAGACAAAAGAAAGACTAAGATTCCGGACCCAACCACCAGACCGCGGAATAATGCACAGCATAGTGAATCCAGAAAGATTCACGCTGCAAAACCTAATGGACACATCAAGGTAATGTCTGAAGCTGACTCACCCACACAATCCAATGACAGAAGGGGGCCAATCCAAAGGCCCTTTCTGTGGATTTCATTTTGTGCTGTCTAGTGTTGATATGGGATTTTTCATACAGCTAAACTTGTTTGCAATCAGACCTGAAAATGACGAATGCTAAAGGTCTACTGATACTTATGTAATGGCAAGAGAAGATACTGGTACAAAGGATGCCAAAGGACAACGCTGATCATGGACTGACAGTCCAGTTGGGGTATCCAACTGGTAAACCACCCACCAGGGTACAAGGCAGAAGGAACTGTCAAACACAATGGGTGAAACACAATATAAATAAGCTTTAAATAGATTACCATTGTCTTCAGTGAGTGACCTCAAGATGTCCATGACAAACAAACAAAGAAAAACGTACTGTTCACAGACGTTAAGGCTCCGACTGACTTCCTTATTAGCGCAACAAAAGGAGTCTTAATGAAAGCATATATTGGTCTCAAAAGCAAAAATATCAATTTGTTGAACCCCTCACACTGCAAATAAGAAGGACAGCACACCCTGTTGTGTTTCGATTTAGATGCCCGTACATAGGTTTCCCTGAAACATGTCCTTATATAGGCACAATTCGCATTGCCCTTATTTAGGCATAGAATCCCAGTCCTTATTTAGGCATTAGCCATGCTAGCCAAATACAGGCATGGTCACCTACATCCATCCATCCCCATGTCACGAGTTCTTAGAAACCAGACCCTTAAGCCATCGGGACTTTCCCTAGCTAGGATTATTGATTTCTCCAAGAACTCATCTATTATGCATGAACTACTATTCCTTAGGGGTTCATTCATGACGTCTTCCTCTGCCCGACTTTACGCCAATGCTAGCATTCCTAAGTACCTTCCAGGTATTAAGACAGACCTGAGCTCTTGAGGCGGAAGCCGAGAGCGTCTTGTGTTCGACTTTTAAAAATACTTTTATTGTTATTGTATTAATCGTGTTGTACTTGCACTCTTGGTGCCTACCTGCTTTCACGCTGTTGCCATAGCGCTGTCGCCGACCCAGAACCTGCAACTCTCACACCGCCATCCCGGCGAGGACGGAGGCCACGCCCCTTTCTGAGGCGACGCCCCTGACGCCGCCCCTATAAATAACATTGCCAACTAGCGCCGCGCGTTAAGACAGACCTGAGCTCTTGAGGCGGAAGCCGAGAGCGTCTTGTGTTCGACTTTTAAAAATACTTTTATTGTTATTGTATTAATCGTGTTGTACTTGCACTCTTGGTGCCTACCTGCTTTCACGCTGTTGCCATAGCGCTGTCGCCGACCCAGAACCTGCAACTCTCTCACACCGCCATCCCGGCGAGGACGGAGGCCACGCCCCTTTGAGGCGACGCCCCTGACGCCGCCCCTATAAATAACATTGCCAACTAGCGCCGCGCGTTAAGACAGACCTGAGCTCTTGAGGCGGAAGCCGAGAGCGTCTTGTGTTCGACTTTTAAAAATACTTTTATTGTTATTGTATTAATCGTGCTGTACTTGCACTCTTGGTGCCTACCTGCTTTCACGCTGTTGCCATAGCGCTGTCGCCGACCCAGAACCTGCAACTCTCTCACACCGCCATCCCGGCGAGGACGGAGGCCACGCCCCTTTCTGAGGCGACGCCCCTGACGCCGCCCCTATAAATAACATTGCCAACTAGCGCCGCGCGTTAAGACAGACCTGAGCTCTTGAGGCGGAAGCCGAGAGCGTCTTGTGTTCGACTTTTAAAAATACTTTTATTGTTATTGTATTAATCGTGTTGTACTTGCACTCTTGGTGCCTACCTGCTTTCACGCTGTTGCCATAGCGCTGTCGCCGACCCAGAACCTGCAACTCTCTCACACCGCCATCCCGGCGAGGACGGAGGCCACGCCCCTTTCTGAGGCGACGCCCCTGACGCCACCCTTCCACGTCTATATATAATGTGCATTTCCCGGACGCGCAGCGGGCGCGCCGTCTGCGCGCCGAAGGTGCGCCTAAGGTAAGCCCGTCCGCGCCCGTCCGCGCCAGGCCGGGCCCTAGGGCACACCTTGCTAGTCACCTCATTATGTACTCGCCCGACGTGCTTAAAAAATTACAGCCTTTTGCCTCTCCACTGTCCCCTACCACCAGCCGTCGTGCACATACTGCCGGCCTTATGCGCCCTGGTCTACCTTCTCCAGGTCGATACACAAACACAGCAAATCCGTCTAAAAATGTCACATCTATCAGTATGTCCTATTTGAACACTCGTTCCTTAGTGAAACATGCTGAAGATATTTTTATCTTGTTGACGGATAATAGACCCGATATACTTCTGCTCACGGAAACGTGGCTTACGTCTGAGTCTCTCCCTGATATCTTGGCCGCCCTCCCCCCTGATTATTATATCCATCATGCCGACCGCCCCGATGGCCGGCCCGGCGGCGGGGTGGCAGCCATTATATCTAAGCGTTTGAACTCCATCTCATCCCTTTCCCTCCCACTCCCAGAGGTAGAGAATCTACTTATCAGTGTGGAAACCGGTACCGGTGCCTTCACTTTCCTCCCGTTATACCGGCCTCCACACCCTATGCCATCTTTCTCCACTATTTTGAGTGAACATCTCTCTAACCTCTTAACGGAGCATTCCAGTTTTGCCCTTCTAGGTGACCTAAATTATTGGTTCAATGACACCAGTGCCGGACCTCATGCTTTAGAGCTTTTCGAGACTCTTACTAGCCTGAACCTCACCCAACAGGTCACCCAATCCACCCACATTAAGGGCCATATTTTGGATCAGATCTGGACTTGTAACCTGGCCCTGTCCCAGCCAGTTATCTCTTCTTGTGTCTGGTCAGATCACCACTTAGTAAATACCATCATCACTATTGCTGGCCGGACTCTTGCTCCCCTGATGGCCGGCGGCTCCTCACGCAAATGGAGTACTTTCGACTCTCAGGGCTTTCTTACAACCCTGGCTGACACTCGGCCAGCTTTCAACTCCCCTGATAACATCGAAGGAATAGAACATGACATCGGTTCCTGGCTGAAGTCAGCCAGTGACCTTTATGCCCCCCTAACCAAATTCCCCCCCACTAGACATCACAATTCCCACAGGTGGTTTTCTGTTGACCTCAAGCAACAGAAAACAAAAACCCGCCAGCTGGAACGTATCTGGAGACGTGATTATTCCAACGTAGCCAGGCAGTCCTACATGACTGCACGTAGGGAATATAAATCGGCCATCATTGCAGCAAAAACAGAACACTTCTCTATCAGGATTTCGTCCGCAGCAAATAAATCAAAAGAGGTGTTCAAAGTAATGAACGAACTCACTACCGACGACAGAATTCTCCCAGCCCAAACCCCCACGCAAGAAGCTTGTGACACCCTTAATCTCTATTTTTTGGAAAAGATTGAAAAAATTAAAAACTCTATACCTTCCCTACCCCAGTCACTCACACCGAACTTTCCCTCTGACAACTCCCTCACGTTTTCTACCTTCCCTACCTTGGACGCACTCTCATTGGCGGAACTCGCCATCCGTGTGAAATCTGGCTCTCCTAACGACAGCTGTCCACCCTCTGTATTGCGGAGTATCTGTCTCAGCTTACCTGACTGTGTTTTACCCCTGCTAAATGGCTCGCTCAACAGAGGCATTGTCCCCAGCCCTTTTAAGGAGGCTACCCTCTTGCCCCTCCTTAAGAAACCCGGTGCTGATTCTGCACAACCGTCGAACTATCGTCCCATTTCCCTTCTCCCCTATTTCTCAAAACTTGGAGGCTCATGTTACTTGCTGCCTTTCCAACTTTATTGAATCTTCTGGTTATCTTGAGCCTAACCAGGCCGGCTTCAGGCCTGCCCACTCTACTGAGGCTGTCATCTTGGCAGTCTTGGAGACACTTAGGAGGAACGCAGATGCAGGAGTCTCTCAAGCCCTTGTACTTCTGGATTTGTCCGCCGCATTCGACACGGTGGACCATGACATCCTTCTCCACCGTGTCAGGCAAGCAGGCATCCAGGGCTCCGCACTTAAGTGGGTTGAGTCCTTTCTGACTGGCAGAACTCAGGCCGTCCGCTTAGGCCCTTACACTGCAACCAAAACGCCCGTGGTCTGCGGAGTCCCTCAGGGCTCCTCCCTCTCACCGCTCTTGTTTAATTTATACCTCAGGCCCCTGATTCAATCCCTCCAGAAATGGGACGCAGTTGTCTACAACTACGCCGATGATCTTCAGATCATCTTCTCCCTTAATTTCCCTCACGACATCAAAACATTTCATTCCGTGATGATTCATATTCAATCCTGGATGAACCAGAATCAATTGAAGCTAAATCCCGGAAAAACTGAGCTTCTCCTCCCTGGACTCAGTCACATCCACTGGGGCCCACAGTTCTGGCCCTCGGAGCTTGGTCTCCCTCCAGCCCCGGTCAAATCAGTGAAGAGCCTGGGAGTGATTTTTGACTCCGAATTATCCCTTAAAAATCAAGTGGGTGCGGTCATTTCATCATGCATGTATCAGCTTCGGAAGATTCGTAAAGTTCGTCATCTACTTCCACCTGCCGCACTCACCCAAGTCGTCATTTCACTTGTGCTTTCCCGGCTGGACTTCTCGAACTCCCTCTATTATGGCCTCCCACAATCTCTGTTATATCGCCTTCAGATAGTTCAGAATCAAGCGGCCCGACTCATTCACAAAACCCCCAGATGGCAATCGGCCAAACCTTTACTTCATAAATTACACTGGCTACCAATAGGCCAGAGAGCAGCCTTTAAGGTGGCCTGCCTCACATTTAAAGCTCTCCATTGCCCCGGCCCCGCGTTCCTCAAATCCTTAATCATCCCTCATCACCCAATACGCAACCTTCGATCTGCTTATCGCCACCTACTTGTCACCCCCAAAACTAAAACAAAGAAATTCGGTGGTCGCCGCTTCTCTCACTTGGCTCCCAGTCTCTGGAACCCTCTTCCTCTTCTCATCAAATCCACTCCCTCCCTCTTGAACTTTAGGAAGTTATTAAAAACTCACCTCTTCCCTCTTTGAGTCTAACCTATGCGACTCTCGCCTTTTTCGTCCCTCACTCTCTCTGTCTTAACAGCGCCAGGAAGCCTTTGGTGTCAGCGCGCTTTACAAGTCACACTTAAGATAAGAGAAGATAAATATACCTTCCCTTACCATGGAAAACCACGGCTCGGCACGGCTCAGCTCAATACGGCTCCCCACGGCAGGTTCGGAAGGAATTAGAGTCCCCGCCTGACGCACTGACCAGCCGCTGTCATCCCTGCTCGCAGAGAATCCAGCTTCCAGTGTTCTGACTCCCTTCGCGGGGTGTTGGAGTTTGAGATTCGGAAAGAGATTCCCACCGCTCTCATTCTAAGGTATGGAGCTGACTAGAACCTAGAGGGACTCTTGGCATATAAACTTAGTATATACCATACTATAGAAAACAGCACCTACTTCTTACCTTGTACTACACTTAAGTTAGGTACACCGGGGTGGACTATTTAGAAGCATCAGACGAGTATTCACTTTTTAGCCTGTGTTATTTATGTTGGTATATATGAATATATGTCATAGCTAAAAGACAATGCTATTGCAGTATTATTTCTTCTTACTGCTTACGCTGTGCGTATTATATCTTGCTTACTGTCTAATGATTGTAACAGCTCATATCTCTTACACGAGAAACAAGACTGTTCAATAAATTCTTTTATTGAAACACCCGTCTACCTATTTCTGTGTAACTCTGAAGAAACTAAGCATGCACGAGTGACTGAGTGAAACTGTTATCTATTGTTTCCACGATTCTGAGACACGTTCCGATTCAAAGGGAAACAAAGTTGTCATATTTATGCGGTTGTCAGAAACTACTCCCTTCTTGTTTATTCGAGAAGTTTCTGGTGACCTCTGAGTTAGCTGGTAAACAAGTAATTAAGTTTAATGTACTCGATAGAGGCATACTGACCTTAGTTCTATGCAAAAACTATAGTGTATATTATTCCAATGCGCAGATCCTATAAGGGAAATAGGAACTACACTACAACCCTGAAGAGAGCTCCATTCTCAAGAGGCATAAGTCCGTATTTTAGTAGTGCTCTTGACCAGGACTACTCTGAGAGCTACACAATCAGGTAACAAAACAACAGCCAATAAGTGCCACCATGCTTGTTGCTCTTAACCTGGTGGTGATGTAGCCTGCATCCTGCATGCACTGCTCAAAGATTAGAAAAGTAATGATCCAGGATGTCAAGTCACAAACTGTGTGTTACTAGGTTTCTACTGCCAATGATTAATACCTCAGATGTATCAAAGTTTACTTTTAATGAATCGTGACCTATCTAATCCACTATAAATGAGAGAGAAGATTTCAAAGTAGATGAGGTGGTTCCTTATCTTAGTCAACACTGAGGAGGATATTTATGTTGTTAGCAATTGGGAACAATTAGTTTAGCCATAAAGAAGGACCTCTAGTGTTCTTTCTGAAATTAAGATGTTTGACCACTACAGAGCACCATTCTGGTTTCCTATAACAGCCAGGCCTGGACACAGCATCATATGATATGGTCCATTGTATTATATGCTACAGAGAGAATCCATCAAAACATCTGACAAAGCTCATCCTTGGGGTTAGTAGTACATATTCAGTGCTCCTTGTCAGGGTCGAATCCCTGGTTCGAGGAGGTGCAGCACTGTATGGTGTTACTTCCTAAACTGAGAAGCAGTACTCCTGGAACAACTCCCTCCATACATTTGTTAAACAAGCCAAACTGGATATTGTCGGTTATTGCTCAGAATCAGTAATGAGCTAAACAGTTTTATTTATCTAGAGTAGGGCCAGTTCACTTATCAGGAAGTTGTGAAATTAATCCAGGGGCAAAGGCAGAAGAAGTGCTGTCACCAGCAGCAGAATACAATACCAACTGAGCATTGAAGATCTGAACACTTAAGTAGACCTTCATCATCTCTGAAGCCAAGAAGGTAGGGAAAATATTTACCAACTGGGCCTCCGTTAATGCAGCAATATGATATTGCAGGACAGTTTGACAGACAGCTTTGCTGGGATACACCAATGTCCCGAATAATGAAATTGAAATCTCAAAATAAAGAGGCAGTCCCTATAGGCCAATGCAAAAGAAAAAAAATCTAAATGTATTTAGGCCAATGGTCATGGATACAATCGACATTGTACAGAGTACATGGCTGAGGAAGTTGTGACTAGAACCAAGCCAGAAACTAAATAAGATACTGAAGACTGTCAAAGTGCCAGAGCAGTTCAAATCCTAAATCCCAGAAAGCCTTCATATTTTGAGCCCAAAATCCCCAGAGGCCTTGGAGGGTGAGACAAGAGAGGAGTAGCAGACTGCCTCATACACTGGACCAAACATCCTCCTGAAACATATAAACTCTTCCTGAAAAAAGCGTGGCATCTCAGAGCACATGGGCATGGGTGATGCCAATCAGGTCATAACCTGCTACCCAGACTGCAGACTCCACAGCAACTTCCATTGGCAAAGACTTTGTAGCCAATGAAGAGAATATGTCTCTCATCTATTAGTGATTGGGATTTTATTAAAGAAAATTTGCAGGTGACTTAGTGGAGGGCTTGATAGTCAGTCATGTCCCTTTCTTGAGCCCTTTGTTCTTATGGTTGTTAATCCCACAGATTTGCTTGGCTCCTTTGATCCACGTAGTAACTTGCAAGAATTACCAGCTTAATGCTCTTCTGTGACACTCGTAAGCCCCTTTAAAAACCTATAATGGGCATCCCTTGAGATGGGCTCAGTTTACCACTGCGCAACAGCAACCTTAAAGCACACTCAACAAATTTGTTTGTGGAGGCGCCTTGGCAATAATGTCCACTGTTTGGCTATTTATGGCACCCCAGAGTAGGCAGAAATGTTTGGTTGGTTCTTAAAAAAATCTTGGCACATTTTCTCTCTCGGGCTGATGAAATATGTCAAGACAGATGTGGTGTCTTGATGCCTATGTAACCATCGGAACATGCACCAATTAGCTTAGGTTAAGTCAGAACTTCAGAGTGGGCCAGAAAGATTTGCCTGTCTGAACAACACAGGGAAACTTTATCACATTAACAAGTGAACCTCAGAAGAATCCCTAGAATGCTTGCAAAGAGACACCGAAGCATTGCACCAATCAGGAGGTCTTGACCAGGAAGTCTTGTCCACCCAAAGCAAGTGGTGCGCATTCTGGTGAAAATGTTTTTGTTCATTTATGCTGCTGCTTTGCAAAGTAATCTTGGAAATCGTACAATAGCTACCTTACCACCAGTCACCAGAGAATGCTATGCATCAGAACCAGATCTGAAAGAGTTGAACAGGAAAAGATCTCTGAAGAGGCACCTAAGCATGCCAGAGGGGATCTCTGAAACATAAATTACATTTGCATAAACCACATCTACCCCTGCCATGGACCAGGCAGTGACTGGTACTAGAAAGGACCTAGCAGGAATGAAACGCACAAAGTTAACAAAAAACCTGCTTAGTGGGACCTAAGGAAGTCCACAGAAACGCAAGACGTAGATGTGAACAGATGCCTGCTGTGCATGTATCTCCAAAAATACTGTTTTTATAATGGGGAAAAAAACACGTTTCAGACTTGAGACCTGTGATATTAGACTGTCCACATGAAGAAGGAAGGGACATCTGGCAAAAATATATTTCCCCTAAAAATCATGGCGAAAACCTACATTTTACTACGGTTCAATTACATCAAAATGTAGTTTGCCCTTTGATTTTGGTTCAAAAACGCAATAATGTGGTTTGCCCACTTTCTTTTACATGCTGCAGCATTCTGACATTTTCACAATATCATAGGTTTCGGAGGCGGGTACTGGACACATATGCCAATCACTTATATAGAGTGCCATGAATATTTTTAGGTAGCAAAGATGAGGATGGATCTGATGAGAGATAAATAAGCTTTGTAAGGATGCAAATAATTTATTTCAAAATGGAAACAAATTTGTACAAGACAACCACCTCTACTTTCCAATGTTGACTACAATTCCCTTCATAACCTCTTCCTAGTGACCAGAGCACTCAAGGCATTTGCACTACCACACATTTGACTATAGATAACCTGATGAAGACTGCATCAAAAAAAATTGCCACTTCAATTAAAGTATTGATACTCTTCTCAACATCTGCTTAACACCATGGTATGCAAATGAGCCAGCTGGCGTAAGGTGGAGATCAGGAAAGATTATCACTTATCATATTACCATAATTTGAAAGAGAACAGTTATCTCCCACCGAAGGAAAGTCAACCCCCTAGAACACAGTAAGAAGTCCAATACTACAACAAATGTTCCTTTAGTTAAAAAAAAATAGGGTAGGGTAGTTGGAAAATGTAGACTCCTGAAACAATAATAATGTGAACAGAACCAAAGGCTAGCTTTATAGGTGTGGGCAACAGAAGGAGAATCAATCAACAGTATAGCAAATAATGTATTGAGGCATACTCTGCAATCAAAAGCATGAGAGTGTTGATGACAAGTGCTGCAACATTTACTTCGAGAACACATCAATATCCTCTAGAAGCTTAGCATTATAATCTATATGGATACAATTAAGTCTGGCAGGTAGATATTTTGCCTGCTCTTGAACATTGCAAACACAAGGGGATGATGGACGGAGCGCTGAAACTTTTCAGTCACTCACCTCCAGTCACAGATCTGGGTTGAATCCATCATCATTCTTTAGCTCACTTCACCACCCCAGTTCAGACACAGCTATATGCAAATCAGTCTTGACCCTGTGCCTCATGGGAACAGCCCAGCCCGAACTGCCAAGCCAAGTCTTTCCTGAACCGTAAACAAGCATCCTGGGATGCTTTAGCATTGCCATGGCAACTAACAAAAACAGATACATGAAGGGGAGTGGTCAGTGACATTTGGGACACTTGTTCTCTTCAATAACAGCGGGACGTTCAATGGATCTGCAGAACTGTGGGTGCTTTTTTCTCCTGTTACTTTACTTCATTGAGGTGCATGACAACAGTAAGGCAGCAATCTTTATGCTAAACTGTAAAGTTCATACTCCGTGAAATTCTAATTTTTGTTAATAAAAAGAAAAAAAAAAGCTCTCTGGGTAAGGAGGTGGGGGTCCAATAGCAGTGGTGCCTACAACAAGCACCAAAGCACTGTCCTATCTGAAAGTAAGACATGCTCTTAATTAATTTATATAAAAACTTTTAAAACAAAATTTCTTGAAATGGCATCCTCAAAACATACTTAGCACTGATGTAGCTAGATTTTTCATTTCAGCTGTAGTTAGAAAATTACATATACAAAAATTTAGCAAGCTTAAATTCTTTTAGAAATGTATAACTTACCTGCTTTATTCCCGTTCTCTTCATCCTGCAAAGCAAAGGAAACTCAATGAATATGCTCTGGATCATTTTTTAAATACCTTTTACATGTACCCTTAAATGAATTAATCAAAAGCATATAAGATAAATAAAAATACTTCAAAGCAGTGCAGTGGAGCAAACAATTTAGTTTCGCACGTAAATAGTTAGAGAAAAACCTCAAAAGAATTCAGAAAAAACAGATTTAAAGGTGGAATGGCGCAAACTGAAAGTTACACATATTAACCACTCTGGGTCAGATTCCCCCCAAAAATGCAGAAAATTAAGGTGGATATCGCCACGTGGATGTAATTTTAACACTTTATGGAATTTACAAACGTTCACAGTAGCAAGCCTGTGAAACTAACTAGGTGCAGGTTTACAGTAGCAAGCCTGTAAAACTACACCAGCTGAAGGTTTCCAGGCTTTCTTCTGGGATGGTCATGTGATATTCCTAAGTTACTCCTACTCTTGCTGTGTGAAGTTCTCTCCTTAGTGGAGAGCACCACACCGAGTGCACAGGATCCCCCTGTGTAAAAGCACACTATTCGTTTTCTCTCCAAAAGGAAAATATTTTCCTCTGTGGCAAAACCCTTTTGCCGACATGGTCATCGATTCTAGCGGCGATCCACTCCCCTTCCCACCCTGGAAAAAGATTTACACCAGCTTTTGGCTGGAATTAAAATCCTACTATTTTTAAGGTGGAATGAGGGACATTTATGAATGCTGACTAACGCCCATGTTTGTGAGTGTTCACAAATTTACAAGGCTAACCACGCCTTGGGCTGCCAGTTTTCCTACCTGTTTACTGAGATGAACAGGTGTAGAGAACAACACACTGATAAAGTGCTCTATTTCTGCAGTGAATCCCTTTTTAGGTCTCGCCTGACCCAGCGCATGCGCTGGTCTGGCGAGACTTATTGAGAGGGCTCCAAAAAGTGCTACCAGGCCAGCATAGAGCTACAGTGCATGTGCGCGGGCGCTCGCGCAGCGCTTTACCGCGATTACTTTCACTTTCGCGGCCACTTTGCATAGCCAATAGGTCTTGCTTTTGGGACCTTATAAGTATTTAGTTATGCAACTGTTACATAGCTAAACACTTATAAGGTCCCAAAGGCGAGACCTACTGGCTATGCCAATGCTTGTTGAATTCCTGCAAAAGGGTTGAGTGTGGTCAAACCTGCCCTTTGTGAATAGGGCACAATATAAATGATCCCTGAATGTGACATGCATGTATCCTTTAATTGCAGACCTACATTGCTGTATCAAATAACACTTCTGGTACCACCTTTCCGGCACTTGGTTTCATTTGACAATCTGATATGTTCTGGGAGTTGCAATCACTAATTGCATCCAAGTATTCAACTGGACTGGCACACTGGAGACCAATCTTTGTAGCAAAATTGGAGATATTGTCTTATGACGAAATGGAGCTTGGTGGAAATGCCACTTGAAATGCATTAGAGTGCCAGTATTCCTCGAAGAGGAGAATGCAGTAAACAATAACACATCATCTCTACTTTCATGAATCTAAAACCAAAAACAGGCCCTTTATTTATGAACAAGAAACAATGATAAACCAATTACTGCCCAGTGAAACGAAACGGTTTAATGAGGCTGATTTCACGAAGAGAAAACGAAAATAAAAATCGGCATTACGCAAATCAGCATATAAAAGCATTTATTATAGCGGCGTAAACAAAAGTAAAAAGATATGGGACATACTAAACAAAGGAATGTCATCTTTATCCAGCTTGCTACTTCGGTTTTTTTATTTACTTAAAAAAAGGGCCTTGAAATAGCTAAAATTGTTAACCACGTGTGCGCTAAATTCTTTTACTTAATTACTTGCACTACAGAATCCTCTAAAAATATGTGCATATTTTACTAGGATTTCCCTGAGCAATTCAGGACTCATTAGATTGCAAGCCACTGCCAGCATTCATATCTTAGCACCTAAGCGAGTAAGTTACTTTTGACAATGCTCTTTTTGGTGGATAATCTACCTAACCGAAGAGTCCATGCCTTAGAATATCCCCCCAGGAGCCAGGCTGGATCCAAAGCACTTTGCAGCAGTCCTCTCGCGCGCGGATGGGAGGCCTCCTGCGGCCTCGCATGGACTCCACACAGCGTAAGAAGTGCTTGAGAAGAGACGAAAATAAGCACCAACCGTGTGCATGGATTTCAGGTTCTCGTCTTCTCAGTTTCCATTTCTCAGATGCAGACCGTGAACAATTGTTGGCAATAGCCTACTCAGTACGGCATTGGGCCATTTTTAGACATTAAAGAGAAGACACTTGAAAGAACATGGAGGCGAGAGGTTAGTGAGGAAGAACAAATGTTACTTACCTGTAAACTGTGGTTCTCCAGTATTGGTGTCTTTCATAGATTCACATGCTTGAATATTCCCCGTCGTCGAAGTGGGAGTCCCATGGTACATAACAAAGCAATGTAGTAACAACCCAAGCCCATTTGGCATAAAAGAAAGAAAAAACCATAGAGTTTTCACAGATAGACAACTTGTCACCTCTATAACATATCACTGTCATTATGTTCTAGGCCAAATCCAGCCAATCAGGCGTCCGCACCCTCTAGAACCCTCTCCCCAGAGACTCAGGCTCTCAGATTTTCGTAGCACAAGAGTGACATAAAGTCAAATACACAATAGAGCCTCTGAGGGGAGGTGGGTGGGTCGCATGTGAATCTATGAAAGACACCAATACTGGAGAACCACAGTTTACAGGTAAGTAACATTTGTTCTGCTCCAGTATTGGGGTGTCTTTCATAGATTCACATGCTTGAATAAGAGTAGTGAGCAGTGAAGCAGAATAATACAAGGTACATAAGAATCAAAACAACAGCATATACAGTGCAGAAGACTATATGCATATAAAAGCCATATATATATATATATATATCTACTATACATAATAAATAAAACTACCTTGTATGCAGGAGGAGGGAAGCATCAGAGGCTCACCTTATTTAAAAAGATTACGGAGGACTGCTTGTCCCACGGCTGTGTCCGTGTTGTCTGCAGCATCCAGACAGTAGTGTCTCGTAAAGGTGTGTCTGCTGGACCAAGTCGCCGCTCTACAGATGGATTGAAGAGGGACTCCAGCAAAAAGCGCAGTAGAAGAAGAAACCTTCCTTGTGGAGTGCGCTTTCACGGCAGCAGCGAGAGGTTTTCCTGCTTGTTGATGGAAAAAGGTAATAGCAGAGGATATCCAACGTGCTATAGATTGTTTGGTGACAGGATGACCTTGTCGCATGCGTCCGTAGGCGACAAAGAGTTGGTCATTTTTACGAATGGCAGCAGTTCTTTGAAGATAAAATTTAAGACATCTCTTGACATCCAAAGAATGAAGTGACTTTTCTGCAAAAGTTTGAGGATTAGGAAAAAACGTTTTTAAAACAACCGGCTGATCGAGGTGGAAATCAGATGGCACTTTAGGGATATAGGCCGGATTGGTGCGAAGCAGGACAGAGTCCTTAGTAAATTGAAGAAAAGGTGGGTTAATGGTAAATGCTTGCAAGTCACTGACCCGGCGTGAAGATGTAAGAGCTAGGAGAAGAGAAGTCTTCCATGTGACATGTTTGAGGCTGACCTTATGGATTGGCTCGAATGGTGATTTCATGAGCTGTGCCAATACAATGTTTAAATGCCACGGAGGAGGAGGCCGACGTATCGGAGGAAACATCCGAAAAAATCCTTTGAAAAACTGTTGCATTACTCTTGACGAGTAAAGGGAGTTAGAGCCATCTTGACGGAATCGTGAGATTGCCGCTAAAAAGACTTTAAGGGTAGCATATGAAAGGCCTGATTTTGCTAGATGCAAAAAGAAAGGTAAAAGTTGCTCTGGCTTGGAATGTATGGGATGAATTTTGGCATCACTGCACCATGAACAAAATCGTTTCCATTTGAGTTTATAAGTTTTTACAGTAGAAGGAGCTCTAGCCTTTGCTAAGACTTCTCTGCACTCCAAAGGGATGTCCAAATTCACAAATTCAAAGTACTCAGGTTCCAAGCCGCTAAGTGTAGAGACGCAGGATCGGGATGACAAATTTGACTGTGTTCCATGGTCAAAAGATTCGGAAGAGGACGAAGCATGATTGGTTCGCACTGAGACAGTAGCAGCAGCTCCGTGAACCATATTTGTCAAGGCCATCGGGGGGGGCTATTAGGATGAGCCGACAGGGTTCTTTCCTCATTTTCCGTAGAACCTTGGGGACTAGAGGAATTGGTGGAAAGGCGTAAGCATAAATTGTGGACCAGTTCATCAAAAAGGCATTCCCGCATGACTTTGGTTGGGGAAGCCAACTTGCGTAGAACTGGCATTTCCGGTTCAGATAGGTTGCAAAAAGATCCAGATTCAGGGGACCCCATAGCTGGAATATGTGCTCCAAAGTGGGTTGGTGCAATTCCCACTCGTGATTGGTCGTGGAGGATCTGCTTAGGGAATCCGCCAGAATGTTGGACGCTCCCGGAACATGTACTGCTGTGAGGGCAATGTGATGTTGAATCGCCCAATCCCAAATCTTTTGAGCCTGAAGGGACAACAGAACGGACCTCGTGCCTCCTTGCTTGTTGATATAGTGCATGCACGTTGTGTTGTCCGTCCGGATCAACACCGTGCTTCCGTGAATGATGGTTCTGAAAGCTTTTAAAGCCAGAAAGATGGCCAGTAATTCTACCAGGTTGATGTGTCTCGTCTTTTGATGAACAGACCACTTGCCCTTCACAGTTAGGCCTTGCAAGTGGTCGCCCCAACCCTCGAGAGATGAGTCGGTGGTGAGGGTAGATTGTGGAGTGTCCGCTAGAAAAGGACGCCCCGCGGAGACATGATCTTCGTGAGTCCACCACAAAAGAGCTCTTTTTAAGCAATGAGTGACACTGAGCAAGTCGTTGAAAGTGCCCGAGACCTGAGCCCATTGCTTGTCCAGTTCTTCTTGGACAGGTCTCATCTTCAGGCGGCAGAGAGGGACTAGAGGAATGCAGGACGACAACATCCCTAGGAAAGATTTCAACTGTCGGACAGAAACGAACTCTTTTAGATGGATAGAGGCCGCTAGATCGCGAAGACGTTGTCGTCGTTCGTGCGACACAAAAGCTTTCCCTAGAGTGGTATCCAGAATGGCTCCCAAGAACAATCTGTTCTGAGCTGGGTGCAACTGAGATTTTTCTAAGTTCAGTGTGAGGCCCAGAGACTGGAAAAGGGATCTGCAAAACAGAGTTTGTTTGGACGCTAGTTAGAAGGCAGTCGTCTAAGTAGGGAAAGATTTGAACTCCCTGAAGGAGAAGGTAAGCCGCCACCGGTGCAAGGACTTTTGTGAACACTTGGGGAGCAGAACGAAGGCCGAATGGCAGGACCTTGAATTGAAAATCTCGTCCGGCCACTCTGAATCTGAGGAATTTTCTGTGTCGTGGTAATATGGGAAGATGAAAATAGGCGTCTTGTAGATCTAGTGTTGTCATGAATTCTCCTTGAGAGAGAAAAGGAAGGACTTCTTGTAGGGACAACATACGGAAAGTTTGTGTCTTTATGTATTTGTTCAGGGCTCGCAAATCCAAAATGGGACGCCATTCTCCCGATTTCTTCTGTACAAGGAAGAACCTTGAGTAGAACCCCCTGCCCTTCTGTAGTTTTGACACCACTTCGATCGCGCCCTTTCTCAATAAAATGTTTAGCTGCTTCAGTAGCTCTTTCAAATGTGCAGGAGGAGGACCTCTTAGTGGAGTATTTGGAGGAATCTTTATAAATTCCAAAGCGTGTCCCCTGCGCACAATATCGAGAACCCATTGATCTGTGGTTATTTGCGACCATTTGGAGAAGAAGCGGGAGATTCGACCTCCAAGTTTTGGAGGAGTCCGTGACTCAGGGTAGCGAGAGTCATTGTTTCTTTGAGGAATCCTTTCCTCTGTAGGAAGATTTGCCTCTGTATTGTCTGTAGTTGGAAGAATTTTACTGCCGATAAGATTGCTGGTTTTGTGAGGAATAGCGGTTTTGTCCTTGCTTGTATTGGTTGGAATTACCACGAAAGGAAGAAGAGGAACCACGACCTCTTGCGCCTCGAAAAGGCTGTTTTTTTTAACTGTAAAGATCCTAGAGCACGAGCTGTGTCAGTGTCCTTCTTGATGGCTTGAAGGGCATCATCTATATGCTGGCCAAAAAGGGACTCGCCGTCGTAAGGCATGTCCAGGATTTTTGTTTGCACCTCTTGACGAAAGGACGTAGCCCGTAACCAGCGCCGACGCCGGAGGACCGCAGCACCAGCCAAAAGACGGAAGCCAGAAGAAGACACATCAATGGCGCAGTCTATGATTTCCGAAGAAATTCTTTCTCCTTCTTGGATAATCTTCAAAGCCTCTGACCTGGATGATTCAGGAATGAGATTAATCAGAGATGAAATGTCCGACCACATCTGGCGATCGTAGCGGCCCAAGATCACCAAAGAATTGGCCGCTCGAACCGTAGCTGCCGCCATAGTGGACATTTTTTTCCCTATACCATCCAGCCGTCGACCTTCCCGATCTGGAGGTGCCGACAAAGGAGATGAAGGGTTCCTAGATCGGCGTTGGGCTGCCTGAGTAATAATAGAATCAGGCTTTGTTTGTGAAGTCAAACAGGCTGGAGAATTTGGAGGAGCCTTGTATTTTCTGTCTATCCTAGGAAGGATGGCAGGAATCGAATTAGGAGTCTGCATCAATTTAAGGACCTCTTGCCATATAAAATCAATGATCGGAATGCAGCGGACCTGCTTTTGAGGTTGGTCCTTAAAGTCATATAAGAAACAATCCTCCTCTCTGGTTGTCATAGGGAGGTGAAATCTTTTCGCTGCTCTTTCCATGAGCAAATGAAAACCACCAATGTCAACTGGGGGAGAATCCAAAGGGGCTGGATCAGCGGGAGAAGGTGTTTGAATCTGATAGTTGTCCCAGTCAGAAAGGAGGGAAGCATCATCCAGCACACCTTCCTCCTTGTCAGCGTCATCATCTTGTTCCTCGACAATATCTTCCAGTGGGGTTGGAGGAACTCCAAGACATTGTTCTCTAGGTACTGATGTAGGTGTGACAACTGTTTCCCTAGGAAAAACAGGTTGTTGAGGTGTCTGCGGCGTTGGAGTGGTATGGCCAGACCGCGGAAAACGGCGATTATAATCATCCAGCATGTACTGTAAATTGGAAATCAGACTTAAAGGCAATTGTGCCATTTGAGGTTCCTGAACTGGACGTGTGTCATAAGATGAGAAATCATCTTGTTGTAAGTCTTCGTCATCATCATCCGAGTCCTGACATTTAATTAGAAGTTCTGAAGGACTGCGAGCAGCCCGAAATCTATCATCCTCGTCGTCTTCATTGTCAGAAGAAAACAGCACTTCAGGAGGCTGTACAGGTGTTTTAAGTGGCTGCAGGGTATCCAGAGACGAATGCCGTCGTTGAAGCAGAGAGGTTGAAGTCTCTAATGGTAGCAAATCCAGAGTTGGAGTCGTCGCCGTTGTTGCTGGCGGTGAAATTAGACGTTGAACAGCCGTCGACTACTAAGCCACCGTCGACGACGTAGTCACCGTCGACTACGAAGCCACCGCCGACGACGAAGCCACCGTCGACGAGGTCATCGTCGACGACAAAGCAACCGTCGACGACAGAACTACCGTCGACGGCAGAGCCACCGCCGACGAAGAGGCCACCCTCGTCGACGAAGCACCCGCCGACGACGAAGCTACCGTCGACGACGAACCACTCTTCGACGACGAAGCACCCGTCGACGACGTTTTCTTCTGCTTCTGCTTGATAGTCGTCGACGACGAAGTTAAGGGTAGCGTCGATGAAATGGGTCTCACCTTAACTGACACCAGCGTCGACGGTGAAGACGCCGACGACATGATCATGGTTGGCTTCATAGACATAGATGCCGAGGTCGTCGACGTAGATGCGACGATGGCAGCTCTTGTCTACGGAGGAAGCGTAGATGAGCGTCGACGAGAGAGGCAGTTTCTGAGGTAAAAACTGCGCAGATGGAGTCTTAGACGCCTGAGAATCCGATCTCGGGGGCGTCAATGAAACAGAGAGACTCCTGGGGGGGGGGGAAATCACCCCTCTTGAAGTAGAAGGCTGTGAAGAAATCTTTTCTCCATGCTGTTTCTTCATCACTTTAGGTCTAGGAGAAACCTTTTGAGAGTCACAGGACCTTTTCAGAGAGGGAGCAGTGTGGATGGAAGATACACTCTCCACATCAGAAACAGGATTTTCTGAAGTTTTTAACTTCTGTAGCCACAGAAGGAGACGCCCTTCTCTGTCCTTCTAAGTTTTTTGTGAGAAGGTTCTGCAAATTTTACAGTCTTTTACCTGATGTTCAGGATATAAACAATAAATGCATTTTTTGTGAGGATCTTCAGAATGAAGACTCAGTTTACCCCAGCTCCCACAAGGTCTGAAGAGGGACTTCTTAGTTGAAGACATCATAAACCCAATGTTCTGAGAAGTATGAGAAGAAAAAACTGAGCCAGCTCAGGGAGACTCCCTTCACACGACGTGCGGTAGAAAATCTGAGAGCCTGAGTCTCTGGGGAGAGGGTTCTAGAGGGTGCGGACGCCTGATTGGCTGGATTTGGCCTAGAACATAATGACAGTGATATGTTATAGAGGTGACAAGTTGTCTATCTGTGAAAACTCTATGGTTTTTTCTTTCTTTTATGCCAAATGGGCTTGGGTTGTTACTACATTGCTTTGTTATGTACCGTGGGACTCCCACTTCGACGACGGGGAATATTCAAGCATGTGAATCTATGAAAGACACCCCAATACTGGAGAAACTATGGTTAGTCAGAGTATCCCCAGAAAGAGCATTACCACGGTGAGTAACTTGCTCATCTGATAGATAACTTCGGACTGCAGATTCATCATCTTACAAGAGATCTGAAAGCAGCATGACCTCCCCAAGGTGGAGGGTCTGTGGTGTAGGGGCAGATCAAAATGTCTTGGAGAATGGAACGGGTAAACTGTCCTTCGCATGGGCCTGACTGTCAAGGGAGTAGTGCTTTGCAAACGTATGTGTGGACGACCATGATGCAGCACGGCAGATGGGCAACGCAGAGGTTGCGGCCTTAGCCCTGGTGGAACATGTTCTGAGACCATCCAGATGTTGCTTCTTAGCCAGTGTATAGCAGATCTTAATGTGGAGGACTATGCACTTCAACAGGGTCTGCTTGCGCACAGCCATGCCTTTGTTTTGATACAGAAACACCCACAAAAACCTTGTTCACTCGAAAGTCGTTGTTCCAATCAATGTAAAAACTTAAAGCCCTTGTGGAGTCCAACCAATGGAGCCTGTCCATCACTTTTGAGGGGTGAAGGGGAGCAGTGATTAACTGCCAAGATTAAAAAGGAGAGACAACTTTCAGCAAAAAAGGCAGCCCGAATCCTCAGAACTAATTTAACTGCAAAAAAGGTAGAGTAAGGCGAATGCACTGAAATTGCCTGCATGTCACTCTATCAGCAAGCTAACATAATTGTAATGAGGAAGACCATCTTTAAGGTCAGGAGACATCGCAAGCAACTATGCATAGGCTCAAGAGAGCATGCACACAAGAAACGTTAAGACTAAGCTAAGGCCCCACTGTAGCATCACAATGAATGCAAAAACATACATGCATAGCAATAAAACTCATCACAATCTATGATTTAATCAAGGACGGTTTAGTCCTAAAAATGTGGCAGGCTGAAACGGCAGGCAAATAACCTTTTTACAGTTCTCACTGCAGGACTTGTTTGGCTAAAGACAAAAACAAAATGGCATCAGACAGCTTCGACTGTAAGGGGTCAGTACCAAGGATACCACATCAGGTTACAAACTTGTCCCAGAACCCAGTACAGGTGGATTTTGTGGCAGAGTGTTTGAAAGCGAAAATGACATCCACCACTTCAGGCACTAAATGAGATGCCACTACTCAATCTCCACGCATGGAGTTTACGATGAGGAGTTTCTGATGGAGGACCCTGCCTGCAGTGGACAAGACAAGTCCTGCTGTGTGGTAGCCTAATCGGAGGACAGATGCTCATTTACAGGAGTTCTGGGTATCACACTCTCCTGGCCGATTCTAGGGCCACTAGAATGACTTGGGTCTTGTTCATGATCATCTTCAGAACTCAGGGTAAGAGAGTAGTGGCGTCAAGGCATAAAGAAGTTCCTTTCTATTCCAGCTGGAATGCATCTCATAACAATGCGGAAACCTCAGTATGCAATATGGTTGACAGCTTAATCTCGACGGTGGCAGAAAAAAAAAAACTAGAGCTCTCCTTAATGGTCAAAGACTACTTGCACAATCTCGGGATGTAAGTGCCACTCATGATCAGCTAGATAACATCTGCTCAGTTTATGCGTTCTGGAATTCAGGGACCCCACCTGTTCGTTGGCGACCAAGGAGATGTCCTGGTGCTTCAGCAACCTCCAGAGATGCAAAGCTTCCTGGCACAGGACCACATGGCACTGGGGTTACCCATGAGAACCTGCACCAGCCTCCCCCTGATGGACAGCAGAAAAGCCTTCAGAGCCAAACGAACAGAAGTACATCAATGTGGAGCCACCACACTACTCAAGACTGGAGATCCCCGATCACCACCCCCACAGGTGACCTTCCCCACAACCAACTATCGACGCAGCTGCTACCACTGTCAGCTCCGGATGGGGAAGGGAGAGCGGCCTGCTGCAGAACAGACTGCGATCATTCAGTCACCACTGCCGCTCATCCCTGGTCTCCTCTGAAATCTGGGCAGTGCTGGAAAGGCAGCCTTGATGCTGGGACCACTGGGGCTTTAAGTTCCACTGCAGGGCTCTTATGTGCCACCTGGAATAGTTGACAAGGAGGAAGCATGAGACTAAGGGCCTGATTAAGACTTAGGCAGTCTGGGAGCGGGCCACCATGCCAGCGCCAAGCTCCCAGACCACCAAAGTCGACCGCCGCCTGCCAGATTACGAGTTTCCTCATTGTCTGGTGGGCAGCATGGAGGTCAAATTACGGTGCCTATTGGAAAGATACCGCAATGGGAGTGCCTAAGGCTGTTGCTGCACAGCATGGACTGCACGTGCAGGAAAGGGGGTGCATACAGACAGGGGGATCCCTGGCAGTTGCTGGGGTCCCCTGGAGGTCCAACTGCAGTACTCGTAGTACGGCGGTCAGATCGCTGGTGCAGCTGTTCCCGACTGTCACTGCACCTCCACCGCAAGTTTGGCGGTCCACTCTTAATTGGGCACCAAGATGCCTCAGAGCAAGCCTCACCTGGATCTAGGATAGAGCTTGAAATATCAAAAGCATAACCTCCACCCTGTCCAGGATAGCACCAAAGAATGGAAGCATCTGTGACGGAATCAGGTGAGGTTTTGGCTCATTTATAGTCAATTCCAACGATATTAGGAGTTCAGCCGCTGACTGGGGTGGTCTATGGATAAGCAGCAACCGCAGTCATCACTTTAGTCAATACTCGAGACACGCTGATGAGGTTGAAACTGAGCACAGCAAACAAACTGCTCGTGGCCTACCTTGAACCACACTGCAGGATGGGCATTTTAAATGTGTCCTTCCACAGGAAGGCATTTAGGGGTTGGAGGTCCAAATTAGGCATGAGGCCTCTTTCTCGAGACGAGGAAATAGTGAAAGTAAAATCCATGCCTTCCTTAAAGTTCAGTACCTTCTCTAAGGCCCCCTTAGAGAGCAACAAACATACCTCCTGTGGCAGGATGGACAGAAACTCTTCCAGAATGGAAGAGTCTTTGCACAATGACACGCTTGACAAACAAGTTACTTGCCTCTGGAAACGCCTTTATTGGAAGAGACCATCTAACCGCAGATTCCTCAACTTGCGAATTTCCTCAGGCGCCGATACTGGATCTGGAAACATTTGCAGCAACTCCACTGTGCATTGATAGGTGGCATCATGCAGGTAGACATCGGGTTGATCCCGCCCCAGATTTGACATTAGGGCCGTTATATACGTAACTCCTCTGCAAGTTGATGTCAGTTTCTTTCTGATCTCTGTCCGCACAGACGGACATAGATCCACTGAAAACAGGATGTGGCAGTTTGCAGACTTCCAGATTAGGATCTTGTTAATGAGCTGCATGAGTCCATTTCACAGAAAGGGGAGGAGGGGATAGTGAGAAATCTGTAGTTCGATAAATCTGATCAGAAAAGGTGTTAAACTAGTTCTTCTGATAGAGACTTCTAACCACAGATTGCTCACCTTGAGAATAGATACCAAACCTGTAGCTCCCCAAGTAGAGGGTCTGTGGAATGGCGGAATGGCTCAGACCAGGAAATCCTGCAGGACCGATTGGGCGAAGTGCCCATCACACCAGACCTAGCAATCCAAGCAACAGTGCTTCTTGAACATGTGGAGGGATGTCCAGGCAACCTAGCATATGTTTAGAACTGGCACCCCGTGCACCAGCACCATAGTAGCTGCCTTCGGTCTGGTGGAAGGAGCAAGTAAACCTTCTTGGGGCTGCTTCTTGGCTAGCCCATAGCAGATCTTGATGCATAACACAATCGACTGGAAGATGGTTTTCTTTTGCACAGCTGTACACTTTTTTGCCCTGGAGAAACTGATAAGTTGGTCATTCTGTTAATATTCGCTGAACCAATAAACAAAAACCGAGCGCTCTCTTAAGGTCAAGGCGGTGTAATGTTGTTCCTCATGCAGGGGTGAGGTGGGCACAGAAAGCCAGCAAGGTGACTGATTGCCCTATGTGGAAGGACGTAATTACCTTGGGCCGGAATGCTGCTTTTGTCCAGGTGGCTGGTTTGTCAAGAAAAAACTAAGTGTATGGTGGTACCACGACCAACGCCTGAAGTTCACTCATTCAGGCTGATGTTATAGCAATGGGAAATGCAATCTTGATAGTTAGTATTAGGTATTTAAGAACCAAATAATGGTTCCACTACAATATTACAAAATATGATAGTGGGAACAAGTGGCTCAGTCTCTTGAAAAAACACTTTACAACTTGTGATTTGAAGAGGGATGGCTGATACGGTAAGCATAAGAAGGCCGGAAGATAAACTTCAAATGTAGTCATAGCAAGTTCTTGCTGGGCTAAAGACAAACAAAACAGAGACATCTGATAACTGTGCGTTCAGGAGTGGAATATGACTGCAGGAACAAACTTCTCCCAGCATGCAGCGTAAATTGATTTAGTAGATGGACGCCTGATTTGCAGGATCAGACTTACCACTTCAGATGGGAGATCAAAAACCCTTAACTGTTCCTGCTCAATCTCCATGCATAGACGTGCAGGTTGTGATGGTTCGGGTACAAAACTCGGCCCTGCTGCTGCGACCAGAGGAAGCCGAACCAGGGCATATGAGCTCATGGCCAAAAGTTCTGGGTACCACTCTAGGAGAGGTTGGGGTAGAAAGGTGTAGAGGCTTCCCGATGCCGAATGCGGTCAATAGGAGTCTTCAAGACAAAATTGCCTTGGGAACACCAGCATCAAATGTCTGGACACTGCGCATTCTTTGTGGAGGCGAATAGGTCAAGCCAGGATTCTTCCTATTGATGGAAGATGCCCTGTGCCACCTTTGAATGGAACCTCAATTTGTGATCCGCTAGACAGGGACAGCTAGGTTTGTCACCATGGCATTTAAAGATCTGCCTAGGTGTTTGGCAAACAGGGAGATGTCCTGGGCGTTCAGCCATTCTCAGAGATGTAGAGCCTCCTGGCACAGGATCCACAATTCTACACCGCCCTGTTTGTTTTAGTAGCACATGGCATTTGTGATTGTCTTGAAAACCTGTATCTGTTCCTCTCTGACAATCAGGAGGAATGCTTTCAGTGGCAAGTGAATCGCTCCAAACTCCAGCAGGTTTACATGAAGGCGAGCCTCCACAAGAGACCAGAGTTCTACCTCTCCCACATGACCTTCCCAGCCTAGCAAGGATGCATCTGTCAAGACTTAGTTCTGGGTGGGTAGTGGGAGGGAGTCTTCCACCGGTCTAACTGCGCATGAGCAGCCACCACTGCAAATCTTTTGTAGTCTCCTACGACACCTGTATGGACTCTGACAAGTCCTCTGGGTGTTGAGCTGACTGAGGTCTCAGATTCCTGCAGGCGTGATAAACAAGCAGGATGCAGGAGGCCACAAGGCTCAGAAGCCTGATAACCGCCCTGACTTGGATCCAGGTCAATGGTTGAAATATAGGGATCATATCTCAAATGTCCCAGACTCGATGAGGTGGAGGAAAGGCTCAGATGTGCACTGTATCCGAGATATCTTTGATGAAGGGGGTGCTGTTGTGAAAGAGTCATGTTTTTACTTTGACACGTTCATTGGCAAACCCAACGATACAACTGGTAGGCCATCATCTGGAGGTGGTTGACGACTATTTGAGGCAAGCCCGCCTTCAGTAGCCAGTTATCAAGATACAGGAAGACTGGTGTTCCCAACCCCCACAGATGGGTAGCACCCGTACACCCTGGTAAGGCCAAATGGGAGCAGGTACAAGTGAAAGTAATCCTGGCCTACCTGAAACCGCAGGTAATGTCTATGGGACTCAGAAAATATGTGTCCTGCAAGTACAGTGCAATGATCCAGTATCTTTGATCTAGGGCAGACAGAACTTGGGCCAGTGTGAGCATCTTGAACTTCTCCTTCAGGAGGGAGGAGTTCAGAGGGCTCAGACTGAGGATGGGACGAAGGACTCCAGCATTTTTTTGGCACCAGAAAGTAATTGGAGTAGCGACCGCTCCCGATCTCTGATGCTGGCATCCACTCCATTGCTCGCTTAGCCTAGAGAGTTTGAACTTCTTAACGAAGTATGGACAAGTGATCTTCTGGGAGGTGATATAGGGTGGGTGAGATGACAGGTGATAGGACAGAAAGGATAAAGAGTATTCATTTTGTACAATTTGAGCACCAATTAACTGGACGTGATGTACCTTCAGCCGAGAAGGTGAAAGAGGAGGCCTCCTACCAAGTGATCATGAGCCACCAAGGGCAAATTACAAATGGTTTTGCAGGGGAACGGGTGTGGGTACGGGTAGCTCGTTTACCAGGGAGATGGGGGGTTTGACGCTGTCGGTTTGATCCCCGGCCTCAAAAGGACTGGGAGGCCTGTTGTTGCAGAGGCTCTGCCTCTGCTAGTAGCCCCTACCGAAGTCTCGAAAGGGGCACTGCTACTGGGTGAACTGCCCAAGCAAAGCCCAGAGAGTGGGCAGTGGTGTTACTCTCCGCATATCTTTCAAGGGCTGAGTCTGCCTTCACTGCCTATGGCCTAGAGCAATCGAAGGGCATGTTCATGAGAATTGCCTGTGGAGCGACTTCAGACGTGATACCTAAGCACTATGATGGTACGGACTACACTTGCAAGACATTTGGTAGTGTTCAGACTCAATCTGTTTAAGTATTTCACACTTCCTGCCAGACCAAAATGAGCTCTTGCAAGGTTGAATGGAGTTCCTCTGTGATAGCTAGGAAGATACCCACCACTCTGTCCCATAACTCATGTGAATACCTGTCCAGAAGACACATTGTGTTGACGGAGCATAAGACGAGACAGGCAGAAAAGAAAATTTGTTTCACGAATGTTGGCATTTTGGATTCCTGTGGTACGGAAAGAATTGGGATTCAGGAAGTTGGTAGATGCCTGCAACTACTAAGCTCTCCGGAGTAGGGTGTTCCAGCATAATGTTCGGGTCTTCAGGAGCAGCCCTGTGATACTTCCCCAGTTGCACACTAAGTGGCAAGATCCTGGTTTTGCCCAGGTGCCCACCAGAACATTATTGAGGGCCTCAATAAAGAGGAGCAAACGTTTCTGGTTAGATTATGCAGGGTTGAGGACCACTGAGGGGACATTACATTTTGGCCTGTTGAGTCGGTAGAGTGAGGTCAAGTACCTCAGGCACTCTTCAGATTATTGTTAAACAGGAGGCAGGTTTCTCAGTATGCAAAGTGGGATTAGGGGAAGAAAGGCCAACATCTGGAGAGGTATTCCGAACACTGCTGTTGTAGGTTATCAAAAATGTTGCCATCATCATATTGGTTGTCATCATCATTGCCAACAATATCATACTGATAGGCAGTCTGGTTCAGAGTTGGCATATAATGTCTTAAGTTTGGTTGGTGAGGCTTGGGTCTCTGGGTCTATTAAAACTGGAGGCTTAGGACTGTGAGTCCAATAAAACTATCTGCTTTGTTTCCGGCATTGCGGATGTAGATATTGTCATCAACACTTAAGCCTGCAGCGTTTGTAATAGTACGAAAGGTGGCGTTGAGCGTGGTGCTGATGGTGGACTTGTGTTTGGTGCCAGGGCCGAACTCAGCAGGGCAGAAGCAGAGAAAGGTGTCGGCCTCTAAACAAGGACAAGGGGCACAATCTGCGTCAGGGATGTTTCCGCCAACGGTAAACCAACTGGAGGCCCACGCAGGTCCATGGGCGCCAGAAGGCACTCCAGAGGGTTCTTGTGTTGCACCGAAAATTTGAGCCACCATGACTACCTTTAGCTGCTGAAATTATTGCTGTGTCGCTGGCCGTTCCAGTTACAGTGGAAACAGGACTAAAGTTGAAATCAGTTCCCTGGTGGGAGAATGACACTGAAGCCTAGAGGTGCCTGGAGCATCTCATGAGTCCGAATGGTGGGAGTAGCGAGATGCAGGAGACCCATGCTTGGAATTTTTATGGGTATTCTTTGACTTAACTGAGCCCAGTGACCTAGATGACTAACGGTCAGGAGAGCGGACTTGGGAGCAAGAGCATGTGTGCGCTCTGGACTAGGGCCACTGCGTTGCGACCCGACAGTGAGCATTTTTCGATCTATGGAGTTTTGCAACAGTAAGTTTTGCCTCGTGGTCGCGGATGGCCTTCTTGCTCATCTTTGAGAAGCACAGACACAACAGAGAGTTGTGTTTACAATCGAAGTACCATAGACTGGAGTTGTGGGTGTCTGTAACCAACATCTGCAGGTTACAGTCACAAGGTTTAAACCCTGTAGTTTTAGGGGGTGAGCTGGTCTGCACACTGTAGAATATTGGAGGGAAACAATAAGTCAGAAGTGACAGTATTCATGAAGCTCCGGATCCGCATCAGCAGGCATGGAAAGAAAGGAACTGATGTAAGCACGCAGAGGTATTGCATGTATATTGGCCCTGACTTTACACCAGGTAGGGATGGTCCAGACACAGAGCCGCACACCACCACCTGACACACGAAGGAATTGCTACAAACGTTTTCAGATCCAGTCTGCCCCTAGGGAAATTCACAAGGTGAGAAATCTGTGGTTAGAAGTCTCTATCAGAGGTATGACATAATATCCAGGATGTTACAGAGTGACAGCTTTTGTTGGAATGAAGGATAATTGATAAGCAGGAGGAGATGCAGGCTGATGATGCAGCATGCCACCAAGTACAGAGGAATGCACTGGATTTATGTTGCTGAACATTGTCTTGCATACATTTATAGCTGCCCTAGTGAAGTCTGAAATTCTAGCTTTAACAGGAAATAAAAGTCTCCTTGGTGAAATTTAATTTATGTTTGAGAGGCCAACCTGTATCCCTTTAGTAAAACTAATTGCTTTCACCTCATATGATTGATCCTGTTTAACAAAATCTTAAAATAAAGCACCAAGACCTTTAGGCAATCACTTTCAGGCATTTCCCAAACTCCAAAAAGTATTCAAATGTATATTCTCTCTGTAAAACACAAAGAAGTGGAAAAGGCCAATGTTAACAGCTCATCTACAGAAGCCCCTTTATTTATTTTCCTTTTGATTCAAAGTCTGGTCCAGATAGCTCTACTGCTGAAACAAAACGTTGGAGATTGTGGTACTCAAGTCTGTAGGGTCTCTCCAGTTACCCGCAAATGGGTACTATCTATCTTGTGGAGGTACATGGGGGTCTATCAAATTCTTTCCACCTTACTGTCTCACCTACTGCTCTTTATAAGTTATACCTGAAAGAACAGAATCCTTTGTTATTGGAGCCTTAGTAAGAGTCATTAAGCAAGGTTCCGCTTCCACCAACAATGAGACGTGTTGCTGCTCTTTTAAAACTAAAAGAGGGTACAAACCCCGGTCAGACCAATCTTCCTTCGTTATGCTAATACTAATATAGCACTTTTAATGGAGAAGATTAAGATTTGCTGTAAACTTTTTACCGCCTTTTCACAACCTATAATTGGGTGTAGGCAATAGCCAACAGGGAGGACTTGCATGGACATAATTCTTTTTTTGGGATGCAGAACTGTGGTGAAGAAATAGAGTAAAATAGATCTGCGCTGCATATTTAGAGGCTGTATTTGCCTGTGATGATTTATGGGAAATATGTGCACCACGCGTAACCAACAAAGTAGTTTGCTAGTTAAAAATATTAGAACTATTGAGCAGTACTGAAAGAATACAGGCATTTTTAGACCATCAAGCATGCATCAAAATTGTGCTCTCTTCAGACAAGGAAAATAAAGGAAGATAATCTGGAAAAGAAAGCAATTCAAACACAAAATGTAAATTTTCTTCAGAATTATGTTTTTCATCAACTCTTTTGGTGCCGATTTTAAATCTAATAACATAAGGCATTTATATTGTTTCTTATTACATAGGTGATGGCGAGGTGATAGTAAAACAAATATCTTAGTGCAAAGAGATCTTTCTTTTGGTAACTGGTGTAGTAAGACTCACATACAAGCAATTACTAGAATAGTTCATGAGAGAGCAATTAACGAAGCTTTTTACAAGGTTTCCAGTCAGAGGCCTTTGACAATTAAAAGTTACATAATTCTTCAATAGAGTCAGTTACTTTTTTCCTGAGTCGTTCAAGAAATTATGGATAAAAGTTAAGCTCATCACTAGGTTGGATAATTTGTTGACAGGGGCGGTAATAAAAAAGTTACGTTATTCAAATGAAATAAATCTGACAAAGTGCTTATTTAAACTTGACTGGAAGAAATGAGAAAGGAATATGCTACTTACCAGTATGCATCTGTTCTTGGCATGTAGAGCTGCAGAGTCACACACTTAGGATAGTAGATCGCCATCTGGTGTTGGGCTCGGATGCTTGCAGGTTGTTGTTGTCTTCGGAAGAAGTCTTTGGTCACGAGATAGGTGACTCCTCCCTTGGACTACAGTGCGCATGGGTATCCACTCCATCCTCAGATTGTTTTTCGCCATGATGGGAAATGATGGAGTTTGTAAAAATAAGGAAAGGATGTCCATGTGTAATGTCTAAGTAAGACGATGCTGGAACAGATACAGGTCCCGGGGAGGTGGGTGGGCGTGTGTGGCTCTGTAGCTCTACATGCCAAGAACAGATGCATACTGGTAAGTAGCATATTCCGTTCGAGGCATATGAGCTGCAGATCACACACTTAAGATAGACTATATAGCAGTGTCTTTCCTAGCGGTGGTCACCTGTATCAGTTGCGGCAGTTTTGAATAAAGTTTTAAGGACAGCCTGACCCACAGAAGCTTGTTGTTTGGCTTGCACATCAACACAGTAGTGTTTAGTGAAGGTGTGTGTTGTAGACCATGTGGCTGCCTTACAAATATCTTCTAAGGGAATGTTTCCTAGGAATGCCATGGAAGCCCCTATTTTGCGTGTGGAATGCGCTCTAGGGGGAACTGTTAGAGTGCGTTTAGCCTTGTGGTAGCATATTTGGATACATTTAATTATCCACCTGGCTATCCTGGATTTGGAAATGGGGTTGCCTTTATGTGGTGGAGAGAAAGCAACGAACAATTGTTTGGTGTTGCGGAATGCTTTGGTTCTGTCAATGTACTAAAGTAGGGCTCTTTTAACGTCTAAGGTATGAAGAGCTCTTTCAGCTACAGAGTCTGGATTTGGGAAGAACACTGGTAGCTCCACTGATTGGTTGAGATGGAACGGAGAAATGACTTTGGGTAGGAATTTAGGATTTGTTCTAAGAACCACTTTGTTACGGTGTAGCTGTAGGTATGGTTAAAGCCTGGATCTCACTTACCCTTCTAAGGGATGTGATAGCAATAAGGAACGCTACTTTCGATGTAAGGAACTGTAGTTCGCATTTATGCAGAGGTTCAAATGGGGGACCCATGAGCCTTGTGAGAACAATATTTAGGTTCCACACTGGAGAGGGTGGTAATCTGGGAGGAATAATCCTTTTAAGACCTTCCATAAAGGCTTTGATCGCTGGTACTTTAAATAATGACAAGTGTTGTCGATTTTGTAAGTAGGCTGCTAATGCTGCTAGGTGAAGACGTATGGATGAGTACGCTAAATTACATCTTTGCAAGTGTAGTAAGTAGCAAATGATGTTCTGGATGGATGCATCCAGTGGACATATATCATTGTTAGTGCAGTAAATGGCAAATCTTTTCCATTTTGCAGCGTAGCAGGCTCTAGTAGTAGGTCATCTAGCCTCTTTTATAATATTCATGCAGTCTGGTGGTAGGTTGAGGTAACCGAACTCTAGGACTTCAGGAGCCAGATCGCTAGGTTCAGTTAATGTGGATCTGGGTGTCTGATTTCTCCATGGTTCTGGGTTAATAAGGACGGGGAGATGCGCAGTTTTTGGTGTGGAACTAGAGAGAGTTCCAGCAGTGTTGTGAACCAGGGTTGACGCGCCCATGTGGGAGCTATTAGTATTAGCTTGAGAGACTGTTGCCTGAGTTTGCGTACCACGAATGGAGTGAGTGGGAGAGGCGGAAAAGCGTACGCAAATCTGCCTGACCAGTTCATCCATATTGCATTGCCCTTCGACTGTGGGTGGGGAAACCTGGCAGCGAAGGTTGGGCATTTTGCGTTGTCGTGTGTGGCGAACAGGTCTATGTCTGGTTGGCCCCATTTTTGGAAGATTGGGAGTAGGACTTGTGGGTGTAGTTCCCATTCGTGGATCTGTTGAGTTTGTCGACTCAACAGGTCGGCAATCTGATTGTGAACTCCTGGAAGGTGTTCTGCTAGCAGGTATATGTTCTGGGGAATGGCCCATCTCCAAATGTTCTGTGCGAGCTGGGGCAGCTGGAGAGAATGTGTGCCCCCTTGTTTTTGTATGTAATACACGGCTGTCATGTTGTCCGTCCGGATGAGGACAGTTTTGTTCTGGAGATGTAATTGGAATGGTTTTAGTGCTAGGAATACTGCCAGTAGCTCCAGGTAATTGATATGGAGCCCTTTCTGTTGAGTGGTCCATGTGCCCTGAGTGGCGTGTGTTAGGAGATGGGCTCCCCATCCTGTGAGAGATGCGTTGGTTGTCAGCACTATTTGTGGAAGAGGGTCTAAGAACGGCCGGCCTTTGGACAGGTTTATGGTGTTCCACCATTTCAGAGAGCGATGTGAGCGGCTGTCCACCAACACCAGATCTGCCAGTTGTCCGTGAGCCTGATTCCACCGACGTGCTAGACATTCTTGCAAGGGACGCACTTGAAGTCTTGCATAAGGCACAATGAAGATGCATGACGCCATCATGCCTATGAGTTGCATAAACACTCTTGCTGGAAGAGAGTGTTGGGTTTGAAATTTTGCGATCAGAGCTTGTATTTTGGCTATCCTGGCTGGGCTGGGATATGCTAGTGCTTTGGAGGTATTTATGGTGGCTCCCAGATATTGATGGATGTGGGAGGGTTGGAGATGAGATTTGGGATAGTTTATTGTGAATCCCAAGTTGTGTAAGACTTGAATAGTTTGGTGAGTGTGTAGGATGCACTTGTTGTATGAATTGGCTTTTATGAGCCAATCGTCTAGATATGGGAAGACATGAATTTGTTGTCTCCTGAGATGCGCTGCTACTACTAGGCATTTGGTGAATACTCTGGGCGCAGTTGTTACCCCGAATGGAAGGACTGTAAACTGATGTGGAAATAGGCGTCCTTGAGGTCTAATGTGGCAAGGAAATCGCCTTGTTGTAGTAGTGGGAGTACTTGTCGAAGAGTGATCATATGGAAATGATCTGAGTTTATGTACTGATTTAGGAGTCTGAGGTCCAGTATTGGTCTGAGCGTCTCGTCCTTTTTGGGGATTAGGAATGACAGTGAGTATACTCCTGTACCCTGATGTTGTAAGGGAACTGGTTCTATTGCGTGTTTTTGCAGCAATGAGAGCACCTTTTGTTTGAGGAGGCTAAGATGGTCTGGTGACATATAGCGTTGCTTGGGTAGAATGTGTGGGGGGGGTAGTAGTGAGTTCCAGGCAGTAACCATACTGGATAATTTGTCTTACCCACTTGTCTGTTGTGATGGAGTTCCAGACAGGTAGGAACTGTTTGAGTCATCCCTCGACTGGAGTGGAATGGTTTGGGGGGAGTGGAGGGAAGTCACTGTTTTGTGGCGGGAGAGGTACGAGTGTTGGTACTGCCTCGACCTCGTCCCTTGGTGTTGTTTCCTCTATATCCTCCTCTAAAATATCCTCTACTGGGGGATGTTTGTGTAGAGGGTTTAAATGTGAAGGAGGTGTCTGCTCCACTGTTTTTGGAGGCTCCCCTGTAGAAGGAGCGCCGAAAGGAGCCACGTGGTTGGGGAGACTGTAATGCTCCCATGGACTTAGCAGTCTCTGTGTCCTTCATTTTTTCAAGGGCAGTGTCTATTGCTGGCCCAAAGAGCTGTTCCTGATTAAATGGTTGGCTAAGTATAGTAGTTTGTACTTCTGGCTTAAAGCCTGAAATGCGTAGCCATGCATGGCGTCTAAGGAGTACACTTGTGTTTATTGCCCTAGAGGCAGTGTCTGCGGCGTCAAGTGCACATTTAATTGAGGCATTTGAGATAAGTTTTCCCTCTTGTATAAGGTCATTTGCCTGGGCCTTCTATTGG
The DNA here is from genome assembly GCF_964204655.1 of Triturus cristatus. NCBI lineage: Eukaryota > Metazoa > Chordata > Amphibia > Caudata > Salamandridae > Triturus > Triturus cristatus. Next base: position 406,001,388 of record NC_140593.1, read on the forward strand.
TCTGGTAGGTGTTGTATCAGGTCTTCTAACTGATCATAGGGAGCCCTATCGTAGCGTGCTAATAGGGCTTGAGTGTTGGCGATACGCCAATGATTAGCGGCTTGTGCTGCTACTCTTTTGCCTGATGCCTCTAATAGTTTGGATTCCTTGTCGGGGGGGCAGTGTATCTCCTGTAGTTTGGGAGCTGGCACTTTTCCTTGCGTTGGAAACGACCAGGGAATCCAGAGGGAGCTGCCCTTTGATGCAACAAGGATCTTCTGGGGCAGGTCTATATTTTTTCTCAATTCTTGGGTTGAGTGCCCTGGCCCGTACGGCCGTACGGGGTCTTTAAATACCTCTGTGGCGTGTTTTATGACCCCTTTAATCATGGGTAAAATTTGAACTGACTTTTGAGACTGTTCAAAGGTGTCTAAGAGGAAGTCTTCCTCGAGTGCATAGTGACGCCATGATAAAGCGCTGCTCTGTGCACTAGTTGTCCAAACCCCAGGTGGTCATCTGGGGGTGATGGCTTGGAGGGATATGGTGTAGGGTCAGGCATATCTGGTAGAGGGTATGCCCAGACATCCAATGGTACAGTATCTGGGTTTGTGAACGGATTATTAAGATCATCCGGATCACCAGGATCACCCCCTCCCCCTAGGTCATCATCATCATCCTGTGGGGGTGGTGTATGTGATGGAGATGGTAGAGGTAGTGGTGGTGTAGGCAGAGGGGGTGGGGTAGGAGGTGGAACAGGAGAGGAAGAAGGAATTGGTGATGTTGCAGAGTCCTTCTTCTTTATAAAAATGGGGGCAGGTGTTGTATCCGGTTTCCGTTTTCTACAAGGTACAGCAGTGACATGTCCAGTTTTTGGATCAATATAGATCGTTTTTTGTGCTGGATCTGGGTGGAAAAGTTCTAGGTCTTGAGGAACAGACTTTGGCGCCGATTTTTTCGGTTCCGATTGAGGTTTTGGGTGATCGGTAGAGTCTTTGGCTTTAGGAGGTGTATTTTAGTCCTTAGCCGGTGGTTTCGGTGCGGATGAAGATTTCGGCGCCGATGAAGGTTTCAGTGCCGAAGTTGAATCTTTGAGCTTGGGAGCTTTCGGTGCCGGCTTGTCTATGGGCCTCAGTGTTTTCGGTGCCGGAGCCGGTTTTGGTGCCGAGAGGTCTTGTGTCTTCGGTGCCGAAGGTGCCGGTGGCACAATGATATGTGGTATGCTCGGGCCCGAGCCAGCGGAAGGCTTGTGTTTCTTCGGAGCCGAGCCCGGAGGCGGGGCTTCTGAAGGGTGTTTTCGGTCTCGACTGGGGCCAGCTGGCAAAGTCTTGACCAATGCCAAGTCGTCTGCTTCTGAGATAATTTGAAGTTCCTCGGAATCTTCTTCCGGGACATCGGGACCCTCATCGAAGATGTTCTCTGGTTCCAGGGCTGGTATGTGTGCCATGATATGGCGTCGAGCTCTTCGATCCCGAATGGTCTTTTCGAAATGCGGCGCAGGCTGGACAGCTGGACTCGTTGTGTTCCGGCGAGAGGCACAGGTTGCTGACCTTATGATGGTCACTGTGTGGGAATTTTGCTCCACACTGGGGGCATTTTTTAAACGGCGTCCTTTCCATGAGTCGTAGGCCTTACGGCGCGGATAGGTCCAATCGCCCGCGTCGACGTCCGGAACCGGTCCGATGAATTCGATGTCGAGTGAAGGTGCCTCGATGTAGTTTTGTAAAAGTTTTTCGCTTCGAAAGCTTGTTTTTGAAGTTTTCTACCGGGGTGGAAAAGTTACATCCAAACCCAATGGCGGAAAAAAACAATCTGAGGATGGAGTGGATGCCCATGCGCACTGTAGTCCAAGGGAGGAGTCACCTATCTCGTGACCAAAGACTTCTTCCGAAGACAACAACAACCTGCAAGCATCCGAGCCCAACACCAGATGGCGATCTACAATCCTAAGTGTGTGATCTGCAGCTCATATGCCTCGAACACAAAATTCCCTGATAGACATTCCTCAGAAGCTCAGCCCAGTTAGCATGCCTCCTTGCGGTTGTTGATGGTCAACATAACACCGCACAATCACAGCATGTGAATTCTACAGATGAACAAGAGATTTAAAAAATGTAACTTGATGCTTAATTACTCGAAATCCAAGCCAGCGAAACTTGCAAAAAATTAACACCCCATTTGCCAAAACACAAAGGAATACCAGTGGCAGCCATGAACAGCAAACATTTCAAAATTGCTTAAGTACGGAATTGCCAGAGCAAAATTTCAAGATCAATCTGTGCTCTAAAAGCTAAAAAACAAAATGCATGAACATGGAGCCAGGTTCAGGTCTGAGATCAGTTAGAGGGAAAAAAGGGGGGGGGGGGGGGTCCTGGGACACCATGTTACGTTCCCTTCACTGGCGAACCAGCTTTCCCAAGGATAGAGATCGGTCAGTTTGACTTATGGGGGAGCAGAGGTTGTGGAAGAATTAGTCCACTCTTTGAGGCAGGTGGTATTAAATAATCTGGAAAGATTATGGAGGAGCATAGTCTGCCAGAAAGGGAAATACTTCATTATTATCCAGTGAGGCACTCGAGTGCTGTAACATCTAGTACTATAGCACTCAATTAAGCTGTCCCATGACCACGTTCAAGAGGTGTACCTTGCGAATAGGGAGACAAAAGACTTTTTAGATATTTACAAATTCATGGTGAATGGGACAAAAAAATGTGAAAATCCCAACACAAAATCCATGGTAGCAGGATGTACAACATCCACTCAGAGACAGGGAATTGGAAGAGTCCTTCTTAAGGATGCACTCCTCGGCTAATAGTACTGCAGGGAAAGAAACCTGAATCAATCTACAGTGCACTATCCCACTCATGGAAAGCTACACCGAAGGAATCCACAGAGTTCTGACAAATGCAGGCAGGGGTGTGATGCAGTTGGTACAATGACGCATGTTCTTTGCAGGTCCCCCAATATGCAGCATTTATATGACACCATTACACCTCTTGGGACTACCATATAGCAAACAGGCCCTTTTACCTCCAAGAGAGGTAAGCAAATCTCAATGACACTGGGGTGGCCAGACAGGCCATTACCGTCCATTTGGGCATGGCTATTACGCCAGATCAGAGGGACTGGCTATATAGATAATGGGACTGTCTAGTAATGGAAAAGATTTGAGCTACTCTTGTGCAGAGGGAAACTTCTTTGCATCTGACTGGGGCAGTGTCCTAGACCTCGTGTTCCGAAAAGGGGAGCTCATATGACCCAGATATCTGAGAATTATGAGAAATATCCCACAGGATCATACCCAAATGGCATAAGACAGATGCATTATGCTACCACACACGAATGTACATAAATCATAGTGGGCTGGAGGAACACTAGAGGGCCCGCCTCCCTACACAGAAGTAATCAAAATTGTGGTCGATATTCCCTGAAATCAATGAGAATTTGTGGTGGTGTATGTTGGGGTTACCAGGGGATGAAAGGGGGTGGTGCTTTGGCTAAATTTATAAAAAGTTGTTCTGAGAAGTAATACAGCAAAATTCGTGCCAGCCCTTGGTTGTAGGTAAGTGTGACAGTTCAACAGTAATAAAACAAATGAATAAAAACATGTAAAGAAGAAACTCTCCAAGCTAACATACCACACAGGAAAATTGTTGTTGTCCACCAAATTATTCCAAGGACAACAGAAGTAATTTAATAAATCTGATGAGAGTGAAAATCACTCCAGTCTGCCCCATTCATCAGAGAGAATTTTTATATTGAGGCCAATCATTGTCGAATATGCGACAATACAACGCGCGTTGTTACCACGCGTGGCTTCACATCACAAGTCGTTTCTACGACTTGCGCTAGATGGCGTGCTGGACTTAGGAATAGTATAAATTACTATTCCTACTCCAGTTAGCGCAACAGCAGGGAATGTGTTGGATTTTAAAATCCAAAACATTCCCTGGTGTTGCACGCCACCTAGCGCAAGTCATAGAAATTACTTGCAATGTAAAGCCACGGGTGGTAACAACGAGATTGTTGTAATGACCACGTTGTTACCTACCTGCGTGGTAACACTTGTGTTGTACCGCTGTTTCCCATCATTGTCCAGTCCATCTCTGGGAACTGGTGTTCAGCACTCTGGGCTGTTCGCATCTCAGTGATTTCCTGAGATTTTTATTTCGGGGCATCTACACAAAGGAATTTAGGGCCAATGGAAGCAAATTGCAAGGTAGAGAAAGAAGGGCAGCTTGAAAAGTGTAATAATCAGGACAACGCTGGTGTGAAGAAGTCAACATAGCTTTATTGAAGAGTAGATAAACAGGCAAGTATCTTCTATATATCACAAGTGTAGATCTCCGTCAGCAGTCCTAAGCATCCATCAACAGTCCCACCGGGAATACTACAAAAAGGTATACAAGAATGTTTTTGTTTTTTTTAAATCCTCCCCCTCCAAATACATTTCCCTGTATTGAAAGCAGTTTCCTGAAGTTGAATATATTACTTTCAAGTGGTTGTGCAAACACACCATTAGAAGAGGCAAGCCTGGAGTTACATACAGTGTCAATATCTACAGTGACATCTGTTGATTGGGATGAATAACACTCACCAGAAATTGCGGAAATGGGTTTTTAGTGGCGTAAAGTTGTCTGCCTAGGCGCTAGAAGCTAGTTTGCTGTTTTTTATTATTACGTTTTTTAGGTTCAGCTAAATTCTTCCACCCACTTTCCTTTCTTTCCAAATAGGAACAAATCTCCAATTTGTAACATTAAGCAGATTTTTCTCTATTTACTGGGGAACACTTTAGGCTCCAAATGCAGGCTACAAGAAAGCAATCCAACACTGAAGGACACTAAAGCCTTTCACCCTGGTTCAATGACAAGATGTTCTTGGGAAAGGAAAAAATATTTGAAGTTTTCAGAGTTTTTGGCCATGATGTTATGGTGTATTCAAGCACGTAACTAATGAGAATATCTTCTTGAGAAAGATTTATTGACAAACATTTCCCTTTGGGATAATAATTTTGACATGAAATAAACTAGGAGGCTAAAACAAAAAAAGTGTGTCACCGATGTTCAAACTTCGTAAAATGGATCTAACCTTTAAAGTGAATTGAACTGCCGACTCCGGTGGATACACAATGAAGTGCCGCAGGGTGAACCCAAACCCATCCGAATTTCTCATTAATGTTACTGACTTCGGCCCAGGCCAGCAGAAGGCTTCCTCCTCCGATGGCGATACAGCTTCACGCGGCCCCTTTCCATCTTTTTCTTTCGACACCTAAATGTAATAAGAAAATTGGTTATAATTTATAATTATTTATATCATGTTAAAAAGTTAACAATGGAACGATGTACAATGAATTATAAGTTTCCTTAAGATTAACAATAGCAACAAAATGCTTTAAAAAACTTGAATGCCATCCTTCCTCACTTGAAACAAATAAAAATAAAGCTAGCAACAAACAAACACTGAGGTCAGGGGTGGGACCCTGCAAGGGAAATGCTTTTCAAAACCCAAAGACTTGACTTTACTTCGTGATGACTTCACTTCGCAAAGCAACCAACTAATAATGCCTCTACTACCCCTACCCTAACATTCAGTGAATGTTCCACTGCACTTACTTGCTGGAAGAGTTAACTAATTTTGGTTTGGTTAACCTGAATGTGGAATTTTAAAAAGCGAGCACTTTTTTTTCGTAGAGCTGGTAAGTTCTATGTGCAGAATACTTGTGAGCCGACCCACAGAGATTTTACCACCACTAAAATGTCAGACTTAAATGTTATTCTTCGGCTAAATCATTCTAGTCAAAATCATTGTTACCGAAATACCTTAAATTAGGACAAAAGTAAAACAAAAGGTAAAAACCCATCCGGATTGCAAAACGTTTTTCTGAAGCCAGGGCACTATAACGACTTAAGGAAACTGAAATATCTTCCTGGAGTATTCAGTTTAAGAACTGAATAATGGCGAAAGTGACTCCGTGGATACAAAGTGGAAAGACCGAGGGCAGAGTTGGCTAGTAAAATGTACTGGCTCAATACTGCGCGCTAGCAGGAGCCCCTGGATGGCGCGTTGTATGAGTGAAGACATATATGTGGCCTGCGCAGGCTGCGATGCGAATGGCTGGCGATTTTTAAAGTGGAGGTACATAAATGGCCAAAATGTATTTTACAGAGTTGTCCCAGGGTGAATAGGGGCGTGCTAGTGGGAGGGGTCAGGAGGCTTGATTGATGAGGGAAGCAAGTTGGGTTCTCCCTCTAACAAAACTTTGAAGAAATGTGGCCAAACAATGCGTTTTACTGCACAATTTTCAAAGAAATTGGTTTAAAGCTGCATTTTTTACAAACAGTTCTGAAAAAGACTCATGAAATATTCGACTATTTCAGTCTGTCAAGCAAGGCCTGGCCTCCTTGTGGCTGTTGCGAAGGTGGGGTTTATATATGAAGCCCTTTATTCCCTCTTTCACCACATCCCTGACATCCCACCTCCTTCCGGTCCAGCCTGAGAAAAGTTTAAAAAAAAATTGTGAATAATTGTACATAACTGAGAATTTTAGTTAGAAGACAACAGTGAAAAAATTAAACATGAAATAAAACTCCATCTCATTCCGTAAACACTAGAGATATCTCTCGGGCTAGACGGATCTCATAGGTATAGACACAAGAGCTTAGTTTACAGCGACTACAGACTTTGATTCAAATGCACGGATTAGAACACCAATTTTCCAGACTGGGGTGGCCGAAGGCAATAATGATGACAAAGTCATAAACTGCATTAAAATAGCTTGATCAAAATGAATGACAAAAAGTTTTCACAAGCCAACAGTCGAAGCTGCAGGCTTCTGAGATACCAAGAAAACCTCTATAGCTACTAGAAGTCAGTGCCTGGGGTAACCAACAGATGTGCACGAGAAGTCAAGGATGTCTACCATATGACAGTGGTGGCCATCATTATGCCAGTGAGGACACAATGTGCTGTAGCCATCATTATGCTTAGAAGGGTGGATGGCAGGATAAATCAGGGTAACGGTAAGGTCAACTGAAAAGTAATTATGCGTAAGAAATTGTATCATTATTAAGTTCTCATTGTTGGATCTTTAGGTATTTTTAGCCTTTTTTTCCATACTTGAGCCGCTGCCTGGACTATGTCTCAAGGTCTCTAATTGAGGCAAACAAGTTTCCTACCACTAGTAACATTGTTTCTACTGGATACCTTAACTGCAGATTTCTCAGCTTAGAATACTCCAAGGCACCAGACTGAATCTGGAAAACCTCTTCCACAGCAGTGCTTCTGTGCACAACTAGGCGAGCCAAGGGGCTCCACTCTGACTCAACACCGCACCACAAGATACAAGCGGAGCTGGAAGTACCACTCCTTGCGCATTGATGCTAGTTTCTTGTCTCTTCCCTTTCCATGTCTCCGGCGCAGAGCAAGAACAACTGTTGGCACCAGTGTGTTGAAAACTAAGGTAGGACCATTTAATATTTTAAAAAGAGGCCGCTCCACAGAACAGGAAGGTGGAAGGGCAGTGAGGTATCTGGAGTTAGACCGAATACCCACCAGAAAGGGCAATGCTAATGGATACTTCTAAATGCAGTTTCATCACCTTATAATAAACACCAAAGCAGTAACTCCCCCGGGAGGAGGGTCTGTTGAGTGGGCACGGATCAAAAATGTCTTGCCGGACCAAGTGGGTGCTTTGAAAACTCATGCACTGGTGCTCAAGTCGCAACCTGGAAGACGTCAAGGTCAGCAAGCTGCATGCCAACGCAATGGTGGCAGGCTTAGTGCTGGTGAAATGGGCTCTCAGACCTTCCATTCTTTGCCTATGTGTAGCAGATCTTAATGGAGAGGATTATCCACATCGACAGGGTCCACTTCTACACAGCCTTTACTTTCTTCAATCCAGAGAACCCCAGAAAAAGCTGATCGCCAAAAGGACATCAGACAAATTTGTCCCAGAGCCCCACATGGATATAGATAGATTTTGGAGAAAAGTGCCATCCCCTACTTTCAGGGGAATCGTAAATGCAGTCAATTATCACTGCTCAATCTACACACATACAGGTGCAGATTCGAGTGGAGGACCATGCCCTGCTGCTGAGATAGGAGGAGCTTGCGAAGTGGTAGCCTGATCAGAGAACAGATGCTCGTGCCCAGAAGGTCCAGGTATCACACTCTCCTGGCCCAATCCGGAGCCACTAGGATGACTTTGGCCAAAGTCACTCCTGATCTTTTTCAAAACCAGGGCAGGAGAGGCAGGGGCGGAAGGGAGTTGTCTATTCCATTCCAGCGAACACATCTAACAACCATTTCGACGGAAACCCCAACATGTAAAACCTTCAAATCTGCACATACTCTATGATAGCAAAAAGATCTAGCCAGGGTTCACCCCACTGTTGGAAAACACCCTGTGCCACCTAAGATGTAGGCACCATTCGCGATTTGCCAGATGCACTGAGCTCAGTTGGGCTGCTCTAGCATTAAGGGATTCTGCCGGGTGGTTCGCCATCAGGAAGATGAGCTGGTGCACTAACCCCCACAAGAGGCACAGAGCCTCCAGACACGGGACCTCTCTTAACCCTACTTGCTGCAGTGCCACATGGTGGTGGAATACCATGAGAACCTGTACCAGCCACCCTTTGATGGATGGTAGGAAGGCTTTCAGAACAAGAGAAATGGTCACAACTCAGACTGATGTGGAGCAGGCTTGAGCCCACTTTACTCCCCCTTTCCCAGATGCTCTCCACAGCTCGGCAGGGACACGTCCATCAGCTCTGGGTGGGGAAGGGAGTGGCCTGTCACTGTACCTTTTGGGCAGCTATCCCTGCAGATTTCGAGCAGTCTTCTCTCAGACTGGGATGGCACTGGTCAGATTACTTTGACACCGAGTCCACTGGAACTTCAAATTAATTTCCAGAGCCAGCATGTGCCACCTGCCAGAGTTGACTAGAAGGATGCAGGAGGACGCAGGAGGCCAAGAGGCCAAGAAGCCTCAGAAACTACTCTCAGTAAGATCAAACCTGAAATACCTGGATCATAGCCAGAAAGCCCTAGACTTCTTGTGGTTGAAGAAAAGCCCTAAACTCCACTGTGTCCCTCTGCAAAGAAGTCAGGTGCGACTTTGGCTAGTGGAAAGTGAAATCCAGTGATGTCATGAGGTTTTCCACCGATCAGAGGTGGTCCTCGACTGACTGCAACAAGCTACCTCCACCAGCCAGTCGTTGAGGCACAGGAATACGGCTATCCCCGACTTCATAAGATGGGCAGCTCCATCACTTTCGGGAACACCCAAGGGGCGCTGGGGAGGCCAAATGGGACCTAACAAACCGAAAAGGCTACTAGCCTACTTGGAACTGCAGGTAATGTCAGTAGAACTACAGGACTGGTATATGAAAATACACATCCTGCAGGTCCAAGGGCACCACTCAGTTGTCCAGGCTCAGAGCAGACAGGATCTGGACCAGCATGAGCATGCCATAGGAAAGAAGATCCAGACCGGAGGCTCCTGTCCACCTTTGGAATGAGGCAATAGCGAATGCAACAACCCTCTCCTCTTTCCGAGTCCGGAACTTTCTCAATAGCAATTGGAGGCAAACAACCATACCACATGTAACAGAATGGGAAGGTGCTTGCATGGAATTCGCTTGTGTGGGAGGTTGTAAGGGGTGGGGCAAAAATAAAAGGCAAGATGTAACCATTTTAAAGGATCCCTAAGTCCCACCTATTGGACATAATGCATCGCAAACCCAGGAGGGAATGTAAAATAATGCCACCCAACGTTTCGGAATGAGTTACCAAGGGCAAACTGACGTGGGGGTGGAAGCCATAGTAGCAGGGCAAGAGGCGTGGGAGCATTGCTACCCTTCTGGTCCACATGCTGCTTGCCAGACTCACGTCCATGACCTCGATAGGAGTGGGGTACCTAGGCCAATGGTTGAGAATGATGCCTCTATCCAGCCCTTTCAATAACTGTAGACTTTCTGAATTGATGCGGTGGCTGTTTGGAAGAGGCCAACACTCCCTAAGAGCACCTTGTAGCACAAGTGTCCTTAAAACGCTTCAATACAGACTATGCCTTCTCACCGAAAGGGCATGGCTCATCAAAGGGTATATACATGAGGGAGCCCTCTAGATCACCAAAACATCCTGTGGAATGCATACACGTTTCTACGAAGTACAGTACAAGTGCGGACTGCCCTCCCCAGTCAACCTGTAGTATTGAGACCTGCACACTTAAATGTGGCCGCGACCTGGCATTGTGAATCGTATGGGCCAAAGAGGCCCTGACATCTTCAGGGCTGCCGACGAGATCTCACTAGCCATGTCCCACAGGGCATGTGTGTGAAGACCCAGCAAACAATCAGCATTTATCAATCGCAATGCTGCTGGAATAAAACCTGTGCTTGCCAAAAGCCTCAATCCTCTTGGATCCCCTATCTAGAGGAGTAGTTGGAAAGAAGATACGATTCACTTTACTGGTCGAAGCTTGCACTAAAAGGCTGCCTGAGTGGGGTGTCTGGTGAGGAAATGCAGGTTACCAGGCACCTTTCCATGACATCTGGCTACCACCTGCCTATTTACAGGTGAGCAAAAAGCGATGCTTCGATCTAGTGGCATCAAAGTATCAGTGAGGGCATCGTTAAAGAGAAACAAGGGCTCAGGCGTAGCTGGCCCAGGCTTCAAAATTTCCCTTACATGTATATTGGTCTCAACTAAGGGTGGTTGTAATTCTAATGCCACAGCTGCGATCCTGACCACCAAACAAATGAACAGTAAGAAAGGGTTCTCTACAGAGAAAGACTGAACCATACCTAACTTGTAATCTACAATAATGGCTCAGTTATTATGGAAACTTGCACATCATACTTAATACTGTTTCTTATTTTTTTTTAAAAGTACCCCTTAGAAAGGACACTAGTGCTACTCAGTGAGTCAGCCGTCAATGAAAAAAAGAGGTAGCACATTTCTTGGACTCATTCAAGAAGTATTTATTTATACATTCCACAGAAGGAGGGGAAACATCCTGAACAACGACTCCAGAACAACGAGTTCCGGAGTCACGCTAGCCGAACAATGACTTGCCAGAACAACGACTCAGCCTTAACCACGCATGTGCGTGGTTAAGGCTGCTGCGGTCTAGTGTTCAGGGAAGGGCGGAGTTCGGAGGAGCGTCGCAGAGCAACAGGTAAGAGGGGTTAAGTTTCAGGGGGGGAAGTTTAGGTTTAAATTTTAGGGGTTGGGGTTTAGTTTTTAGGGGTTATGGGTGTTCGTATTAAATAATTTTTATTAATATATTCGTTTTTAGGGGGTGAAGGTGATCGAGATTGTTTAAAAGGTTATGTTGGTAATCGATTATATTTTTAAGGTGGGGAAAAACGTTTAGTGTGTGGGTAATTGTGTTTAAGTTTAGGGAGGGGGTAATTAGTTTTTAAGGGGTGGAGGGATCGGGGAAGTAGATGGAAAGATTTTTTTAACACGCATTCCTTTACAACGAAAAATCGTAGTAAAGGAATGCCTGGTAAAAAAAAAAATCGTGGTTTAGACGAGGTCGTGGTTGCGACCTCGTTGTTAAAGAAGTCGTGGTTGGCAAACTCTTAGTTCGAACATAAAACCCAGAAACAAAACAAAATGATATATTACACAGTTCTCGTATACTCATACCAACAGGGTGCCATCACCAAAAATTACGTTTGTACACCTTGCGGCAGCATTAGCATAAAATCCAAGATGTCTTATTTTGCAGCTTGTGTTTATTCTTGGTGTGAATTAATCATATTTGTCGTATTTTATACTAGACCACCACCACAAGAAGTTAGATTCGCTTCCACCAAAGCATTTTGGCTTCTTGAGGACAATAGCAAGGTCATCTGCAAATTTGCAAACATACTTTTGTAGGGAAGAAACACATCGGCTACTTCAATCATAATTACGCTGGAAACAGGGCCTGCTGGGTACTCTGGAGGAAAACACAAATATGGACGCATCACGAGCAGTTTCCAGTGAAGGTCACAACATGCTGTCTCAGGGTGTGCGAATGAATAAAAAAAGCCTGCTGGGATGCATTTACATTATTAGACTCCTCCAGAGAACATGGTCTCCCGCGTGGTCAGTTTCCAGCATAATGGGGCATAATTATGAATAAAGTAGCCAGGCTGTTTCTTATTTGTGCAAAAACACACCTTTAGTCAAAGGTGCCAGGCTTTGACACCAGATTTAAAAGTAAGCAATGTACAGCTGTAACAAGCCTTTCCCTTCACCTCCGATTCCTCCAAATCCCCAATTCCCTGTTCTATTCTCCTTCAATAATTCCTCCTTTCCTTCCTTTTCATTAGCCCTTAATTTAATTTGTTTTCATTAGGTCTCGTCTGACCCAGTGCATGCGCTGGTCTGGCGAGACTTATTGAGAGGGCTCCAAAAAGTGCTACCAGGCCAGCCTAGAGCTACAGTGCATGTGCGCGGGCGCGCGCGCCACGCTTTACCGCGATTACTTTCACTTTAGCGGCCGCTTTGATGTTTGATCGCGATCACTTTTACTTTTGCAGCCGCAGGGCCGCTTTGCATAGCCAATAGGTCTTGCTTTTGGGACCTTATAAGTATTTAGTTATGGAACTGTTGCATGGCTAAACACTTATAAGATCCCAAAGGCGAGACCTATTGGCTATGCCAATTCTTGTTTTATTTCCCCTTCTCCTATCTTCCTGCGCTTTCTCCTTACCTTCCACACAGTTTAATTTCTTTCCTCCTTCATACCTTCCTGGCCACCTTACATACCTTCCTTGAACCAGTTTCTCAAGTCCCTCCCTTCAATTCCTGACCTCCATTTTTCAATTCCAGTTCCTCTTTTCTTCCCTGAGAACAGCAACATGATGGGTGCACCCCACAGACCAGCATGAGGCCTCCCTCCATTGAAAACATGTCTTTACTAGGCTGTGTGATTAGTCAATGCATCTTGCGGGAAAAGCGGATTACAAAAAGGGAAGTATTTCACTCTTTCAAAGTCAAAAAGACCTCTTGAAAGAGGTGACAATCGGTTTTCTACGCACTAGATTCCTGTTGTCAACATACACACAGCGGGTTTGTATGGACGTATATTGTCAAAATGTTCTCAAACCAATTCTGCACCTCAGCTTTGACAGTCGTAATGTTTCTCCATGAAAACAGCGATATCAACTGCCTGTTGACACTCGAGAGTGCAAGTCGGTAGGTAAAAAGCAGGAGCAGTAATGAGGGGAATCCCACGCAATGGTACATACAGAGCACAGAAAGAGGACGGAATGGAGGTGCGTGTTGTTTCATGTTATGTACAGCTCCAGGTGACGGCAGGGCCTCTTGGCGATCAAAATTGTTACTGACCATCCACAATACAACTGCCATTCTAATGCTTTAACGTTAAATCCTTTATGAGATCCAGGGTACAATGCACCAAAGTAAGGCGAGTGCCATGGAGAAGTCTCAACCCCAATATTATTATTTTTTATGAATGTTGTATCTGAGCGACAATGCATATGAAGATCATAGGGTGGGTGGTGTTAAATCAATAACACACCGGTTACTGAGCCTGGTGATCAATGAGGAATATGCACTAAACTGTCCTAGGCCAGGCTCCATCATTAAAGCACCGGGTAGGGCACGTACACCATGACGCCGCCCATCTTAAAGATTCGCGCCTTGAATCAGTTTCTAGACACGCAGATGATGGACGGAATACAGAGCAAATCAAACATTCACCCCCATGGGTTAAATCCATTGCTCTTTTGCTCACCATGCCAACCCCGTTTAGAACCAGCCATATGCAAATCAGTCATGACCCTGTGCGTCATGGGAACAGTTCAGTCAAGCCAGGTCTTCCCTGGACCGGAAACAAGCATCCTGGGACCGGCTTTGGGGCATCACCCACTATCAGCCAGGCTAGCTTGAATCCAGTTGCACAGTAAGCCCAGGACCCACGTCTGGGCATACCCGGCACACTTAGGGTGAGAAAGCAAAAGACACACAGATGATGGACGGACTGCAGAGCAAATCAAACATTCACCCCCGGTCAGGAGATCGGGGTTAAATCCATTGCTCTTTTGCTCACCATGCCACCTCGGTTTAGACTCAGCCATATACAAATCAGTCTTGACCCTGTGCCTCATGGGAACAGTCCAGCCTGAACTGCCAAGCCAGGTCCTCCCTGGACCATAAAACAAGCATCATGGGACCGTTTTCTGGGCATCACCCCTCATCAGCCAAACACAAGCAATCCACTAGAGGGCTGAATTAAACACACACACACACACACACACACAGTTATACTTTGTTAGTAAAGATTAGACAGTCGACAGTGTTGAACACAGCTGTAAGTTTATCTCACTGCTTTAGCACATGCAACATGCATCTCATCTTAGACCATCTAAAATTGAGACCACTATTGATTCTGTCACGCATTTAGATCAAAAACATGCCTGAAGGAAAAACAAGAATCCCTTGGACTTCGATGAAGGTCTGAACCACCTGCACTTAATGTGCCTGGCAAGCCAATTTGGGAGACCGGTTTTATGCAATATGCTAAACTTTGAATCAATGTCCAGATGTTTCAGTACCTTTTTTTTTTTTAATGAGGTGTGATAAATTGCACTTATTACAAGTTCTTCCACCTCTAATGGGGAAAAAAATGGATTTTGAGACATGTAGCAACAAAATCTGCTCGTCTCTATTTACGGCACATTTTCACATGTTAAATTCCAGCATGTTTGCCATGCTGAAATATAAGTCTGAGGTTCGGACTTTATCTCAAGCTGTGTTTCCCAAGTGTGATACAATAAGCAAAAAGTATAATTCCCAACTCAGCACAACCCCGGAATTGTATAGCCAATTCATAAGGACCTTAAGGTTTAATTTAAAACTCACTTATTTAAAGAAGTGAAAGGGAACCTATAAAAGTTGAAAATCGAAAACTAAAGGGCTGGCTAAAGAGCCCTGACACTGAAGCACATTTATTTTCAGGTGAATATTCATAAGTGATCAAAAACAACCATCATTCAGGCAGCAAGAGAGCCAATGACTGAAGTGGACTGAACCAAACACTGTCGTGGTTGGAAGCAGAGAAGAAGGCGGATCTAAACACCCTTTATGTATCTATATGTATGAAGCATTTAATGTTTTTTTAACTACAAGATACGGTCAGTCTGTTTAGCCCGTTAGGCTTCCCGAAAAGATTCTATCCTTAATTATTACAAAATAAATCCTTGATCCTTGATGTTTGGGGGGGGGGCGCGAGAGTGGGGTGGTAGCCAGCCTCTCTTGGGGAGAGGAGTTGGCCTAACGGTTAGGGTGCTCGACCTCGGACCTGGGGGAACTGGGTTCGAGTCTCGGTAACGACGCTAAACCTCCTGTGAATCTGGGCAAATCACTTAATCTCCTCGTGCCTAAAAAAATTAATGAATGTGTCCCCTCATGTAAAGAAACTGGTGCTATGTAAAGCGCTGATACCCGATTGGATTCGGGTCAAGTTTGCGCTATATAAAACTCTGCTAAAAAAAAGAATTTTTTAAAAACCAGCAGCAAAATCCCTCCACAAAAAATGCAATCTGAGATAGCATTTAACAAAATACCTAATAGCAGGCTTTAATACAGAGCAGCAACAATCCACCCTTAAATGCCTGTAGAGTGTATGGTTTTCACAGGCAATATGTCAAGCATACTGAATTAATAGTAACTTCATTACAATCAGGCTTATTATCTTAATCATTGGGTTGTCGCCATAACCAACTGAGCCCAACCTACTGCTCAAATGTTTACCCACAAGGTATCTTATCAGGTATGCTGTAACAAGATTACAAATATTAACAAAAATCACAGTTGCTAAAACATAAAACCCTTTTTCGGAGCCTAGCAAGGATTACCACAGTGTAAAATCATCTATCCACATGGTTAGTATGTATGGGTCATCAAAACTCTTGCCTAATAGGGTATCTCAGACTCTGTTTAACTAAATACTAGAGCTGGTCAAAAATTAAATGACATAGCGTAATTCGCATCTATTCAGAAATCTTGCAACTCAGTAAAAATACCTCCCCAAATTACACCATTGAATCATGTTGCGTAATTACTCCGTCGTTTAAGAAACTTTTTTAATGCAGGCTCATGGGAATAAGAACAACCAGAACACAAGCGGCTGATGTCCGCGGCACTTTTGAGCAAAAAGTGTCCTCCCTTTAAAAATTGACACGACACAATTCCAATACATGAAAACAAATCATGCAAATTTCACGCAACCTCACAAAATTACTAACACAATCTTCTAACAATGCATCTCTAGAAGCCTATTGCCTTTAACACATGCTTTTCACAATAATTAAGTCAAACCTACTTGCTTTGCCATACCTTTTCATTATTAACAGATCACTTCTAAGTATTCTCTATAGTAAGAGAGCAAGTTCGCACCCCGAGACAGTTCGGTTTCTGCTTTTAAGTTTGTTCACATGTTTCCGCGTTCCTTCTCTCACAAACCAATGTTTGGCTTACCACAAGGAATATCAAAAGCAGCTACACATTCAGGGGTTTGGCATCGTTGGGCATAGCAATGGTTAGGTCCTGGCGGCGTGGAATGGAGAGGGGAGACACGGGTTGTACACCTGAATAGGTACTCTGTAACAATACACCCATCTGACTGAGATCCAACCAAGCAATGTTATGGAGATGTGCATGCCTATTACATATTGCCTAGATGGACTTGAGGATGCAATGTCTTGAATTCTGTATGTTGATCACTAAAATGCCAATAAACACACGAATAAATAACATGTCACTCCTATGGATTCTGATGTAACTGTCCCAATCAGCCTAAAGCCTTTATCACTGGCTTGATACCTAAACTAACACAGTTCTATTCAAGTGCACAAGATCTGGCAACCAGCATGCAAGCAGTTACAAAATTACAAGTATGTACGGTATTACAGTTGGGTGACCAAAACATTTGCCTACTATGATAACCTGTGAGATTACAAGTAACAAAATACCGGTCTACTGCTGGGAGCATAGTGTGCAAATAATCCACTGTTAAGAGGTCTACTGGCTTTATCAAATTTTTTCCACAATAAATAAGCCATGCCCACAACCTTTGTCATAACTTTCCATAATAAACAGGCCAGGCATGTGGCTTAATGTTTCCCTGCGCACCAATTAGGCCTATGTGTGTAAGCATTGACTTGTCACCATAACCAACTCAGACACACTGTACGGAGCATTACCTTTCCCACAAGGCAACAGTCATGCATTGTCATGAAATTACAAATGTATAAAACATTAAACATTTCAAAGGTAAATACTTTTGCTTCCAAGAGGGTTTAACAAGAATTCTCACAGTGCAAATCTTCTAACCCACGGAGTAGGCAGAAAAACTCCAAAACCCTTGCAGTAACAATCCCCCTCTTAAATGCCTATCAACCTTAACATATGCTTTTCACAATAAATATGTCAGGCCTACCGCCTTTTTCACAACAATTCATAATCAACAGATCAGGCGGGTGCCCCCTGAAAGTTCAAGTTCCATCCCACAGTAATCTTAATAATTTATGCATGTTAGTAATCCTTCTCAAGACAGGTATACTGCTGAAGGCAGAAGCAACTGCACAATCAAACAAAATAATCAAGGAGGTGTGTGGAGACGAAGCACTTTTTCCATGGAAACACACAACTTTTGCCCAATCAAAATGTACTCCTGTCCACCAAAATGTGGGCGGAACCAAAGCCCCTCCCAGTAGTACTCTTGAAAGCTTTTTTTTTTTTTAAGGCTGATTAGCTACGGTCAGGTGACAGTCGCTCTGTCAAGTGAGACCTAAAAATATTGTGATGAGGTCACGCAGGTAAGGCCTTTTTGTTTAAATACACATTCCAGATGAAGTGCCCCTATAAACTAAGTTCTGCGCACAGTGGTGAGCCAATATACGTTACAGTGTGGGAAGATCAAGGCAATGATTATTAAATGAAGATTCGAGAGGCGGAAGTTATAAATATAAAAAAAGAAAAAGAAAAAAAAAAAGAAACTGACCCAACCAATGGCTTCTGTCATATTTTTGTGTTAATACCCACGAAGGCAGAGCGAGATAAAGAGAGAAAGGGCCAGAAGAAAAAGAGAGAAAATACTCGAAGAGAGTGGGATGATTGTAATGCTGTAATATTTAGGATAGTAGAAGGAGCTACAGAAACGAGAACATCCAAACCAGTAGGAAGTCAGTGGCCTCACACAACTTTGTACATAGTCACGGAAATGCAGCCAATTGTTGTATGATGCTGCACTTGTCATTCTGCTGCAAAAGATCACAGCACAGCGGAGAGCAGGGTGGATGGTGGATGGCTCACTCGCTGAAGGCTCAGGGCGAGTCAATGCAGTCATTCATCCTCTTTCAGGTACACAGGTCGGGTTTATTAACACTGGTTAGTAATAACTGTGTATAAACCCATGCATGGATACTAAGTGTACAAATAGATGAAGCAAAGCAAACTACTCTCTCAATCATCTTTATTCACTTCTCCTTCTCGTGACCCGATGTCTTCTTGAATTAGACAAAAGCACTGAAGACATACTGAGCTACAGTCCTATCTACTTCCTGTGTACAGGAAACATATGAAGACCACACGAGAGACAAATACGTTTGTGTACATTCTCCTGCTTTTGTATGCGCCTAAACCCACCTACTGAAACAGCTAGTGTGACGCAGTTATGAAAAGCCATATATTGTATCTAGACGCTCTTTTTTATGTTGGTCACTGCTGTCGATTGCACTGCGAATAATAGATCGCCCCCAAGAGTGCGCCTTTAATCAAAGCCCAGACTGTGACAGGTGAGGGACACTAAAGTGTCAATAGGGTATTTTACGTGGCTGAAACATCTGGGCACAGAAACTTAGCTTTTAGGTATGGAGTTATAAGATGGTCTTTACCTGTAAGCATTCTAGGCCAGGATTATTTACTATTCTAACTGTAGCCCAGGAATATTCGCAAAAAATCGGGTTTCACTGTGTTGTTTACCCCCTTGCTGTGGGAGCACACATGGTTGGATTCAGACAAACGTACAATAGACAGGTATCTTACACACCTCCACTTGGGCTTTTTAAACTGGAAAACGGTGTTTTGAAAACACCATACTGTTATGATGTCCATTAGCAATGGACTGGTTTGTGGAATGTTGGGTTCATTCTAGATTCATGCAAGTGACATGGGCAGGGAAGATTCCCAGGTCGGCAGTTGACCGCTGGCTATGGGATGACTGCACCATCACCAGCAGTGTTGTGGCGCTTCATTCAACGTAAAACTTCTTCATGGAATATTAGGAACCTACCCATTTCAAATTCCCACACATCAGTATAAATACAAGAGATCCCAGTTAGCAAAATATTCCATTACATACCAACCTAGAGGAGCATGTGATTGGGATAACAATAATAATAATAATACAAATACTAGCAAAAGCAAATAAAAGTAAAGTAAAACCAATTAAAATAAAATATATATATATATATATATATATATATATATATATAGCAAATAACATTGTTGAAAACATGCCATTCGTGTGTTTTTAAATTGTTTAAATTGTAATTATTTATGGTTTTAATGAAGTAATCAGCAATCAGCGGATCTGTGACAAAATGCAGTATTTTTATTGTAAAAACGATGTATTTTACAGCTATTGCTAGATGTGATAGGCATTGTTTGGTGAAAATCAACTGACAATGTAAATGTTACGGAAACTTCTATGTCCATGATTTGTCCCCACTTGCACATGTGACTCACTCCAAGCATATTTAAAAGGTGAATCCGTTGTATTGCGCATCATGTGACCAAGGCCTGTGACGGGCTGAAACGCGTAATGGCGGCGGTGGTGTCTACTATATTTAAATAAATAATTAATTTTCACCGCACCTTGGGTTTGCTTCGGTTTCTTGAAGGAGATATATATATATATATATTGGTTAAAAAAAAAACAGCAGAGAGATAATATCAATTCTACCCTACACCGTCTCAGATCTGCTGAGACATGTAAAAGCGCCTCATACCCCTTGCTAGGTCCTACATGACTACGTCTCAGTTTTTGGAGGGAATACTTTTGGACTGCATAGCTCCCAGGTGTGTAGGAGACAACCTACTCTTACTAGCTAGCAGAGATGAGGTTCTAGAATATTTTGTCCATGTATACTGTTACCTGGTGAGGGTGGCATGGTAACACGTTGCTAGGTGAGGGTGCTTGGCAACACGTTGCTGGATGAGAGCAGTTAGTAAACCGTTGCTGGGCAGGGTTGCATGGCAACCAATCTGACAGATAGCTTTAGTAAGAAAGCCAGTGTAGATGTCATGAGTAAATATCTCACGTTTCTTAGAGGCAGGAAGCAAGCTGCTTTAACAGTTCCTATTAGAAAACAACATATCGTATGGCAATATGCATGCAATCAAATCTATACCATGAAGGCTTGTAACCAAAAAGGTAGTTAATCAGGGTAATCAGTAAAGGACTAAACCCTAAAATAAAAGTTATCGTGATTCAAAATGGTGTAATATGGCATGTAAAGATTAATAAGGGTAGGAACTCAATCCCTAACAGGGAGTGAAACCATGCCACACCCGGGATCAACGACCCCATCTAAAGCATTGCAGAGCAGCAGGCTTGGCCCTGAGCTTTCCTAGAGGCTTGCATATTGAGTGTGCCTTTTGTTCAGTATAATTTGAACAGTGACCATATAGACATGTCTAGCAATTTGCACTAAAGAGCCTTCTGCATATAAAGTTTTACACTGCACATTATTACAGATTGTAATTTACAACATCTTAAACAGATAAAATAAGTGTTCGCCTTGGCACATGCATTAAGGAACAGAAAAAATAGCACCCATACTTTTTTTTTTTTTAAATCTAGTCCAACATCCAAGTTGGATCACATACTGTAGTGGATGGAATAACTTAACTAAGCTTGAGAAATAGCATGTAGGCATGTTTTTAAGTACTTACAAATGACACCAAATCATCTCAAGGAAGAAATTCCTAAACTATTATTCTCACTAAATTTACAGTTGATCGTGCATAAAAATCTAATAAAGCAGAAAATAAATGGGTAGAAACCCTGCTCACAGGTTGGAGAACATTTAATGAAAGCAGTCACAAATGAGCCAGGCACAGTCATTGAAAGGCACGCCAAGGAGTATCTTACAAACGTCAGGCCTGGAATTATTTCAGACCGTCCGCTCTATTCAGACTGTTTCCATTTTCTCCAGGTGACTGCAAAAATCTGAGGGACAAGCGATGTGTTTTCAGTGTACCAAAGGCCACACTAATAGATTTGTAGTAATCAGTTTATTGCAATTCATTATCTGTAAAACAAAGAAATACCCTAATGGAATATTTCATGACTAACACTACAACACATTTGAAAGAAGGTGGCAAAAGTAGTTGCTACTTTTTATACAAAGCCTATTCAATTTCTTTTGTATGTGAAGGGCTACTGCTCAAATAAATATAAACTCAATTTCTAGTAAACCTGCTCAAAGTGTGAATGGGAAGCTAAGGATCAGCACTAAAGTAGTTCCTTGAAAACCACAGTCAACATGTTAGGATTGTCACATTCAAGTCAGTCACGGGATCAGACATATCCTCCTTCTTGTTGAAAATACAAATTAGTTTTCTAGCTCCAGAGGTCACATCACACAATCGCCAATTCCGAATGCATCCCAACAACATGCTGATAAATATTTACATGAATGATGGAACAGGAGACCAAAAGAAGATCACAACTGTCTTCAGAAACTAGCAGCAAATTACACATCAGCTAAAACCCTGACATCAGAAACACTCAAAATCACCTTGCCCAGATTCCAACTTCAACAACGAGGCAAATCAATGAGAGCCTATAGACGAACTCTGGAATGACCAAGATCTGTCCTTAAGCTCCAAAACGAACCACCCTAAATTCAAGAAACTCTTTAGGACAAGATTATTTAGACTTATCAGATGAACTGAAGTGCAAGCAACAAATGACGTCTCTCGCTCATGCCAACCAATCAAGTTAATAGGCAAATTACTCACAACCACATTTTCCCTATGACGACTCTACCAACTATCTACTTCTGAGACCTGACCTTTTACAGTCATCCGGATCAGGCAGTCAGCCAGTCTTCCATGCCCGTTCACGTAAGAAAATGTATCTGAAGAGCTTCCAATCGACGTGGATCTCAGAAACTGAAGTCAGGGTGAAGACCTGCTCTGCCTCTGTACTGGTCTTTGTGAGCATCGGCCACGATAGACCCACCTCCACCACCCTTCATTTTTACTCTTACCCAGCCTAACCTCAAAGAAACCAAATTATCAACATTACTTGAACTAAATTCTACCATTGATAGAGGTTAGCTCAGGTTATGGTGATACTTTAGTATCTTTCGTAGGTAATGAACTACTCTTCAGCACCTGGAGAAACCTCCCTTGAATTGAGCTGTATCAAAGTGGCCGAAAGACAACAGAGGTACATTAACTTAATTTTAAGTAAACAATTACAGCGAGGTAAAATCAATTTGTAAGTAAGCGGATCAGTGTTCCAAGTTTTGTACCAATATAAACTCTACTACGTCCTATCCTATAAATGGCCACACCATTGCAGCAGAAAATGTATAGACATTTTCACTTGTTGCCTCTTTTAAAGCCAATGCAATAGTTTCATCCGAGGGTTGATTATGCAGCATTATGACAAAACGAATGAAGCGTATGTGTTTTTGGCAATTATTAATGCAGGCCCATTATTACAATTAATGAAGCTCTGAAGTATGAACCGCTACAATACAAAGAATTTTACAGAAAATTTCATGTTCTATCTTCCACATAATTTCTTCCACACACTCAACACAGAAAAATGCACATGGTTCAATAACAAGTCAATTCATTCATTCATTCTTTCGTTCATACGTGTGTCAAATCGGCTTAGATAATTTTAAGTAAAAAAACATTGGGGTTAAAATAATCATGGATATATTTGTAATCACTCAAGTCTACAAAAATAAAATCGGTCCCAAGTCAAAGTCAAAAACAAAAGTAGTTAGTGGATGTAATTGATAGGAAAATACAGGGAAAGGAAATTACTCATTTACAAGCGAAAATCTGGAGACACTGGGAATTTCACATTATCAGCTGTATCAAGAACATTTTAATCATTTACATCTCGCTAATAGATTTACAACCAAAAGACTTCACTGCAGCAACCTGACAACCAATAAGAGCTTTCTCTGCTGCTCTCCAAGTCTGACCAAACCTTTGTGGGTAAAGCCTGACCGCAGGTCCATTTCGAGCTTTCGTACTTGCAAGAAATTAACTTTTCCTACACACACAATCCACAGGCAGGAAGGTGCAACTGCAGACAATGGCAAAGCAAAAAGAAAGACAGGCTACAATATCTCATATAGGGTTATGGAGTTCTATGGATAGCCTCATCTATACCATATGATCAGTTCGGTGTTGCAGAAAATAAATTACGAAATGAAATCTAACAAGCAAATCACTTACACTAAAAGCATAAGATATTTTAAATGTGTTACATTATTATTAAATATAGCAAGGGTGACAATTAAAAACAATGATGACAAGGATAATAGGTCCTGACTAAAACGTTTAAAAAAGGGCTGAAGCATTGAAAAAAAGATTGCTTTCTGCTTACAATACATTTTTTATGTCATAGTTGCAACATGTGACGATTCAGTGTACCTTTAAGTCTTAAAATAGTTTCGAATGCATGGCAATGCAATTAGTCCACACGAGATAGAATGATTTACCAAGCATGTAGTGAGAGCACGATTTATATTTTAAAGAACTAAGTAACCATATTTAAAGACAGAAGGGCTTTAAGCCACTCCTAAAGAAGAGAATCAAACAGTTGGCCAAGTAGTATTCTTTATTAGGCCTGGGCGGTAAATTCCGTTTCGCTCGCGGAATTTGGGTAATTTCGCGTTCCACAGAGAACGCGGAATTGCCAAAAATTCTGCAATCTGCAGCTTTCCGGAACTTTTTGCTTGTTTGCACTTTCAAAATGCATGTTCGCAAGATATTTCTCGACGAGCATGGGCTGAACTTTTGCGTGCTCGCAGAGATTTTTTACCATTTTGCGGAGCTTTGCGTAGTGCGACTACACAAATTCCACCCACCCCTATTCTTTATGTAAGAAATTACTGAAAGGCTGGTGAGGAACGTTTTAATACATTTTGCTTTATTGATTGGTTAAAAATTGTGGGTATCTTACCAAAGGTTTTATTAAACAAGGTAAAGTGGAACCTCTTAAAATGAAATGACATTCTGCAATGTTAGGTCACAATCAGACAGTCTTCATTATGGGTTCGGGTGAGGATCATACAGAACAGTGAAAAGTGACTACACAAAACGACAACGTGTTCCAGCTAATCCGACCGTGTCCATGTCACGAAAGCAACAGTCAAGTTCATTCTAAGGCCATAGGACGCGCCAGCCTAGTAGAGGGCTGTCTGCATTGAGCACAACAGCATGACATGGAGGAGGCAGGTCATGTGGCTCGATGGGAACTCGACACCCTCTGTAGCAACCGAGTGAAGCACTGTGTCAAGCAGTGAACGCTGGATAACTGAATGACCTTTTGGGTAAGACAGCAGGGCAGCCTCCTGCACATTAAAACCATGCACATTGCACATTGCTCTTCACTGGTGCCCGGTTAAACAACAGGCACTGGTAAAGCCAATAGTTCTGGCTATCACAAACTAATACGCTGCTTATTTTAAAAATGTTTTATTGAAAACATTGGCCAAAAAAAAGAAAAAAACTGAAAACAAAGAGCTATCTAAAGTTAGAGGCTATCTGCCTGCAATAAGAGTTTTACATTTAAAAATAAACGAACCATTATCTGTGTGCATATATATTACCAGACCAGTATGTGATTCCTAGCAGGCTGCTATACTTAGAACATGTTTCGTAACCCTTATAAGTTTTAATGAACGTCACAGAAATGACCATTTGTGCAAATAAAAGGTACTATTGGCTTTAAATTACTGTAACCTGAAGACGTAGACTAAACACACAAGAATCAACTAAAAACAGAGGACAAAAAATGGAAAGAAAAAAGGCCTGGGAAATGAAAGTATTGGCCAACCAGCCCTGGCACAGAAAGGCACTGCTTTTTAGGCAGATGTGCATATGTGATCAAGCAAAGGAGGTTGTGCAAGGGAGCCAATAGCTAAACTGGGCTTATTCATCGCACTATGCAGTATACTGTAGTGGGTGGAACAAAAACGGAAGGAGCACTAGAACAGACGAATGGATGAACGTGGGTGGGTGGTGTGAGAGCGAGCGTGCGTGCGTCCTAAAATAACGCTATCACATTATACCAGTCTTTATTTACCAATGCATTGAAAAGGTTTTATTCTTTTTTCAAAATCATCTCAATAAAAACAAAGTTTCATGTAACCCAAATGGCCACATTCATACACCCATGGTTTTTAATTTCTGAAATTAAAGATTGTACTCCAAAGCTACATGTTTTCACGTCCTTACATACAAAAGACTCATTTTAGAACAGCCCATGGAGTTCAAGATTTTGACTCTCGAAAGTAAGCTACTGAGTTTGGAAGTCAAACCTACAAATCTGCAGCCGCCCAACATACGTTTTGTGGGGACCATGTGCTTCTTCAGGGCAGAGAAAGAAAGTCTAATTGTTTCCAAGACTAATAGTCTTTTGTCAAAAGTGTAGGATAATCACTTGCTTTATTGGTACACTAGCTATTTTCACTCCCATAAAATCTTGACATATCTTCAGTAGTTGTCAAATCCCATTTAGTCCTCAAAAAATATTACTGTTAAGTGCACGTACACAAGACCGAAACTTTTGGTTGGGAATGCACCCACTTAACAGTGATATTTAATTAGAAAGATCACGGTGAGATCGGATTTCACCTCAAAAACGTGTTTAGTGGAAAACAATCTAACTACGAACTTTCAGGACTAAGTAAAGGGATCTGACAACTACTAAAAGCATCAGACAATCTTATATGGCTAAGGAAGATAGCGTTAACTTATAGAAGATGTCCTCTTATTTTTGCTTATGGAGTATCTTCAATAACCTCTATGAGACATTGAGGGAAACGAGCTTTATCTCAAACCTTGTTCATCACATTCCAAAAGGGTTTTAGCATTTTTCACCTGGTAATATCACATGAGAACTCACCAGAATTCCTAAAATGAGCATAACACAATCAATATAGGATTTATTTTGAGACTAAAATCTGTGATCACTCTTTGTGTGTGCTGCTTTTTGGGGCCCTCAAAACCTGGACTTCACTACAATACATTTTATGGGGGCCATTTCTCAGAGTTCAGTCAATCAAGAAGAGGGACGGATGAGGTGGCGTCCTTTTGAGATTCCTCTTGCGGGTCAGGGTGTGCTCTCCTGCCCCTTACATATTTTTCATTCATTTTCCAGACACAGCAGGACACAGGAACATGTCCCATAGTCCCATAATGGCAGCCACAACATATTCCCAATCAGACCTTATTTGGCACGAACAGTGTAGATATACCTAAAAGTTTAACCTGGTCATGCCCAACCTAAGCCCCTCTTTAAATTCTAAATTCTCAGAAAGAGCTGAACGGATTTACACAAAATCACAAAAGGAACTCAGTAAAGTTCTCACTTTTTGCCAAATGTGGTGTAACTCCATTCAAGCATTTTTTATGTATCAGAGTGCAGAGTTTCCTGTGGTAATATCCATGGGAATTGGCACTTTGAGACCCCTTTTGTGGCTCCTGCTAAACAGATCAGCACAAAGCCTTCCATTAAGGAGTATAGGTTTTATATAGATTTGTCAAACGGAGTCACAAATATCAGCAAAACAAAAAATGCTCTCAGTATTGAGATTGTGACCTCATAACTACATAGTGGCAAGCGAGATAGTGAGTGTGAGTCTATGTCTGAGTGTGTGAGTGTGGTTTTGTTTTTGTTTTTAAATCATCACATGAGGTCGCAAGCTCAACTAAACTGATCTCTAGGCTGGACCTAAAAAAGAGCCACAACATGTAATTCAATCATCTAAAGATATATCACAGCATTACAATTACGCATTTTAAATGTTTCCCTACCCATAACAGTCACCATCTCAGGAAAATATATTATTCCCAATGACAAATATTTACAATCTGCTTAGGAGACCGAGAAG
The DNA here is from genome assembly GCF_964204655.1 of Triturus cristatus. Classification (NCBI taxonomy): domain Eukaryota; kingdom Metazoa; phylum Chordata; class Amphibia; order Caudata; family Salamandridae; genus Triturus; species Triturus cristatus. The sequence goes on from NC_140593.1 coordinate 406,028,543, forward strand.
GCTTATCTCCAACTGATCTGTTGAATGAATGAAATGAAATGAAATTGATTTTTATATAGCGCATGGCTACCCGGGAGCATCCCAGCGCTGCGGAGTGTGGCTAGAGGAAGGATGCGTTACGGGAATAGCCAAGTTTTTAGATGCTTGCGGAAGGTAAGGAGGTTAGGTTCCTTGCGGATGTAGAGAGGGAGGCCATTCCAGAGCCTAGATGCATTATATGAGAAGAGGCGTCCGCCTGTCCGTGCTTTCTTGATTCTGGGGGTATCAGTCAGGTAGAGATCGTCTGAGCGCAGATTTCTGGTGGCTTTGTATGGTTTGATCAAGTTGTTAATGATCGGTGGGCCCTTACCCTGCAGGTTTGTGTGTGATGCACAGGGCCTTGAAGTGAATTCTCTCCTGTATAGGGAGCCAGTGAAGTGATTTTAGAGCAGGTTTGGCAGAACAGTGTTTTTTTATATTAGTGAGCAGTCTTGCTGCCGAGTTCTGGACCGTTTGGAGCTTGGCGATCACCGATACGGGGGCCCCTAGATACAGGGCATTGCCGTAGTCCAGCCGGGATAGGACAAGCGACTGAATAAGGAGTTTTCTTGAGTGGTCGGGTAGGAGGGGTAGTACTTTGCGTGTGGTTTGAAGGAGGCCATAGCAGATAGCAGCGGTTTTTCTTGCTTGGGTTTTAAAGGAGAGCTCGTGATCTAGCCAGATGCCAAGGCTTTTTATTTCTTTTTTTAACGTAGGGGCAGGTCCCATGCAGGAAGGCCATAATGAGTTGGGGTTGAATGATGGTTGGTTCCCCAAAAGCATGAGTTCAGTCTTATCGCCGTTGAGTTTAAGATGTGATGCACTCATCCAGCTGTCTACTTCTTTGAGGCAGGTGCACAGATGAGTCAAAGACTGTTCCCCCTGATTGAGTGCAACGATTAGTTGGGTGTCGTCTGCGTAGGTGACTATTTTGACACCAAAGGGGGTTACTATCTCCGCCAGAGGAGACATGTATATATTAAAGAGAGTGGGGCTCAGGGACGAGCCCTGGGGAACCCCACAATGAAGCGGCACTGGTTGGGATCGAGTGTTGCCTTCGAACACCTGGAAAGTTCTTTCTTCCAGGAATGATTTGAGCCATGCTAGGGCCGTGCCTGTTACTCCTGCCTTTCCGAGACGGTGTACCAGCGTGCAGTGGTTCACCGTGTCGAAAGCTGCACTTAAGTCCAGGAGGATAATGGCTGAGGAGCCTCCGGAGTCTAAGATCTTCCAGGCCTCCTCCACTACCGCTATCAGCGCGGTTTCTGTGCCCTGACCGGGGCGGAAGCACTTACTTCTGAGGCCGTTTGAAAAAGGTAGTGTGGTTGTTATTTTAACAAACACGTCTCCAGTACAACCTATGAAGTTATAGTGCATGAGGGAACCATGCCTGGCTCATTAGGCTATTTGCACAACACTCATGTGCAAATCTTTTACTTGATTTATTTAGAGCTCTCAGCACAAAACAGAACCAGGGTGGCTTCTTGACCCTACCTGTGATGGGGAGAGTAAGTCCCAGGGACAGTTACACATCATCTACTTTTTCATATTGCGTATTGCCCACCTATTACACCCGCCCACTTAAGCTGACCCAATGATCCAACTACCTGAGCATGGTGAAAGCACTCATTGGGGAACCATACTAAATTCAGTCATACCTCAAGAGTATAGGGGCGTCCCGATAACTTTTCCAGTACTCCCGACCCTAATCCACTATAATTATATGAAAAAACGTTGAATCTGCCATCCTAATTAAGGGTTTCACTCTTCTCCCTTCCCTTTAAACCTATTCAGTACATACTTGCAGTCGTGTTATCCGAACCTAAAATCCCATAAACATACCTCCTTCTATATTTGAAGAGAAGCATTGGCTAAGCTAATAGGTAGCGCCTGAGCGAAATCTATTGTTTTTGCCAGAGTATTTTCAGACATTTAGCACAGCAGCGTACAACGTGGCTTAAAAGAAAGAAAATAATGTGCTATGACGCAGGCAACGCTGGCCGCGTCAAAGGTTTTTAATTTTATTTTTTATTTTTAACTTTAAGCCATGTTCCACAGAAGCTTGCACTGCTGTGCAACATCTAAAAATATATTGAGAAAAGCAATAGATTTCGTAGAAGCAAAACCTTTTTGTTTGGTAGGCATGGGGACATAAAGCAATTTGCCCAGAATCATAGGATGTTGAGCCAATGTCACGACTTGATCCTACATACAATGGCAAAAGACCTGATTCAGGTGGGAAACTCACAATTTTTTCAGCCAAGAATTGCATCATTTTGGCTGCCTCCTGCCTGAAATTGCTTATTCCAATAGAATTCAATGGGGCGGAAACTTTATCCAGATTTTTTTTTTTTTATATATATCTCCCACTTTCCTCTTTAAAAATGTTGGCATGTATGACCTGGTTTACCAGTTCCAAAATCTGCAGCTTTGACCGTTACACTATATCCTTTCACCATTAGGGAGGAATATAATTTGACATAACTCTAACTGTTTGCAAGAGATGAGAACTGTTGGAAGAGGAGGGCACATACGACCCGAGTCAACAGCTGCTAAAGAACACGCAACTAGTGTCTGGGAAGCCAATTTCAGCAACTGCTGCAGAGATGTAAACACTTGAAATCATTTATTTAAGAAAAACAATTTTAAATCACATAAGCACAATCAGAATCTCGAATGTTTACTGAAGTACAGGAATTCTGACAAAAAAATCAAGCTTAAACCAACTATGCAAGTTTTTGCTTTCCCTTTTTTTTGCTGTTTTACATAGCGCATACTCTACCAGTTACGTCGCAAAAGGTCACATTCATTATGTCGAAACCTACCAGACAGCACAGCTGTCTGATTTGCTTACAACTTCTTGTGGGCATTCAGAAAGCTTCCCTTTGAATGCATTTCACCCATTGCTTACTATTGGATGTATGGTTTGGAACTCACATTTACCTGCTTTCTATTTGCTGGCTTTATTTTCTTTGGGCTAAGCAACTTGAGTTTGCCCATCCCGTGAGCATCCCTGGTTTACTGTATCTCGCCGAGTACTTGTTTTCTGTTAACAAGCTTTTAAATCTTGTTCTTATCTTGTCACATTTGCGGTCTATGAAAAGACAGAGGTCAAATGTCAGGCTCTGCCTTCTGAGTCAGCTTGGTGTTTACTTTTCTTTCTCAGACTTCAAAGTGAGAGAATTTATGCGACAATCCTACTGAGTATCTGTGTGAGAGGAGAGGGTGTAGGATGTTATTTTTTCTAGCACACAACAAAAATGAACTGTGCGGATATTTCAAAATATATCAGAATTAGGACAGCACAAATGAAGCACTTTTTTTGTTGCAATTCTTAAGTGTGGTGGATACCAATATTTGAATACGATCAAAACACATCAATACATTAGGTGGCGACATTTCCACACATTATCATTTGTGAGCAGTCTCTGCAAATATTATGGTCATTTCAACTAAAACGTGTTGTCTATAATGGAAGTGCATTACCGCACCATGCATACTCCACACCACACCACTTTACATCACTCCACTCTACAACACAACTCCACTATATGCCCTTACACTCTACGGCAAGCTACTTGACTCCACACCACTCCACTCCATACCATTCACACCATGACACAACACTCAACTCCAAGCCCCTCTACTTACCCCACTCCACTCCAAACTACCTCACTTAAATGTACCACACTCCACTTCACTACTATCTATCTCAATCTATTCCATTCCACTCAATGTACCCCACTACACTTCAATCAACTCCACTCCTGTCTAATCTACCCCAATCCAATCTACACCGCCCCACCCAACTGCAATCCACGCTATGCCCCTCCATTCCAAACCATTTACCCCACTTCAATATACTCCTCTCCAATCTATCCAAATCCACACTACCCTACTTCACTCAATCTAACCAAACCAACCCCACTCCACTTCATCCTAACCCACTCCATCTACTCCATGTTACTCAAACCTACCACAATCCACTTACTCTACTCTAATCCAATTCACTTCAATCTAACACTTTACTCTACTCCACCCCACCATACTCTACTCGAAATCCACCAAAATCTAGCCCCGTCAATGTTACCCCACTTCACTTCAATTTACCCCACTCCATTACAATCCATTTTACTCCAATTTACTATACTTTACCCATTCCAATCTGCCATACTCTACTGCAATCTCCACTACATTGTAAACTCAACTCCAATCTATTCCAATCCAATCAACTTCAATTCCATCTACCAGATTCGCTCTACCCCACTGAACCCAAATCTACCTCAGTCCACTCCAAAGTACTCAACTCCGCTTCAATCCACCCCTCTTTCTCAATATACCATACTCCACTTCACAACAATCAACCCCACTCCACCCTAATCTACCCCAGTCCACTCCAAAGTACCCCAGTTCGCTTCAATCCACCCCACTCTACTCCAAGGTAGCCAAATCTACCCCATTTCACTTCACTCTACCCCACTTCACTCTTCCCCACTCCACCCCAATCCACCCCGCTCCTCACCACTTTTCCCCTATCCACCTCACTCCTACCCAAGCCATCCCACTCTTACCCAATCCACCCTACTCCAATCTATCCCAATATAATCGACTCCACTCTACCTCAATTAATCCCCACTCCACTTTACCCCCCTCACCTCATTCAACCCCAGTTACTCTACTCCATCCCTCTCCACTCTACCCCAATCCAGCCCAATCTACCCCAAGTCAATCTACCACACTAATTTGCTCCACGCCAATCTGCCCCACTTAACTCCACTGCAATCTATTTCACTACAATCTACCCCACCCAAATCCACTGCAATCTACTCCCCTCAACTCCACTACAACCTCCCTCACTCTACTCTAATATACCCCACGATAGTCTACCCTATTCTACCCCACTCCAATCTACCAAATTCTAATCTACCCCATTCCACTCTAACCCAATCTTCCTCACTCCAATCTACCCTAGTCTACGTCACCCCACTAACATTTAGCCATGCTGAATAGCAGCCACACTGGTGTACAACATGGCTAAAACACATTGCCAAAGCAAATAGCTCTCGAGTAGGCAAGACATATTGATTTCGCCAATGCTTGTTTTTGATTGCTAGGCATAGGGAGATTAAGTGATTTATCCAGAATCACAGGATGTTGAGTCGATGCAAAGACTTGATCCTGATTTTTCAGTTCCAATGGTGGCAGCTCTAACCGTAACGCCACTTCCTGTTCCCAGCATAATTCAATACTGCAGTAATACCGTTGCCAATATGGATTATGTTAGGATATTGCCCTCTTTCCAAATATAAAACTCTGTGCCTTGCAGGCTGCACGCTTAATTAAGAAGCGTTAAATAAACAAAGTTATTTTCCCATTTGAGGTAATGGACAATAAGGTTGAGGGTACAGAAAAGCTGCAAAAAAACACTGAATGGGGGTCCTAGGGAAATTTTAGAGACCTGCAAATGATTATATCCCCAGTTAATCAATCCCAAACAACAATAATCCTTGGGTCTAAGTTACCTAAACAAACACACCTAGTGATAAGGCACTGTCAAAATAACATCAGGGGAATAATCCCTTTAGGACGAAATCCCTCACACACCCATGGTGGCATGCCTCATCATTTGGGATTCTCCCCCCAGTGGAAAAACCTAGTTCCTCTGGGGGCTACAACCCCCTCACTAAGAGGGAGGAGCTCAGGGATGTTTTTCACCTGCTCTAGCTGGATCAACTAGATACTCCAGATGAGAATACTAGTGTGAATGAGAACGCAGCGCAAAGCAAAAAGTTTAAAGTGAGTGAAGTGATGTTAAAACTGGCTAGAGAGAGCCTACATTTTATTTGCGAGTTCTCGCTGTCAGGATTAAAAAACAGTGCACCTGCGATATGGATTTAAATTGCACGTGTAAATTGATGGATTGCGGTTAACATGTTTCAGCCATGAGGCCCATAAATCGGACCAGGCTTTCTGCAGGACCAATCAGATGCTGCAGCTATGTGAAATGTGTTGTAAAGAAAAAAATGTTTTAAAAACATTATCAACGCCCGTAACCAAAGGTACTTGCGGTTCCTGCTCGGTGAGAAGTAACATTACCTAGTGAGAATAAAAAAAGAAAAATATAGTCATGGGCTTAAAAAGACAGACAGTGCAACCAAAAACAATAGGTAAAGCAGTGAGGAGGGAACCACATGCTTCCTCCTATGTGATGCACCACAACAGTGTCTGCACATAAACAATGTTTTGCTTACCCTTAACGACTGGGTATGTTGAAAACCTCTACCTGGCGACAGCTCAGAGGAGAGGCACCGCTCTATGAGGGAACAGTATATAAAGTGTGCTAATGTCAGGTAAAGTCACAATTTGTTTTTTATATATACTGGCATGATTGAGAACATATAGTAAGCAGATCTAATCGTAAAACCAGACTCTATAAGAAACAACTATACCCAATGGTCCTCCATTCTACGTAATGTTATCAAGTTGGGGTTAACTGATGACTATTGCAAACTATGCAGGTGTAGCTAGCAGAGTCTACACAGGGTATGTCAAAACTAAAAAAATGAAGAAACCCTCAGCTTGTCTCCTAATGTCAAGTAGATAACTTGATTGTCTTGAGCCGAGGGAAAATAATTACTTGGGTACTGCGCCAAACTACAACTAGGACCTTGTGCACCCATTCATTATGCCTGAATGCCGAGTGAAGTATAAATAACATCAGACATGACGAGACATGTTTAATTGCATATTGCTGTGACGAAAGGTTGACCACTTGTCAAGCAGCGGATAGACCGCTATGGATGCTTTAAATGCCACCCTACAGAGATAAAGGGGCACTTGATGGCTAATAATTAAATAATAATAGCTCCAACATACTCAGGGCAACGCAAACCTGTTCTAATATAAAGAGGGCACTGACTCTCGGTAAAGAAAGTCGAACGCGCTATAAGCGTCACAAAGCATCCCGCCAGTTTAATGAAAAAGAAAGCGGCACAGCACCTATCTCTCCGTTGGTACCTCGGTCCGGTGGAGACTATCGAGGGAGGTAAATGCATCGGTGCCTGCCAGCTTCTTAAATGGAGATCTTACGCGCGCTGTCGGTCGCCAATGCTAATTGATGACATCACCGCGCATGCGCGATGTCACGGAACACTATTCCTTCGCGCATGTCTATAATGTTACTGAATCTTGGGGAAATGTAGTTTATACATCTAAGGTTAGCGCCGCATATGCATGAATCTGTTCTCAACGCATATGATACTACTGTGCATTTAAAAACGATGTGCCTATGTTGTAACAGTGTTGTAATATTATTGCCAACCTCAGACAAAGTGCTGGGGGTAAAACAGAGACCATATACATGATGGCAACTATTCATAGTCATTTTGAGTGTGGTTGCTATGAGTCCTATGCATCCCCAAGCCTGTGCCTCTCAATGCACCTAAAATCAAAAGAGAAGCTGGTACACTGGGCATGTCCATATTGTTATGAGGGTTCTTATAGATTTACACCTATTCTAACTTCTGGTATGGACCTGATGAATTCCAGGGGGTCCCACAGTATCTATAGAGCAACCCATGGTATTTCATCCTTCAGGCCAACCTCGGCAGTGTTGAGCCTATGTACAAAACGTTGTTCACGCCTAAAGAGAAATGTCTCCTAAAGAGAAATGTTGAAATGTCAGTTATATGTGCAGGGATAGTGGGTTTTTCCAGGACTACCCACTTCAGATCTTCAGGAGAATGATTCTTGACCAAAAAATGATTTGCAAGTTTAGTGGCAGTTTTCCTACAATGGATGGTGCTTCTATGATGAGGGTTTCTTCGTTTTTTTTTTTAGTTTCGACATACCCTGTGTAGACTCTGCTAGCTACACCTGCATAGTTTGCCATAGTCATCAGTTTACTCCGACTTGATAACATTACGTAGTATGGAGGACAATTGGGTATAGTTGTTTCTTATAGAGTCTGGTTTTACGATTAGATCTGTTTACTATATGTTCTCAATCATGCCAGTATATATTTTAAAAAAATTGTGACTTCACCTGACATTAGCACACTTTATATACTGTTCCCTCATAGAGCGGTGCCTCTCCTCTGAGCTGTCGCCAGGTAGAGGTTTGCAACATACCCAGTCGTTACGGGTAAGCATAACATTCTTTATGTGCAGACACTGTTGTGGTGCATCACACAGGAGGAGGCATGTGGTTCCCTCCTCACTGCTTTGTTACCTATTGTTTTTGGTTGCACTGTCTGTCTTTTTAAGCCCATGACTCTTTCTTTTTTTATTCTCACTAGGTAACGTTACTTCTCACCGAGCAGGAACCGCAAGTACCTTTGGTTCCGGGTGTTGATAATATGTTATGAAAAAACATTTTTCTTTACAACACATCTCACACAGCAGCAGCATCTGATTGGTCCTGAAGAAAGCCTGGTCCGATTTATGGGCCTCATGGCTCAAACATGTTGACCGCAATCCATCAATTTACACGTGCGAATTAAATCCAGATCACCGGTGCACTGTTTTTTAATCCTGACAGCGAGAAATCACAAATAAAATTTAGGCTCTCTCTAGCCAGTTTTAACATCACTTTACTCACTTTAAACTTTTTTCTTTTTGCGCTGCGTTCTCATTCACACTAGTATTCTCATTTGGAGGATCTAGTTGATCCAGCTAGAGCAGGTGAAAAACATCCCTGAGCTACTCCCTCTTAGTGAGGGGGTTGTAGCCCCCAGAGGAACTAGGTTTTTCCTTTGGGAGGAGAATCCCAAATGATGAAGCATGCCACCATAGGTGGGTGAGGGATTTCGTCCTAAAGAGATTATTCCCCTAATGTTATTTTGACAGTGCCTTACCACTAGGTGTGTTTGTTTAGGTAACTTAGATCCAAGGATTGTTGTTGTTTGTGGTACAGAAAAGCAACACCAGGGACAGCAGTGGGCAGGGCTGAGCACGGGGGAAGAGAGGAGCAGAAGGGATCAAGCAAAATAACAGCAAGAGTGGGGGAAGGGGAGGTGCAAGCAAGAACTTCGAGCACTCTTAAGGAATGCAACACAAAGTTAAGAAAAAAGTACCTCCGAAAGCACTGCGCCCACTGGCAGGAGAGTTACGGAAGCAGCATTTGGTCCTTGATTCACGGATCAGCCGAAAAACAGGAAGACAGTGGCACCCGTGCCACTGCCAATAAGAAGCAAGGAAATCGGAGTGAATTGCAGGACAACTAATTGCAAGTGACGAGCGGGCTTCTAAGCCCTTTTAAGTTTTTTGTTTACAAGACTTTGCAAGCATTGTGCAGGAGAAACCTAAAAAAGGTCATCCTGTCACCCACATCACTACCCGAGGCCTTTATACTTTCTCTTTATGGCAACTGCTTTCCATTAGCAAGCACTGGCAAAGCCAGAAGGAATCATCTATGAGAGCTACTGGCTTTGGCAATGTTTTTGTAGGCATGCTGTACAGCAGCGCAGATGCTTTGCAATGCAGCTAAACCTAGTTTTAAACAGAGCTATAACGCAGCCTGAGCGAATACCTTTTTTTTTTATATATGTGCATAAGCTCTGGATGAGTCATACTTTTTAAAATTATAATTTTTAGCTATGCTGTGCAGCAGCCACACTGCTATTCAGCATGGCTACAAATCTATTCAAAAGTTAGCAGTGTCCATGCTGGGCAGCATGATCAACCGGCAATACAGAGCCAAAAGTCTCAAAGCTGTGACCTATGGTCTTTACCAATGCTTGTTAGAGCTCGGCACAAACCCCTGTGAATCAATTAATCTCCTCTTGCAAGAAAAAGAAACAAGCATTTGCAATGCAATAGGTCTCGCATTTCCGTGAGTTTGAGCTATTGGTATTGTAAATGACAATGCCATTTATTTGTTTTTCTTTTTAGAACATAAATAAAAGGATTGTCATTTGCAAAGCCAATAGCTTAAACTCACATAAATGCGAGACCTATTGCATTGCAAATGCTTGTTTTCCTATCTATCCCTGGTGTCTAGTGGGCTTTCTGCCCCCACCTCCTCCCGGGGAGGCATATTGGGGACAAACTTAAATTGTGCACCCAAGAAGGGGCAGAGAGACTGCTAAGCCCTTTTTGGGGTCGGGACGATTATGTGTAAAAGCATAATTTCAGAAATTACACATAAAAAAAGAAACAGTGTCGCTTTACAATATGTAGAATGAGGCAATCCTGACCTTTTGAGAACAGCGCCTAAGAACCAAAAACAAAAGAATACATGAGTGTAAAGTAAGAAAAGAAGATCTGGCAAAATAAAAAAAAGTTAAAACAATAGAAAATAAATATTTTTGTTTGTTTGTACTGCAGGGCACGTTTTTGCCAGTCACATATCTTCTATTTGCTGGGCACTAGAAGTTAAAAAGAACAAAATAGTGCCTCAGTCATGTGCACTGATTACGTTTCACCAATCAGTGCAGTGTCTCGCAGAGACGCATGCCCACGCTGTATTCATGTCCTTAATTAACTCCATTGGGAAATAACACTGATCGATTTCTAAACAATTAAAGGCAAAAACGTTAAGATAATCCATTTCAGCCATTTAGTCCTTGTTTATATTTAACGTATGACTTAATATTGCACCAAAATATTTATCGGGTGGCTCACTGTAGGGATCCCAAAAAGTTAGTTTACGTGTTTACGCCACGCCCCTATTCACTCATCCTATGACCCATTTAGTCGGTCTCTCACTTAAAGTCATCCCTCAATGAGGGAAGTATTTAACTCAAGAGGCTGGTGCCCACTTAAAACTACTTGGCCAGGCGTGCTGCTGCTTTCGTGTTTTTAATCAGAGGCGGTGGGTTTTCAACCTGATCTCTGAGGGGCGGACTCGGAAAGAGATGTTCTGCAATGGAAGGCCCTGCCAAAGCAAATCCTGTGGGGCGGGGGAAGTCCAGAAGATAGCCGACATGGATTGGAGGGGGGTGGCACTTGTTCCACAACCTGGAAAAACATTTGCGGGTCTTGCGCAGTATACTTTACAGGAGCTTTTATAGACCCAAAAGAGCTACGATGTTGCTGATACTGGTGTTATCGATTTATATGTTTTTATCAGGTGAGCCGCGAGTACATTTCATTCTTATTCAAGTTTATTGAAACACTTGGTAGAAAAACGAGGAGTGTAAACTAAACTCCAGCAGTTTACCGACAGATGACATACGGGTGCCCTTTTAGATTAACACTTGCGCATAGCGAACAATGGTGGCCGCAGTTCCCTCTCACCGCGCTTCAGTTGAAGCTTAAAAAGGAGCGACGGGGGGATTTGGGAGGGGCAGTTAGCGACCTGGAAGGGGTGGTGAGAGGGGCCATGCAGCGTGGGCGGGGGTGAAGCTGTGCGCTGGGACAGGAACATCATATGGCAGGCAATGAGGTTGAAGCGTAGTGACTGAAAGGAACAAGTGGTGCGCGCGAGATATGTGGTTTCAATTATCGCGCCCGTGTCTGGGCACGATAATTGCAACCACATGGCCGGTGGTGCGGGTAACCAACACCAATAGGCCATGGGTGGAGCAATGCGCCCACCTTTGGCCTATTGCGTGCGATCTTGGAAAAATACTCACACGCAAAGGTCAATCACGGAAACCAAAAGGAAAAGCACACGCACGAGCGTGTGCGATTCCAGGCTCCGTTGTCAAACCCCATACAAAGGGCTCTAGCTGCGCGAGCCCTAAAAAATATGGCATTTGGCTTAAAATCCTATCACATAAAGAAAGCAATTTCGTCCAAGTCCATGTCTTAGTGAAAATGCATTTGGAAGCAGATGACATCTGTTGACACATTAAAAGCAAATAACATCTGTAGTCACAAATAGCCACTTCAAAAGAGAAAAGGGCTCCTCCAAGTGCGTGTGGCATAGTAAAACATATCTACAAATGGCAAGAGGTTCAATAATAAAGACAGAAGAGGAAAAAATAAAAGTGGTACCTCATTCACTGCGCCATCAGTGAAAGGGCAAAAATCAAGCTGAAGCAATCCGTGCCCCAGCCGTGAGAAGAGAAGTGTGGCCAGCATGCGCTGGACAACTAGAAGACAGCAAATAGGAGTGACAATGAATCCAACAAATGCTAAGCAATGGGTGGGCTGCAAGTCTCTCATTGTATACAATATCCCTGGCAGGCAAGAGCACATATTCTTTCACAGGCAAGACCTAAATAGTGGGGAGCAGGGACCATGCTTGGCAGAGACCCACCGCTTCCTGCAGGTATGAGCAAACCAAAAATGGGCAGAAGATGAGGCAAACAGATGCCACAGCATGGCCATGCCATTCTTTCAATTCCCTCAGGTCTGTGGTAACCTGGGGAAGCCAGGTAAAATAAGTAAGGTAGAGGCTTTGCAGCTTTTCCGCATGGGGAGATCAAGGCATTGGGGTACAGTTTAGTTTTTTCCCTGCTATGATATCACAGCATCCAATAACCATCATAAGATTTTGCTGTTGCCCTTGAAGGTAAACATAAGCTATAAACAAGTTTGGAGCACTGCCTCAAAAGTGCATCATACCTTTTATTAGGTGGTCAAAGACTGTGTGAACCTCCCTCTCATTTTTAAAAGCACCAAAATAGCTAGCAGACATAGCTTTATCCTCTTCATTCTTTCAATAGAGAACATGAAGGCCAGCCGGTAAAGCATTGAATTAAGACTGTTTACCTCTACCGTGATGTACCACTCTCTCCTGACTGCAAGAAAGTATTCTGCAGGAATGTCTCTCAATAGTCACTTTGTTGGCTGTGAAAATGAAAAATTATTTCTTCCATGGTGGGGGGGTGGGGGGGGGGGGGGGGGGAGGTAATCCACTATGTAGGACACATCGATTATCTGCACTGTCAACACATTTTTTATCGCATGTTACAGGTAAATATTCTCCTAGACACCCAGGAAGCAGATGCTCGCAAAAACATCTACTCCACTGAAAGTGAACACACTACAAAAATGGCAGCTATAGTGGCACGGTTGCCCCACAGCAAATATACAGTCTTAACTTACTTATTCTCCTGAAGAATCGAATACCTTAGAGAAACAATTTTGTTTAGATCAGGCTAACAAAGCCAAAACAAATCTACCTACATCGCAAAGGAAGAGATTGCTTTTTAATATCTAAATACCTGTAAGGCTAGGGAAAGGCTAAACTAGCAGACAATCCTCTCCTAGCAAAGCCATTTCTGAAGGTGAAATCTTTAACATTTGTCAGCTGTGAAAATCAAATGTGAAGGAAAATTATATTTCTTGTGAATTTTATTCTGTTCACCCAAAAAAACTAATTAAATGTTGATGTGTTTCACTGCTGAGGTCAGCCTTCCAATGTGTCGGTTTAGCCCACAAGTCACTTTTCTACACAACTGAAAATCTGATGACAGGAGAAAAACCGCAGGAGGCTTATCTCGGATAAGCACCCACCATAATCAGAGCTTACAAAGATCCTGCATCGATGAGATGAAAAAGCAGCGAGAGATGATGACTGCTGGTGTGCTCCACTTCATGCTGTAAAGAGAGCTTGTGTTGACAAAAGCAGCATGGAGAGTGGCAGAGGATCAATGCTTCTTGGCAGGGATGGGCACACTTCCCTTAGTCAGTAAAAGGAAGAGAGAGACTTTGAATTGAGAGATCAATAAATTATTTTCTAAAGCAAAAGCTATACAATGTAGCTTGAAAAAATGAAGCTTCGCCAATGTATTCTATGTTGTCTGCCTCAAAATAAGCCTAAAATAGGCCATTGTTGTTCCCTCGCCTCAACATAACCTATAATTATGTAGGTGAAAGCTCTTCATTTTATGCCACTGAAAGGCAAATAATCACCAACATTAGTATAGTCACACCCAACCTGAAAGAAAACGTTAATTTGTACTTTACTCTTAGGGCACGGCTTCTATGTTGTTGCTTCCTTCACTGAGCCTTTCACAAAGAAGCACTTGTCTGAAGATCCTCAAAGTTTTCAAGACAAAATATTGACCTGGAGCTTCAATGCTCGACCTTGTGACCAGCAACCTGCTCAAAAGGGACCAAATACAAACTCTACTCTGAATACTCCTCGTTAATACTGTTGTCAATTATAGATTGAATTTCCTTGTATGTGCCACTAAAACACAAGTCCAAGAACAAACTGCAAATTGTGCAGTTCTATCAAATTTATATTCTCCTACAGCTGGTGAATGGGATCACATGAAGCATCTGAGCTAATTTACAACAGGACAAATCAAAGCAACACACTTCACTTATTTAGCAGCTGCAGATCGCCCAAGAGACAAAAACATTTGATCCTTGAAGCAGACCTCAGCCCACAGAACTGTGGGCCCTCCAGGCATTTTATTCTGGGATGTGACCTTATGATTTGTTTTCATGTGCTTAAATAACCAGCATGATGCATCTTATGGCCAAGGCAGCATAGTAGGAGGTTCTTTGACAGCGGAAGATGCACGTTCTGTATGAAGAGATGTCAAGCGGGGGGTTAGTAAACATTGAGTTACTGCCTATGACCCACCTTGGAGATTAGAGATGTCATGTGGAAATTCTTAGCGCCATTCAAATCAGTAAGATCCATTCTGGCACTAGTGAGGGGAAATGTCAAGTCGCATTACATACCGCGCTGTTCTCAAATAAGGCATCAGGGAGAGGGGCAGTAATCATGCATGACAGAGAAGAATTGTGAAGTACCAATCGGCGGTGAAGATCCACCGTATCACCAAAGAAGGAGTGAATTGCATGGAAATCTGGGCATCCACCAAGGAAACCGTGAATGATCATTTTCCTCCGAGATTTGGATTGGTAACTAAGAAGAAGGAAGACTGAGTACAGCAATGTTCATTTGCTACATTTAACACAGTACAAGCATTGCTTTTAATTACTCTTCCAGCAACAAAATAGAAGCAGCCACTCCATACTTGGCCCTGCACACTTCAACGTGATCGCATTCTTTCTGCTGCTACTACCCATCTATACTGATGAAAGGTGGTCTGGGAAGGAAAGTACATGTGAGTGGAATGCCATTCTGTGATTTTGACGATGTCGTGACTCTCAAACCAGTACTTATAATTCATATATTGTGGTGGCCAGTATGAGCTATTGGGTTTAAACTATGTTGAACAATACCGTCTCATTTGTCAAACGCACTTATCTCTTGGCGCCTAATAAAATAGCCACATTTGTTTTTCAATCAATGACCTGCACACTGAAAAACAAATACTACGGCCAAAGCATTTTAGTGATATATATATCGCACTACTGTACTTTTAATGACATTCACCATGATTTAACTGGTTTTCTACGCAACACAGGATAGGACCGTCAGCAAGCAAAGAAATATCTGGCTGAAAGGAGCAGCTGCTCATAATTTCACCTACAAAGAACGGGTAAGAAGCAGCACTGGATACTGCGCACACGGCTGAGGCAAATGTCTCCGAAGCCATGGAAGCTGCGCCTTAGTCCAGATGAAGCTGGCCTTGTCATCTGCAGTGAGGAAAGATCCTTCAAAGCCAAACCAGGGACAAACCAGCACGAAGTTTAATCAACTGGACATGGACAGGTTTCTATCAAGTCAAAGAGACACTGGAAAACTTGAAAAGGAGGCTTCATCAACAGGACCAAAAACAAATCGGGTTTCATTTCCTGCCTTGAGCGTAAATACTTACTTTTTAGGTCTCGGGACCATCCGGTCGGCAGACCGGAAGTCCGGAGATTTAATGTCTTGGAGAAGAGGGGCTTGCACCCGCCCCTCTTCTCCCCTGTTCTCCATTGGCTGGCCTCTTGAATGCTGGCCAGCCACTGGAGAAGAGGTCAGTCACTCCGTTGAAGCCCCGTCTTTTTCGGATCGGGGGGCGTGTTTTTTGCGTTCCGTTTCGTTAAACCGCAAAACACGCCCCCGAATCCGAAAAGGACGCAGCCATGCCTCGGAGAAAGGCGGTGGTGTCCCGGCGTCCGGACGCATTTGTTAATTGCCAGGTCGCGATCTTCTCATTAGGTGCGTGCTTGTTCCAAGGGCAGTTGAAGCCCTTCCTGGGTCCCTCTGCCCACAACCACAATACCAAAACACAACACCTACACGCCTCGCTAAGCCTGCTCGAGCTTTGAAGCTAAACTCGCGCACACATCTGTGGGTAAGGTGACAATCTTCAGTGTTGTTTCTTTAAAGATTATAATGCCTGTTGTAGTGTGTAAAGATACGTTTCATGTCCGGCTCTTTGCCTGGCGATACCATATGCAGTGCAACTACGCGGATCGCAGCCTGTAACTCACCGTCAGCACAGCTCGGACCCAGAACTCAAAGCACATTGCATCAGCTTAGAGCAGCACTCCAGTAGCAAAGCCGGCAGTGTCACAGCGAATGTGCTCCGTGCGGAAACCCCTCCTTCCTTCCGCCTCATCGCTGTCTCAGCCCCACGTGTATCAGGCCATGATGTTCGACTTAAGCACTTACTGACACCGTTGTCGCCTGGCATTGCTTGTTGTTTGACTCTTCCGCTTTACATTGGAAACATCTTGCTTAGGTGCACTATTGCCAGAAATACGTTTTCAAGCGCTTCGTGTCAAAAGAAGCACGCGATAGGTGGAAGAACAAGTGGCTATCTTGGAACATTAAACCACTGAGAGTAAAATTATCTGAATTGTTTAGTAATAACTTGAATAGCCTTAAGTTATTCTTGTAAGTAATGTAGACACGACTTGATTTCAACATTTTGCTTAGCGATAGCTCCACAACCACAAGCAGTCCAGTAGAATAATCAACGATTTTGGGAAATAGATCCATTCCAAAATGGCTGCTGTCTGAACTTTCAGCCCATTGCTTTATTCACAGCGAGCGTTATCATAATAGTCCTTTCGTTGTATCGGCAACCGATTCTGCCATTTTCATTGGCTGACATCGGAGTGGTAAACCTGAAGATTGCGGATGTTGATACATTTGAGGGATTCTGCATGTGTTCTTTCAGCGTGCTCGTTGCTGCTCCTGTTGTAAATATTTTGTCTGCAAACCACAACCTGACGCGATGCACAGCGCTCGCAGCTATAAATGTAAAGTCTTGCATTTGGTTGTTTCACAAATTTGCTTCCATAGCCTACTCTTTTAGAATCGTCAACTCTCACTTATCTGCAGGTACTTTTTTGTTTAAGAAAACCCATTCCAAGACAGCAGACAATGTATCATCATGATTGTGCACACATGGACTGATGTATGTCATTACCATGCATGCCTTTAGTACACATTGCCTCTACAACAAAAAAGGTAAGTTTATATCAGGCAACTCAAAAAACCAATATATATATATCAGTTGCTCGCTTTTGCTTCGTTGCTTCTTTTCGCCAACAAACGAGTGGACCCAAATATGTGCAATTTTGATTTATTTACCGCTCAAAACAGCCACGCCATTACGCGTTTCGGCAGCTGCCTGCCTTGATCACATGACATATAGACACACACACACAACAAAACCTTTTCTCTTGCGCAGAAAAAAGCCATTGAGACCTATTCCATGGAGTTCACGTGCTTTATTAAAACAGATACAGTTCATAAGTTGCCTGCAAATATTCTCTGTCCCAACGCGTTTCAACTCGGTTCTTGAGCCTCGTTCACGGGAAAATAATCACTTGCTTTTTTGAAATGACCTTGATTTAACAGCAGGAAGCTCTGTGTCTGCTACATTGATGCCGCCTTATTTGAGTATAGGCCCCTTTCACGGAGCAACTTTGGGAGGTGATTGTTTTGTCAAAAGAGGCCCTACTCACTCTTATTATGCTTTGGAAAAAGAGGGGATTTCCCAATAATATTACCAAAGAACACGAGGCAAGGATGTGAGCTGGAATACCCTTCAAACTCACGGATTCCAAATGAAGTAAGATACGATATGGACTATCATGTGGTGCATGCCTGCAAATCTGGTGAATTGTGGTTTTATTCAATGACTTTGCGCACTGAATTGGCTTTTAAAAATGACACTGCAGTGTGTGCAAGAAGTCAAAATGCTGCATGAAAACACCAAGTGCCGATTTGTATTCACTGTGCATGCTAAAAGTAAATGACCTGCAGGCTCCGTGAATTGTGTAATCAAGGGGTCTATAAAAAACACATGGTCATTTCAAACAAGCATTTACAATGCAACGGTCTCGGCATTGGTAAAGTTAGAGCTATTGGCATTGCTCATGACAATGCCGTTTCTTTAAATGTTTTGAAAACAAAAACATAAACAAAAATAATGTCATGAGCAATGCCAATAGCTCTAACTTTACCAATGCCGAGACCATTGCATTGTAAATGCTTTTTTTTTTTTAAACATATTTTATTCGTCAATTAGCAATTACAGCGCAGGGCTCTGTGCTCCAGAAACATCTGCCAAATCAAACATTTGTAAACATGAAAGCAATCGACATTTTTATATGCAAGATCAAGGTGCATAACAAAGGCATGCTGAATGATAATGAATTTCCCCCCCCTTAACTCACACCCTCCCTCTCCCCACACCCCTGAGATCGCACTGCATCCGCTTAACCCCTTCAGCGCGGCGCGGATTTCCGCGCCGCGCTGAAGGTTCTGAGCGCGGGCGGGGCCATGACGGATCGGTTCCGTCATAAGCACAGCCCAACCGACGTGCATGACGGAACCGTTCCGTCATGCGCGTTGAAGGGGTTAATCCTGCCCGCAGTCTAAATAAACAAACAAAGAATCCCACCCTGGTAGCATGCACCACCACAACACCCCCCCTCCGCAACTGGACCGTGCTAGCAACTACTCCAGTGAATGGGTCTCTGCCTCTGCCGGCGGCTCTAACCATAAGCCTCGATAGTCCGCCCACCATTTCCAAATATTATAGTGCTTGCGTGGGCATCCCCTGGCCACAAAGATGGGCTGCTCCAACCCCATGCAAAAATCTAATCCATTCTTCCATACAGCCACTGAAGGGGACCGCGTCGCCTTCCACTCCCTAGCAATATCTCGTTTTGCCAGCGTAAACCCCAACAACACAAGATGTTGTTTATATACATTGCCCCTATCCCTTCCATGACGTGAAGTAGGGCCAGCTGCGGTGTTCGAAGGAGTCCCCACCCCAGCACCTCCGACAGGCATGCGAATACCCCCCTCCAAAAACGATCTCAGGACATACACTGCCAAACAGTATGCAGGAAAGTGCCCTCCTCCCGACCACAGCGAAGACACTCTGGGGAAGCAATCAGTCCCGCCCGCCACAGTCGTGTTCTAGTAAAATAGACCCTGTGAAGATACTTGAACTGAACCAGGCGGAGTCGCATCGCTATTGCCGCACCCTGTGAAGCTGCCAGTGCCTCCGTCCAGTCCTCCTCCTCTAGGGCGCCCACGTTAGCCTCCCAGTCTCCCTGAAGCTTTTGTAGTGTGGGGGAACAGTGAGTAACCAGGGATTGGTATATCCGGGAGATCTTCTTTTCTTATAGGTTCCCCATAAAGACTTTCGCCTACAGTGGACTAAATTCAGGGAGAGACTCCAAACCCTCCATGCTAGGAGACAGGGCGGGGCAAAACTCGAGGTACCGAAAAAATTGAGACTGTGGCATATGGAATTCCCTCTGGAGGTCCTGGAAGGGCTTGAGTGTCGTGCCCCTCATAACATCTCCCAGGGTTGAAATGCCAATGTCGTCCCATCCCAGTTAACCCTGTAGGGCCGCCAGTTGGGGCAGGCCCCCATTGTTCCACAGAGGGGTCTCCCGAGTCAAGGTATTCCACAAACCCATACGCCTCTAGGCCTGCCTCCAAATCTGGAACACTACCCGTGTGACCGATGGCAGCGCACCCCGCAATGGCGCAGAGTATAGGAGTGTGTGTAATGAGTGGCGCCCCATGAGTTGCCGTTCCAGCGCATACGCAGGGTCTCCCCTATCCCCCATACCACCACTCATTAAGAACCAGCAGGTGCGATGCCTGGTAGTACGAGAGAATGTCCGAGGACGCAAGACCTCCGCAATAAGTGGGCAGAAAGCATGTGCGCAGTGCCACACGCACCCTACCCCCCTCCCACAAAAATTGCCAGAGCACAGGATTCACCAGCCGGAACCATCTAGGCGGGATCAGGTATAGGTGGTTCTGTAGCTGGTAGAGGAGCCGGGGAAGCGCTACCATGTTGAATATTGCCGATCTGCCAAAAAGAGTCTGAGGCATACGGGACCAAGATCTGAACAAACTCGCTCCCACACCGGAGCCACATTCCGTTCCCAGGCGATTGCCGGTATATCTGAAAGGAACACCCCCAGGTATTTCAAGCCCCCTACCGCCAACTGGACGGAGGACGCCCATGCACCCGCTCTCATTCGATCTCCCAGGGTCCACAATGTGGATTTGCGGGGATTCATATACAAACCCGGCATCTCCCCATAAATCTGCATGATGCGCAGAAGCCGCGGCCCCGTCCTGTCCACCGCTGTAAGGGGAAAAAAGGACATCATCCGCATATAGCGCGATCCGGTCGGCCCATTCAAATCCCCGAACCTGCGCATCGATGCGTACCCACGCCGGCAAAGGCTCCATGGCTAGGGCGAAGAGGTATGAAGACATGAGGCACCCATGCCTTGTGTCCCGTCCTATGGAAAAAGTGAAGGACGATGTTAGCTCCATGTAGAGGAGCATTATGTAAGAGAGGAAGCGGGGCCAAGATTGAGTCTCCGTAGCAGTGCGAAGAGGTAAACCCAGCTTAGGGAATCAAACACCCTATCCGTGTCTGCCAGGAGAAGCACCGCCGGCTCTCCCGTCTGCCCGCTACGTGTGCCCTCCTTATGTTGTGCCTGGTCGCCCTCTGGGGCATAAACCCAGCCTGGTCCGGGTGTAGAAGAGCAGCGATGTGGGGCAGAAGACGATTGGCCAACGCCTTCGCCAGGATTTTGGCCTCCACGTTTGAGAGGGAAATGGGGCGATACGAGGCATGTTGGCCTGGGGGTCGGCCGGGATTATGGAATACCACTACCTCCGCATGCCTCCAATCTGGAGGGAGTAAACCCATTTCCCAGGCCTCCTCCACCACCGCCCGGTAATAAGGGGCTAGCTGCACATTGTAACAACGGAAGAATTCGCTAGGAAACCCATTGGGTCCAGGTGTCTTACCGGGATTGAGCTCTCCCAGTGACGCACCCAACTCCTCATCAGTCAAGGGGACCTCCAACTGGTCTCGCAACTCATCTGGTACCATTTTGGGGGGCAAGTCTGCAATGAACTTATCGATGGTGGATTCTGACAAACATTCCTGGGGGGGCGTAGAGCTCCACATAGTATGCAGCGAAACTCTCCGCTATGGCGGAGGGGTCAGTAATCGGTGTCCCCGCCGAGTCCAGAATTCCCAGTAGGGCCTGGAAGGCACCCTGACAGAGTCGGTGTAACATCTTGCTAGACTTGTCCCCCCACTGGTATACCCTGCTGCGCTTCGCCAGCCAGACCTGGCGTGCCTCGTCCAGCAACAGGGCGGTACACGTCTGTTGTGCAAAAAGCAATTTGCCGCACGTGCTGATGCCTCCCGACACCAGCGCTAGAGTGCCTCCACGTCCGCCTCTGCGCGAGTCAGTTCCTCCCTACGCTTCCTGCGGGCTGCCGCGCACCAGAATATGTCAACCCCGCGCAGGGTAGGCTTCATCGCCTCTCACAACGTCGCGGCCCCAGGAACAGACCCCTCATTAGCCGTCAGGTACTGGGCAATTGCTTCACTCATATGTGTCGGATACTCTGCATTCTGCAAGGGCCAAACTGATAAACGCCACCGAAACGGTTGTTTCCCTCTGCCTATATATAGCTCAAGGGACACCGGAGAGTGATCCGAGAGGCCGCGAGGCAAAATCTCAACAGACGCCACCCTATCGACGGCCACCCTATCGACGGCCACCCAAGGAACAAATAAGTAGTCAATTCTGGATAGTGAGTTATGGACCGCCGAGAGGTATGTGAACCCCCGCCGATCACCATGCATACATCGCCATACGTCAATCCAGTCCAATCCCATCACTAATGAATGCAGTTTCGTGGGAAGACCACCCCCGGGGCTACCCCCAACTCTGGTCCTATCTTTGGCCAAATCCATAACATCATTGCAGTCCCCACCCACCACGGATAACCCATCTGGTATGTCGGCCCACAAGGAATGCAGTTTCTCTACCAGATTCCATTGTAGGGGGAGGTGCATATACACGGCCCAATGTCAGGGGATCCTACCCGATCCTGCCCCGGATAAATAGATAGCGCCCCTGCTTGTCAGCCCACTGTTGTATGTGCACATAGGGGACCCTACGGTGTACTAGGATCGCTACTCCCCGTGAAACCTTTGTAAATCCAGCGTGGAAGACCTGCTGGAATCCATAGCGTTGCAAGCAAAGGGCCTTCGTGCCCAAAAGATGCGTTTCCTGCAACATAAGAACATCGGCCTTACCTCTTTCTCTGATGGAGTATCGCCCCGCGTTTGATTTTATCCAGGGCCCCACGCACATTCCAACTGATAATGCGGAGACTGCCCGGGGTTATCCGGCTATCATCTGGCACTCCAGCCATGAGGGGGCGCATGCTCCAGCAGAGCGGATACGGAACTGTGGTGATGCATGTGTAGAGAACAACAAGCGTCTAGCGGAATTGCGATCTGAAAACTTAAACAACCCCCACCCAACAAACCCCCCACCCCATACCTCAAAAACACTGTATCTGTCGCGGTATGGCTGGTCCCCAATCCCCAACAGGGGGATGAAGACCGCCCCAACCAATGGATCCCCAACTCACAGCCATGTCCTCTGGGCATGTCTCCGACCAACACGGTCTTGGCGGAGAGACCAGCCCACATCGTGACTCCCCCTAGTAATAGCTACCACGGCTCCACAGCACCCCATTGACTTCGTACATTACGGTTCAAGAGTTTGTCGCCCTGAGGTAGAGCCCCCCTGAGAGGAGGCACTGCAGGACTGGGAGCACCGCCGGGATCTGGATCGTCTGCTGCTCTTCTGTTGTTGACCCCGGGGGCCCCTCCGGGCCACCTCACTCGATGAAGAATAGGACTACCTTCTCGGCTGCGTATGTGGCCTTACCCGCACCGTCTCGTCCGTCCATTTGAATACCTCCTCCGGGGTGTCGAAAAAGTGGGTGCGGGAGCAAAATACCAGCTGAAGGCGTGCCGGAAATAGTAGGGCGTAAGGAAGCTTAAGGTCTCTCCGGCGGGCCTTCACCACCGTGAATGACTGGCGCTGTTGCTGACTAGCCTCGTATAGTCAGGAAAGATAAGAATGTGGGCATTATTGTATTGAAGAGGTTCCTTAGCCCTAGCTTGCTTCAGGATAGCATCCCGATCGAGGTAATTTAACCGCTTGGCAATAACTGGCCGCGGGCGAGCTCCCACTGGGGGTTTCTGCACGAGCGCTCTGTGGGCCCGCTCCACGATAAAACACCGGGACATGGCCTCCGGGGGAAGCCAGCTCTCTAGCCATTGCGTCAGGAATCGTTCCATGTTGCCCTCTTCGCAACCCTCCGGAAACCCGACAAATCGGAGGTTGTTGCGTCAAGCCCTCCCCTCCGCATCTTCAACTCGAAGCGCAAGGCCCTTTTGGACAGTTTCCATCTTAGCAACCTTCTGCTTTAATACGGTGACATCTTCCACCCCAGAGATCCGGGACTCAGCCTCCGTGATACGGGACACCGCGTTGCGCAAATCCTGCCGCGAAAGCATGACGTCCGCACCAACTACCCCAATTTTTGCGTCCAACATGTCCCTGGATTGGGTGATAGCAGCCATGAGGGCTGCATTGTCTGGTATGGCTCCCGATGGGCCCCTGGAGGCCCCAGCCGCTGTCCCCGGACCAGTGAACTTATCAATGGGGCCCTGCTTGGTCGATCCGCTGCCTCCTTTGTCCCTTGTCATGTCCGCCCCTGAAGACCCCACACAATCCCAGGAAGAGCCGGGCAGGGCGCAGGCTGGTGGCTCCCACGGTCCGGCCAGACCGCCGAATGGGCACCGACCAGAAGGCGTTACAAATCCACAGGGCCAACAAGACCTCTCAGGTGCCCCACCTCACCAGGGGCTCCCGGGCACGTATGTGTGTTCTAATTGAGTGCCGGGGCGAAATCCCTGTAGATGAATATGAGAGTCCCGCACTCACCCCCGTTATGCGGTCCCACCAGGGGTAATAACAGCCACAAGTCCCAGGGGCCCAATGCAGGCCCACGCGGCCCGCCCGACCGCCGGTGTGGGCGCCCCCGCTATCCCGGGTCAACTGGGGGGGGGGGGGAGAAGGGGTGCAGAAAGCCGGACAGCAGACTTCACAGGCCCCCCTTGCGGCTCGACAGCGCTGCCGGTCCCCCACTACCGCATCACATACAGGAGGGGGAAGCTCCAGGGGAAGCGAGCCAGTCGTCCACAGTCCAGACGGGCACCCCCAACGACCAGATACGGGGGAGGGACAGAAGCCGATCCCAAATCACCGGGGCTCTGGCCCCCCGGCCCGATTCTGCCGCCGACCCCCCACTAAGCCACTGGGAAGATGAGGGAGTCCCATAGGCAGCAGGCCAGCCCCACGTGACCCGACCGACCGCCGATGTGGGAGCCTCAAGGGCCCTGGAATAGCTCAGAGGGGGGGGGGGGGGGGAGAAAAGAACGGATGGCGGGCCTCCCAGCCACCTCCCCTGCAGTCCGGTTGCACCGCCGATCCCCCACGCAATGCCAGGAAACCAAAAGGGGGGGGCGCCGCACCATAGATTTCAAACCTGTGGCCCCTTTCAGCAACCTCCAGTACCACCGGCCGCCCTCACCGCCAGGGGGGACCAATCACGGACCGCGGCCCCCACCTCACCTGCGCGGCCCGATCCGGCTGCCGGGTCTCCTCCGCAGATTGTGTCCCGGGTCAAGCTTCAGACCAGCGGAGCAGCGCTCAACACTCCCGCCGGTCATCCAAGCCCTCCACCGACACCAGGGCTCTCCAATCCAGTCGATATGCCGGTAGGCGGGCCCAGCGCGCTGCACGCCCTCCAGCCGCCTCCAGTGGCCCCAAGCGCGACTCCCCGGCTCCACCACTGGTAGTCAGGCCTCACTCCAGGCGCAGTCCGATCGCGCCGCTAAGGATAGCCGTAGGCTCCCCAAAACCACTCAGGGCAAAGATAGGGGCAACGTAGTGCTGCTGGGCCATCTCGATGGGGTCTCAAAAGTCGGGGGAATCAGGATGAACGACAGATATTCAGTGGGCTGGACGGAGCTCACTTAGCACACGTCCGCCATGTCGGCTTGCCAAGCCTCGCCCCCAAAAAATACTTAGATCTTTAATGTCTTGCAATCATGATTTTTTTTAAGACTGGCTCGCTTGGAGTATTTCTGAAGCCCTCACTACTAGCAACCACCTCTTATAGGAGCCAAGTGAAAAGCAAACAATAACAAGTCACCGGGAAGGGAACCCGAAACACACTTATTTTAGTCCTATTCAGTTCAGAAGGCAAGAAAAGGAAGAGGAAAACCAGATCTGCTATGAGGAAGGGAAAAGTTGATGTTAAGACGGCTGTCATACCTCGTCTGGAGGCCCTTTCCAAATCTCAGCTTTTAGTATGGTCATAGAAGGTTCCAAGGTATTTTTGCAGGAAAGCCCTGAAATGGTGTAGTGGTTGACAGGGGACTGCTCTCTGGGTCTGGTGGCTTAGTGGACTAATGTGTCCACTGCAGAGGCCTGTGTTTGAACTCATGGTCACAGGTTCAAATCCCAGGGTGCACTCAGCATTGCATCCTTTTGAGGTCGATAAAATGAGTACCATTGAGTTGGGTAACAATAAATATCTTTTGTTCGGCACCAAGATACCCTTTGCGGTGAATGTGTGCTTTGCAAATACATGGTATGTTATAATAAACTGCCACATGGATTTTTGTTCAATATAATCTGATGAACTTCCCTACACAACTCCAGCATTGCTGGCTCCCACAGTTGGGGCAGTGTTAATGGAGGACAAGGGAGCCGGCCTAATGCAGACCACACTGCTTACCCTTACCTAGAGCTGCATGAGATGGGTGAGGTCGGAAGGTTCCGCATCAAAGGGTAATTAAATAGGTGAAGAAACAAGAGGCTGGATCACCTTTTGGAAATGCTAGAAAACAAGAGCCCAAACTGTCTTAATGCAGACTAATCCCAGCAACCTGTGGAAGTAAGGATCATACACAGATAAGGCCTTACAGGATGAAGGATGTGGGGTTGTCTTCATAAATCATGGCCACCTAATACTGAACAGACACCTGCGATGAAGGTGTTTGACCCACCTTCTACTCCAATAGGATTAGGTTATGAGATGTAGCCTTCCACCACACAAACATATTTAAGGACAGGCATCAACAGAGGGCCTGTCACCCATTCTGGAATAAGTGTACAATTATTGAGGCCTGCTGCTGTGCATGAGACACTCCACCAAAAGGTATGGCGTGTGGGCTCAACACCTTCGATTTGGTATCTGCGACTGGTTTTCCAGGACATGTTAGGCATGGGCTAACTGACCAGCAACTGAGGCCAGTGCCCTTCCAGGGGAACCTACCAGTTTCAGCATGAGGTCAAGCTCTACAAACGAAACCTGCAGGCACAGAAGTCTCCTAACACTAGGCCACCAAGGAGCTGCACTCTAGATATTTCTGAAACCAAGGCCAGGGTCCATAACGGTCTCTATGAACTTACTCCTTCTTGATGACAACAGAAATGTTTTGGGAATTTCACTCAAACATCTGTCCTTTCTTCACTTGGAAGTCTTAGTAGAAGTAGACTGGAATACACTCAGTACTATGATGAAGATTTATTCCATTTGAAAAGTGCTAACTGTCTGGGAAAGGATAAAAAGATTTGGTGAACAGATTGAATGCATTATAGTGATTTGGCACTGACCACAGCACTTTTGAGCCACTGGTGTACCTGGTGCACTTAAAGGGGAAAACAGTTCTCGCCTGTACATGTCAAATTAATAGGATTGTCTTAGGCCTCCTATTTAAAATAGACTTTAGGTCGCTGGTGACGTAAAGCTTTTGGTTCGCTGCTTCCGGTCTAAAGAAAAGCATACACTTATTCAGACCTAAAGCGTTTGGGGAGTGGGAGGAAAAAATGTCCAAACCATACGAAAAGGTACAAATTGTAGCTTTGCTTTTAGACATGGCATCCTTGGGGTGGTTTTCCCCTTAACTTTTTGACTTCAGACCTCCTGGTGGCAACTTCATTTTTGCAGGTTTTAGGACTTTGTGCACTTTACTACTGCTAACTAGGGCTAACCTGCTTGTGCTCTCTGCCTAAAACATGGAGGAATTGGCTTTATACTCAACTGAAGACACTGCACGCCTGGTGGTTGTTCTAGTGGGGAGATCGCGCTCTAAGGCAGTACACAAATATTATACGGTGAACTTCGGCGTAAGTGCCGTGCAAAAGGGTAGGGAGAACCACCCCTCTCCCTAGATTGTGGTAAACCACAGACAATGAACTCCAAGGTCCCTTGCACACGCTAGTGGTACAAAAAATTAAGTTAGTAAGTACAGTAATGAGTGTAGGAAAGAAAGAAACACTGTTCATCCACTGCTCTGTGTGGTTCCAGGATTTATTGTCCTTGTTGTGCTTCCTTGGTACAGAGTCTTAGCCTAGTCAACACGTGTTTCGTCACTACCATGAAGTACACAGCAACTTCTTCAGGGGTAAATTCCTATGACTACGGTCCTTATGGTCAATAGTATTTCCGTCCTGAAGGTAAATAGTAGTAGATGGTCTCAAGGGTAACAGAGACCAGAATTCCATTTCATTAAAGTTTCCTCATAATGGTTGGGGGGCCTGTTTTGAGGGGTGGGTGCGCGGGGGGGGGGACGGAGGGGGGGAGGGGGCGGGAGGGTTTTTGCACTTGCCTGTTGATGCTTTCCTGATTGCAGATACTGATGCCTTGTTCACTGCACTGCTGTATATTATTCCTGATATTGTTCTTTATGCCGCAAAACACAATAAAAAGAAGTTTATCAAAAAAAAAAAGTTTCCTCATGAAGCAGATTCTATATTCTGTGATGGAGACGAGTATTCAGCATATGCAGCTATTAATTATTGTGAGACCCTATTCGTAGGGTTATGGCTGTCAGCCAGCTTTGACTGTGTTGCCACTGGTCACCCGATGCAGTGAAGCCGATGCAGTCTCCCGCATGCGAGAGGAATGCCGTCCCTCTCACACGTGGGAGAATTCACCAGCTGCACAGATGCTTTATAATTGCTTCTAAGTCTAACCTGACTGCTCTGTGCCAAACTACCGGGGGGTTGAGCACAGGTTAATTTAGGGGTGGCTTGTGTCTTACTCTGATAAGGATTGTGGTTGCTGCTTGATTAGGGCTCACACCCCAGTCAACCAACACCTCTACATCTGCAATTTCAGATGCTTGTTATAGGGAGAGACCAGGAGGTTGGTAACTGCAGTAGAGTAGTCTGTTTCTCATGGGCACTAATACAAAGAAGGAAATGGTCCCCCGGACTGCTGCTTGAATTATAAAATAAAGAAATAATCAGGGTTGAGTGAGTCCCTCTGGGCCCCGGTGCGACTGTAATGGCTGCACCCACGGACTGTATGACCCTGCGTAAATATTTTTCTGAGAGTTCAAGAAATTTGATCTCTTTATTCAAGCGAGAAAACAAAGCTTTTACCTTCAGGAAGGCTGCACCCACCTGGATTGCCTAGACAGGAAAAATCTAATTTGGATTTCTTTTCCCCTATGTTCCAGTGCTTGCTTGAGGTCCTTGTGCTAAAAGGGAGCAATGTCTTTGGTGAGGAAACAAAAGAGAAAACAGGAAATAAATCAACACTTACCCTGTTCAAAACCCCACCTCCCTTGCCAAACGCAGTTCTCGAGTTAGACGCCTGTGACACAATAGAGAGCTCCTGAAGTACTTTTGCTGTTAAATGGTTGACACCTTTTAACTCAAAGATACCAGCCTTATAACAGTATAGATCTGTATCTAGGTAGCTACACCATAGCTTCTTGCACACTGAATTTGCAGCTAGGTTGACCGACATAGCTGGTTTTCAGGTTGGAATGGCCTATCAGTGTGGCAAAGAAACTTTGGAACACCAGTAAGAAAAAATACTTGCACTAGGATAGCATGAACTGGTATCACAGGTTGACAAATACCAGCACTGGTACCAGAACAATTAAGAGAACAACCAGAGCCATCCCATCTTGTGTAGAAGGATGAGTTGAAATGTATGATCCGCTGTTAGGCAAGAATGACACACTGGAAAGCTTAGACCCTAGTTCAGCATGCATTTGTCCATTTGAGTCAACCTCATTGCCCAGCAAATCTAAAACTGAGGCATCGAAATTATCTGAAGTATTTTTTCCAGACAAACTGTATGGACAAGGTTATGGTTTAAGGAACTCCTTGAGTCAAAGACATCCTGCACAAGTGGACTGATTGCAAAAATGAGCGCCGGAGAGTTTCTGCCTCAACGCATGGTGGAAAGAACAGAACAAGGGACACTGTCCAGGACTTAGTGTGAGAAATAAGAGGGAAGAGCCTGCTGAGTGTGAAAGTGAGTCTTTGTTTGGTACCATCGACTTGGAGGGGTTGATTGATGCCAGTGTTTCCTGTGCCTCAACTTAAGGCACCACCTAACTGGAGCATTAGAAGACTGTGCGGATATCTTGGAAGAGTACCCACGTTTGTGAGGAGGCCACTTGCTCCATGATTTGGTGGACTATTTTACCTTTATTAGATCCACTAGCTGATGTGGTGATATGTAGCTGTGAGAAGAAGGTTGAGTCACAAGTATGATAGTCCTCTTCAGGGTGTGACAGACATGAAATTAGCTCACTTGTCATAGGTTTGCTTGACAACCCAGTGCAAACTTTACCGCTCTCTCTCAAGCCAGAGCCCAGATCACAGTGAAGGTTTATACTTCGTTTCACAAAATACACCAATGCATGAACCAGTGCGACTGCACCAGAGGTTAAGGCACGATGGCCCCCACAGAGCAATGGTTTACCAGACCTCCTGTAACCAGATGAGAAGTCACACTTGGCCCAACAGTGCAGCAGAGTCACAGAAAACAGCAAGTAATGCCGCCACTGTACCTGACAAAGTGGATAAATCAATAATATGTTAACAGGTAGCACATCCTTCTTTTCGTTTTTCACTTGCTTGCAAGTTACCAGCAATTCTTGCCTTTGACTAATGAGTGACATGGGAGTGGGACTGCAAATAATACACTGCAAATTGGTGCTGAAAGCCACATAAGACAAGAACAACATCATGAACACAAAGTGAAGGCGTCAGATGAGAACCCTCCACAATCGACTCACTTTGTCTTCTGTTATCCTAAACAGAAATATGGCCAGATAAAGCAGATGCTGTTGCTATTGGTGCTTTTAGAATTTACTTCTGCATTTGACCTAATATCAAGATAGAAGTTGTTGATAACTTGGACTGCATGAATATGGACAAGGCATTCCTGGTGATCAGAAAATGTCTACATGCTTGTGTCTAAGACATCAGGGGGAAGTCTCAGGTGGTTTGCACCACTTTGGTGAGGTATTCCTTAAAGACATTGATTGAGAAAAGTCAACAGGAAGTGCTTTTTGGCACCAATAGGTTTTCCCTTCACACAGTTGTGAAGTCTGCAGAAGATGTTTCCGGCATCCCTGGTGCTAATTTTGATCTATACAGATACCTATACAGTAATTGCTGGAACTATAAATATCTTGTTGAGAAAGCGAAAGCAATACATGTGTTCCAATATTCAAGAATCATGAAAACAGTCTTACTTGAATGAGTAAGGCAGCACTGTAGACATGGTATCCAATCCAATGCATTATGAGACATGGACATTCCCCATAACCCCCCCCCCCCACCTCACCTACCCAAATAGGTTAATTATAAAATCAAAGTGTACATCTCAAGAGTATGGAGTAGACATATGGGCCTTGAAAACGGAGTGGAGTGACTATGATCCTTTATAAGCAAACCTTCGAAAAAGTCATTGCTTTCATCTGTGTCATTGAAGAGTACAGTCCTTCTACTGAAAGTGGCACAGAAGCTGGATGTTGAAAGAGTAACGAATGTCACTGAATGATAAAACTGAAAAGAGAGGCGATAGAGTCAATAACAGAGTAGATATCGCTTGGCGGAAACGTGTAGATGAACCTTGGCCAACTAAATCTACAATCCAACAATTTTTGAAGGAACGGTACAAATTGGGATTGCCTATGAATCTTAATTTTCTACTGGATACTTACTCATTCACGACAAGAACATTAGAAAAATGTAAGGATTTATGCACGGGAGGCATCTATATGCTTTCAAATATCCCCCAGTTTCACTCTTCATTATTATCTAATCCTCCAGAACCAAGAACGTTCCTCAAGCAAGGAAGAGCCAATTACTATTTCACTGGCATAGTTGCTATCCAAAGGGCAGCATTTATCCGATGCCTGTACAATAAAATGAAAAAACATTATGCTGGACATTACACTCTTTACCACCTTTTGTTAAAATATTTAGCACACAAAGTGGGCAAAAACATTTAGTAAAACGTATCACTTGGTCTTGGAGGGTAAGGAAGAGGTACATTTTGTCCCAGCCAGCAAGATGTGCCAGGTGTGACACTGCTGTCCCAAGGACAAAGGTAAATGAGCTGTATGTAACCAGCATGGACCTATTCCAGTAAGAATATATCACCACCAAGACCAAAGGTCATTCTTCATTCATTGCCACACTTAGTAGCTCAATCCTAGCCTTTTTTTTCATCTCGAGTTATTGCGGCTGAAGAATTTCCCAGAGATCGAAGGCACAATATAAAAAGACGACGCAGTAAATAGCAAAGAGCCATGCCCAGTTACAATAAGGTAGAAACAATTATGCACTTCTGCCTCACTGGAAAACAACGCTTTTTTTCCTTTTTAAATAAGCCTTTACAAACACTGCAAGTCTTTAAGAACCTTGCAGAATGCGAAACTCCGATATTTTTGACTTCATACAAACTGGCTCGCTCATCGCTAGCCCGGATTCCATGTGAATGGACTTTGTCAGCCAGTAGAGAAGGACAGCCTTATACTGAGAGTTGACTCAGAGGCAGTTTTCTATCTCCTTTTGATGCCAGTCCATCTTACCCACAATTGGTCAATAGAATTTTAAAATTAAGCATGCGGTCTCGGGTGCACAGATCCATGAAGCCATTTCATCTGCTTTGGGCAATTCATAGAACCAGGATTGGCAAAGTCAATAGGTCTCGCCTTTGGGAGCTAACGGCTTTGACAATAGTTGTTAGCCATGCTGCACAGCATCCCTAATGGTGAGCAGCATGGATAAATAAATAAAAATATATATATAACCCTTGGACACAGTCAGCCTGGTCACTTTGCAGGTGAATGCACGCACAAAATGATGCAAACAATTTATTTACCCTTTAATGTTACCGATCCAAGTTGGATCAGCAGCTAAAAAGAAGAAAATACAAATGCAATTTTTTGGGTTTTTTTTTTTAAGTGGGAGGGGAAGCAACACGGGGCGGCAGCAATAGGGGACACCAGTGGGGCAGAAGAAAAATCCGGAGTGCAGGTGAAGGTGGCGGCATGGTTGACGGTGAGGGGGAAGCAGATGACAGAGTGAAGTGAAGCAATAGGGGATATAAAATGGATGAAACAACAATGTGGAGCGTGAGAAGCACATGTGCAATAAAGCAACCAGGTTTGACTGGGGGAATTGGGGGAGGGGTGGCGTACACGAAGCTATGCGCAACATGAAGGGGGACAGGCAGAAGCACATAGGCAACAAAAAGCAACATGGAATGCAGGGGAAGAAAAGTACACAAGGGAGACAGCTGGAAAACAGATTCCCTCCTATGGAGTGCTTAACACAGCAGAAAAAAGTAGAGCTTGATAAGCTAGCAGTGGAAGTAAAGAAGGTAGCCGAAAAAAAGAAACGATAAAGAGGCTATGCTCCACGAGGTGGACTAGCTGGGACACAAATAAGAAGCAGGCAAATGAGAGTGATCTGAAAGATGAATCAATGGTAAGCAAGGGGGGGAGGGGCTCCAAGCCCCTGTATGTTCTTGATAAGAACACAATATGTCTCGAAACAGACAGCGCATGCGCGGTTTAGTAGACGAGACCTAAAAAGTTAACAATTTGGCCGGCAAATGACAAACAAAAATGTGGTGCGCTGGCTATTCAGTGAATGCAAATTTTCTAAGAGACAGGCAGAGAGTGGACTCAAACAATACACAGCACGTACAAAAAGAGCAAATTACAAAAAACACACCCTGCTCCAAAATTTTCAAAGAAGGTAATGTATATGAAACAACCTAGACAATCGTACAACTACCTGCGCAATTTTGGAAAAGATGCAATTAAAATGTGCTTTTGAGGGGATTTCAGAGGGCAGGACAGATACACACATGATGTAATGTAGATTCACTGGAGCGAGACATAAAACAGACAAAAAAGTAAAGAATGCTGTTTACCACACAAATGTAATCCTCAGATCCAACTTCCAGACAGTTGTATCCAGTAGACATCAAGGAAGAAAAGTTCAATTTGAGGCAAAGCAAATGGCAATACAAAATTTGAGTATAGTATCAGCATCAAGTGAGGGTCTGGTCTTTCATTAAAACAGAATGACATCCCGGCCCTGGCACAGGGTTTCTTTAACACTCCCAGCACTTTACATGCTAATTTATGTGCCAGACAATTTCCAGAAATCCATTTCCACCCTCCTTTACTCAGTGTGATCTGGTTAGTTGATTATAAATATAGGTTACCTAAATTTGCTACCAGCACCCCGAAGAAACGCTACAGCTCGAATAACTAGTTTGCTGTTGGTAGCAGATCATTAAGCAGAACAATTAGCCACAAAAGGTCAGTGGTGTTTTCTATGAAAATTTCAACATCCAAACGATAAGCTGCAATTCAGATGAATATGGAGAGGGGGCAAGGTGCAGTTCCAAGAAAAATACAATACAGACACAAACTGGGCGGTATCACTGTCCGTACATAGGCTACAATAAAGACATTTACCACACCACATCCTATATTGATGAGAGGAGCCCCTCCGACAACGTCAAGGGGTCAGAACCCCCACCCACCCTCCTCCCACCAACCAACATATCTCCACAAATAGAAGCCTGTAATAGTTCTACACAGCCTACCAAATCCACAGCTTAGGCAGGTAAATTTCTAGTTCAACTGATTGGGAACACCTTATAACCCTTTTATTCAGGGGGATCAGCCTGGGAGTTGGAGTCAGAGGCCTGTGTCATGGACAGTAACATTGCATTCCAAGCCAACAAGACCTCCTGAGCCTTCTCATCCTCGTCTAGTCCTCCACTCCACAGACACCGCCCAGGTGCCAATGATATTGTTGAATATAATTTTATGATAGACAGCACCATGGAATTTGCAAAATGTAAAAATACCGAACTCAATTGGTCTAGGATCACGCACAATATACTACACACATGATACAGGAACTGATACACACAAGATATTTTGCCCAAGTTGATTCCAAGTTTATCTGGATACTGGAGTGCCCAGAACCAAACTCTTTCAGTAGATTCCCCATTGATAAATACTGACTGCTTTGCATGTTTCTAGCCTTATACGCATGGCTTTGACTTATTGGAATTCGTCTAAGCAGATGCAAAACCAAATAATTAATATAGCAGTAACCAAGCCCGACAAGATATTCAAGAGTAGGTGAGATAAGAGAATCTCTATCTGCCTAATACAGGAAGGGGAAGAACACCACCCCCCTTTACTTTAGCTTTATTACTAACAGCAAATGTATTACTTTGCTTTCCAAGCTATTTATATTTTTACTTATTAAAAATGTATGCAGTCCGGCCTCATCCTACAAGTGCACTAGAAGCTTGAACCAACCTCACTCCTTGCATCATGAAGATGTGATGGTATGCAGATGTATTCAACCAGCAAGCAATGTATTTTTTTTCAATCCACATTTCAAATACAATCGGATAAGACGTGTCTGTCTTTAGCCCCCACCCCGCCCGCGCCCCCCCAGTGAACTGCAAATATAGACCCATGAATCCTTGATAACTAGTTGGACATCTGACAAATGCACCGATGTCAGACCATGCTGAAAATGTGGTCAAAATCTATTCATGTTTCCATTACAGTTTTTTGTGCATCTGTTTTGGTGGTTTCAACGTGTACATCGTCAGAACCTACAGACTCAACATTGTGTCATACGCAGACGACACCCAACTCATCCTCTCCCTATCCAACGAACCCAACACCGCCAGACACAACTTTCGAAAAGGCATGGAAGCCGTCACCAAATGGATGAAAAACAGCTGCCTACAACTAAACACAAACAAAACAGAAGTACTCATCATGGGCCCAAACCCAGACGCTTGGAACGACACCTGGTGGCCCATCACCTTCGGAAGCCCGCCCACCCCCACGGACCAAGCACGCAACCTGGGAATCATCCTGGACTCAGAGCTCAAAATGGACCGCCTGATCAACTCCGTCCCGTCCTCCTGCTTCCACACCCTCCGCCTCCTACGCAAGACCTTCAAATGGATCTCTCTCGAACACAGAAAGACAGTCACTCATGCCCTGGTCACCAGCAGGCTCGACTACGGCAACACACTCTATGCCGGAATAAACAAAAACCTCACCCGCAAGCTACAGAACATCAAAAACACCGTCGCAAGACTGGTCCTCAACCTGCCAAGCCACTGCCACATCTCCCAGCACCTGCGCACACTCCACTGGCTCCCCATCTAAGCTAGAGTCACCTTCAAGATGCTAACCCACGCTCACAAGGCCCTCCACGACACAGGACCAGCATACCTCAGACAGCCGACTCAAATTCCACGCACCCCAAAGGACCCTACGATCAGCCCAGCTCTCCTACGCCCTGGTCCCCCACACCAGAAATACCAGATCAGAGGCCGCTCCTTCTCCTTCTGCGCTGCCAGTGCCTGGAACGACCTTCCGCTCCACCTCAGACAGATAACATCGCTCCCCAGCTTCGCAAGAAACCTCAAAACCTGGCTCTTCGACAGACCCCCTCCTTCATGGACTGAAACCTGCGAACCCTCCCGCCCCCTCCTCTCCCCCCCCCCCCCCCCCCCCACAACCCCAGCGCCTTGAGACCCTTACGGGTGAGTAGTCGGCTTAACAAACACCTGATTTGATTTGATGTTTATGGAAGTAACTTAAAAGCAGCATGATGTGTGGATCAGGTATTGCTCGCACAAACGCGTGAATATTTACTAACTGGCTACAGTCCTTATACAATGCGAACTAGACCCGAAGATATGGGTATCAGAGCGCTTTACATGAACACCAGTTTCGTTACACACACACATTATTTTTTGTCAGGCACTGGGAGATTAAGTGATTTGTCCAGAATCACAGGATGTTGATCGTCGTTGCCGAGACTCGAACCCGGTTCCCCAGCTTCGGGGTCAACCGCTCTAGCCGTAAGGCTACATCCTCTCTTCTTTCAATTTTTCAATTCTTACTTTATAGCAATCCCTAAATGTATTTGCGGTCTTATTTATCAGAGCCTCCGACTGGAATAGAAAAACAACGCCAAAAACTTCAATAGTACGATTCAAGTAACAGAAGATATTGGCGATGAATAATTAGACACTATGGATATTAACCATGTGAGCAATTTTATCAGATAATTCACAAGAATAGCAAGGTGGATACAGCTACTACAACTGCAAAATGAGAGACTCTAGTTTGCCAAAACAACATGCCTGCCGGTTGGGATCTGTGTCCTTTAGTTCAGTCAGGCAACTAACATACAACCATGCACTTGACAGTCTCACACTGCCTCCATGTCCATCCACGTATCACCCCCATCTTACTGCTCCTACACATTCAGGCCTCAGTGTGGACAATTACACGAGGGTAAATATCCTGTCACAATGCTGGTATTCACACTGCCCTAGTACATAAAGCATTCCCATGCCAGTTTCCCAGGATGTAAAATACCACTGCCATGCTAAATGTAACATTGCCATAGTATGTGAAGCCACAGCCCAATGCCTATTTCCATGAAGCTTCAATACATAAATTATGAAAAACATTCCGGTTTACAAACTGATCACGCTTGGAATTCATCAGCAAAAAAATAAAATTCAACCGTACTCCATGAACTGAATGGATTGAAATGGTAATGAGGATAATATGCTGGTGACTGGTTAATGAGAAACATGCATCTCTGCACGGGAATGATTCAAAAGCATGAAAACTACAAGCACTGGCAAAGCCAATAGGTCTCAGGGGAGTAAACGAGAATGTGAGGGGTGGGAATCAATTTTGAGTGAGTGTGGCGAGGAGCACACATGGGAGAAAGCCACACAGATCATGTGAAAATGCACAAGAGGCAAATCTTGCAGCAGGCGAGGGACAAGAAAGAAGCTCGAGTTATATATGTCACTCAGAAGCCAGAGGTGAAAAACATACCCATAATTCACTTTTTACCCATCTATAATTTTATGTTATGGACCCAAAATCATCTGAACCCTGCTTTCAACTGCTGCGCAGTGGCAGAGAAGTAACAAAGAGCGCAGGGGGCAAGTATTTGTGTAGGGTAAAGCACAAGAGCTGGAAAACACATGCTCTCTCGTGGAGTGCTTAAGCAACAAGAAAGAAGTAGTTCTCTAAAAGTGAGCAGTGGAAGACGCTGGCCAATCAGTGAGACAGAAAAGAGTTTAAGCTCCCAAGGAAAAACAGGCTGGGACAAGGATAGAAATTCCAATAAGAAACAAGCAAATGAGAGTCATGAAAAGGCCACCAATGGTATGCAGTGGGCGGAATATAAGCCACTGAAACTTCTTGTTAAGCCCACAATGGGTCTTTTGCAGCCAGACAGCTGCATGGTGTGTTAGGGTCGAGCTAAAAATGGGTCTTTGTGGCTAAAGGACACGTCATACACTTTCCAATGAACATTCTATAAGTAGAAACCATATGCTGACATGCCACAATAGAGGTTGTTTACAGTAATTTCACAAAACACTCAAAAAACAGATAAAACCCATGACTTGCACAATCGATGAACCTTATGATGGATATTGTAGTGAGCAGATAAATAGAACTAACAATCCGAAAAACTGCAGGAAAAACAAAGACGGGATTATGGAAGCTCGCAAGTGTGCTACTGAGCATAAAAATGAGGCGCAGAACATTAAAAATCAGTTAACTTCGGGCTTCACTCGTTCCACTTCGCCCAGAGCCCCTCCTTTAGTCTTGCACTTATGCCAGCAGACCCTTTCTGAAATGGCCTCGTTGGAGAGGGGTTACCCTGCCCTTCCTTAAAACCATTCCCAAAGATGGCAATTCAAGATATTTTAAACATGCTCTTCCTCAGCAGTAAAATACAAATAAAAGACACGATATTCACAGAGCTTTAAAAGATGGAGTAAAAATAGCTCTCTAAGTGCAGTCGTTTTCACAGTGTGACTGATGCATTAGTCATAGCAGCCTTTGCATTACAAATCACATGAAAACTGCCGTTTATGCACCTGGAGGACAGAGACCCTTTTAATATTTTACTGCATGCCATCACTACGGAGGTCAGGTTTACCAGGAGAGGCTTGCTTTTCCAGAGAGCCGTTATCCTCCATGACAAATAATAGGAAGGTAAACACAGCTACGTCCTGCTGGCTATAAACATGTATACGCTGCGCAAGAGACGTCATCCCACAAAGCAATTAAAGATGGTCCTACGAACCTGTTTGTTCCACGCGCAGTAGAGGTTACAGATCAAACTCCAGTTGTGGTTAATCATGCAGTCCAGGATCCTCAGCTGGGCCATGCCTGCCTATAGCGCAGTGTGCCTCCCTGTGACTCAGCTCCCCTGTACCCGCGCGCAGCCCAGGAGCCTTGAAGCATCTACGCAGTGACGAGCGCGAGAACAGACCTCCCCTACTCCCACACGCGTCCACTCAGCGAGACTGCAATATGCAGCACGCGCACTGCTCCGCCAACAATCACGGCAGCGGCTAATGGAAGCGAGGGCTTAAAAGGATTTGTTAGATTGTTCACCTTAATGGCACGTCCTTTGCGCTCCTATTTCTGCCTGCGTCACTCACGAAAACAATCAGGAACTGACAAACCCAATAGGCTCGACTTTCTGTTTATATTCAAAGCATGGTGTGTATTAAACAGAACAAACGGTTGAGTATTGCTGCAAGACTGTGAGAATAGAGGTGGTGCGTCTTCAAGAAGAGGAGTGTCTGGAGTTGAGAGCCTGTGCACTTTAGTGTTTTTACTGAAAGATGGGATAAAACAGAAGTTTTGGGGTACAGTAGGTGGAGTGTTCCATTGCATATACACCCTGCTATATATTATAAGGATATTTCAGGTCACCTAGGAGCTCCTTCATAAGGTTGTGGTACTCCAAGGTGACTTGCAATAACCTTATGTATAGCAAGGGGGTACTTTATTCCTTATATACATGGTCACAGAACAACATTCCACACAAGCCACTTAAATACTTGGGACGTAGCTCTTGGATATGAAAGAAAGTATGTCTGCAGGCATGAAGAATAAAAATAGAATCTCTAATGCAAATTAAACACATCAAAAAAGCGGTTAGGTATTTGTTGTAAAAATATATTAGAATCAGTTTATTACAAGTCAGTTATATAAAAAAAAAAAGGTGCAGTAGCTTGGAAGGAGCAGAAACATACTAACTTTTCTAAGATATCCTAAGGAGTGCAAAAAAAGTGTCATAAATTTCTCCTTTCTTTTTGTCACTATATAGCTAGAAAACCCAGAAGAAAGAAAGCTATGTTTCATTTTCGTTCTAAAAACTGGCATTTTAATTAAGCTCTGTAACAGGACCTGTTCTTTCTCTTGCTGCTGGCTCTGGCAGCAGACACTGACATCAGAACTCCACTGTAATAAGTCTGACGGCACTCCTTTATAAAATGCGACTGGGTGCGTCACAAGTTGCCCATTATAGATGGGTAACAGTGACTTGCGGGAACGTTTTTCACCAAGGGGTTCTAAATGACATGAAATAGACAGCTCAAGCTTCGCTCTTGCTATCTTGTTATGATGTCACTCAGAACCCAGAGTTGAAAAACATCCCCGTACTTCACTTTTTACCAATCTACAATTTTAGGTTATTAATGGCCCCCAAAATCATCTGCCCTTGCCTTCAACTACTGTACAGAGGATAATGGGAGAGTATACATGCCCTCTCCTCACTGACGCAAATGTGCAAAACAAATATCTTACTTGCTATACTAAATCAAAACTCACTACCTTTCCCTGCCTTCCTCCCCCCTCCTGCAGCTGTGC
The DNA here is from genome assembly GCF_964204655.1 of Triturus cristatus. NCBI lineage: Eukaryota > Metazoa > Chordata > Amphibia > Caudata > Salamandridae > Triturus > Triturus cristatus. The sequence goes on from NC_140593.1 coordinate 406,068,792, forward strand.
TTTCTGCTTTCAGTCAAATCAGACGAACAGAGCTGCACTGACAGGCTCTCGGAGAGCCCTGTCAGCGAGGCCTGGAAGGCGGTTATGACATCACAACAGTGAATAACCAGTTTTGCAAGGAGTTATGACTTTCAGAAACTGAAATAAAGGATAGAGGCTCTATACAAGACCTATACACAAAGAAATGAAAGGCTGGTTTTTAATACAGGGATTACAGAATCCTATGCATTCTAAAGTCATCACTGGATTGTCTCAAATTGATATGAATGTGCACTTCTATGAACTGCACCATTTCCCCGCCTACTGCTATGGAATGTTACATGTGTAGTTTAGTTTGCACATGCCTTTGGACTGTACTTGCATTACCACACACTGACAAAACAAATGCAGTAAATTCAGAATGGGATTTTTGTTTTCTTTTTTTAATGTTTCCTCTATGTCCCTGCAGCCAAAAGTCAAAATAAGGGGTCAACTTCCCTGGGCAGAAGATTCAGGATGGCCAAACAAGGTACTGGTGACAGCTGTTGTGCACCTATGTTTAGCCAGGGTTGGGGTTGAAAGGGCCTAAAGACAGAACTCATACACAGATAGTAGTCCCAGACACTACTACCCCCTATCCACACATCTAATCAGAAACACTCTCTAATTCAAGCACAGTGGGATTCAGGGACGATATGAGGGCTAAAACCAATGACTACACAACGTTCCTTCTAAAGGAGATCTGCAAAGTTGTTGTCCGCTCCCAGCAGCTGGCATGACCTTCCGCATCAACTTGAGGCCTTCTGTTTTCTACCCTTCAGTTAAGATACCGCGTCTGGTCTTGCGAAGGTATATCTCTGTTGGTCTGGTGTGAATTGTGCCCTGGCAGTTGTTTTTAGGTCTTGCCTAGCGTTGCAGCGCATGCGCTGCTCGCTCGGCGAGACATATTGTTAATGAGGAGATTTCAGAAGGGGACTTGAAGCCCCGCCCCTCTTTTTGATTGGCTGACATCACCGTTTATGTTAAACAGTGGCCTGCCATTGGAAATTAGGTTTTTTTTGCTGCAGCCCTTTCCCCTTTTCATCTGGACAGGATCGTCTGCTTTGCGGCTGTCGCGAAGCAATTTCCTATCTTTAGGGGGCCATCTGTTTTCACTCAGCCCCGTTTTTACTTTTGCATCGCACTTTCACTTAAAGTGAACGCGCGATGCAAATATAAACAAGCATTGTTATTAGTGCTCTGAAGGAGGTGCAATGCTGCTGCCCTGTGGTGGATGAGGCATAATGAGGAAGGATGAGCTTCCCACCCCCACCCTTGGGGACATCATCTGCTGCAGTGAGAGACGGTGGAGCGTGCAGGATTCAGCTGGAATATGACAAAAGAAAGAAAAAAAAAAAACTCGCCACCGACACGGCCGCCATATTGGCAGCGCTGCAGCATCCTTGTCTGAAAGGCTTTGACCCGCTGCGCGGCTGTCTACTTCAGGTGGCAGAACCCTCAGAAACCTAAAGGGGTGATGGCTAATTGGTGAAATGCCTCATTGAAGGACGCCTTCCTCTGCTGCTTCTCCTTGCCAGGCGTGCAAGTAAGCGAGCACAAAAGCTACTTAATACAAGCTTGGCCTCCCACTAGTCCATTATTATGGCATGCTGGGTGCAAAAGCAGGCAGCCACATGCCACGAACACAGACCTGGAGACATGTGGCACGCCATTAAGGACACATCTCTTGGTATAAGCGAAAATGTGAACCTGTGCACGTCTGGAAGGTCCACCCTAATTTTGCTGACCGATGTTTTCAAAGCAGTTCTGAAGGGCTGCCGTGAAATATTCAGTTACTTTCGTGGTGCGCCAAACTGGTCTGAGACCCTCATCCAGTGCCCCCCCAAAAAAAAGGAACGCCCACCTCCCCAAGAATGCTTGATAAACTACTGAGGACAAACGGTGCGTAGGTTTACATGCACTTCAAGTAATGAGGTGCGATTTAAAAAGGCCTTCTATAACAGTTTAACAAGATGTATATCGTATCTTATCTCACTTTTTTCCTAAATCGATCTGCTTTTGTGTTTTTTTCAAGACGGTCTCTTCCAAGGATGTTTTCAATCTCCTAACTTGTTTGTAGACAGCAGAACGTTTTCCACAGGTTAAACTGATCTAACCGGCTCAGACGCCAGAACAACCACTCTTGTTACATTGAAGTTACAGTAAACAAATGTCTCCAAAGTGACATGAATTGTCACTTAGATGTTAGTATTAAATATTTAATAGAAAGCATTACTTTTGTCCCCAAACCACTAGAAGGCCTACAATTGGACATTGCCTAAGCAGGTTTTATTATGAGAGCCCAGTTGAGGGGTTGGCGGGCAGCCAGATTGCAGAGGTTAGCTGATCCTACACCGCAGGGGGCAATGAGGGTGCAAGGCCTTACCCTCAACCACCACCCGACCCCAAAGAAGCCGCTAACTGCGTTCTTGTGCTGTACTTCTCCACACAATGTTTCTTGTTAGCTGCTGCTGTCACTCGGAGGCCGTGGAAGGTCTGTGCTGCCTCTTGCATCAGTGCACAGGAGGAGGAACAAGGGTGTCATGGAGAAGTCGTATGTCCCGGTTTGATAAGCCTTCCACTTCAGTATTTGCACTATTGCACGGCTGGTGCAGTACAGGAGTAAAAAGTGGTAGATTGTGGCACCGAAAGCACATTCCGCTTGTTGAAATAAAGTAGGTCTCCAAATGGACAAAATGCGGCAAAAGTGGAGCCTAGATCTGCCATAAGGTCTGCTGAGTTCACTGCTAAGTAAACAGTCTAAACTGGCTTCGGTCTCCTGCCTTACCTGATTATTTCAGACTCACTAGCCTGGCTACAGTGGTGCTGGAGTCCACTGTTCATCCCATGGCATATGCAAAGGCTAGTACGTGTATATACTTTTACTTGTGTAATGCACACAACCGTGAAGTCACTGCTCTTTCATTGTTGTGCTGGCGTTACTGTAACTTTGTTACTTTTTATTCTTCGTCTTGTAAAGCGCTTTACCCCCTGGGTCATTTTAATGCTATATAAAACCAAATAAATGAATACATCAATAAAAAGTGGGTGATGGCCTGATGTACGATTCAGAGCATTTACAATGGGGCAGGTGCAAATTGTTATTGCGAAAGGGGTATAAAGTGTTTTGAAGAGTTTTTTTCTTCAGTTGAAAAATGCTGCATAGCAAAAGGCTTTAGTTTGACCAGATTGATTGGTTCCTTGTACAGCAGCAAACTCGAGCTAGCCTCTTCAGAAAGAAATACAAGTTGAGGGGTGGTTTTAAGTCCTGCATGGCTCATTTTTTCCTTTCTGTTTATCTTTGGTTGTAAACAAAAATGTTATGTCATAATTCTGCAATTAAAGTAGAATGACTGCCACATGTTTTTGAGATCATCTTTCTTTTTTTTCTGTTTTATTGCATTTTATTATTTCACAGGTCAAAAAGCCATGTTGATTTGAGCTGTAGGGCGGGGTGTCGATTCCAGAAGGTGTTTGTAGGGTTCCACAAGTGTCCCACGTGCGGGAAGCATTGCAGCCCCTGGCTCACACCCGGAAAGATACCTTGGGGTGCCCACTGCCACGCAGCGGAAGGCTCTTCACGAAGACCGACTGGTCACCTACCTGTTGCTTAATGGGGTCTTTTGGAGTTAAGCAAGCACTAATGTGGTGAAACTTTGCCTGGAAAACGTTAACCTGTGTAATAATGACAAAATAATGAAGGAGTACAATCACAAACTCTACTGCATTATTCCGCATAATTTGCCTTTTCTCGTCACATAATTTAGTCAACCTGCCTCATAATTTGGCCCTGCTTATAGGAGGGTCACCCCATAGTACTCTGAATAGGCAAAAAACATCACCACCAGCATTTAAACTCAGGCCGAGAGGAAGCCGAGCAGCCCTGCCTTACTTCTCACGGGAGGAGGGTGAGTCCCGCGCCGCACAGGAGGAGCGCGTCTCCGGAGGCACCCACCGCCACGGCCTCTCTTCATGGAGCTGTTGTGCTGCGAGGCGCCGGCGGTGAGGTGAGCCCTGGCGGCAATGTTTGTATATAGACATGGCTGGCGTTATTCTTACATAGTATAAACCTTTGCGTATGCCGATCTCTGGCACTCTTTTTAGGTCGTCTTCTCTCTCTGCCCCCCCAACACACTTTTATTTTTACTTTAATAAACGCGGTCCTGTCTTCACGGACACCACGCTATGCAATGCAAAAGGTGTTGCTTTTGGTATTGTAAATAGCAATGCCTTTTAATTTTTTTAAAAGCATTGCCATTTACAATGTCAATAGCTCAAAATAATGTCATTGCGAGACCTATTGCATTGTAAATGCTTGTTCTTTTTGACATTGGGTTTTCTTTGCGAGTTGATCCTGGACTGTTAACCTTGGTGTGCAGTGAGGAGGGTGTGAGCCAGGGCTGGAATGGTAATCCTGCCACTCAAGCATTTCCACAGTGGGCTACTGGCGGGGGCTGGTTTCAGAGCAGGATGGACTGGCATGACCCAACCATAACCCGGTGAACACTTTTTATGGCCTCTTGCAGTGTGGGGCTGTTTTTCAAATATCTTTTTCGAGGGCTAATTTTTTATTTCACTCCAGCTCTGGTGTGAGCTGTGGAAGTGGTGGTGTTGTTGGATGTGGAATGCATGCCAGAGTCCCACTGTTGCTTGATGATCCACTTGTGCATGGTCCGAGTGTTCTTGGGTCGAGTGTGGGCAGCTGCTCTGCGAGGCATGGTGGACTCAGGTATGGACTTGAAGCTCCGCCCACTCTACTTGGCTTGTGTCATTGTCCACTGTAAACTCTTGCTTTTCATTGGTCAATAGGTTTAGTAGTCCCTCCTTAGTACCGCCTTCTCATTTTGTAACCTCCCATGAGGACCCCCCCACCCCCTGTTACGTGTTGTTACTCTTTAGGCTTTCATTTCAGCCTCCAAGCACCATTTTCTCAACTAGCTTTGTCCTGCGTGGACAGGCAGGACACGCTCTCTCCCTACCGCTTTTTAAAAAATCTTTATAGCACAGGCACCGAACTTATTTGCAATGCAATAGGTCTCACATTTGCAAAAGTTTAAGCTATTGACATTGTAAATTACAATGGCTTTTATTTATCTGATTTAAAAACAACACATAAATAAAAGCCAGTCATTTACAATGTCCATAGCTCAAACTCTCATAAATGCGAGACCTACTGCACTGCAAATGCTTGTTTATGTTTCTCAGGGAGATGTTGGGAGGAGCTCCTCCATCTCGTCCCAATGAGCTCTGTCGTAGCGTGAGAGCAGGCCAAAGGAGTTTGCAATTCTCCATTGGTTGGCTGCCCGAGAAGCCATCCTCTTCCCTGCTGCATCTATATTTTTACTTTGTCTGATGGGGGCGTCTCACCAGATGCTTGCGAGTTTGCCCATTTTCTTGCTGTGGCGACCACCAGAGAGCCAGGAGGGAGCTTGCATCTAATGTATGTAGGGTCAGTCGGGGGAAGGTTTAAACTTTTTATTGACCCTTGTAATGACACGTGCCTTAACTGGGTCTTTAAAGATGTCAGGTGTATGTCTAAGCATACCTTTAAGCATCAACACATACTGTGCCAAGTGTTGGCTAGAGGAGAGAGTCCCAAACAAATAAATCATCTTCTAGTGTTTGTGTGGAGCTGAACCTTATGATATGCAGATGCCCCAACTAGGACGCTGTGGTAGGTAGTGGTGTTGTCTGGGAAAGACCGCTTGGGTGGGTCAAGAGCGAGGTCTCTGTCAGTAGGTGGGTCCAGGTCATAAGTGTCCCACAAGTCATACTGAGGTGGGATGGACTACTGATCTCCGTCCTCCCGGTCTACCTAGAAAGAATGAATAGAACCCTCTGGAGAATATGATTCTCGTGCAGGAGGTGAAGGTGGTGTGGTGATGTGGTGGTGGTGGCATGGTATGCACAGGGCTAGTTGTCTTGTCCTAGCCTTCTTTCTGTGCTTTAGTTGTGTAGATGTGTCCAAAGCCTCCTCAAAACTAAAGTTGTCTCTTTGCTGGTTGTGCACCAGCATGGTATAGCCAAGATACGACCAGTGTCTGGCTGAATGACCAGATGTTTTTGGTGTAAGTCCATTTCCTCCTGCATGCACTGAAGCACAGGTTCCACTGGTTCAGATATGGTTGTGTGCTTTGCGCAGGAGTAGGATTTCAGCTCTGAAGCAACCTTTGATGCCGAACCTTTCAATGCCAAACCTTTCAGCTTTGAGGCTTTCGATGCCGAGCCCTTCGCATCAGAGACTTTCGATTCCGAGGGTCTTGGTGCGATGGGCGATTTTGACACTGAGGTGGAGCAGTGTTTTAGCGCCAACACTCAGGAGTCAGACGTTCGGCTCGACTCTGATGGTGAGGGAGTCTGTTCCAGAGCATGTGTTTTCTGCTGTTTTTTCGGCACCAAGCCGAGGCTGAGCGTAGCCAACAAAGCTGCTTGGAGCCAACATTGGCAAGAGGTGGCCCAAGTAAAGATTTTGGTCTGTCCAAAGTTTTGGGAATGGGTTGCTGGTGTTGGGGCTGGGATGAAGGGGGCACTGTACTCACAGGATGTCCCAGTGTGATGTCCTGCGATTCGAGCTCGGAGTCCGAGCTGTATCCAGGCAAAAAGGAGCCCTCGTCTACTGCCTATACCTGGGCCTCCTCCCGAGTCTCTTCGGTTACAAAAAGGTCCGGCGTGTCCTCAGCACTGCAGCAAGACATCTTGAGTCACCAAGTTCGTCGATCCCACAGCGTCCTCTAGGTGAATAGCAGATGGTCCAGAGAGAGCGAGACAGGTTACACACTTGATGTAGATCGGTGCATGGGTACTTGGCATTGCATCGAGGGCAGAATCTGAAAAGCGTTCGTCCATCACCGGGTGGACTTGGTGAGGAGGGAATGTGGAAGATAAAGACCGACCTGAAGGGCAAAGGCCCACCGGGCTGCAGTCGATTCAAGTCGCCCCGACAAAGTAGACATTAGTAGAAAGACTAGGGAGACTGAAAAGAATTGCGGTCTCAAACAATACCGACAGTAAGGTATGGAGGGTACAAACAATGGCGTCGAACCGGAGCACACGTCCAAACCCATAGGCGGAAAAAAATTATCTGACATTTGAGCAAATGTCCATGCACATTATGAGCAAGAGGAGTCACCACACTACCTCGTGACTCGAAGGACTTTCTTCAAAGAAAAACAACTTGCACACTTCTGAGTCCAACACTAGATGGCAGGATTTTGCTAAGCATGTGTATCTACAGCCGCACGTCTTGAACATATTGTTTATAAACATGTAAACAAAGCAAAACACATATCGTAACCAAGAAATGCCCACTTTGCCTACTTCCCTTCGATTTTTCACAAATCAGAAGCCTAACTCCTCTCCAGAACATTCCCATTACACCAACCTTTCAAACCACTAAGGCTGCACTAATAAATGTACGTTCCTTAGTTAAGCACAACACAGAAACAGCTAATCTAATAGAGTCCCACAATCTAGACATGATCTTTATTACTGAAACCTGGGCAGATGATGCTTCTGACATTGAACTATCATTAGCCATCCCAGAGGGATACTCTATTATTAGGTCCGATAGGAAGGGAAAGAGAGGTGGTGGCCTGGCCATTATTTTCAGAAGTGAATTAAGGACAAAGGGCTCAGATCAGGGCAGCAACCCTGACTGTGAAACCCTCTTTTTTCAGTCGAACATCACAAAAAACTACACATTTAAAGGGCTTCTGATATATAGGCCACCCAGGGCAAAAACACCGCTGTTACAACTGATCAGCCCATTCCTTGAATCCAGTGTGGTAGGCCCCGATTTCTCCGTTTTGGGAGATTTTAACCTACATCTTGAAAAAAGCTCCAACACATCTACAGCTTCATTGTATGACGCAATGGCCAACTTGGCTATGGTTCAGATCGTCAATCAAAGTACCCATGCAGCCGGGCATACCCTTGACGGGATTTTTTCATCTAATCCCGACATTAAACTCCTAGACATCCTACCAGTTCCCTGGTCGGATCATAAGGCCATAATCTTTACGATAAATACTAGAGACACCCGAAATGCAGCTGTCATTTCTTCCAATAGAACATCTTATCTGGATTGGGCCAAACTAGACGCCACCAAACTAAATGAACAGCTCACCCTATCCATCCCTGAATTAGCACTGGACAGCAACATCGCAACACATCAAATATCTAGCTGGATAAAAACAGCTATTCATGATTTAGTACCTTTAAAAAAGATCACCTCCAGGCGAAAAACCCCCTCTCAGCCTTGGTTTTCGGATGCCCTAAAAACACAAAAACAACTCTGTAGAAGGGCGGAGAGAAGATGGAGGACCAATTATGATCCTCTGCTGAAAGAAGTTTATAAAACCTCCTTGGTCTCCTACAAAAAATTAATTCTAATTGAAAAAAGCAAATATTTTGTCATGAAAATTAACGAGGCAAAGAATTCCAGCAAAGAACTCTTTGCCACTGTGAAAAAACTGACAAAAATCGACAGCGATAAACAAGCAACAATAAGCACTGAATTTAGTAACACCTTGGGCCAATTCTTTGTAGACAAAGTGACCACTGTCTATGAATCCTTTAAACTGACGGATGAGGTCACACCTACACAGTTACATACTATTTGTGATAAGGTTTCACAACTCTCAGACCATAGTACAGATTTCCACTTTGTACCACCGTCAGTTGAACAAATTCTTCAAACCGTCAAGTCTATGAAATCAGGGAGCCTGACGGATCCCTGCCCTCCCAAGGTCATACATCTTTTTCCAGAGCTTATGAGTGAGCAATTAGGCAGTCTATTCTCTCACATAATAAATTCCCGCCAATACCCTGATCTCTGGAAAATTACCTCGGTACTACCTCTTCTGAAAAAACCAAATCTGGACCCACAAACTCCAGCAAACTACAGACCTATTGCAAGAATTCCTTTTTCAGCTAAAGTTTTTGAAAAAATATTAAATAAGCAATTGTCAACTTTCCTCTCTGACACCCATGCCCTAGACCATTCGCAATTTGGTTTCAGAGAGGGTCACGGGACTGAAACAGCACTAATTACTGCAGTTGAGGAACTTAGATACATCTTAGATGCCGGAGGAAAGGCCGCCTTGATCTTACTTGATCTCTCGGCGGCCTTCGACACGGTCAATCACGGCATTCTTCTTACCCGTCTAACTGAAGCTGGAGTGCACTCATCAGCTCGATCATTGCTTGCCTCCTATCTGTCTAATAGAACGTTTACAGTAGAGTTGGGGGAAGCAAAATCAAAATCTTTCAGCTCCCCATGTGGTGTGCCTCAGGGGTCCTCTTTGAGCCCCACTCTTTTTAATCTTTACGTTAAGCCCCTTGCTGCTATTATTAGAAATTGTGGATTTCTGCCAGTCTCTTACGCCGACGACACCCAAATAGTGGTGTCAATCAAAAATAACATCAGGGACACAGCAGAAAAATTTCAAGAGTGCATGACTCAAATTAACCTATGGATGCAGAGGAATTGTCTAAAACTGAACGGAGACAAAAGTGAAGTCATGATGCTAGGCACGGACATGGAAATCTTGTCCCCGGATTGGTGGCCGAATAACCTAGGCGAGTGCCCACGTCCAGTAAACAAACTGAAAAATCTTGGCTTTATACTGGACAATAAGCTCACGTTTGATGCCCAGACAAATAAACTTGCATCTACTATGTGGTACATTCTGAAAGTAATCAGGAAACTCTTGCCTTTTATTCCCCTAGCTTCCCGCAAAACGGTGGTAACTGCCCTGGCCTTATCAAGGCTTGATTACGGGAATGCTCTATTTGCTGGGATCCAGGCTCAACACTTGGCTAAACTTCAACGCCTGCAGAATGCTGCGGCAAGATTAATCCTTGATATCCCCAGATCTGAGCCAGTCACACATAAATTAAAATCCTTACATTGGCTACCAATAGACAAAAGAATAAAATTTAAATCTGTCTGCCTGACATACAAGGCCTTGCAAGGGACCGGATCTAAGTTTTTGATAGACCACCTACAACTGTACGAGCCCCCTAGGACCCTTCGTTCAAGTCAATCTAAACTCATTCAGACAGCAAGATACAAGCAGGTCAGATGGGGGGGGAGAAGCTTTCTGTTACATGCAGCAAGGGCGTGGAATCTCCTTCCTATCACTATCAAAAACAGCCCCTCTATCCTATCTTTCAGGAAAGAGGTAAAAACCTGGCTGTTCTCTTCCTTCTAGACCAGACCGCTTTCTTTTTCACCAGGTAGTCATTGTCTCTGCTCAGCGCCAAGACGCCTATGGGCACACGTGCGCTTTATACATTTTTAATCAAATCAAATCACATTTACATACTCACAACAAATAAACATGTAAACATATGTATATTTATATTATTTTTCAGTAAGCTCAAGAGCATAAAGATCCAAGAGTCATTTTCTTCATCTTTCACTGAAGAAAATGGGCCAACGTATGTTTCACTGAGTCAGTATGTCAAGAAATAGCCAGTTCAATCAAAAATGTAAAGAAAACATTCAATATGCCTTTTTATATGCCGATTAAAAAGAAATAGCTCGCCTCTCTTCAGCGCTGTGTAGATTTTTTTCCAGCGAACACTTTTTTGTCTAAAAGACAGACACCACATACCCCAAAAGAAGTGATGGGTAGTATTCAATCAAGAACATACGATCCCCATCAAATCAAATGAAGAGAACCCTTCCAGCATCCAACCACGTCCCACTTGAACACTTTGCGTGTTCAGCTCTCCAACTACACCCTCAACTCTGCATCCCACATGTCCACCAGCACAACACGTAAATATCAAGGGGGAGGGAATGAGAAGCAGTGATCCATCCGGCTTCCAATGGTAGTACAAATAATCAAGTTAAGAGAGAATGGATCACTTGTCCTGTCAAATCAGGGTCTTTAGTATTGGGAAACTGTATAGAAAACCCTCATATGAGTACACAGGTCGGGGGCGGTGTATCTTGGTTCTCCGCCTTCGTGTACTGTCACAGCATCTTCATTGGGTTTCTTTTGTTTGTATGCTGTTCTCCACCTGGAGGTAGACCAACTGATTTTACAGTAGTGTCCAGGTATCAAAAAGAGGGATGTGCGAAGTGCTAATAAGTGGTGAAGTTAAAATTCCCTACTGCACTCAAAAAAAACAATTTTTTTTATTGAAGATACGAGTGAAGTGGGAAATTAAAATAGAATTGATGTTGTAAAACGAAGTTACTGGTCTATTGCATCAGTGAATAAGGTCAACATGTTTCAGCCTTCTCGCTCATTCTTAAGGCTTTCGTCAGGACCAAGGTGTGAAGGGGGCGCGTTCTGCCGCCTTTTCTGAGTGATCAGGTAGTCACTTATATGTTAGTTCGTTGAAAGAGTTATTGCCTCTGTAATTGAATTGAAATTATATATGTATTATAATCATCGCTATGCCCTCTAATCATTGTTAATAGTATAGTGACCATTTGTCCTACATAATTTAGTTAAGCTATGACAGTAATAACATAGTTTGCTAGTTGTCGTGCTATCAGATAAACAATTCGACAGGGAACTTGGCGCGCTAATTCATTCAGAGCAATATTGGGGAGGCTAGCTTCAGAGCCGTTAGAGGAGGGATGTTATTGGAGTTTTCTCAAATGCGGGTTACAGGCATGATTACGGTAGCGCTTTGTTAGCTAGGTGAAGAAACTATGCGTGTATGCAGGGATTTCAAATCCGGCAAAAAACGTTAGTTCACTTTAATTTAGTGTAATAGGCGAGCATGCGAATGTCAAGTGCGTGTCATCCAGCCTATAGTTAAGAAAGTTTATCGGCATCAATTAAAAGTACAGTTGCGCATTGTCATATCGGTGGAAAATATGTGCGCGTTTGTCGTGCTGGACAAAACGGCCAACTATGCCGTGAGAGCCGCTGCTGTTAGTTTAATCGAGTTCGCGTCATTCAGCCTCAATTACCAGCACAACACATCAATCCTACATTCTCCTGAGTGATAATCCCAAGTAGATGTCACCCAGACACTGGAACATGAAACCTACAACAAGACTGCACCGGCACGTGAAAACTACCTGACCCCAGAAAAGAACCAGTGACACAACCAGTGAGGAGAGCAAAGTCACTGCATTCTGTGGCATGGTGGAGTCCCTTTCACCAAGAAGCAACTATCAAGGAAAGGTGGAAGGCAGGGGACAGGCACCTTCTCTGACCCAGGTGCCCACGGTTCCCAGGATTGAGTACCTTGAAGCATGAGCCTACTTCCCAATGGAAGGATGTTTGAAAGGAAAGGGAAAAAAACCCACATTTTCTATGAACATTCCTTCCTATCAAATTTGATCTTACTCTTGCAAAACCCATGCAATGGTGTCATGGTCTCTCTAACAGGGAACCCGCACCAACAACTGCACTCTAACCGCAGACACACCAGATGCATTTACTAACTGCAGACAGAAGCACTAGGACAAGGAGACCCTGCAAAGCAGACAAGGAAACAAAAATATTGAGCAGAAAGATGTGTTCACAGGAACACGGAACAAATACACTCATTGGTACATAGAACATGCACACACTTGTGAATGGATAGGGATTACACCAACAGAGGTAAGAGTACAGTGGTATAGGTGTTAAGAAGAAACTTGCACGAGAACAGAAAAGAGACACACACTTGCAGAAGAGGAGTTGCATACTAAGAAAGAGGCCCAATAATGGACAAGGGAGAAAGGACAGGGAGACGGATTGGGGAGTGTGTGATTGATTGGCATGTTTAGTGCACTGTGAGTACATGCGGTAATAGACTGAAAGTGTGTAGTGTTTTTATGTGTGCATTGTACTTTTATTACTGCACAGTCTTCCAGATGGATAAGCATTTTTAGTAAAAACGTGTGGATCTATGCATTCCTTCGAAAATAACTTAACGCAATAGTAATAAATTAATTTTTTCTACAGCTCTTTGTACCACGTTTCTTGTGTTTCTAAGTGCAGTAAATAACAGGTCTCAACATTACACAAATAAATTGTACTAACTTACCGAACTCAGCAAGATTGAAGCATTTTTCCATTGTTTTCCTCACTATTTCGTTAATGTAATGAGAATTATGGTTGGGCAAATGTTTGACAAGAAACTGAAATCATCTATTTCCAAATTCAGAATTTTTTCAGGATTTATCCTTGATTCCAGCTAGTTTCCTACTAGGAGCAAGCAAGTAGAAACCGGAAGGGGGGGGGGGGGGGGGGGGGGGGGGGGAACTACCAGCAACAAATGTGTCTTACTAATAGTAAAAAGAAATACATTTAAAAACAAAAACACAAATCTCCCTATTTCACCTGCTTTAGTATGCTCAAACAAGGGCGCTTACAACAAAACGTTTGAAATCCTTTGAGTAAAAAAACATATACCTAGTCTCTTTACATAAACTGCTGGTAGTCAACACTTGACTTTCGACCTTCTTCAAATCCTCCCACACATTTCAAATGAAAAAGACGCTCACAATACTTTGTTACTTAATTCGCATCCACTGCCCGAGTGTTCCATGAGAAGTGCTCACGTTCAGTATTTAAAGTTAAAAAAAGCGTCACGGATACATTGCGAACCAAGCACTGGCAACTCTGGTAGAAAATGCTATTTTATGGGCATCATGCTCTTTATCACATTAGAGTCTCGTGTGATTAGAGCTTACCCTGATGGTTTTGCCAATGCCGGGTAAAAAGTAGCAACAAGCATTGGCATAGCCAATAGGTCTCGCCTTTGGGACCTTATAAGTGTTTAGCCATGCAATAGTTGCATAACTAAATACTTATAAGGTCCCAAAAGCGAAACCTATTGGATATGCTAAGCGGCCGCGAAAGTGAAAGTGATCGCGGTCAAGCGCGGAGCGTGCGCACATGCACTGTAGCTCTAGGCTGGTAGCACTTTTTGGAGCCCTCTCAATAAGTCTCGCGGCTAGACCTAAAAAGGGAGTGCATTTTGTATCGGATGCATACAGGAGTTAAAGAATTGAACGTGAACAACAGCACGATGACCGAGTGTACTTTTCAAATGTAAAAAGTACCTGATGTATTTCAATGCAAAAACTCTCTAGAAGGTACAATGATGTAGGGGAGAGGAGTTGGCCTAACGGCTAGGGCGCTCGGCCTCGGACCTGGGGGACTAGGTACGAGTCTCAGTAATGACGCTGAACATCCTGCGATTCTAGACAAATCACTTAATCTCCTCGTGCCTAACAAAGAATGAATGTGTGTCCTAATGTAACGTAACTGGTGCTATGTAAAGTGCTCTGATACCCGACTGGATTCGGGTCAAGTTCGCGCTATATAAAAAACTCTGCAATATAACAAACAGCTAATATCGCGAAGTGAGAGAGGAACATTCCTCTGGGTGGAGCCAAAGCTCATTATATGCATATTTCCAAGAATTAGGACCTCATTGTGAGTCAGGACTGTCGAACACGAGGTTGTGGCCCGACCATCGTGACCTCGGCGGTCCAACTGCCGTATTACGAGTGCGGTTGTCGGACCGCAACCAGCCCGTTACAACACCGCTGGCACTACTAGGATCCTGGATTCTGCGGTGCTGAGGGCGTGTAAAATGAGGAGGAATGGAAGCGGTGCCGACCCCGGCATCGCTGTCCAAATTAGGAGTTGCCCTTACGGAAGCCTGTTCATGGCGGTGATCCTGCCATGAAAAAGCTGGCGGAAAGGCAAGGAGAGAGCCCCAACCAGGGCCCCCGGACGTCGCAGCTCATTGTGAAACGTGGCTGGGGGCACATGGTGTGCCCCCCATGTCTGTATTGCCATGGCTGCACTGTGAGCCATGCACTACAAGGTGCATGCCAACAGTGCGCACACAACAGTGCAGGCGCTGCTGTGCGGCTCCATTAGCTTCAGGCTCACTCAATGAGCCGAAGCATGCAGACTCCGCAAGACCGCAGCTGGCACACCGCCGGCCCCGCAGTCATTTCATTACACAGCAGTCGAAAGAACGCCAGTGCTGCGGTCTTCAGATGAACACAGGATAGGCTGTCAGGCCACCCATGTCGTAACGAGGACCTTAGTGACAATATGACATGGCAACAGCTGAACTGCCCGGCATTTCAGACCAAAAAAAGGGGGATAATTAGCGGTTCTGTAATTTCAGCTGTTCAATGCGTAACATACATGCTGGGTGGAATTTCACCCTTAAGTGCCTTTTAATTGGCAAGAGTACCAAAATAGTGGGTGAATAAGTGTGGATTCCAACACTGGAGAAATTAAGATCCAGGGGCAGGTGTTATACCTTCAAACTTGTTAGTTACCCACCCCTGAGGATCTCAGACTAGATTCAACACCCCTGGGGTCACATCAAGACTACAGCTAGAGGTGACAAATTCAGAAGTGCTTAAAGGCTATTATGGCCAAATGAACACTGACACTGACGCAGAGGATCTCGAGTCACCAGGGCGCATTGTGAAAAGGAGGATAATTCTACAATGCCTCTCATCAATGTGATCAATATCCAGCGAGTGTGGAAATGCATTAAACTTTCACAACGGATTAACATGTGTTTCATGAAGTAAGCCCTCAACTACTAAACATAGGAAACAAATTCATAAAAAGATGGGTTTTCCTCAGGGATTATTTGCTTAACTTTATCGGCAGTGCTGTGCCTAGTCTGAGAGAAGCACCTCGGAAAAACAATAGGTAATTGAACAATTCTGTAAAATGGTAATTCATGATCAGCTTTTTTACAAAAAATATCCACTTTTCAAAAGTCTTACTGCATATAAGCTTGTCTTGGGTGAAGGACTGATTTTACGAGAGAGGATTTCAGCACCACATAAATGTCACTTGGCACTTGCCTTCAGGAATATGGGAATCAGTGTTGTTCTTGGCCTTTTCAGTGAGCAACAGATGGGAACGTGTTAGAGCAGAAACACTACTAGCTAAAAGCTTACAAAAAAAGAAGAAAAAAAAGAAACAAAATAGATTTTCTTTCTAGGCAGGCAAATAAAGCGGTCAATGATTCCCCAGGGTGGTGCACAACACGAACATATTTAAGGGTTTATTACAGGATCAATGGCACACCACTATTAAAATTCTTTTGCACTTGCATTTCTCAATGCAAGAGAAGAAGTACTTAACACAAGATTCATAAGAGGGCGTTGATTTACATTCGTTTCCAAGGCAGGATCATAAATATTTCACAATGTATGTTCAGCTGAAACATCCAAGTAAATGTTTGGCAACTAGCCCTTACCCATTCGGCTACAAGGTACTCACCCTAGCAAATCTGGCCGCGCTGCCATACTAACTGGCGTGTCAGGAAAAATGCACCATCAGTAGGGAAGAAATGGGGCAGGACAAACACACTGCTGTCAAAGATACTATCAAACCTTGGTATTGATTGTAAGAGCATTTAAAAAGCGATTACTATGGCTTCAGAACCTCAATATTCATACTGCTGAAGTCCTTACTGTGTATGTAGTGTTTCGATACTGGGAGGGGCGATTTTGAAAGCTGTAAACCTAATTAATGCGGAATAGCAAACTGTTTTTGCAAATTCTTGCATATCTACCAGAGATACCACACTGTACATGGCATATGAATCCGTGCACTATAAATATAACAAAACCAGCATGTATTACATACACACTGGATCTCAGCAAACTGAACTGCCTCAGGGCACTTGTAGACGTGGAGGAGTAGGTTGCCTAAGGGGTTCAGAAAGATGATGTTATCGTTTTCTAAAAGTAAAGTGGTTGGCTTTATTGGCCATGATCATTCTATAGCCCAGGTTCCCTGGGCTACAGGGCAAAATAATATCAGAGCCCCTGGACTCCATTACCTGCTGCATAATTTGAAGACTTTAAAAAATAAAATGTGTTTCTAGCTCAAAGTAGACACTTGCACAATATGACATGTATTACATTGTTCTGCAGAGCAGCTTTTAATGTAAAGGGAGGCCACCTCAATGGTGCAACCCTGAGCACATAATTTGGTACTCTACCACCGCATAATCCCAGTGGCCCTGTGTAAGATCTTCTCATCACATCATACGGCATAAAACGGCAACAATTCATAACCTAAATTTCCACAGAAACTGGACTGAAGCAAGGCTGCTAATTAGCCCCGTTACTTTTTTCTTTGTACGTAGCTGATTTACCCGAATGTTCTTCTCTCCTAGAAGGAGATGCGCCGTCCTTTTGCATGCCGTATGTATGCAGACGATATTGCAATCATGGACCTGACTCCTAATGTCAGGCCAGTAATCGGACGCCATTTTGGTTAGCCCTCTAGCAGCTGGGGATACTTAAGCCAGGATGATGCAAGCGCGCATCGTAATAGATGGTACTACTAGCGCTTACGCTGTATGCTGAAGCTGAACTCGTTTTTGCTTACTCTTACTGATATTGCGGCTCCCTGCCCTCTTATAGTAACTAGGGTAGGTAATTGCGCGCATTACTCGCTTTGGTTTTAAAATATATTTGTAAATCTCTTTTAGTTGTTATTTTAAATAAAGCTTACTGCCCACTCACCTGCAATTAAAACTGGAAAACACACCTCGCTACTTAGCGAGCTACACTAGAACCTCTTCAGGTTAGGACAGTAATCGGGCGCCATTTTGGTTAGCGCTCTAGTAGCTGGGGATACTTAAGCCAGGATGATGCAAGCGCGCAGCGAGCGCACGCAACAGGCGCGCGCAGCAAGCACGCCGATGGCACGCAGGAGGCACGCCAGAGGCAAGCCAGTCTGCGCCAGTTCGCCGCCAGGACCCCTGGTAGGTTGCCATTATCAACATTACATATCCTAAATATACCCCGCAGATATTCGCGTGACTCTTTATTAGATCTTAAGCCTGCCCCCTGCAAACTATCCTTTCACCTATACCGCGTATTAGAGGGCCCTTTTTCTTGCCGAGCTTGTAGATTTCAGACCACTGAGTGTCTCTGTCCCTCTTTGATTACTATCTGACAGCTTAATTTTAAAGATCCATCTCACTCTCTAAAGAATCTCTTTCCCAATCTAACACCTCCCCTAGGGAAAAATATCGAGTGGAAATGTTTTTGGGCTAATGTTTGGTCTCTCCCTAAGCATGCTACAGAAATATGGGATATCCTGACTGATCTAAAATCCGAGATGTCCTTCATTACTGAGACCTGGATTAAACCATCCTCCACTCCTGCCATTGCTTTGGCCATTCCGGAGGGCTATCGTATTTCGATATTTGATAGAACAGGCAGAGTGGGCGGGGGTATAGCTATAACTTATAAAGAAGCCCTAGCAATTACCATTCTAGATCAAATGGGCACAGAGGCGTTTGAATGCCTCGTATTTAGATTAGATCTTTCTACACGCTGTAGCTGGAAAGGTGCTTTGGTATATAGCCTACCTGGCCCGACACTAGATTTTACCAGCCAATTGCAAGATTTTATCTCTCCTCATATAATTGCTACTCGTAAATTTCTTCTGCTAGATTTTAATATCCATAGCGAAGATGCCCTGAACCAGGATGCAAGGCTATGTTTGCAAGATCTGGCTGCCTCTGGATTAGTTAAAATTAACTCTGCTGCTACTCATGTAGCTGGCCACAGTCTGGATCTCATTTTGACCAATTCCCAGGATATCAAATGTGGTGACACCTACCCGCTTACTTGGACTGATCATTCACTAATAAATTTTCAATTTATTAGCCCTACTAACTGTATTTCTGCTGCATCCACAACCCCAGCCACTCGCCAGTTTAGACCATGGCATAAATTGACCTGTGATCATCTTTCTTCGCTATTTTCTTCCTGGGACAGGGAAACCATGTTCTACAATGTCGATCAACAACTCGACCTTTTTAACTCTCTTATCTCAAATGTGCTTGATAAGATGGTCCCTATGAAGCTTCTCACTCATCCTCTAAAATGTACCCCCACTGATTGGTACTCTTCTGCTTTACGAGAGGAAAAAAGCTCTTGTAAGAAGCTAGAACGTTTATGGCGACTCTCGCACAATGAGCAAGATAAAACTAATTATAAGACTGCAATATCTAACTATCGCAATAACATTAAAAAGGCTCGCAAATAGCATATTGCGTCCGCATTAGATCAAGCAGGAAATAATTCTAGAATGCTCTTTCAAATCGTGAAGGATTTTACTAATCCTAAATCTTGTGAGACCAGAGACATCTCCTCCCAAACTCTATGTGACAATATTTCTTCCTCCTTTATCCAGAAAATTGAAAATATCTATCAAAAAATGATTTCATCTTACACCTCCTTTCCTGTCTCTATTGTCGATCTATCAAATTATACTAGTGAAGACTCTCAATTATGCACCTTTCCTAATGTTACTATCATAGAAGTATCATCTTTACTGGAATGTACTAAATCTGGCTCCCCTCTTGACATTATTCCAGCTAAAGTCGCATCTAAACTTTCGGCTCAACTTGCTTTACCCATATGTTCCATTATCAATAGCTCTCTAAATTCCGGTAGTCTCCCGCAAGAATGGAAACATGCCCAAATTATTCCTATTCGAAAAAATCTAACAACTCATCCGTCTGAGTTGACCAATTACCGCCCCATTTCTTTGCTTCCTCTATAGAGCAAGCTCATAGAAAAACACATTAATAGACACCTATCGGCGTTTATGGAGTCCACTCATGCACTTGATATTTCTCAAATCAGGTTTTCGAGCTAAGCATAGCACGGAGACTGCCTTAGTGGAAGTAACGGACAATATCAGGATGGCTCTGAATAACGGTCAAGCAGCACTTTTGGTGCTGCTTGACCTTTCAGCAGCGTTCGATACCATTTCTCATCAAATCCTGCTGTCCAGACTGCAGGGGCTTGGAATTAAAGGACTTGCACTGAAGTGGTTGGCAGATTTTCTGACAAACAGAACTCAGGCAGTCACTATGGGCTTCTATAAATCTGCTCCCTGTCAAGTTACCAGGGGTGTCCCCCAGGGCTCATGTTTGAGCCCTACTCTTTTCAACATCTATGTGACCCCACTGGCGAAACTTATGAGAAATCTGGGGTTTAGTCCCATTTCTTACGCGGATGATACCCAACTCATCCTCACCTTTGATAAAAAAAGATCAGACACACAACATATTTTCTCCAAAGGTATGATGGCTATTGCCTCTTGGATGCAAAGCAATTTCCTCCAATTAAACTCCGAAAAATCTGAGATTATGTTGTTTGGAGGTGCTGCCATCTGCTGGTCGCCAAACCGGTGGCCTGAGGAGTTGGGTAAAGCCCCGATTCCAAAAGAGGAGATAAAACATCTAGGCATCAAACTGGATCAAAAACTTACCTTAGATGCCCATGTCAATTCAACTGTTGGCACTTGTTATCATGTTTTGAGCCTGCTTAAGAGAATCTTTCCTTTGCTTCCTATCTCTACTAGGAAGACTGATTCAGGCCCCGATTATGAGCAGAATCGATTATTGTAATGCTCTGCTTCTTTCTACGCACGTAGCCTCTTTAGGAAAATTGCAGGTCATACAAAATACGGCAGCCCGTCTCGTGACGGGTTTACCGCCTAGGACTCCTTCTCTGCCTGTGCTACTAAAGCTTCATTGGCTTCCAGTGAAAAAAAGAGTGGAATTTAAGATAGGATGTATGACCTTTAAGGCCTTAAATAAGCTTAGTCCTTCCTATCTTGCCAGGAAATGTAATACCTATACTCCTGTATGCTCTCTTAGATCTGGATCTAAAAGATTACTTTCTATTCCTAGAATTAAAAAGTCGCGCACCGGAGGCAAAGCTTTTTCTTACCTTGCCCCGAGTTTCTGGAAGGGCCTTCCACAATATCTCCGCAATGATATGACCATTCTCCAGTTCAGAAAGCTTTTGAAAACATATCTCTTCTAACTCGTTTGCCATGGTTGTTTATTTGTTACAAGCGCAGAGATACCCCTCGGGGTGATTCAGCGCTATATAAAATTATAAATAATAATAAGAATAATAATGGGTTGAATAAAAAGATGATATCTTTACAGAAATATATGATGGCACGGTACCTAAAGATAAAGGTTTCTAAAAGTAAAGTCCTGATTATGAAATGTATTAGAAATAGAAAATTATGTAATTTTAACTGGCGAATTGGTTCCGGAAAATTGATGGTAGATTCTTTTCTTTATTTGGGGAAAGTAATAACGGGTAATACAAACAATAAGCAACATATTGAACATAGTTAGTCTAAAGCTGTAACACACGCAAATGGTTTACCCATATTTAAAAGTGCAATGGGTCGAAGACATTTTTTTACATTTGCTTACTGTTTTTAAAGCAAAAATTCCTCCCACTCTGCTATTGAAACTATCCCAGTAACGGTCTGGAGTTTTTTAGATAAAATTGAAGGCCAGAATTAACGTAAATTATTTAATTTGAATACCTCGTTCCCAATATCGGCTAATAGACTGGAATTTGGTTTGATAGGTTCATTCACTAAAGGCTTAGCTAGTATATTACGTTGGTGATACCAGCTAAAGAATAGTGAGTTACACATATTAATGGGTTTCATGTGTAAGGAAATTTTTGACGGACCCACTGATAAATACTTCTTTTCACTTGACTTCTCCTTGGCATTGAATTATTTTAGCATAAAGGAGGAGTCAGTGAACTCCCTCTCGCTTTTAAAATGTAAATCTTCTTTTAAAAACATAAGTTGTATGGTTAGTTTTCATAGAGATGGTAAGTTTTGCAGATCAAAAGAAAGGTTGAAAATAATAGCAATGTCAAATACACCGAGAATCCCTCAGAGATGTTTATCTTGGAATTTAGTACATGGTGTTGGATGTTTGCTTACATTATCTCATATGAACCGTTTGCCATTAAATGATCTACTGGCTAATTGGTATCCTGCCACTAAATTGGAAAAAATTGTGCTTTTGTAATCTGGGCATTCAGAATGTCGATCATATTCTGTTTGTTTGCCCAGCTTTAGCTGAGTTTCGTTACCGATGGCTTCAATCTATGTTTTTGCAAAATTGCATCAAGAATGTATCATCAGCTAGTGAATTCCTTCTTTTTCCCAAAAATGAAATAGTGTGTATACAATTATTATTATTTTTTTTTTAAGGAGTTTAGGAATCTATTTCAGTCTTCACTACCTTTATTTATGCTGGTCCCTAT
This sequence comes from Triturus cristatus, assembly GCF_964204655.1. NCBI lineage: Eukaryota > Metazoa > Chordata > Amphibia > Caudata > Salamandridae > Triturus > Triturus cristatus. Next base: position 406,090,891 of record NC_140593.1, read on the forward strand.
TTTAAATTGTTGTTTTTAACTGCTGCTGCTCAGGGAGAATGAAAATCTTAATTATAAATTTGCTAATTTTTTCCTTGGAGCTCCGTCTGGCTTACACATTTCTGCTGCTACACGATGCAATTTCTCTAAAAATTGGTCCTATTTTAAAGCTGATATTGTATACTATCGTAATGTTTACACATGTTTCTGCTGCTATTTAAATGCACTTTGCACAGAATAGGATATCTTGCTGGTATTCGTCATTGCCAGGGAAAAAGTTGTTAGTCACAAATGTTTCAGTTATCTCATTAGAACCTGTTTTGTTTACAATTCTTTGCTGCTGCACATTGCACTTTATGTTTTTTGATTTACTGTGAAGTCGATATTGTATTGTATTCCATTACCTACAAAATTGCATATGTATTTAAATGTATGTCCTTTGTCGATTAATGAATAACCTTCTGGCTATCCGGTGCTACTGATTGTTCCTATTTGCTCGTAGACCTTCTATTTTTCTGTGTTATAGAAACTTGAGAATTGGCCATGAAGGAGAACGTTTCTTGATGATGGGCTTTTTTGAATTTAATACTGCCATTGCTATATAGTTATAAATTCTGTGTCAGCGAACTTTGAAACAATTACGCTGGAATTTAATTTAATATCTTATTCTATTTTCGAAGGCAATAAACTGAGTTTGTATTTCAATGTGTATTTATATAATAATTGTGAGTATTTTTTAGGTGGCCCTCATTGGAGAACCAAATTCTTGATAAAATTGAATTGAATAGCATTCTAACCACTATACATAACAATGCCAGCTTGCTGAACTTCAGCCTCAGACGCATATTCCTAAAGTCCATAATGCAAAATTAAGAGGCGGGATTCATCAGACATGCACCGGAAAGGTCCATAGATATCTTGTGTTTTGGCAGACATGTTTTGGGGCCTTCTTGTTTCCTATAGTTTGAAAATGGACCGCGACTGTGGCACTAGCATAATCAAGGAGCTAGCTTAGTAGTTTTTCCTACTGTGCCAATCTGGAACACTTGAGAGCAGAAGAATTGAGATTTCTGACAGGCCGGCCAAACACTGGTTTCTGTAGTCAAGCCAGTCATTTAGGCTATGACCCACTAACACTAGGTGGCCCTTAAGGGGGTGAAAAGGAAGTAAGTGGAGTCCATGTTAGAGGTGCAAATGATGGGCCCGATCTATATATCAAGGGTCATTTAGTAGAAGCTCCTAGGCTTATGTTCTTGGTGGAGGGCCAATTGACTGGCCTAAGATGAGTGGCAAGTTTAGAATAGAAGGTTGAAGTCGTCTTTGCCATAGTTCAAGAAACATTTTTAGGTTAAAAAGTTAAATGTGTAGCATCCAAACATGACAGGAAGGAAGGAAAGGAGGCACCACAGTGGCCAAAATATTAAATCAATGCCAGCATGAAAAAAAGTTTCACATTTATAAAATGCCAACAATATCCTGCAAAGCAGCAAGAGGAGTGTTCCAGATAGTCTGCTCCAATAAAGTGGCATCACATTGGGAATAGAAAATGAAATCTTAGGACTATATTAGCTTTAACTATTTTAGGTAATGTGTTCACTCGACCATTGCTGCCTCCAAACAGGATAGAAATTTGTATCAGTGAAAAACGAGGACCAAGGCTTGGTAGAGCAGCGAGCTGATGGAAAACAAGAAAACAAAACAGGAACAGATGGTGCAAAGCTGGATAGAAGAATTGCATAATTATGCAAAGCCTTTGATGGTATTTATAGCTCAATTTGAAACAGTTTTCCTGTTTAAGGGAATAGGTTTCTAATGTGAGAAATGCAGAAGAGCAGATTTTTAGGAGAATAGCAAATGTACTACTCTGAGGTTGCGAAACTAGGTGGAATTATTAGGTTGCACCACCCCCCACATACCAAATTAATGCAATCCATCTCTCGCACAATTGGTATGTAAAATAACAGATGCTTTGCAGATTTCAGTCACAGGATTAGTATCTCACCCACTCCATGAAATAAAGAAGGGGTAGTCATGCAAATAATAACACATTTCAAATATACGAGCCAGATGTTTGTCTTCCAAAGGTGAGAATCCTCGATGTAAGATCAGATCAACCTTGAAAAAGTCATGTCAAATATTTCTTCAAGAGAACCAACTAGTTTTCAAATATTCCCTTGCCCGATATGATTATTTCCAAGCACCTTCATCTCCATTTCAGTCAGAGTCAAAAGACATTTCCATATGATAGTAATTTACTGTAATTTAGGGAGGGCTAAATGTTATACTTTCCTTCAGAAAACGCAAAGACTTTCCACCAGCAAAGTTTTTCCATCAATTAAGTTAAAGCATTTACCTACTACATGTCAAAATATATGTGACATTATCTGGGACATCACAAAGCCTACTGTTGTTCATATTGGTATTTGGTGGAACAAAGGTGTGTGTTTGTTGAACTCATCTGGTAAACAAAGGCTTATGGCTCCTTGAACAGCCCATCAAGCTGATGTGATGGACTTTAGTCCGCCAGCCAGTCGACATTAGGGCTGAGTGAAACTAGTTTAGAAACCGTAACTTAATCTCTTTCTTAGTTTGTAATTGAAAGTATGCATAGGCTGTCTCAGACTCTTCATCAGAAACGAAATAGCTACTTACCTGTAGTGGTGTTACAGCTTGAAGAATTTTCCGGATTCACACGCTGTGATTTACTCTGCCATCTAGTATATTATGCCATCTTGTATATTAGCCATTCTTCTCTTTCCTCTTTTTTAGGTCACGCCTGAGTCAGCGAATGCGCTGCGCTGCGAGACATTTAGTAAGCGGGTTTTTAAAGTGCTACAGAAGGTTTTTGCCGGCCACCAGCTGGCGGTTACGTGCACAATGGCGAGTAGAGGCGCCATATGGCTTTCCAATCTCGTCATGGTGCGCGCACACCACTCGCCAGCCTACTGTCACTTTTCCCATCGCGCGCGGGCGCGCACCACTCGCATCCACTTTTTGCTCGCGCTTCTTGTTATTAATTCATTAGCTTTTGGTCTGAATGCATGTGCATTAGCCGTGAGTAAATAGGTGCTAATTCCCTGAGGATAGCACATAGCAGACCATAATCCGTAAAAGTGTATTGATTCCTCTTTTTTTCAGTTTAACTGGGTCAAATATATCTTTATTTGGGCGTGTTCCTGTTCGCACCGATGCTGTGCTTTGTAAGGGGTGTCTGCCCTCCCCCTCGCGCCCGCTCGCTGCGAGAGCACGAGCTTCCTAGTGCCAGCATGTGGTGTGTCTGCCCTCCCCCTCGTGCCCTCTCGCTGCGAGAGCACGAGCTTCCCAGCGCCAGCAAGTAACCAGAGGTATCTGTAGGGCTGGGTCCACCTTCAGCCCAGCCCTCCTCCCTCCTTGAACACCCCCTTGTCCTCAGCCCACCCACCCGCCTGCTCTACGTTCCTCTCTTTCTGTGCTGCGGACAGAAGATCCCGCTCCTAATCTGCGGAAAGGTAAGTCCCTGGTGAATCTATCTCTCGTCTCCTGTCTTTCTTCCCTTTCTTTCCAGCAGCCCACCTCTGGTGCTCACTTTCTTCTGTCTTTCTAACACTCTGCCCCCATTCTCAGTTTTTTGCCTGGGGCACAACTCTTCCAGTTACCCGCAAGGCGCTCTTTTCTCCTTACATAGCCCCTTAAAGGCAGCAGACCAGCAGCCCTCCTTTCATACAGTTACTCTCCCCTCCTTTATACTATTTGTCTTTCCCTGTGCAGTTGCGCCTTTATTTTAACCCTCCTCCCCTTTCTGTTCTCTTGTTGTCCTCCCGTGCCATTTCTTGGGCTCCATCTTTTTCATTCTGCCTTCAATTCTTCTATGGTTGCAAAAGAGCCCCTTCTCCTGCCGCACTCAGTTGTTTGGGGAATGGGGTCCCCTGAACCCGCAACTTACTCCAGAAGTCTGGCGCTCACTCCTAGTCTGTGTGCCCCGGAGTACCACTAACCCCAGCGAGCCCGCATCTTTCCGGGTGACCCTGCTGGCTTATCACAAAGGGGATAAGAGCCCCCCTCAACATAGGAGCTCCCATGCAGTTCCTTCCGCCACGCAGGGCGCACCTCATTTCAAGAATAAATAAACAAAATAAACACCTCGGGGAAAATGTACTGTTATTTTACTCAACGCAGTAACCAAAGTTGTTCTGTTCCGTTGCGTGAAAGGGCAAGAGGGGACAGCTAAAAAAGAGCCATCCAAAGCCGGAGTCAAGCCTATTCCGCCCATAATGTTACTTTTTACTCCATTGCAATAACCCAAGCCTCACATGAAAGACCCACCTCTATAATGACAGCAATTTTTGAATGAAAGAAACTCGCATTTTTTTGTGCACACAGTATATTTCAAACTAACGTATATTTAAACAAGCAGAGCCAATAAAGAATGGTTCAGCTGGTTAAATAAATTTAAAGCAAGCATTGGCATAGCCAATAGGTCTCGCTTTTGGGACCTTATAAGTATTTCGTTTTGCAGCACAATATCCTTGGTGCAACAACATCAGCTGTTGTATGGCTAAACCTTGTACCGTATAAGTGTTTAGCCATGCAATAGTCGATGTTGTTGCACCAAGGATATTGTGCTGTATAAGTAAATACTTATAAGGTCCCAAAAGCTAGACCTATTGGCTATGCCAATGCTTGTTTGTTGTTGTTGGGCGTCGACTGTCTCCACCTTTGGTGCCTAGTCCAACCTCTACTGATGTCCGACGCCTCTTCCCAGAAGCCTTCTTGTGTCGTGGCAATCTTCGGATTCTTTTTTCCCCCCACGACCATCTGTCTTTTCTATGTTTCGTGGTCTTCCTCTTGTCAGCATATTATTTAAGTCCCTTGTTAACTTCTGCTCGCCTCATTTCCTGGGTGAAGCTGCAAAACTACTCTACAGGTAAGTAGACATTTCGTTTTGCAGCATAAATCTTTTCTTTTTTTAGTGTGGGTGACAAATTTTCCATGTTTATGGAAAACCCCAGTCTGAGGAGTCATCACTGTTTTTATGCAGTTCCTGCACTTATGAAATGAGTTTGCCTTTACCAGCTGGTCGTCTAGGTAAGGGTACGCGTGTATTCCTTGCCTTCTCGGGTGAGCCGCAACTGCTGCTAAACATTTCATAAACCCTCTGGGTGCTGATTTTGTTTCAAATGGCAGCACTCGAATAGGTAGTGTGGACTGTCTATAACGAAGCATGAGAATTATTTTTGTGCTTGTGGTTCATTGGGATGTGTAGAAATACATCTTTTAGGTCTATGTTTGCCACAGAGACTCCCTGCTGAGGCTGCGGAATGAAAACTTGCAGCGTTGTCATTTTGAATTTCCGTGTCTTTATGAACTTGTTAAAGAAACGGAGGTCTACTATAGGCCGGAGCAACCCGTCTTGTTTTTGTATTGGAAGTATGTTGAGTAGTTTCCCAGATTGATCTGCTTCCTGGACGCTCTCTTACTATTGCCTTTTTCTGCAACAATTGTCTCACCTCTCAAAGAAATCTTTTCTTGTCTTGTATGGTTGTTTTTCCTCGGCCCTCCCCCTGGTGGGTGTTTGACCAATTCTATAAAATAGCTGTGTTGGCTGATGTTGAGTATCCACTTGTGTGAAGTGACCTTCCGCCACTCCTGGAAGAAGGCTCCTATCCCCCCCCCCGACAGGTATTGTGATGGTTGGGTTTTTGTTTTTTTTAAGTCACTTGCTTGCTGGTGGAGCCGCCGCTCTTATAGGCTGTGTGTTGCCTCTCGCCCACTAAAGTTTTTTTTTTCCGTGGTGCTTGGTACTGCCACTGTTGTGTCTGTGTCTGCACCTGGCTTCCCTTTGGAACCTCTGGTATGTAGTAGCTCTTTGAAAGCCCCCTCTTCCCACTGGTCTTGTAGTCAGTGTACTTCCATGTCTTTGCTGAACCCTGAACTGCAGGGCTCTCATCGATTTTGCCATATCATTATCTTTCTTCAGCTGCTGCAGAGTATTGTCCACTGCGCTCCCAAAAGGGTACTCCCACTTGGAAGGAGTGCTAATCATATTGAAATGAACTTCATTTTTGAAGCCCTGCACAAACACAGCCAGGCATGCGTTCTCAGTGTAGACCCTGCCATCATTTGTCTGCTCTCCGTGCCTGTGGCATCTAGTGCCAATTTTAAACAGACGTTGGTGATATTCTTCTCTTCTTCTGCAAGGGATGCTGCGCCCCTTTGATTTTGCTCAGGTAGGTGTTTCATTAGCGCTACCATCTCTTCCCTGTGTTGGTACATACGTCTGTTGAGCAGGGCATCAGAGTCAGTAATGCGCCATTGGGTCACTGCTCCCCTTTCAAACTTCCTCCCAACCATATCTATTCTCTTGCTCTCTTTATCCGGAGGTAGTTGGCACATTTGTCATTTTCCTGGCAGTGGCTGCATTGATGGACTCTGAGGGAATGTTACCTCTATGTTTTAAGGGTCCTTCAAGGAGTGTTGTACTTCTTTTCGGCCCTGGGTGTCACCGACCTGCAGGTTGCAGGTTCCTTGAAGGCCTCTCTCACCAATCCAGCTTGGGAGCCTGGGCACATATTGACTTACTCTGTGAGCAGGCAATGTCTCTAGTAAAAAACACATTTTGAGACTTCTCCTCCAATTGGACACCATACTTGTCTGCAGCCCTCTTTATTAGTTGGTTGTACATGGTATTATCGTCTGGGCTGAGGGCCTGCCATTGTGTCTCGAGGCATTCTGACCCTTCAGTATCATGAAACAGGCCCTGGGACTCTGGGTCCTCTTCCTCATAGATCTCCTGATCCTGCTCTTGCAGTGGTTCTGGGGTCATTAGAGGCTCTAGATCCTTGTCCTCTTGTGAGCGCTTTGTCAATGCTTTCGACAGAATACTGAAATCTCTGCACGATGTGTCAAAATCCTTATTTTTCTGGCGGACAGCAGCCATTTCAGCTTTGAGACATCTTTTCTTTGGTTCGATCGCAACTGCTCTTCGGCGTTGGGTGTGTCGGTCTCCTTTTCGACGTCAAGGCCTCTGGTGTTTCATTGTCCCTTTCTTAGCCTTTTTCAGATTTCGGTCGGCCTTCAACGCTGGCGTCTTTTTAGTTGCAGACGGCAGCGGTGTCCTTGGAATGGGGGCCAAGGGATTCTTTCGACTTCAGCTTGCATTTAGTCGGCAAGAACTTCTGCACTGAGGCAGCTTTTGGAGATTCTAGATTATTTTGTTCAACAGTCACCCATACTCTGCTTCTCTTACATTACCAGTGGCGCTTATCTTTGAGTTTTCGGTGTTCTCGCTTGACGTCGACCTACTTTCCGACGTCTGAGCCCTCTCCTTCAGCACCTTCGGCAATGATGTGCTCCATCTTGCTTGACAACCCCAGGTCTCTCAGCAACGGAGTTACCTTCTGCCCCTGCATGGCGTACTGTTCTTGCTTTTGTTTCTCATTGGCTCTTAAGGTCTTCGGTTTGAATTCCGCATAGGCCTCGCAGTTGTCGCTGCTGTGGTCTCTTGGAAGGCAAAGGTTGCACACCTGGGTCCGTATTATACAATGCAGTGCATTTTCATTGCCAGACACACCTTTCCAAAGGTGCGCTTGCCGCTAACAAGGAGTGTGTGCCATATTAGACTGAACGCGCTGCCCCCAGGGCGGCCACAAACTCTTGCTGTGCTGTCTTCACCGTAAGTGTAATACGGAGTGGCTCTGAAGCAGCTGCTCAGTGTTTCACTGTGCAGGTGGCAACCCGCCTGCACTTTTAGGAGTGGTGATAGATTCCCTTGAAGGGTGGTGCAGTGAGTGACTGCACCTACCTGCAAGGAGAAGTCTAGGGGGTATTCTCTCCAGAGGGCTGCCATCAGGGGGCGCACTGATAGTGCACTGCTGTTTAGGTGACGCACGGTCAGCGTGCCTCCCAACAGCTTCTTTACCTTTGCGCCCAAGTTTATAATACTGAGTGGGCGCAGAGGCAAAGAGATTCCCTTATTTGCATGGGGCCACACCCCCCGGCAAATGATGGAACGCCCTCCGATATCGCTGGCACCATATTTGCGCCAGCGCTATCTGTATTACAGAAGGGGACGCACAAGCGTCTGTGGCCCTTTCTGTAATACCAAAGTTCCCCAGGTGCGCGCAAAGCGTGTGAAAACGCCTGTTGCGCCCACAGGGCACTTTGCATAATAAATATGGCCACTGACGAGTGTCCTTCTGGGCAAACTTTTGGTGGCTCTCTGGGCAGAAGTGAAAAGGTGTGCTCTCCATATCACTCGGAGACCCCTGCCTGTGCATTATCAGTTCTTCCTTCGACATGAAGTCTTGTACTTCCCTTACTTCTCCACAGGGTGAAAAAACCCAACTGATCAAGGTATCAACGGTTTCTCTCCAGAACATCGGCGTTGGCTTTGACGACCTTCGTATAATCTTCTTCATTCAGCGATGGCGGAAAAAATGTATCTGAAGATGGCGACCACACGTGGATGCTTCCGGTGTGAGGTGTTTGACGTGAGGAGAGATTAGACTAGGCACCAAATGGTTGACACAGTTGACGTCCAACAACAACAACTACAAAAGAGAAGGACTAATATACAAGAGAAAGGATCCAGACCCAAAGACTAGACGGTGGTTAAGCCCAGCATGTGGATCCAGAAAAGATTCATGCACTAAAACAGTGTTTGATGATTAGTGGTATTAACAGGTTAGATCATAATTAATGTCGCAAAGCATAAAGCCCCAAAGTTTGTAAGCAGAACATTCACCACTACTGACTAAACAATTCCCCTCAACAGGCTATCAGTCCAGGAAATCCAGGGTGGTCATTAAACGTTTTCTTTGGTATAATTCAGAGGGTCTCATTACCTTACCTTCAGTCGCAGCCATCGGGAACAGCAGGCCATGTAGCTCGGAGCATGGTCTTTTCACATCTATTTGCTCACACTAAACAGACACTCAAAGCTAAACTCAGTGAGGATCACCTCAATCTGAGAGATCCTAAAAATATCTATTCTCCAGTTATTTACCTTACCCACTTGAAAGAGGTGTCTTGTATTCAGTAGCCTTTTGGTTTTCCAATGAGAGAAGCCTCACAGCAATATTTGTCCTATCCAAAATATTTAAACATATCAATATTGGTTGACAACACTGTTTTCCCTCTATACACACATACAGGCTCACACACTAATGCACACACAAAGATAAAGACAAGTAGCATAGGAGACAGCAACATTAGAAGCTTGCAGATGTCACTAGAAGCCCCTTGGGTACTATGTACATTGTATTCAACGAATTAATTTACAAAGCAGTTTCAAAGTGAACTCTTGGACATGCAGTAATTCAGCGCGGGTGCATCACACTTGTAAATCACAGCCTGACAAGTAGTGCGATTCCTGTGTGTTCGATAATTTGAAACATTAAATCAAAATTACAAATAATCACATAATAAGTCTTGTCGTACATTCATTTTAAAATTCTAAGAGTTTTGTCTTCTCAGCATGAAATGCAATATCCAGGACCACAGTAGACAGACTAACTTTGAAGACACTAGATTCTCCTACACATTTGTGCCTTGATATAGAAAGGCCCTCTAAATCTTTGAAGAACACAGTGGTTTAATCAAACCAGACATGAAGGACTATAAGAGAAAATCAAAAACAGCTCAGAGGAATATGACTGAAGCAACATACTCGTCCCAGTAGATGGAATGAGGCAATCTGAAGTAGCTCCAGCTCTAGATCTAAGAAGAGGGAAGAGAAATATCTAAGGTGCCCTGGAAAGCATCTTCTTTACAAAGGAAGATGAAAGGTCACATTTTTCCAGTCTGCAGACAAAGACCATATGGTAGGATTGAGTCAAAGAGTTGAACAAGCTAAACTTTAAACAGAAGTTTTCCAAGATGTTTTAAGTAATAGATCATTGTAAGTCTCCATCAATTGCATTCCAGCCACTCACCATTGAAAGAGTATTTCAGAGAGACTAAAGGTGGTTTAGAATGCACATCAGATTGCACAGAAAAACAGTGAAGCTTTGAGCTATGTTAAGGGTCATTAACAAAAAACAATGGCAAAGCCAATAGATCTTGCTTACACTTTGCCAATGTGTTTTAGCCAGGTTGTACACCACCATGGTTTGTGGTCCCCATGGCTAAAAGTTAGTGGAGTGGCGTGTCAGAGTAGTGGGGAGTGGTGTGGTGCATAGGGGAGTGGAGAGGGGAGGGGAGTGGAGTGGAGGGGAGTGGAGTGGAGGGGAGTGGAGTGGAGGGAAGTGGAGTAGAAGGGTGGGAAGTGGACTGGCATAGAGGGAAGTGGCATGGAGTGGCGCAGCGCAGAGGGGACTGGCACATAGGGGAGGGCTGCGGAGGGGAGAGCCGCAGCGTGGAGTGGGGTATTGGAGAAGAGTGACAGAGAGGAAGGGTGTCTAGCAGAGAGGTGTCGAGCGAAGTTGAGGTGCACTAACCGGAGGCGCACAGAGTGGAAGGACGCAGAGTGGAGGGTTGGGGAGCAGAATGGCGTGAAAGGGAGTAGAGTTGAATGGAGGTAAGTGGCATACAGTAGAGTGCACTCCCGTGGAGTAAAGTGGCGTCGAGTGGAGGGGCGTGGAGGTCATAGAGTGAAGTGTCGGAAAGGGGAGTGTCAGAGTGGGGTGTCGTGGAGTATCATTAAGAAGAGTGGAGTATCGTGAAGTAGAGTGGACCTTTGAGATATGTGACAGACGCAGCTTACACAGAGTACAATGCTGCATACTGGGTAAAGGAACATGGACAGAGAATTAAGCACATACTTGGTGGCATGATTAAATGTCATACGACCACAATGGTTTAGATTTCAGCACGTTTTTAAAATTACTGCATGCCTAGAAATAATAAAAAATAAAAAAATAAATCAGTAATTTGTCGGAACCGTTTCAAAAGTACCCTTAAATACCAAAGTTTCATTGTTTTGAAATACACAGAATATTTCTAGTCAAGTCAGCCGTTTTGGTGAATGGGCCTGGCTTAGTTTTCCAAAGCTGCCCCCGCCCTTCCTCTTGGAATTCCCACAGTGGGCCTTGTTCCACTTCCAAGTACAGGGTTATTAAGACATCTAGAGAGGTATACTGGGAGCAGCAATTTCTCATTCCTGCCCTCTGTCTTTGTGCTTTTTAAAATCCAATGATAGTGCTTTTTATTTCCTCAATATCAATTAATGTTGCATTTTTGTTTAATTTAACTTTTTTTAAAAAGGTCATTAATTCGTATATGCTACCACTAGGAAAAACAGAAAGCCACCCACCCCAAACAATTGCCAGCAGTGTTTCACAAAATAACGCAACAAGGATCTTCCACAATACCACGTTATTTCAACTGGAATCATTTACTAATCAATCCTATGGTATTATGCAATGATACTAAACTAGGCCAAACCATTTCACATTAAATAGAAATATCAAAGGAAGTGAGAATAGTAAGAAGTTACAAATGCTAAATCGTTCAAGCAAATATTTAATATGAAATAATTGTGAAAATAATTATAATACCTCTTCAAACAAAAAAATAACAAGCATTTGTAAAGTCAGTGCGTCTGGTGTTGGAAACCATCCTTTTAGCTTTGGCAATGTTCTATTTTGTAACGGTTCTTGCAAACCTTTGTTTTTGGTGACAATGCCAGGACCTCATCAATCTTTAAAAAGAAATGGTTAAAAGCAGAAATAGTTTTAGTTTCAAAAAACAAACATTGCGGTAGTAGTCCATGGCACTTCAAGAAACTAATGTGTGCAATGGGATCCATGTGAAAGAGTAGAATGCCGTCACATATAATAAAGATAGCTAATTGTTGTCAAGATCGGCCCCAGGCAAAGCAACAGACCGATGGATGAAGAGGGCTGACAGAAAGCCCATGCAATTAATTATATTATGCGTATAAGGCTGGAACAAAATAACATTTTGAAAAACCTATGTCAGTGAGAGATGTAGGATAACCATCCAAATCATTAAGCAGCTCTAAACTCACTCAACCTGCTTCCAGGCATACCAATTCTCATATTCTTCCAAATAACATTTTAAAATAATTCAACTAATCTAAAGATGACATAGCTATTGTATGAAATAGTTCCGATTTTATATGTGTTTTGTGAGCAATGATGTTTTGACACCAACCTTCTCATAGCTACCGTAATAGTTGAAGTATTAAAGGGAATTAAAATGCTACGATATTCATATCTGAGCATGTGCGCTGCTGCTTGGCCTTTGTGATATTTTACAACTTTTGTAAATAACATCAGCAAGTCTGGAATTTATTCCACTTCGCCAGGCAATTAAAAATAAAAATGTAAGTATTTGATGATAAACAAATATGGATACCTTTTTTTACGGCATGCGTATGATGCTCCTTGAGCGCAGACATTCCTTTATAAAACAGCAATAGATTTGATTAGTTTAATGTTAAGTTCTGAAAGAACTATTGATGAAGAGCCTTTTAGGTAGGACTTCAATGAGAGCACTTATTGCACAGATTTACATAAACATATCACAATCATTTCGCACAATGTCTGAAAAAACCCATCTCAAATCGCCTTGGAGCCATGGTTCTATGTTTTATCCAAGAAGAAGGCAAGACTGAGACTTTTGTTCAACAACAACTATCCCCTTGTAGTGGTATTTAGCTACTACTATTAGACCTTCCTCTGGACTGTCTACCACTTCAGCTGACCTGATTTACATTGAGTTTACAGTCTCTTATAAACCTAGAATCTATGGAATCAAATTGGCAGCAGTTGAAGGTCAGTTGGCATTAAGTATATCTTCACCGTCTACAAAAATCCTACAATGTCAGGGTCTTCCTCTTAGCATTCATTTCCTTCCTGGAGAAGCATGAAAAGACGATACAAAGCATTTTTAAGGCGACCAGACAAGAAGTATTGATGATACTTTCAGCCATCATGCAATGGTATAATTGGCAATTCATTTCCTGCCACAGTACGAAACTAATTCTGTTTAATTAATCAACAAATAAGTTGTTTGCGCATTATCAACAAATGTGTTTTGACTAGAATAAAGCTTCCATAAACCCAAATACCATTTCGTTATATTCCAACGAAAAATGTATAACAAGCAATAGATTTATAAACATTCTACTACCAAGCCATCTTTTCTGGTGGTATGGGTGCAGCTTGCTTAAAGATCACTCACTGCACTAGGAGTGACCACCAATATCCCAAAGTTGCTGCCACATTAAGTCTCAATAAGAAGCATTAACAGTCTACTGCCGTTCTTCTCAGACAGCTAGATAGACCAGAGCAAGTTTCTTCAGCGATAACTGGCTACAGCAAAAGGACTGCCATTGATTATTAACGTCCTCTATTGCACAGCCGAGACAAATGGTTCAGCTCCATAGAAGTCATGCTATAGACAAATATATATAGAAAAAATGTAATTCGAGCCTCTGATAAGGTTCTAGTTTCAATACAGTTAAAACAAAATATTGGAAGAAGAAAACTACTAATACATAGGTATGCATGCTCAATTTTGCATCACTTGCTGTTTCAAGCCTGTTTATTCTGTTCCAATACCTTTATTTGGAAGCAGATTTACTATTCTCTTGAGGTGGCAACCAAGCAACAAGTTGAAAGTATCTTCCTAAGAGGAATGCAGCATTACCCGAATCAACTGTTGGAGATGAAACAGTTTGATTGGAAGCAAAAAGCACTCACTTAAAAAATAAAATTTTGCTGGTAAATAATCATTTCAGATATCTTGAATATTATACTCAGTAAAATTATACCAGAATTATCAAGACCCCGCCAAGAAAACTCTGCACTGTTTTACTGAAATACTTATAAGGTCTAGCCTTCCTGGAACATATCCAGGCTAACAGTACAAAGGAATTAGACTTTAGTTAATTCCTCTCACCAGCACAAGGCACCCTGCCATTTTTCAGAAGAAAAGGAAGTTGATGCTTACACAGCCAACATAGGAAGAGCTCAGCGTCCTCAGTAAGGTCTACGTATTTCAAAACAGCTTAACGCTCTGTGGCTTTATCCCAGCGGAAGGATCAGTCTTAGCACTGATTAAACAAAACCACAGAATCAACACCACTGAAGGATCTTTGGGACAGTCTTGATACCCTCAGGAGATTAAAATGATTCTCTGAATGTACATAAAGTTCCAAATCAGAGATTCATTCTAAATATCATCAATACTCTACATAATAAAAGCATATTCAACATAAAATGTGCAATGAAAAGTTGTGTGTGCTGCTGGCCATGTAAAAATAGCTTAGTATTCAGGGTGGGCACAGCAGTTGCTCTCGTGCAGGGAAGGCAGAACAGTTAGTTGTGGGCAGGAGGGCAGCATGACAATCTGTCAGCGCGCTGTGAGAAATCAATATGGATGTGGTGGACCTAGCCCATTCAAGGGTATGGGGGTAGAAGGGTTTCTCTCCCACTACGTAGCCTTAAAGAAAGCTACCTCTTGCATAGTGTTTTGCAGTTCTTTGCCGATTCAGAATTGGTTGACTAAGTTCCCATCTTTCAGGCCATATGGTCCTTATACATATTTGTAACATTATGTGTCAAAAGATTTCGTTGTTTGTCGGAAGCAACAGGCCAAGGGAAGGAGAGTTTAGTAGTTCTATAGTTAGGCCTCTATTTCCATAGGAAAAGCATTTTTTGGTTTGCTTATAAGATTGGCGTTGTTTGACTAATCTTCACAAAACTTTCCCCAAAAAGTTTCATCCACTTCAGCTCCTGCCTGGAAAGTGTAGGAGTGATACTTCAAGCTGGAGCTGAGAAAAGGGAAGGGTCTGAAAACGTGTTTCTTCTATTCATTTTTCCATATGAAAATGTGGTGTAAATCCGTTCAGTGGTTTGGGGTATAGCGGTATCGAAAGTTCCTATGCAAAAATGTAATGGAACCCCCTCCCTTTTCCAGCCCTCGCTTGACAGATCACCCTGAAACTCTCCACACTCAAACTAGTCAAAAAGTAGCACTTTGTTTCAGAAAGCTTGTGGAGATTCGTCAAATGGTGCCAAGTTATCAGCAATGAAAATAGGAATTTGCTATGGAAACACCATCCTAACTATAACTACCCAGTGGTGATTGCCACTGGGAAAATTCTCTCATATATATATATATATATATATATATATATATATATATATATATATACATACACACACACGTATATACATACATACACGCACATAACTACATACTTCCATTGCATGCAAAAAGGCATACTTTGCATGGTCATCCATCCTGCCAAAATGTTCCATTGGGTGAAGGAGAAGCTAAAGTACATACAATCCCGTATAAAATGACTTGATTTACCAGGATCTGGTCAGCAAATCCCACCAAGTCGGTTATATCGAAGGATGTCCAATCCAGCCAAAAAACACTGACCTTAGCATGAGACAAAAAGCTAATTTCTATACCACAACCCATCGCAGGCCCTATTCCAGCAGAACACCAAACTTCAATTTAACTGTACATTCTCCAATTCCACACAACTCACCCTTACTTTCACCCACAATTGACGTCTAGATAATTGTTGTTAATCCAAACCACCTGCTATTTTCCTACAAAACTATGGGACATCAGGAATACCAACCACTACCATGGAAGAGAACATACAACTGCTGATAACTTGACAACTTTTCTTGTACTACCTTGTACTCAATTTTAGAAAGTTAAAAGCCGACAGGAATCCAAATCCCCGCTGAAATCTAAACTTTACTGGATATTTTTTCATTTAAGAGTGAAAGACAGATTTTCCAATAGAAACGTAATGGCTAAAGTATGTATGCTCTTAAAAAAAAAACAATCCAACCATGTATTAACTGAGTCCCACAATGGGACTGGAAATGTTTTCATCCTGCGAGGAACATAGTGTAGAGCTTGCCACCTTTTTTCCAACCAGCCAGCAGCACCTTAGCTGTGATTAGAATTCTTTAGCAAAATCTCCCGTTTAAGTTTTGAGAAACTGAAACATCACCCCTACGTCTTTCAGTAAAGCAACAGAAATTAATGTTCCCATATCATGCCAAGTTCTTTAGAACGTAAAACTCGTTATAGGTGTTTTCCAAACAGTATTAATTGTAAAGCATTAAAAACGTTTTAGCGTTCTCATTTTCAAGACCAATTTTCACCTACAAAGATAAGCTCAATGATTTCCATCTTTTACAGTCAATTGAATATGCACTGCTATTGGGAGAATATATACCTGTGCCCTCTGATCCGTGGTGTTTCAGATAGTCTTTCGACCATTTCAACTTTCATCACAGAAAATGTTCCGTAAAGCAGGAAGACATAATTGGCAATCGTTTTTTAAATCAAATACATCTTGTGACGATATAGTTTAGTGAACCTTCAGAGCGGTTTAGATAATGGGTCTCAAGTTGCTTGAGATCTTCAATATAATTTCTAAACAGTGAATACATAGCTGCTTCCAGTTGAACGGATGATACTGGTTTGGGAGCAGAAACTTCCTCTAAATCCAAAAGCTGATCTTTTACTACTTGTACTCCAGAACACACAAGTCAAGTGAAGTGTAAAGATATGCCCTGCAAGCTGAGGAGGGTGAATCATGGGCAAAACTAGCACTTGGATCCCAACTATAGAACGGACGGTATCCAATAGTGAAAAAACAGCTTTTCTAACATATTCAGGGAAAGAAATAGACCACCATACTCTACAAGAAGCTTTTTGGATGTACACCACAAAAATGCATTTCTCCTGCCACCTCCTTATCCCTTGTCTCTTCACTTCTTCATCCCAGCAAGAAAATGCCCAATGTACACACACTATCAGTGTCAGCCTTGGAAAGAACGAAAAGAAAGAAGGGGGGGGGGGGGGAGAAATCACACAACCCTGACCAGCATCAATCATTCGTTATTTAACTCAAGGTAACTTTTTATTGGTAAAACAATATTATACAAGTCAAAAAACGAAATGAAAATGATCCTTAACAAATAAACACTTTAGTTCATTATTGACTCATTTTACTAATTGTGGCTGGCCACTAAAAACCATGACAAAAAATATCTCTAAAACCACAAAAATAAAAACCGAAGATCTTTGGGGTGGCGCTTAAAGAACGAGATACATTTTAATCAGTTAAAAAAAGGTAACAGCCGCATGCTTCCAAGATGGTGAAAACAAATTATATTAATAATAAGGTTATTACTGTTTGCTTTTTTCAGCCCATAAAGACTTTTGCCTTGCTATATTGCAGAGAAGCTGCTATGAGGGTTAAGCAGGTAGAGGGAGGTACACCCATTAAATCATTCTTCGGATCTCACCTACCGTTTCTATCAAAAATGATAAAAACATAGTTCCATCCTGTGTTCCTAATTATTACTGAATCATTTAATGTGTTCACATATCCAACACCTTCAGGAAAGGAGAAGCCCCAAAACAGTTCTACATTAGGCTCTGGGAGACTAGGCTTCATCAACGCTGTGATTCTGGTTTGAAAGCTAGCGCTTAATGCAGATAATAGGCCTTGTTCTTGTGAAGAATTAGTAAATGTGCTTGCTGCAAGCAAGCAGACCTCTTCATTAGGTCGTGCCTGGCGTAGGCCGTGCGCATGCGCAGTCTCGCTGGCGAAATTTAGTGTTAACAGGGTATTTTCTGTAAGGGGCTTTAAGCCCCACCCCTCTGTTCCATTGGCTGGCATCACCGTTTATGATAAACAGTGGACAGCCATTGGAACAGAGGTGTCGAAGAGGTTTTTGCTTGGCTTTTCGATCCGTCCCATTTTGACGGACTCGCTTGCTTTGTGTTGGTCGCAAAAGGTTTCTTATCTTTATGGAGTCAAACACATGGCCCCATAAAGACCAGAAACCTTTTGGCAGAATCCGAGCAAGTACGTCATGGCGAGCGCTTGTGCGATGTGAGCATGCGCAGAGCCTTTCGGTCCTAGCGTTGCCTCTTGTTTTATTCTCCTTTCAAGGAGTTTAATTCAGCTTCCTAAATTGTTATTTTGAAACACCAGAGATAGATTTTTTTTACACCACTTGTCTTTCATTTTCATTAGCTGGTGTTTATATTTCCCTGCATGGAAAACGGACATAGACCGCTCTCGGCTTTTAAATTGTTAGGCGGAGACATGTTATGTTACAAGCGGGTGCGCCGGAGTTATCAAGGAATGATCTTTCAGTGAAGTGGACGGCCGTGCCTCTGCTCTTAACCATTCTGTGCACGCGCGCATCCAGATTACACGTGGAATGCTTCCGACAGACTGGCCGTAGTGGTGGTATTTTAATGTACTAGAGGGAACGGTCGGCTTTGGCAGTTATTGCAGCAGAACCGGAACTCAAGCTTTTTTTTCCAAGATAATAGCGTGCCCGGGATTGAGAACACAAAGAGCCATCCAGGAAATACTAATGGTGTTTAATTCGGTTGAACTGCATTTTCGTTTATCATATGTGTCCAGAAAGGTGTAAGACGATGCCGAGGTGCGCGCCACTGATGGAATGGCGACATGTTTACAGTGAAAGTGCTCCACGCCTATGGCGGCCAGAGCTACCGACTTTGCCGACTCGGCTCAACATCCTGTGATTCTGGGCAAATCACTTATTCTCCCCCATGCCTACCCCCCCCCCCCCCCACACACACACACACAAAAAAATCCATGTGTACTTCTGTAATGTGCCTGATGCTCATGTAAAGCGCTCAAACCTTTGGGTTGTGTTCGCGCTAAAACTGCAAAATAAATAAACAATACATAAATAATCAATCTGAAGTCAGAGCATTCGTACACTTACCAGCTCAGCCAGCACCATATCACCTTTCTAAACAAGCATTTGCAATGCAATCGGTCTCGCATTTGCGAGAGTTTAAGCTATTGGCATTGTAAATGGCAATTCCTTTCATTTATGTTTTAAAAACCAACACGTAAATAAAAGGCATTGTCATTTACAATGCCAACAGCTCCAACTCTTGCAAATGCGAGACCTATTGCATTGCAAATGCTTGTTTTTAGCCTGCTCTCAGCAAATCTTGCATGTAGGTCCACCTAGATGTAATATTTGTAAAAGTAAACAGGAGCTAAAAGCGAAGTGTCTCCTGGTTGAAGTTTTAAGAGCATGATTGTCTTAATTGTTTTCAGGATCTACTTTCTTCTCCAAAACAACTGCTGCCATGCACAAATGGCACATGATTTTGACAGAGCGGAGTTTTCATAACAATTTTCAGGTATAATCGTTAAATAACCCCTGCCACTGGTTGTATGGACCTTTATTAGCTGACAAGCAGTAAAAAAGAGCAATCATCAACATCAAAATCCATATAACCGATAAAATCGTTAAAGAATTCAGTACAGTCAAAGAGAATCCGTGAGTTAAAGAATCTAATTAATCAAACCATACGTTTTCATTATATATTCATTAAGTATTAGTCTCTTAAGCATAAGAAATTTCTAAAATCCAGTTATCAATACTCTAATGTAAAGAAAAATATAATATTGGTAAGTATAACAGTCAAAATTAAAATAATACCGCAAGCATGTTCCATAAAGATTTTTCCCTAACCTAAATTAAATAAAAAAGTAGAATAAGGTGTCAGTTCAGAACCCCAATAAAGAGTTCTGAGGAGTGAATAAGTGCAATAAGCAAAGTCTTGGCATTTGAAATAAAAGAAAGGGTGAAGCTGGAAATTATTCTCTTTAAATCATCGAACATATAAGAAAACAGGAAATGAGCTCAAAAGTAATCTTTTATTAGAAAATATATGGTCTCAAGAAACTCAGAGATGGATCCCCAGAAATGCGAGTGAGAGAAGTCCCCCCCCACTCAAGGAACAAGCGACTAACAAACACAGTAGATTGTGTAATGAAACAAGTATCACATTCTTCGTCCACAACATCCAATAGGATTTCAGTAAACCCTTGGGAGTAGGTAAACTCTCACAGTCTCTCACGTCTTCACAATGGGCCACAGATCCAAGTCCTTGAAAAGATACTTCATCCTCATTTTGCATTTCAGACAGTTCTTCCCATGAATCTCCCTTTCTGTTGTCTCCTCTCCTCCTGGTGAGAACTTCACTATCAGTTGCCTAATACAAAACAAATGCCTAATCACTAACAGAAGGCGTCTGGAAAGTTACAGTATCTGCAGTTAAAAAGAAAAACATCTTGTGCAAAACAGCAGCTTAACGTGTATAGTTTGCTGTTAATATGGCACTGACAGTTAGGCTAACTTAAAATCAGCAAATTATTTCTTCTGTATGCTTATATTGCCGGAGTATGATTACCTTCTGCAAATTGCATTCAAATACTTGAGTTATTTAAAAATACATTTCTGTACATTTATATTAATATATTCTGCTTAATAACTAAAGAAATTAGCTTCAGCAATATGCAACATCTCAGAGGTATTTTTAATAAATCAGAATACTGTTATTTACTAAACTATGTGACTCATACCCAACAGCTTATCCATCTATAATGTGCATGCCAAGAACGGGGAAGGGACTGGGACATAGAAATGAACGTAATAAAAGGGTGGCCGAACTTGAGACACATACTGCAGATGGAGGAGGTCATTTCACGGACCCCTGATCCTGGCATCCAGCACAATATCAAAATAAAGAGACAGGATTACAGTCAGCTCCTCTTGGAGGAGGCCACTATGCGCTTGTTAGCTACTCGCCACCGGATATATGACCAAGGCGAGCGCACGGGTAAACTCCTAGCATGGCTGGAACGCAGAGAACAAGGGGCAAGATGGGTGCGGGCAATAACGAGCCCTGACAGTACACTGATAACTGACTCTCAGCAGATTGCTGATGTCTTTGCGTCTCATTTTGAAGAAGTGTATAAGGTCCCTCAGAACTCTCAGGCTTCCCGGTCGCGAGATCTCATCGCCACCATTGAGGTGGTGACTATCCCACAGCAGGATAGAGAGGTACTAGAGATGGACATCTCTGCGGAAGAGGTCCAAAAAGCGATTCAGGATGTTCGGTCAGGAAAGGCGATGGGTCCTAACGGCCTCCCTATCGAGCTCCTTAAACCGATTGCAACGAAAATAGCTTCCCACCTGTTGCACTTCTACAACGAATGCTATGTGTCGGGACTTCTCCCGGCTGATATCCGTAAGGCTGCCATTGTGGTGATCCACAAGCCTGAAAAAACGGTAGAAGATTGCAAATCGTACCGACCTATCTCGCTGCTGGCAGTGGAAGCAAAAATCCTGGCCAAGCTCCTGGCCAATCGACTGCTCCCATATCTTAAGGATTTGATTCACCCATATCAGTCTGGCTTCATTCCGGGTAGGAACACGGCTCGAAATTTGCGACGGGTACACGGGGCATTGGGACAAATAGAAACCCTAGAGGAGGAAGCGCTTCTATTGTCACTTGATGCCACAATGGCATTTGATACCAAAGAGAGGCAGTGTCTTTTTGCTGTCCTAGCTCGCATGGGGCTCTGGCCCAAATTTATCAGACGGATCAGGTTACTATATACACAGCCCATGGCGCATGTCATGGTGAATAACCACCGTTCTGCCTCTTTTCCCCTTTACTGTGGCACAAGGCAGGGTTGCCCACTGTCTCCGCTCCTATTCGCCATGGTACTGGAGCCACTCGGCGTCTGGATCAGAGGAGACCCGGGTATAAGGGGTATGAAATGGATATGTGACCATGAGGACCGAATATCGCTTTATGCGGACAATATCTTGCTATATCTGGCATCTCCGGCACATTCGCTGCGACGGGTGTTACACATCTTCCATAAATTTGGCGCACATTCGGGGTACCAGATAAACTGGTCCAAATCACAGATGTATGCATTATGGGGTGCACCACCAGCTAGTCCGCGGGGATAGGACATCCCAGTTGTGAAACAAAGGTTTCGATACCTGGTCATTTTTATTACCTCCGACGCTAATCTCTTTACCGAATGGAATCTGTAGGCTCCCCTTCAGCGCCTAAAGTCTGATGTTAGGCACTGGAAATCGCTGTCCCTCACTATCCTGGGACGAACATCCCTGTTTAAAATGCTCTCCCTCCCGCGCTTTCTATACGTGCTGCAAAATGCTCCCAACCAGATTCATACTTCTCGCAGATTGACAAAGTGGTGCGGGGGTTGCTGTGGGAAAGCCGACCTCCGCGGATTGCCACCAATAAACTTACCATGGTATGGTAGGACGGAGGTATAGGGCTGCCAGATATGCGTCTTTACTACCAGGCTTCACAGTTGACGGCCATTAATAGATGGGTGTTTGGCCCGCACGATGATCCTAGTTTACGAACGGACCACTGCTCATGGGGAAGGGGGGCTATAATAGGGCACTGTATTCTAACCATTGGAAGCTGCAACTGACTGGCCCCACGGCTCGAACTGTAGAAGTGTGGCATGGCCTCCAGCGGAAGCTGGGATGGCATAACCGCCTGACTTAGGCAACTCCTCTCTGGGAACCCGATATATTGGGACGCCTCAGCACCTGTCTGGGGTTTGACAAATGGGACATGATTGGGATCTCCTCGGTGGGTGATGTGGGTGAAGGGAAAGAAGGCCACATTTCAGGATATTCAATCTAAGTATCATCTTGCCCCTTCAGAGACTTTTCGCTACCTCCAAATTAGTCATGCAATTGATTCGGCCCTCCCAAGGGATACCCCCCTTCCAGATTCCTCCCCGTTGGGAGGACCGACTGCTGTTGGACCCAATGGACCAAAAGGCTATTTCCCTCACATATAAAAAGCTAGTCAACAATTGTACTGACCCAATGCTGAAACTGCGGTCACGCTGGGAGGCTGCATTGGGGGATATAGATGATGAGGAATGGAGAGAGGCACTCGCGTCTCCTCGAGAGGTGGCGGTCTCTATGCTACTACGGTTTGTCCAACTCAAAGTTCTTCACCGGGTCTATTTTGATGCCAATTTATTGTTTAGGCTTGGTAGGAGGCCTGATCCACTCTGCCTCAGATGTTGTAACCAGACCGTCACATTTACACATATCCTCTGGGACTGCCCCCACATACAACAGTACTGGGAAGAAGTCACCCAACAACTCGCCAGGACATGTGACAAACCCATTCACACCTCCCACAAACTCTGCCTCCTCAATATCTGGGAGGCTACAGACCTCACACAGGCAGAGCAGTCCTGGGCCTCAATGGAGTGGATTATCGCCAAACGCAATATAGCCCAGAAATGGGGGACGGATACGACTCCACATCTCAGGGTCTGGGCAAAGGACATGGACTGTGCCATGATCGCCGAAAAGGCGGTGTTCAAGGAAAGAGGATGCCCACGAAAATGGGACCATAAGTGGGGTAAATGGAATAAATATACAGGAGACATATGCATCTCTCCGACGGTGGAACTGAAAAGGGATCGGCAAATCCTGATGGCTAGACTAGGAGCAGCTCGCGAAACCTCCCTTCTGGGCAGCCAATGATGTACTGTTATTCTGAGTGAACCAATGGTCTGCCTGATCAGGCTTTCTTACGCTGTGATACTGCGGCAGCTATAGACGAAGGGGTGGCCTTGCAGGCTGCGGGCATGTATACTGCTGATACAGTGTAATGTGGTGAATCAATATGAAATGTTTTATATTGCCATGCCAAAGACGATTGTATTATGCCTTGCACCGATGCATTTGTCGTTATCAATAAAAACAGTTAAAAAAAAAAATGGGGAAGGGACAATGGGGAGAAACAGGGACGGACGGACAGAAAGTGTCTACAAGCACTATAAAAAAAGGCAGAGGAAACAGGCATTCAGCTTGAACTGGTTCTCACCATCAGCATCAATTATTGGAGGGGTATTTGAGATGGTGTTCACTTTGCATTATGTATATCACCAAGACAAAGGTAAAAAAAAAAAAAAGGCTGTGGTTGAAAAGAATAGTTGGCATATCCTGTGAGAATGGTGTCAACATGTATTCAGAGGAAGTACAGTTTAGTCAGTGCTGTATATGGAAGATGTCCTTTCAGGGCATGGTCATGTCTGCTGATACAGAAGAGCTTGCAATGGCACCCATGGCTGTGGAAGGGTGGGCTGCATAAATGTAAGTGAAGTAAAAGGTTTGCGAGTCTACATTAGGCTGATCAGATTGAAGAGGACACAGTCCCAGCCACATAAAAACATAGTGAGGGACAGGGGGGCTAAGGGGAAGCAGTTTTGTTATTAATAAAAGAAAGGTCTGGATGGAGTGAACGTTCACAGTTACACTCATAGAGAATCTTTACATAAGAAAAGATAAAAAGGAGTACGTCCACAGTGATGGCTACAGTGGATTTACATTAAAGATAGAGTAACACTAGACAAGAAGCACTGGCAGGCCGAACCACCTACATCAAACTACAACAAAAGGAGAGAACTCCGGTGCAAAATAGGAAACTTCATGATACTTCCAGGTCCGAATTATAAAAAACAAGAAAAGCACAACAATACTTTTCCTAAATTAGCTGATGCGGAGTAAATTCCTGCAGGTCTTGGCAGTGTGGCCGTGCCTTGATGGGCGTTGCCATATCCGATTTTGATGAAGTTTACTGATATTTTCAGCTGGAAAACTTTAATATATATATATGTATGTGGCAGCACTCACAGGAAGGAAGAAAAAACTTGATGAATGCTTCACGAGTTTACAAACATGCATTTCGGCAAGCGCCTTTGTTAGTGTCAGGGAAGGCCCGCCATATTGCACCAACAGATACAATTTCATTGGTTCTTTTCCTAATCACAATATTTAGTACATTCAACAAGGGATTACTGTTAGATTCCCATTTTGATTGCATTTGTGTGGCTGACATTTCTTAAGTGTTCCACGATCCCAGTATATTCATTTCCCCAAACAGTTTATGGTTTAACAATTTAAATCTACATTCATTTATTGAGTTTGGTTTTTTTAGATGATAAACCTACATTGTAAGATATATTATGATACATCATTCATATACATTCATTATATATAAATCATGATGTCGCTCGTTTTGAGGGCGCTCTATCCAGGAGCTGCTTTCCACTTAAAATTGAGAACTACCCAGAGTCCTCTTCTTTATTTTGCATAATGTATGCGTCACTATGCCTGAAAGGGTATCGTTTTGACTTATACTGGGTGCTCCATTGTGTCTGGACAAAACTATACCTCTCTGAAGAGCTCTAAGTAGAGCGAAACATGTGTTGGGGTAGCTTTTGTTCATTTTAGGTTGCGTTGGTTGGTATTTTACCAATCCAAAGCTGTAATACTGTGCCTGGAGTGCCAAAAGGCTTTTTTGTCATTTTACAGCTCGGCATGGATAGCCCTGTGCTAGTCCTATGCTTAAAGACTTTGAAAGAAAGGCAGACATTTGAGGTGAGCAGATTTAGTGTGTCGCTAGAGTTGGGGGTTGCTCTATACATGAGCTGCTTTCCACCTAAACTTTAAAACAACCCAGAGTTCTCAGCAGCTTCTTTTTTGCATAAATTTATGCATCACTCTTAATGCTTAATTAAAATGGTATCGTTTTAAAATATACACATTTATAAAAATAATTTTTTTAAGGAAGCACTAGCGTTGTTCGACAGAGGTCTCTGAGACAAATCGATCCAAAAATCATTGCAGGTCCTCTTGGTTGCCATAGGTTTTTAATTGCGGCCTTGGGTTATAATTTGGTGAATGCCAGTAATAGCCATCTTGTTTCACTTAGTCGTATAAAGGGATCTATCTAATAGACACCACTCAAAATATTTAATTTATTAATCATATTG
This sequence comes from Triturus cristatus, assembly GCF_964204655.1. NCBI lineage: Eukaryota > Metazoa > Chordata > Amphibia > Caudata > Salamandridae > Triturus > Triturus cristatus. Next base: position 406,116,503 of record NC_140593.1, read on the forward strand.
GAATGAACATTGCAGACCTAGCGAAATTACTCGTCCAGAGGACTAAGCAAAAAGTAAAACTTCATGAACATTTCAGAGCTCTTGTTAAACATTAAAACACTTTAGATAAATAATGATCATTAACAATGAATACATGCCGTGGATTTGAATTTGGATAAAGCAAATGCTATTATGATGTCGGATTTAATTAGGCGAATCTATGTTTGGCGTAGAATATAGTGAACCATCCATTTCGAACACTGACAGGCATATTATGAAAGACAAAAACGCATCCACTTAAAAAGTTTAAAATGGTCTTGGGGACTTTTTCTACAACTTGTGAAACCCCTGTTGTTTTAAGACTAAATCGCAGTTGTGCAGGTAACCTACAGCTACCTTTACAGTCACCTTTAAGGTGGGTAAGATAGTCCTATGTCGTGGGCTCTCCCCCCCTCCCAAACATTTCCTAAGATCTAGTGGCAGGGGTCGAGAATCAAGTTTTTTTCCAAAGCCCTTAAGAAAGAGGTTTCAGCGCCAGTCACCTCAAACGTTTATATTTGGGCACGTCCCCCCCCCCTGCTCCCCCTGCACTGGTGTTCCTCCTCGCCAGCTCACTCTTTAAAAAGAAACCCACCTGTCTGATGAAAACAGGCGACGGAGAGGTGAATGCGGGACAGTTTGGGGAACAGGGCAAAGTTTTCAAACTAGGAACAGTGGAGTGTTGCTCCTGCACCCTGGCTCTCTGCTGCCACCAAGCTCCGGGTGTACCCAGGGAGAAATGAAAAGGAGAATATGAAACGCAACATTGGGCCGCCAATGACTGAGGGGGAGCTCTTAGGAAACCGGGTTACTTCGAATTGCTCCCTGCCTGCAAGAGAGGCTCTGAGAATGCAGAACAGGAGCCGCCAACAGGTGGCTCGCAGGCTGTCGCGGAGCGGCTAGCTGCCCGTCACCAGTGTTTGATGGTATTCAGCTGTCCTCCTTCTAATGGGGCACTTAAAACCGTACTCCTGGTTAAACGAGGCCTCCGAAGATAAAGCAGGAGCAGCTCACAGCCCATCCGGTTGTTAAATAAACAATGTCGAGCTGCTTCCAAGTAAAAAGACTGACAATAAATAAATGCTCCAGAGCACGGTGTTGGATCTTTTTTGTCTCATTTACTTTTCTTTCTTGCAATCTCTCCTTTCTCTCTTCCCACCTTTGTGGCCTATTTTTTCCTGGTTTTTTTTCTTTCTCATTCTTCTTGTTTTCTCTCACAGGTGTTGCCTTCTTCATTTCTCTTATGTTTCTTCTTTCCCTTATTTCTCTGTCCTCGCTTCTTCAGTCCTCCTTTCCTTTTCACATCCTCTACTACAGTCCTTCTTTCCTTCTCGATCATCCCTCATTTATTTTTTTCTGTTCTCCTTTTTGACAATCAGAACCTGCTTAAGTGTAATTAAACACCTCAACTCCTTATCTTTGTTCCTTCTCTCCATTCACGTTTTACCTTTGTTACCGGTTACTTTTAATTGCTTTAATTTCTTTCTGCACTTCCTTCTTTCCTTCCCCCCCTACCTTCACCTCCTGTCTTGGGTCCATCCTCCATCTTTCCTTCTTTCCTCACACCTGCCTTTATTCCGTCTCCGTTTTGTTCCCAATTCTCCTTTCTCCCAATCTTTCTTTGTTCCTCTTCTCCCTTCTTCTCCAACTTTCTTTATCCTTTCCATTTTAGGTCTCGCTTGAAACAGCGCATGCACAGTCATTTACAAGACATTTTGTTTACATAAATGTGACTTGAAGCCCATCCATTATTTACCATTGGCACTCTCGTTTCCTTGTTTCTCATTGGTCAGTGCTCGTTGGTTTCACTTCCTCCGCAAATATTTCTCCCTTATGTGGAGCATGGACTAAGTATTGCATCCTGTCAGAGGCCAGTGTCCTTCCACTGATCGCGCGCTTCTGGGGGTACTTTTTTGTTTCTGTAACTTGTAACACTCCACAAGAGCGCATGTGTTTTCTGGCAGTCTTCCCTCCTCCCCATCCCACTTCACCCCAAAGCTTGCCTGTTTCTCTTCGCGTTGTACCCTGTTATTGTTTGCCGCCGTACCCTCGAGTGTTGTTGCTTCACACATCCCTCCTATCCTCAAGTCATTGCTTCCACTATCACCCCCCCATCTGTGTTGCTCACCCCACTTTGTTTGCTGAGCTGTTCCAAGCACGCCCCGTTCCCCATCGTTGCTCCCCCCGCTTTACCCCAGCCATTCTATGATCCATCCCTGAACCCCTCTCCACCATTGTTTCTTGTCCCGACCCCGACTCCCTATTGCTGCATGCCCCTTTAGCCCACTAGCAAAAAAAGGTGCGTCTAAGTAAATTTTTTGTACTTTGTCATGCTGCACATTAGCAGCCACGCTGCTGTGCAAAATGGCTAAAACAAATTGGCAAAGCCAATATATCTCAGATAGGCGAGACCTATGGCTTTGCCAATACACGTTTCTTACTCTACTTCTTTCTGGAAGTGTACTAAACACCCTAAGTAACTCTCTCAATTCATTAATTTGGGTTTCCTCTTTACCTTATATGTATCGCACGGGCATAGGGTGGCAACAGAGCTACATCATATCAACTTGTAGAGCTCCATGAATTATGCCTGTACCTTGCAAAGCATATGATAGTTAGTGGCCCTAGCTAACAAATGCAATATATATGTTAAAAATCTTTCTGGTTTAGTAAGAAGTTTAACCTAGAGCAGCTAACATTTTAGGGCATAACTCAAATAATCCTTGTACTGTTCCCGTCACCAGTAAATGTCCTTCTTAAATCAATAAAACTGGGCATGCTTCTGGACATCAGCCAATTCACATTAGTGGCATTAGCCAGGAGATGGAAATCCTTTGAGCACAAGCTCTCACAATCAGAACAATGTATCCCTAGTATTGCAGGACAGAGTCCACAAACCCCAGTAACACAAAAAAAGAGCAAAATGACAAAACTGGTTCTTGGGGTCTCCACTAGTAGCCTTTGCAGACATCTCTTGCTACATTGGTGAAGTGTGATCACTGCATCAGAACTGGGTGCTCAAAGGGAAGCATTTTGCTACGTGGCCTGTATGTATACTTCGCTCATCCAAACAGTTGAGAGTAGCTCAAGATGCTTTTTTATTAATCAGGAGAACCTCTCACTATTGAAAAGGTTAGAGACTTCTGCTACAGAACGTGAACTTTTTTTTTTATGACTCGCAAAGCCGCACTACATATCTGTGCCAAAAAAATGGCTGAAAATCACAACATTTCTGCTGCTTTGGCTCTGGTGAAAACTGTAAAGACATTCAAAGAATTTCACCTAAAGAATAGCATTAAGATAAACCTGGAGCAGCCTACCAGGCAGTTCTGTTCATTTTAAATCAACTTTTCCTGTATCTACGCCACCTTATTTAGCAAAAAGCTGATCAAAAGAGTGCAGGACAAGCCAGACACTGACAATGTTTAATTTCTCCTCAGTTAAGGAACAGTGAGGTTTTTTTTGGGGGGGGGGGGGGGACTGAACAGTGAGTCTCCCCATGTAAGTGACATGGACTGAACACTTTTGAGACAAGTGAGGGGCAAATTCAGAGTACCAACATGCCCCAGTGGTAAACCACGAACAGTTCTTAGACAACATTGTCAATCAATTTGGTTATGCTCCTTGCCCATGAAACTGCAATCAGGAAACCTGTATTCCATAAAAGCAGCTTTCTGTCTCAAGAAACCACAAGTTTAAATTGCTTGAGCATCAGACATGATACAACAGGGTTGAGGTATTACCTGTCAGCTGACCTTGTTACTGGAGTGAACAAATGCAAGACCAGTTAGATGACATCAGAAGGTTACTGAGGTCTATTTTGATAGTCTATGGCAGATGCTAAGTAGGCTACAAGAAACCATTTGCCTACCTCCATCAGAAGTCTGAAAAAACCCTTAGGTAATCCACCAGCCACGTTATAGAGGGGCCAAAGAAGTTCTCCTGAGCACAGTGGCAAGATCTCACCCACCTGCTGGGCTTACTGAAGGTCACCAGGTTCAAGATGATCCGGGCGGAAGCTAAAGTAGTGAGCTAGATGAAGCCAAGCACTCAAGATGAGCAACTGTAGGGTGGGGTAGATTATTTTCTCTCTGGCCACAGACAAAAGGTTTGTTGCAAGAAGCAGCAAGATTGGTCTTCCTCTTTGGGAGATGCTGGAGTTCCTAGAGCTATAACCGGTGGGGCCAAGCAATGACAATTGCTATCCTTTATCATTTGAAGGGAAACCAGAATGAAGGAAGGGAGGGGGAGCGGTCATAGGCGTGGTTATCACACAGAATATGTTTCAACAGTCCTCCTAGGGCCTTATGTTAAAGTTCTGTCAGTTCATTTTAACCACATCTCAATAGCTTTTACAGTCAAGAACGTGTACAGACAGTGCTAAAAACCTACACACCCAAGTTTCATGGTCTTGCTACTCATGAGAAAAGAATATGCTTGGTATTTGGAGGTACTTATATGCTGCTTTAAGCAGCTGTGGGTAAATACAAAACAAGGCATAGGTGTGTCTCATCGTTTCAGGTAACCAATTCACTGCAGGTGTGGGCTGAACACTACCATTAACAAAAGGGTTATCCTTTTTCAGAAAAATATCCAAGCTCGTAACATCTTATTACACAAATGTACAGTTTGGAATGGAGTTCCAATTGAATCCAAAATATTGAGAAGAATCTTTAACATTAAATTATATTTCGTAATTGTGTTTAAATCTAAAACTTGCATTTCATTATCTAACATATTTAGTGACAACCAGAATGATAAAAAAAAATCATTAAATCAAGCAAACAAGCCTATATTTTCTACTACAGAAAGGTTTCTATCATTCTTTAAAAAAAAAACTAAACCACTTTATCAATTTTTTTCTGACAGCTCAGACTAGTAGCAACATAATCCCACAGCAAGCTGCGTAAATAAACTGTACTTGTTCAATTTCAATTCAATAGACTTTATTCGATCCATCGAGATAGACCATAAAAGTACAGGATGATTAAAAAGATTAAAGTACGATACATGCGATTAAATATATCCAAAGAAATGGTTAAAATGTATACATTTACATTTAAAATCAGAGTTGATGAGAAAGAAAAAAAAAATCTGAAAACCTCAGTTAGCAGCCCACTATGCAGTTCAGTCTACCCAAATTTCCCAGAGAATTGCCAATCGTCAATTCAAAGCAAGTTCAATGTGTACATCAATAAACAAACATATGGTTAGTAAAAAAACACATAATATACTTTGAACAGTTCAGTTCCTAGGCACCGGCCCGCTAGGTTATTATAATAAAAAGCGGACTGTAGCATGGACCAAGGCAATCTTTTCTTAAATACACTAGCACGTAGATTATAGTCGCAGCTAGATCTGAGCCTGACTGCAGACCTCAAGAAACTAAGAACTTATAACACAGAATTGCTAGTAAGCATTTGTAAAAAATATATATATAAGCACTGGTCTAACTTGTCTAAAGTTGCACTTCTTTAAAATGGTAATGAGATAAGATTTTCTGTAAACTTCATAAAAACTGCAGAAAATTAAAAAATGCATCATATCATGTGGAGATTTTCCCGACGCAGCCACAAGGAGGGAGACTCTGGCGCCTATGTGCCCCACCCAGTGGGCCCGGAGGTAATAAAAAAGGTCCAGACTGAACCTGGTCAGTAAGAATCGATCGTGGGACCTTTTGAGCCATAAAAGATAAGGCAAGGTTGATGGCTCGGTCTTCAAAGGGAAATACCCACGCACACTGGGCTTCTTCAATTCCTCTGCTTCCCTGTCCTTGTGCCGTTTTTTAAGGAAGTTCTCTTCCACCCAAAACAGGTCTCCTCTGCACATATTTTGTGGGTTGGTGAATAAGTCAGCCCTTCCCAGGTCCGCAAGGCAAGCCCTTACATATTTAAGCCAGGGAATACGATGAAAGTGATCCAGGGAAAGGCAATCAGTTAAAATATCCTTGCTTAGTGCGATTCCCTTCCTAAGCCACAAATTCATCCACAATGATAGGGGACGGTAAGATAACAGATCAGAAAGAAAAACCGAACCCAATTCTCTGTGGACTATATACAGAGGGGGATACACTGTGGTTGACATAAAAGACATTTTTAAAAAGTATTTTCAACAATTTGGAGTTCCTCATGCTCCAAGTAACCCCATTTTTCGCTACCATAAGCCACCTTCGTAATCCACTTGACCGTATAGATCTTCAAGAGGGCCTCAATAGGTCTGGTGCCCAGCCTAGATGCAAAATTAAAGATGGCAGCATTGGCCCAGACAAAGTCCCCTGAACTTTTTATCAGAGCGTACCAGCATTCAAACTACTGCTAAATGTTCTTTCGGGAAGTGAAAGGACTGATGAGCAAGCCACCATCTACACGGCATGGGTCCACCCTATGGAGTTTATAAGCCACATAACAGCAACGAAAAATGGAAAGGACAAGGATACAGAATTGAAACTAAGAAAGTTTCAATAAGCAGCCGATTTTCACAATCTTCCAGGCAATGGGCAGCCATTGTTCTGTTAAGTGAGTTTCTGTCAGTTAAATATTGTTCAGAAAGAGCAGCTCTCAAAGAGGTCTACCCATTAGTTCCCAACGTGTGTCCTCGTTGAAGAGGTCTGTAAATTTCTCTGGAAAGATCAGGTGGGGCATTTTACAAGTCTCACATCTGGCTTCACATCAGCCCTATGGTGCATCATAAAACCAATCATAAACCTGGTAGAATGAACATGTGCAGGTTGATGCAGGGATATTGTACAAATTCTAGCACCCAGGCTGATCTCGGCTTTCAGCTCACAAAAGAATCCGACCGGTGTACTCTACTTCCAGGTGGACTCCATCAGCCATCTTAGAGAGGTCCATGGACGCTAGAACTTAAGATTCCTGACAATACTGACCGACTAGTTACAATCACCTAGTGGTCGTTAGATCCTTCCTCTGCACTAAATAGACCAATGCATCCAGTGTACTCCTTCCCAGTCAGATATTTACCAAGAGAAGAGCCGAAATGACGCAAACAGAATTATTGGGAGAATGCAGCCTTTCCTCATTACCTCTTCGGATGCTTTTCAACCTACTGAAGAGAGCCCACCAAGATGAATATGAATGTGAATGTGTGCTCAATAACAAACTGTCAACGAGCTCACTTTTTCCATATTGTTGCCAAGAAAACACGCTATCAATTCATAACCAGCCAAAAATTCAAGTAATTCAACTGGACATCACTGCACCTCATTGCTCAATGCAATGGACACACTGACTCCGTCATACTAACTACTGAAAACGGTTTTCATTACATGGATCGGTGACAACAGTCCATGTTATTTTTCGACCCTCTTCGATCACCTTATTGCATTACACCTCTTAACACTTTCTTACGTCCAGCCCGTTTAGTAATGTACACTTTCTCAAACTGGCTTTGCTTCAGACTTCTCAAATTTAGAATAAACTCAAGTGGACGGCATGGCCCTCAGGTGCAGGAGGGAGCTCTTACTCCTCTTAAACTCTATGCTAGATGAGTAGGTAATTCCTTATTGTGTAAAGAACAACTGTATAGCGTGAAAAACACTGATATGTGTGTGTAGCTAATAAACCGGGCCACTGGAAATATGCGATTTTGCATCCACTGCATTTTCTACATAATTATGGATTTTCTGCAGTTGCCGCATAATAGATCACATTCTGCAGATTTTAACAAAAAGCACTGTTTCGCTCAAATGGATCAAAAGTTGCTAAAAATGCAGCAACATGCGTTACTGTGCTGAGAAGGCCCTTTGCAAAGGTTCACTGGTTATCTTTCTTTTCCTTATTGCTTTATTAGGGTGTCAGACTGCTACTAATGAGGTGAAATCTATGCCTAGATAAAGTTAATCAATGTAAAAATGAAAAAATTAGGTAATACCATCACTAAATGTGCCACATTAGGCCGCATAACTTGCCTTTTCTTGCAGCATAATTCCGTAAACACGGCCATATAACTCAATAGCCCTGCTAATAAATGGAAGAACTGTAATGAAGACACAAGAGTAAGGTGACATATTTAGCATTCTGCAATTTTTCAAGTATGGGGAGGTACAGAAAACTTATTGCAGAATTCGGGGCCCAATCAGACAATAACTTACCCATTCAAATCATCTGTAACAGTTCTGGAGTTTACCTTGTAGGGGGTAAATAATTTTTTTAAAACTTAACTCCTGTCCGCATACCGCGTCGTCCTTGTTGCAACTCTCCACGCCTTCCTCCGGCCGGAACAGAATGGACACTGGAAACAACCAGGCTCCTCTGATACAATCACAATACTGCAATGCAGCGTTGCGATTGGTTAAGCGCTGTGGTTCAGCACTCAGATGTGGATTGGGGGCCTGGGCATGTTCTCCACACGGGCTGTACTGCAGCCTAGGGGGAGAGCATGCTATGTGTGCATGAATGTTTGGCCATCCCGTGACAGCCTACCAAATATTCATGCGTACATAGGGAGTGAAAAACACTCCTCCTCTCCCCTGCTTCTTCAGCAGAGCAGCCCCGCCCGCTTCCCAAAGCTGCCTCGCCCGCAACATGAAAAAATACAACGATAATATTATTGACTTCTTTTTTATCCTCTCACACTGCTAAATAGCAGTGAGGCGACACTCCTCCACCTTAGCGAAGGATCCGCCACTGGAAATAAATACCAGAAAGTATGCTATGCTTTTCAAGTAACTTAAGTGAAAGTAATCGTGTGCATGTGACACACCCCCTGAGAACAGACTGTTCTTGTGGATTACCCCCAAAAATATTCCGATTGTGGCCAACCCCATTTAGAGGGACTTTGCTTGGTGTCAGCAAAGAGCAGGTACGGTGTGTACAGCTATTCCTGGAGTAGATAGCTTGCCTGCGGTCATCCGAGAACAGACACGGTCGCTGTTGTCATTCACAGAACAAGTACCGTCTCCACAAGCATAAGCTCCAACAAAGTGAGCAGACCAGAAGTAGGACAATCAGTATTATATATACGCAATTTTATATATTATATATTCACCTAAAACACAGTTGAAGTCCATTTATCGTTACGAATGAAAACGAAAAACAATGAAATTTGCAAGTTGAGGACCACAATCCATAATTCGCACACCAAATGCAAAGCTCATGGCCTCATCTTGAATTAAACTTATACAATCACAAATGTTGTAAATCTGTTTACAGGTACCTTTACCAACTTGATAGAGACAACTATGAATGTAGTATCATTAATTGGTACGAGTGCGTGATGTACTTTAATTATATTTTGTGTTTAGGTGTTATTGGTATAAACATTTGAAGTCAGCATTCATTTGGTGTGCGAGATACGGTTTGCATGGCTGTTGTGCAAGTAATGGATTGTAGTCGTAACCATCACTTGCGAATTCCAGTAGATTTTAATTTTTCTCAGCGGTATTTTATTTTTATTTCAAACTTTTTTTATTAGGTTTTCAACACAGAAAGAGTGGTAAGCACCATAACATGGCATAAAATACTTTGTGTTTATCTGTTATTGTGGCTGAATCAATAGCGATTATACAAAGGAGAAGGTGGAAAAGCACTCAACAGGACATGGAGGATTCTAGTGGGCTCACTACAAGGTCGAAATTAAAACAAAGAGGCATAGGGGAAGGGGGGGGGATATGAGAGGTTGCCAAAATGTTATGTCTAAAACATACAGGCCATGAGGATAAGATGAGGAAACATGACAGAGTATATAGTCAAACATTAAATATCACCCTGAAGCTCGCAGTACAATTTGGTAATATCTCAAGTCACCAGAGTCACATGTCAACGGTGGGGAAACGTTTTTAAAGAGGCTTGACTAACTCCAGGTAGCGTTCCCGGTTGTTCCACAGGGACTTGCTGGCAGAGATCCAGGTATACTGGTTAGACATAATTAACTGTGTACCCCATGTGTAACTAAGACATTCCTGCCAGGCACTGCATTGCCTAGAGATGCTCATGAGGATAAAGCAGTCTTGTGAGGTAATGTGAACATTAGATCTAGGAGTAACTGCTCTTTTTGGAGTGTGTGTGGGGCTGAAGGGACTGCAAAACAAGAAGATATTCCGAGGAAGTTTCGTGTCCAAGATGTCACTGATAATGTTGTAAATTTTTTACCAGATCGTGTAAAGTGAAGGGCATTCCTAGAACATATGCCGCAAGTCAGCCATCCCAGGTTTAAAACTCCAGGTACTAGTAGACCAGGAGAAGCTAATCAGTGTGGAGTCGAAAATGTCCAATGCAGGATATGGAATTTGGTTTGGGCTAGACTGAGCACACTTTTCCTCTGGCAAGGGGATGCGCACAACCTCATCCAAACGATAGAGAGCAGGTAGGGTGACCCATCCTGGGACCACTCGGACGTCCATATCTGCTGAATGGCATTACAGAGAGATGAGGAAATAGGTCACAATTTAGAGTATATTTTGGAAGAAACAGGATCACTCCGGATTATAGCAAAAAACGTAGTCAAAGCAGCATCTTTGAAAGGGACTGACATATGCTTGGCAAAGGACTCTTTAAATTTGAGAAAATCATTGAAATCGGTGGGGCTAATGTATTTTTGGCGAATGTAAGAGGAGGAGAGAGGGGGGTGTTTGGAACCAAGGTCCCCTACAACAGAAATGCCCTTTGACCGACATGGGTCTCCTATTGAGAGTGTAGGGTCTAATCCAATATCTTTGTTGTGCCATATGGAGGCTCCAAGGGAGAGGAGAAATTTCACCTCAGAGAAGCCGGAGTCTAAAAACAATAGGACATGTCTAGAGTTTTTCAAAACAGGATTCATAAGGATGGGGTGGGTTTTGGAAATTGTTTTTAGCGATAGCAGGGAGAGGTTCTCAATAAGAATCTTCTCCAGGGTGAACCCCGGAGGGATGATAACCATTTCGAGCTTTGAGCTGCTAGAAAGGGAATTTGGTACTTCTTAAAATCAGGACGGTTAGCACCCCCTTTATACTTGGGCAGCCGTAGTTATTTTTTTATGGGAAATATGGGCTTTTTTTTTTGCTTTTTTTTAAAAAGAGTACCAAAGAAATGTATTGAGCAAACGGGCTAGGTTGGTAAAGAACTCTATTTAGGAGATAACTGACTATTGGGTTGATGACCATTTTGATCGATTCTCGTTTACCCCAGCAGGTGAGAAATTTTGGCAACCACCCATCTAGGAATTTTTCAAGCCTTTTGTGTAACCAATGACTCAATTACGTCTTACTGTTTCAATCAGATCTTCGTTGAACTCGAGACCCATGTATTTGAGAAAATTCGTCTGCCACGCCAAACACGAGGTAACAGGGGTTTCTGTGGTACAGAACATGTTAGGCAGACGAACTTCTGATTTATCCCTATTGAGTGAGTAACGCGATACCAAGGATTATTTGTCAATTTTAGACATAATTTCGGGGATAGCTAAGTCAGCATGGACGGTCACATCAGGCTGATAGCATAAGCAGCTGTTTTGAAAATACCCATCACCCAAACGATGTCCAATTAGGTTGGATCGCTCATTGAGAGACAGTAAAACCAGTTACATAGCACGGTCTGGTGCCCTGTGTAAGTGGGAATGGTTCTGATAGGACACGGTTGGTTCTCATTTTAAAACAGGGGTTAGAGTAAAGGGCCATTGTCATTGTTATGAATGATTCACCTAAACTGAAGCTCGACATGACAGCTCTTAGAAATGGTCATGTAAATGTATCAAATGCATTTACAGAATCAAGGGTTAGTGCTGCTACAGGGGAGGATTTGCACTTGGCAGGATGTAAGCTATGGCAATGGCCACTGGAATTATGCGCCTGTGTAGATTTTCGCATAATTATAGATTTGCCACGTTTGGCACATAATCTGCTGTATAATCTGCACATTTTTTTTAAAAAATGTTCCTAAATCAAACAGTTCAAAAGTTACTAAAAATGCAGTGACACGTGTTGTCGTTCAGTGGAAATCCCATTGCAAAGGTTGACTGTCACCTTTATGTTGCTTATTACTCTATTCCATGTGTTAAACTAGTACTAGTGAGATGCAACCAATGCCCATACAGTGTTAAGTTTAAAAATATCAAAATAATTAAGTAATACCATCACAAAATGTGCCAATCACACCACATATTTTGCCTTTTCTTGCTACTTAATTTACTCAACGTTGCCGCATAATTCCAATGGCCCTGGCTATGACCCTACAATCTAAAATGGTCATTGGAGAGCCTACCTTTTAGGAAGCCACATAGGTGCCAATCAGAGATGGTTATATTGCTTTGATTCTTTCAGCTAAGATTTTGGCATATAATTTACAGCCCAAATTAATCAGCTATTGTCCATAGTTTTTAGGATAAGTATGGTATTTTCCTTTTTTGGGAATAAGTGTAATTATAGCTTCCTCTGTGGTACCCTGGATGGATCCAGAATTGGCATAACTATGGAAGAGATCAAGAAGAGGAGAGCGTAGTTCATCTGAGAACTGTTTATACAAGCGAGCAAGGAGTCAGTCTGGACCAGGTGCTTTACCTAGTTTAAGGGATTTAATCGCAGATTGCAGTTCAGCTTCAGTGATAACCTCATTTAAGAGAAGTGGATGTTGGGATCAAGTCTGGGAATGTGGAGTTTACATAAGTAGTCCAGGTTATCAGTGGAATCGACTTGTTTTCATTGTATAGGTTTTTGTAGAAGTCTAAGAAAATAGAACATATTTTCAATAGATCTAGGTTTAAGTGGCCATCCTTATCTCTAACTGAGGTCATTTGGGAGCGATTATTTTTATATTTGAGGTAACAGGCTGAAACTTTCCCGGCGGAGTGGCCATCACAAATTTTTATTGAGGTGAATTTTGTAACCCAATGGCCTGCCTTGGTACTTAAAGTCTTGTTGTAATCGTACTTTTTGCGATTAAGATTGTCTAAGAGGATGATACCTTTCCCTGATTGGTGTAAAAATTCCAATTGTTTATTTCAGTTTCAAGAGACTTTATCCAAGAGTTTTCCGATTTATTGATACGGGCACTGATTCCTACGATCACTCCTCTAATAGCGGCCTTACAGGCATAGTAGAGAACTGGAGGGGAGCAGTCCTCCGATCTGTCATCCTTAAAAAATTTAACAATGCTGACTGAATTGTTGAAGTGTGTAGGATTTAGTCGAATTTCCGACTTACGTCTCCAGGATTTGTCAGAGGGGCCAGACACGGCCCAGTCCAGTGTGGTCAAGATAGCAGAGTGCTCTGAAATCAGTCTAGGTTCAATGCTAGAGTTGGAGATAGTGTCTAACAAACTAGCGAGAACTAAGAGATATTCAATACTGGACCACAATTGATTTGGGGGCAGGTGGAGATTGAGAGGGGTAAAAAGTATAATCTCTGTCATTCTGGTGTTGGAGGCACCAGGAGTCAGAGAGAATATTTAATACACAATTTGCAGAGCAATTTGTGAGAAGTGGAAGGTCTTAACTTAGATCTTTAGTTATGATCAATCGTGGGATCGAGGGTAAGCTTAATGTCTCCTCCCATTATCAGTCAGGTATAATTTTAATAACCCCGTTTTTTTCTTTTGTGTGGGTGAGCCGAAAACCTCTTCAATCCAGGGTGATTTTAAGAGAGTAAATGTCTTTGCCATCTAATTTGGTTTCTTATAAGAAGAGTAGATCACATTTGAATTTATAAGAGTATTAGAGAATCTTCTGTCTTTTAACTGGATGATTGAGTCCCTTAGTGTTCAAGGAGAGTAATTAAAGGAAGTTAGACATCATGAATATAGAAATAATCGAAAGCTGGATGTATTGTGGTTAGTCAAGCCCCCAGTGGGATGGAGTTTCGAGGACACATAGGTGCATGTCCACCGCGGCAAAGAAACAAATACAAGCATGTACTGCAATCTGTTATTACCATACCATTATCATACAAAAGGAAAAGCCAACTAAAAAAACAGGACGTAGGAAGAAAAGAAAGGGGAAAAAGTAACAGAAATAGAACCCACCAGCTTCAAAACCCCACCCACTCAAACCCAGAAAGAGCATAAAAACATCCAACTGAGCAGACCAGGCTGTAGTCACAAGGAGTAAAGGGACAAAAAAAAACAAGCACAAAACGATACCACAGCAGGCTGAGATGAATAACATAAAGGGCACAGTGATCCGATAGGGATTTACAAGAAACCAACATGATAAACCTATCAGTGCCAAATGTGTGAGTATAAGAAATTAAAACGAAATTGAATTGAGTTTCAGCATGGAGACAATTCCATCATAGGGGAATAACCACCATTAAGGAGTAACTCTCAAAGGTTTAAAACAACACCCAGGGTTCTAATCATAATAGAGGGCACAATGTGTGGGGAACACGGTGCAATATAGTGAAGCAACAAATACATATCTCAACTTAAAAGGAAAGACAATGTTGGCAAGTGAGAGAGAAAAATATTTTGATGGTTTATTACAACACTCCTGTATTGGAGGCAAAAGTGTCTATTTTAGCTTCCTGGATATTGCCCAGCAGTCGCAGAGGTCATAAAAAAGATGCATAGAACCTATGAAGGTAACTCAAAACCTAGCAGGACTAGCAATGGGAATGTTTGTGCGTCGCACTCTAGGCCGGAGGGATAAGAAGCCTTTCGGTACTTGAACTGTAGTTTTGCAATAGTCCTGTGATTTGGGAATCCGGTGGCATTCCCATGCGATGAATCGGTTTTTCTGTTTACATTTGTAACTATATCTGGACTTTAACTGCAAATTTTTAGTTGAAATTCTTGGATTTATCTAAACATATGTAAAGGTATAACAATGCCAACCATAAATTCACTTCATCCTATGGTTTTTTTCCGAGTGACTTTTTATTTTTTTAAATCAAATACTGCATACTCTAAAAAAACATTAGAATGCACACATCACACGTGTCCAATTATAAGGCACATATATGGCAATTAGCAACAGTACTAATCATTGAGAACCTAACGCACAATATGAAACCGACGTATACAAAACAGCAGTGATGCTGTCAATATGGCCACAACATTATACATCCAACACAATGGGTCACAAGACAATTAATAACGTAAAACTATAAACGAGACTCTGTGCTTCTCTCCAGTATAGTTCATATAGTCCAGTCAGTTGATATACCTCCACAACAACATTAACTCCAGTTAATGCACTAACATCACATGATGGGCAATGGGCAATCCAAATAACCCAGTTAGTACCTAAAATCTTCGGCAAGGCCTTTGCCTTCACCCATAAATATCATAATCGACTGAACAAGCAATTATTCAATAAAACACCTCTATTAAACAGCAGCAGAACCTCAAAAACACTGTATAAACCAAGCTAGACTATGGTCTGTGACAGAATCCTTTAAATCGTGCGAAACTTTTACCAAAACCAGGTACGATTAAAGGCCACATGAAAGACACAATCCACTCTACATAAATATGTTTAACATGATTTAACAAGACTAGCTACAGCAGAGAACATGTTGTAGTTGGCACTCGTAGATAGAAACACAAGATAATTACAATAGTAACGTGAAGCATCAGCATAGATATTATCCCAGAGAAGACATGATGAAGTAGGATCTAACCAGCAACATTTTAGGGAAAGTGTCCTAAAGAAATAAAAAAAGATCTGAAAATATGAATACCTGTCATTATTAGACAGCAGAATTTAGACCAGAACTATAGGAGTGACCGTAAATGGGCACAGTATTTTTACAATTTGAAGGTAAAGGGAAAAAGACAGAGAAACATTTTTTTTTAAAGTAACAATCTAATAGGAAGTCTACTGGATCATTGTCAATGTCGAACTACTACAAAACTAGACTGCTACCTTAGGCAAAGGAGATTTTATCTTGCATTCTCTCATGAATCCAACAGCTTTCCAAATGAAAAGGGAGCATTACTTGAGACGCATAGGTTAGGTCCAAGATTATTACAGCATTCATCATCAATGCAGGTAATGATCATGCATACTTTGGTATGGCTGCCAACCCATGAAAGATTATCATCTTTTTGCATTTACTAAAGCCACTAGTGCTAACAGCAAGCATAATAGAAGTACCATGGAAGACCAAATGCAATAAAGGAGTTTCCAGCAGAAAATCATGAAAGGTCCAGATAAACTTGTTAGTCATGGCAAAACAAAATTTGAGTGAACCAGAATATTCTCAATGTAGATAATTTGAGAGGGGCAAAAAAGACAACACTGTCCTATTTTGGTTTCTTCTAAGAAAGTACAACTCGGAATGTATTCCAAAATGTAAACACATATACAAACCCACATATACATACATTATACAGTGGAGGTCATAAATCTGTAGATGCAGTTAGAACCCAAGTATCATAGAAAGAGCGTTTTTTGGTTTGCTAATAGCTTTAGCACCGTTTGACAAATCTTCACGAAAATTTACACACACACAAAAAAAAAAATGTTATCCACCTCAGCTCCTTTTTAAATGTTTCGGGGTGATCTGTCAAGCAGGGGATCCAAAACGCATTTTTCCCCTGCAATTTCAATGGGGATTTTTGAACAGTGCTACAGTCCAAATGGTTGAACGGAATTACACCAAATTTGCCAGAAAGCTAGATCTGTACCCAGAAAGCGTGCGTTTTTAGTGATTTAATGTAAGTCTATTTAGTAGTTAGTACTGGAGAATTTAAGGTCCAAACTGTATGTATATCTGGACAGTTTGGTTTCAGTGACTCTCGGGGCGTCCCGCGAGCATATAACTTTAAATAATACAGCAATCAGATTGGCCATGGGCACCTCTTTTCTCATCAGCCGTCTCAAGCTTGCAGGAGAGAGAACTCCCCACAAGACATGGCAGAGTTGGTGCTCTGATTAGCTGGCTGCAACATGAGAATGGTTGTAATCCTCTTGTCCTGAAAAAATTTTATTTAAAAAAAGAAGAATGTATAAGTGGGCAGGGTACCAGACGCCCCAGATCTTGCGGGGTTGGTCTCAGACGGACCACCACCCCAGGGCCACTAGGATCCCGTGCTCCAGAGAGAGTTCCACAGGAATGGAAGAGTTGAGCTAGTGTCCGAGGGCTCTGAAAACCAATGGTATTGTATAGCAAAGCAAATGGCTTTAACTTAATAAAAGTCGAGACCTATTGCATTTTTAAATGCTTGTTCAAACAGGGAACCCTCCGTGAGAGCCTCACTTGAAAGAGAGCGCAGTCCATAGACGTGTGTGAATTCTTGATTACAGGTGGCAGTAAGTTGTGGTTAATAGCGCCAGTTGTTTATCTTTTTTTGTGACCTAAAAATTAATGCTAAATAATTCTAGTTAGGATCCCGTTGGTATTTAGGGCGTGAGGGTCTTACGTGCACATGCCTGGAAAGCGGCTGAATATCCTGTGTGACGTCTTCCACCTCCAGGCCATTTTTGAGTCAACAGTGCTTTGCATTCTGGGACTCGCAGTTCTGTTTTGGTTTTCATTGCAAACACCGGTTTATAAATCCAGCATGCAAAGTGCTCTTGCTTAAATAAACATCTAATGCTGGTTAAGGGCTCACCTGTATCTCAGCGTCACCTCTCACCTTGACACAGATAGTATTTGTGCAGTTTGTCAGCCTCTTGTATAAGACCATGGCTAATATTGTTTGCATATTGTGTTTATGTCCATTTTTCCAACGTTAGCACCCCTAGAGCAGTATGTTCCTAATAAAACTAGCACCAAGGTACGCAGTGCGACGTAACCGCTCAGACACGGGGCTGGACACAGTTGTCCCTTATTTTGTAACGGGCACTGGTGAGTGAATGGGCACAAGTGTAGCGCGCTCCCATTTTAACACTAATGAATGGGTATAAATGGCTCCACATACATTACATGGTTGTAGCAGCCCAGTGCATTATTGGAATTGTAGTCTCCCTGAGCAGCACAAACGACAGACTGCGCCTAGAGGGAGCAGCTAAGAGGAGCCAAGCTTCCTTGAACTTGTGGCAAAAAAGTACGAGAATTAATGTATTAATAAGGGTTGGAATCCCAGCCAGATAGGTGGACGGCGTGGTTTAGAGAGGATGGGCGAGAAAGCACAGCTCATGAAATACTAAGGCTGGTGGAACGCAGCACGCTAGTGAGAGGCTCACGTGTTCAAGCTGTAGCCAGTGTGAAAAATATAGTGCGTCCGTCTCACGCTGCGAGTAAAGCATCCAGCCCCCGCGTGCACATCTTCTGTCCGTCCGCGTGCACATTTGGAATCCGTATTGATTCCAAAAGGCCCTCGCATGGCAAGAGCAGCGCATGCGCGCTGCTAACGCCAGGCGAGACCTATAAAGAAAAGGAGGGGTTGTGAGTGTCTGTGGTAGATTACCCATGTACAGGCTGTTGACCCTGCGGGTAACGACCACCGTGCACAGCCAAATATGTGTGCGGTGGGGATGTTGGCACCCACAGGGTGGGCACAGGGATTTGCTGCAGTCCGGACCCTGCAACTAACCCCATGCCAAAGGTCATGCGCAGGACAGATGTGCGTGCAGGGGTGGAGGGTTGGCTGACCCACTGGGTTTAGGCTGCCTGAAAGATGGAGAGGGGCGGGGGGATAGGGCACAAGGCCTACAGCCAAAGGCTGTGCTCAGCAGGGGTTGGCATACTTATTTATGGCAATAAAATATTACTGCACGTTTTTTTTTAAACTAGAAATTTACTGAAAACGCAACGTTTAAAGTGACTTTATAGTTTGGTGAATACGTCAGTTTAAACGTAACATTTTAAACTTTAAAGTAAACAACACTGAATTTCACCAGTTATAGTTATTTCAAGTAACTATAACTCGCGCCCTCAACATGCACCGCTAATGACATTACATCACTCAAGACATATTCTATGGCATCACTGATAACCTCTGAAAATACATCGATGATAACACTGCGCATGGCGGGGGCGTGAGATATAGTTACTTGAAATAACTGGTCAATTTAAGGGTGTTTTTTAAAATGTTTAAATATTACGTTTTAATTGACGTTTCAAACTCACTAGAAAGCCTCTCTAACCTTTGTATATACACACACAGCTGTTGTCCCATGCAATCCACGGCAAACAAGAAGCGGCACACCGATTGAGGTCATTCCACCCTTTAACCGTGCTCAGTACCGATGCGTTTCGGCTTCACAGAATAAGTATAGACTTTTTTTTTCTGAACTTTAGATGGTCAGTCACATGCCTTCCCTCACAACAAACAACTGTTTTCTGTGGCCACATTTTTCAGAATAATTATTGCCTCTTCTAAAGGCATGAAAAATTGCTCAAAAAAAATGACCATCTAGATCTCTGCCAAAAAGTGTTAAAGACCTAGCAGGCGTAAAATATCCATCCATACCAATACTTGAGAGCACAAATCTACGGCGAAACTAACTAAAGTTTTAAAGCCTTCAACGTTACTCAACATGGTACAACCACCACCAAACATAGGCTTTCACCAAGCACTAACAAAACCAATAGGTCTGGCTTTCATATACTTAATGGACAAAGTCACAGACAATGCTGCTGGCACAAATGTGTACACAGGGAACGTGCATTGTGGCATATGTCCACAATTAGGGAACACATGTAGGAACACATTCACACAAAAAACAAATAGTACACACACTAGGATTATACACATTCACACACTCATCTCTGCAGGCAGGAATGCTGTTAAACGGCCAATACAACGGACTTAAAATTGTTAATCAAAACCGTCAAGGATTTATAAGCACTGTGGCACTGACCTGCTCTGTACAGTTAATTTTTGTCTGGGTATTAACAAAACATTACAGACAGATTCACAGTTTACTAGAAAAAATAAACCCATATGCTATCTTCCTATTAGACGAAAGAACAAAATAACAACAAGCTAGTCAAGAGAAGGCCCAATATTAAAAAGTGAAACATTAAAGAAAGTGAAACATATAAGAAAGAAGGAAAACAATCTAAAGCAATCGCACCGTTCTCTCTAAAGGAGAAATATGTTTTCCTCAGTTAATGAAAGGGTGCAGAAGAGAGCCCGCTTCTCATTTGAATTGAAGGCCAAGGTGTCAATATAGAAAGGAATAATTTTAAAAAGGTAGTACCGGTTCTTAGCCAAAGGCCAGTGCAACATCATCCAAGGAACTGACTGGTTTGTTTATACTGTGACTTGTTTACTAGAACCAGGAAGCCGGCAAGCCTGTTTTAGCTGTCATGGCTGATTCCAAGAATGAGAAATGTCCCCACAAAGCAGTAGAGAACTGAGGAAAATGGGTCTGAATTACATCAACCCAGCTATGTGCTTCCTTCATAAATTATCTTCAAGAGTTTGATTCCCTTTGAGCTCAGGAAGGAGATCTGCAATTTTCATTACAGCTCTTTACCAAACCTGGGCAGGAGAGGCATAACATGGATTGCTATAATAGTAATATTAACTATAAACAAGGGGAAACCCGTCAGGTGAGAAGGACCTAGGGTGCTTACTATTTCGAAAAACAATTGGTCCTTCAAAATCACTTTAGTATAAGAACAATAAATATAGCCCAGAATCAGTACTATATTGATTAGAAATGTCCAGCCGGACATGTAGATTTAATATTCAACTTAATAAATTGGCTGTACAAAAAACAGAATAGAGTGGGACACAGTCCTGTGTCCTTCAACAGACAAAACATTTAAAACATTCAAAAGACAATCACATTTTTTGAAGACTTTTCAGGCTAAACAACCAAGCCTAACGCCGATACAAAATAAAGGGGCAAGCTATTTAGAAGGTAAACAGTCATGCACAACTTTTAACTTATGTGTTTAACATGCATGCTGTTCAACAAGTCGACGACGTTTCGCTCTATTACAAGATATATAGATCATCATCAGGACTAATTAATGACAAGCCTGAGAACGTAATGCCTGTAATCCCATATCTCAGCTGAGATTTTAATGTTCTCCTTCCTTCCTTCTCCTCCCCCCCCCCCCCCCCCCCCCCCCCCCCCCCGTTCTTTCCATTTCCTTACAGGCATTACGTTCTCAGGCTTGTCATTAATTAGTCCTGATGATGATCTATATATCTTGTAATAGATCTAACTAGGGCGACGACGTTTCGAACCGCTCAAAAGCCTAACTTGGTGACAAAAAAGAATAATGCACCTGTTTCTCCAACAGGAATAGATGCTTCAGTCTGACTCAAGCAACCACTGTAGAGAGGAAGATGTTTTAAGACAAGAAGCACATCTCTTCAGCTTTGATGACTTTGAAAGCCCTCCATTTTGTGATTGCATACAGAATGAATTCGCAATGATTTTATGTTTTTCGTTTCTTTCTTTCTTTCCTTCCTCCCACAAACATTTTTCAATCCATTGGTTTAAGATTGTACGTGCCTTCAAAAGGATAAGTTTCCGGCACATCCACAAGGGAGCCCATAGCACGGGTCTCCGTTCTGCACCAGGTCCTGAAGAAAGCCCGCTAGACCCTTTTGGGCTGACGAGGGCTGAAACATGTCGACCTTTTTTGGACACAGTTTTTAACCAGTGCACTTGACCATAATCAGTCAGATACGTGCACAACGATAATACTTTTTTATCTTGGTCTCGAACCCAGTACCAATAAAAATATCTACTGGCTTTACGAGAATTTTTAATACACATTTTTCCTCTATCACGATCACCTCACCCTTCTTTTTGATTCACGATCACTACTGTGACAACCAGTGGTTAAAGCCTCCGGGTGGAGGAAGCATTGGATTGACCCAATGATTATGCGATCACGTTGAAGACCACATTCAGCGGAGAATCAAGATATACCGCTAATCTCGATCCCAACTAAACGTGAATGAGGGTTTCTTATACGGTACAATGTACTGTCCATGCAATACCCTGGTTTCCCAGGACCAGTGATCCACTCTACAATTGATTTTTTTGACTTTGAAAGCCCTCCATAAAGTGCTCCAGAACTAGAGGTCGATTGAGGAGTCCGCGCCTCTGCTGGCATCCACTGTGACGTTCACAGAATTTAGAAATGATGAATTATTTGACAACAAACAAGGACTTTCAATCTGCAGGCTAGTGCAGGCCTTTTCTATATCTGCGTCACCAATGCTAAAAGCAGATCTCGCCAGATCTCTATGCCACACCTTAACTTCAAAGCGGTTTGTATTGAAACGCTGCACATTAAACAAAATGGAAGTGGGAAGGACAATGGTATTAATATTAAAATTAAAAAAACTTTAGAAAAAAAATGCAGAAGCTAGCGCTCACTGATCTTCTTCCTGTTTTGGTTATATATTTAGTTTCATTGAACATGAATGAAATACACAAGCAACGATTCCCTCCTAAATGCCAAATTTACATTGCATATCTAGATACAATTGCAAAAAGGTCATTACATTTTTTTTTTTTTTTAAAAGACCGGCTATAACACAACTAGTTATTAGCCAAACTTTTCGATGCAGTAAATGTAAGTTCCCTTGAAATTCAACAAAAAAATGCAGAGCCCCAAAGGCAAATTTTTCATAGTTACATGCATATCCTCTCTGCGACTTGACAACTGCATATAAGCAGACCAAAATGAGGACCTGATGAATAAGTCAAAGTACATTTATGGAACATGAGTATTCCAAGTAACTGGATCTTCCAGGTATCAAGAAGATGGCAATTTAGTTTTTTCTACAGATACATTTCATAAAAGAGAATTAGAAAAAGTATTATATCCAACTGTGGAAGTGTCATTCCACTGAACAGTTAAAAGGTGTGCACTTTTTCTTACTGGTACAGTTCTAAATTCTTAACCAACTTCAGGAGCATCTTGATGTCCACAATTTCCTCCAGCTCGATCAGACTGGGTTTCACGCTCACTATGAATGAGACTAAGACTGACACCATTTAGGAGGTAGAGGACCTTTTTTTTTATGACACATCAACGAAGGAAACAATTTGCTCGCTGGTATTGCATTGGTGAATATGTAAACTGCTTTGAACCACATTTGTGACACTGAAGTGGATTTACTGGTGATCAGGTTGGAGGCTACGGCCATTGTGGTCTCCCAGTGTCCTCACTTGAAGCGATATACACCATTTATCACACAGAATATAAACTGATAACCAACCAAAAGACTGTAGGAGCACCTTTCCCTATCATGAAAGAAATGCATTGCCGCCGGCTCCATGTCAGGATCCACCTTAAAGTATCTGGTAAGATCTATAAGGGAACTCCATCAGAAAAACCCTAATTACTTGCACCACAACTCAATACGTCTGGTAGGACCCAGTTTATTAGGAGAATTTAGTGGCCAGGCAAGAAATCCCCCCAAAACTCCAAAAGAAAGCATAGGCCAACATGCTTTCTCTGCAAATGGACCAAGAATCAGGAGAACCTTGCCTTTCACCTCAGGCTTGCTCTTTCATTGGTGCAACTCAGAAAATGTCTCAAACCCACCTCTCCACAACATTCCTATGATCCCAGCCTGTATACCGAACTTTCAGCCGCACCTAGCTGTGATGCCGTCTTTAATCCCCTGTGTACTTTTACACACAGATGGTCCTCCGTTTACATTGTAAATGTACCGCCAAGTCTCCATTATCACATGTGGCTACGTAAAAACATCTCACTGCCCCTTTGGGGCTGAAGCTTTGCTTCATAAAATACCGCCAATTATAAAATACATTGCTTATTCGGCACAGATCAAATTTGTGATTTGAAGAATACATTTCTGAAGCCTGACATGGCAGATGGTGGCATTACTGCTTTGATGTGGGAGAATGTGATGTATGCAGGGATAAAAATAAGCAGGAACTCAGATCGATTTCACTCGTGCTGATTGCTGACATAAAGGAGCCTGATAATCCTAATGGAAACTACTACTAGGAGTTACTTTTGCCTCCCCTGCAACAACTAACTGGTGCTTTGACATTTCATCTGCAGTTACAAACTGTACACATTTTAATTTGAAAGACCGACTCCTTATGAAAAGATTAAAAACCTACCTTAGTTTGAACTGTGCTTTGAAAGCAAATATCACTGCATGAACACATCAACTGTAGATATATTATAAAAGCATTGCTAAAACATGTCAGCTATGTTTTTATACAATGGACACTGGGCTGTCCATCATCCAAAACACCACACCCATATATTTACACTGTATCACAGAAAAGCTCATCCAAAACATCCTTTAACAGGTCGATTACAAATGTGCATTTCCTAAAACCAAAGCGAGGAAAGCTTCCACTGTTCAGACAACTGTTTAAGACTGCTGTAAATTCTATCACAGCATGTATAAACATATCTAATGTAAAGCTTGGTACTGTAAAAATAACACAGACAACCATCTTGTATACAATCTTCGGCAAAATATAAAAATAAATCCGGAAATAAGAATAACCTCTACTGCTTCCAAAGTAAACTTGATGCAATTAAAAAAACAAATGGAATACCTGTCAATAGTAAACAAGTTCAAATGAGGGTCAAACTAGGCCCACCGACTGACACACGCCCACATTGCTTTGAAGGCAATATTGACGGTCACATTTCATTCGATGCAACTGAAGAATCGATACAAAGAATAGCACCTTTTGCGAAACCCAAAGAAACTGTTCCTAAAAATAGTCACAGTTAACGCTTTGGCTTGAATCGCATGCACACACAAAATGCACTCACACACAAAAGGGATCTGCTACCAGTGTGTGACTAGAACCCGCTACAGATAAAATGTACTTCAAATGTTACTATGTAATACTATCATTATAATAGCAAGTTGATTTAAAGGTATGTAATCAACATTCAACTTGTCACCATGTCTTACATATTTTTTCCAACAAAGAAGATAGAAAATGGAAGAAAACACACTTTTCAAAATAGGCCCTTGTCATAACCCTCTTAAAATTATCATTTTACACGTGCATACCACTTGTTAAAACAAATCAGTCACTCGTTTCATACGGCGCTGACAAGTGTATGTCATAACAACATGAAATAGTAATTAAAACGTACTCTTTGTCTGGTTCACTGGAGAAAAAAAAAAGACAAAACAAAAACATTTTGAATAATAACATTAGCTCGCTTAAAACGAAGGAGCTTCAGATGTACTGACTGCAAGTGAAATATCAACTTGCCACGTTAGTCATGTTAAAAAAAAGCTATGCAGAAAAGGAGACATTTGCTTCAATGCAAGCCTCAACAGGCAATGAAAGGAAACGGCACTTTCTTAAGTTTGACATATTAGATGTTGTAGGAAGCAGGAATAATTAATATGGATCTGTCAAATCAACATGCAGGGAATATTAGCAATATATTTTGAGGTTGTTGCCAACTTTGAAAAAATAAAGTCTAAGGTAAAAGGAGATGGTGGGATCAAAAAGGGGAGGGGCAAGAGGCATGTGGCACAGAGGCACACACGAAACGCCTAACGGGAACCATTTAATTTTATTATGGTTAACTGAGAAAGCAACAAGGGGCCAGGCAAGGTGCACAGAGCAGGGGTCTGTGCGCCCGTCAGGAGTCGCACCACAGCGCCTGTCCTCGGAGAAGGCCAGGAGACAGGAGCTTTTGCCAGTGCACTGCAATGAAGTGTTAACGTTCCACGCGCCCAGGGAGTGCCCGCAGGAGACGTCAGTGCGCGAGCGAGAGCCCCGCGAGGACAAACAACGTGTCCCTGTTCTTTTTTCCCAAAAGCCTTTTCGTGCCACCCCTTAGTAGACTGGCCACTGGCCTCGTTTTTCACTGCATAAGAGGGTGTCAAACCCCCGGGGAGGACGTTAATGCTGTCAACAGGCTCCCTGCCTTAACATTTTAAAAATGCGCCTCGGGCGGGCTCTCTTACCTCGTCCTCGGACCCCAGGCGGCGCCGCGTCCTCCTGTCGCCATCTCCCTCGGGCGCCGCCGGGGCCGTCCAACGTGTCGCCATTACTTCATGTCGAAATGACCAGCGGGGTCGATCCAGCGGGGAGAGACCGCATTGGCAGAGCCGGGGTGAGAGGCTGGCGGCTGAGAAACAGAAACCTCATCGGGAAACCCAGCGGGGCCGAGCGTGTCCTTTATTTTCAAACCGCACACAAAATTAATATTTTACGATCCAGAGTTGCCGGTGCTCCGCGGGAGTCCGCAGCTTTCGTCGGGTCGAGGCGATGTGTTCCCAGCTGCAAAGGAGGAATGAGAGAGGGCGGACATGTCAGATGTGCCGTGTTTATGCGAGAGACACACTCAGACCAGACAAGGGGGGAGGGGAGCGAGCAGGCGGCTGACACGGCCAGTGCTAGTCCACCCCCCAGAGACCAGCGTGACAGCAGGGCACCCGCCCGGCCACCGGCCTCTACAGCGCAGCTCCGGCTCAGCCGAAGCCTCCGCCTCCACGCTCCCTCCCCCCACACCTCCCTGAGAAAAGTTACCCTGGAAACCAGCCATGCTAGCAGCCATTCCACCAGCACCTTCCCCGCATGCCAACTTCCTCTAATTCGTAGTGGGAAGGACTGTTTTATAATAAACGCATTCCAAGTATACCATTACCAGAGGATTCTTATTTTAGACCACGTTTGTATCCATTTCACCCACGCCCCCACCCCCCAAAATCACACGACAACTGGGAAATACGATGGTTCCCTTTCTCTTTGTGCCATAATATAGTCCTCCTCTCAAAATTAAAAGTATGGGATATTCACAGATTTTCCATCCTTCCTAATCATACCATCATCGGGCTAAAATGTAAATACACAGGGCGGATGCTCACTTGCCCATAGTAGTACTTGCTACTGACAAGTGCTGCTACTATTCCATTAATAGTATTTTACCACTGCTGAGACGTGCTGGTATTTGCTCTTTCCAATTCAAGAAGTGTTAGTATTTAGTATCCGACAGCACCTACTAATTAACAGCAATGTCACAAAGATTTTGATTTCCCACCTTTTACCTATAAATCTACATGGGCATATGATGATACAGTTTAACTCTCACAATTAGGAAACGTTTACAGTACACTGCCACGTTCACAAACTAGGTAAACCCATCGTTTCTTAAACCTGAAAGGGCTACGGGTGATATTTTACATCGTGCACACCTCGTTAACATCCAGTGGAAGAAAAGGAAACAATGCAACATAAGGTTTTGGAAATATCTCACTTTTCTATTGACAAATGTGTACTGCCGTTTTTGGCGTAGAAAATATTAAAGAAGAAAACGTATTCATCAACTAAACTGTCTCCCTACATCACGAAACAGGTAAATTTCAACATAGTTGCCGAGGCTTGCCCAGAATTGCTCAGCCAGATTTCTTCTCTTTCCATTCATTGAACTAAATCTTAATTATCACAAACTGCAGATCAGACCAAAGTGAAATCAACCTCCAGAGCCACCAACAGCACTAGAGAGATTAAGAGGTACCATAAAACATTAATCTTTCAACCTAGGACATTAGTGCAGGTATACATTTATCAATATCACCATTTTACTTTGGATAGCAATTACGTACAAACAACAATGGGGGATCACATAGAATCCTTCCAATTTACGCCAGGGACTATACAACAGGTTTTTATAAACTACAATGGTAACTAAGCAGTTGGTGGAGCACTTGATTCATATGCTAACTGAAATTGGAGGGGCTTCTTGTTCCTTTTCATCGTTCACAACGGAAAAGTTGCCCATTGAGGAATTAGATTTTCATACTGTGTATGTTAATAGGACTGCTTGACACTCATGCTGGACTTATGTGCTAAATTGTTGGAGTGGTGTGTTCTTTTTATTGAGGGGAAAAAATAATCATGGAAGTGTTCATGCAATTACACAAGTTAGGAGGACCTGTACGTGGAAGTGGCTTTTGTGGCCCATAAATAGTGCAGTTTTCTACAGCCCATTAGTAGTGCGGTGTTCCAACCCTGCCTGCTACGCACCCTCCTTTGTAATTCCACTGTACCTGAATATCGGCAACCATGGCACTGGTTAGGAATAGGAATATGCAAGAAGGCAAAATCCCCAGAGTCTAAAGAGTTCAGAATGAACCCATGTGTATAACCGATGCGGAGTAAAACAGAAAGGAAACAAGATCCTTCTGAAAACAAGAGAGTTGAAAAGACTGAAGCAGTGTTCAATGGGTAGCAGCAATCCCCTACATGTCTAAATCAACTATGCGGCTGGTTCAACTTGACTAATCCCAAGTAGCTGTGATAAAATGGTAAAATGCTATGTAGGATTATAGCAACAACGCACAGCCTTATAATGAGCTGCACAACAAGGTGGCAGCACTGGCCTATTCATGCACAAATCCCTCAATGTCTCGCCAGCCAAACAGACAACTCCCACGCCAGCTGCTTTGGAACATGTGCAATCACAAGACTCTTAAAATTCTCTATTTTAGTTCTCTGCTGCCCCACCTCGGAGTATGAGAAAGTCTTTTGTTAAAAATCTTTACTACACACTCACAACTACTTTCCTCATGGTCCTTACCAGCAACACAGCACCTAATTTCTATCCAACGACTCACCAACACTAAGTTGAGCCCCACCTTCCAACATAGAAATCTTCAACACTGTATTCTAATTTCAAATTCACTATCCCATTCTTGCCCAACCACTGATGTTTTACAGGTTTACACGCGGTCTCAAAACCTCTCCACAATACTCGTAAAAGTCCCTGTATCAAAACTGACTGACATAAAACTTTCAACTCTCTACTCTTCTTTTTAGGTCAGGCCTGGGCAGCGCATGCTCTGCGAGGCATGCTGTATTTAGGTAGGGCCTTGAAGTTCCAACCACTCTCCGCCCATATTTTTCATTGGGGTGTGTCATTGTCTACTGTAAACTGTGGCTGTTCATTGTTCAATAGGCTTAGTAGTCTTTCCTTAGTAAAGCCTGGTCTCATTTTGAAACCTCCCATGGTGACACCCCCTGTTACGTGTGTTGTTACTCTATAGGCTTTAATTACAGCCTCCGAGCACTATTTTCCTCAAATACCTTTGCCCTGCCTGCTGTTGCAGGTAGGACACGCGTTTTACATTTTTTTATAGCACAAGCGCCAAACACATTTGCAATGTAATAGGCTTGCATTTGAGAGAGTTTAAGCTATTGGCATTGTAAATGACAATACCTTTTATTTGTACGTTTTAAAACAACACATAAATAAAAGGCACTATCATTTACAATTCCAATAGCTCAAACTCTCGTAAACGAGAGGCCTATTGCTTTACAAATGCTTGTTTTTTCAGATGGCTCTCTCCTTCCAATAATCTGCATGCGTCGTCTCTCGGAGGACAGCCTACTCTAAGTCACATGCATGTTTGCTTTATTCCTTACTATTGTATCTCTGTAAATTGCCCACACCTTATTTCAAAGAGCACAACCGCTCCTTTAAAAGTCATATCCTGTACCCTAACAATTCCTGGTCACCTGCAGCCTAACCATTAATACAGCCAACCAATGCATGAAATTCCCACATCTCCCTCCTACTAAAAATCACACCCGATTCCTATTGATGTAATACTTTAGGAAAGGCATAAAATGGTTCTTTTAGAGCACAAGACTAATCTGAATAACTACCAAAGAAACATTAACCCAGGGTCTGGACTAGCGGCTGCCCAGTGTAAAAGCACAACAATGCCTTGTCAAGGGTAGAAAGTGCTGTGTAATGCAATTACAAACCAATAGATAACCCACACTAATACCAGAACACTCAGCAGTCAGACTGTAGTTCAAACAGACTGTTTAATAATTCCCTTTTACTGCTTAACAATCTTATACTCACGTAAGACAAAACTGCTAAGGGTCATATCCATCACCCAGCACTATACTAGTCCCTCTCCAACTGAACAGGCACATACCTGAAGAGGTTAGCCACATACCACTGGCCAACAGAGGACTCTAACACTACAGGTTCCTACTAGCAAGTTAATCTGGCCACTTCTTGGTATCTCACAATGACAGTCAGGTTTAGGATGATATTAACAAAGTCCATCCCAGCAGATCTCTCCAACATTTCTCCCTTAAACCTATGTCCGCACAGAACCATAAACTTTAAACAAAATATCTCAATATGGACAAACCAGACAAAGCTGCCAGATTACTGTAAACCATAAACTGCAAGCCTACCTCTCACAATTCATCCACTTTTCTGCTAAGCGCTACATCCCATAACACAATAACCACACCTCAGTGGTCCTTACGTACAACATGAAAACACTTCCACACAGGGTCAAAACAAAGACAACAAATTTCCAACCAAACACCCTACACAGTGTAGCGTACTACCTGTGCGGACAAGCGTTTCAGCGGCCTACATGAAGGTAGTGAGTGCGATATAGATGTTGCAATATAATAATACCTTTTTATCCAGCCCTTCACCTTGAATCTACTGCTCTAAGGCAAAATGATCGATTCCATCCCCACCTATCTTCCTATCCACAGTGATCTTGTTCCTCTCCTTTACCTCCTTCAGACTTCAACAAAATACTACACAATATCCTCAACTAACCTCAATAATTTCTCCTCTGCGATCCACTACTATCAGCCTGGAATCCAACATGCCCACTATCTGCACTGCTCTTTAAAACCAGATGCACACGTAGCAAAGCACCCCAGAACACTTGCAGGGCTATCCGTGTTTTCTGGAGAGAATGGTTTCAAAAAATGTAGTGTCTTATCCCTCCACAGACTAATCAGTCAGCTACTAGTCGGTATCAGGTTTAATTTTCCAAATCAATTGAAAAAATATAAAATGCCCAGCTGACCACAAACCTGTGTCTTCAGTCACCACTGGTCAGAATGTCACCAGACACTTGTCCACCTTTAAACCCATCTGCTAAAGATATCACCGTTAACAAAGAGTGGTACAAAGACGTCTAACATTACTTTTGAATGCTTGTTTTCCCTCAACAATTGTCGTACATAATAAAGCTAGTAAAATTCCACACCTTGCATTGTCAGACTTCCACAGCCCTGACCACCCTAATGGCTCCCGATGTACATCCCTCCCCCCAGATGTGCATTCAGTCACTATCCCGTCATGATTGTATCCAATCTCCTGAGATAGCAATAACTACAACTTTCAAGCTCTCTCATCTGCAGAACTCAGCTCCAAATTCCTGCAATCACCTGGCCACCCTCTTCTCGTAACTCTAATGTCTTCCACACCACTGCAAACACCCAGTTACGTCTCCCCAAGACGCAGTGCTTAATTTGTAAACACATGCATTTCGGGGCACAAGGTTTTACTCCTAAGCATGTTGCCAGGGCTGCAAATGTTGGGATTACCAAATACCAAGGCTGTCTAGCCTTGAATCCACCTCATGCCACCATACACCAATTGCCCCTTTAACTCACTCTTGCAAGTTATTTTTCATCCCATCTTTCTCATTTTTGTCACTGTTTTCCTTATATCTCTACCACCTTCTGTCCGCATTTAGTGCCCATTTCTTACTCAAGGTCTGATCATAAAATGTTCCAGTGGCCAAAAGGGAGTGCCCCACCTGCAACCAACAGCACAAATTAAGTACTCAAATCAAGACTTGTATTTCCCTCTCAAAACTGCAGGTCCAAGCTTTCAGACTAATCACCTCTGATGCTAGCCTCCTTTCCCATCCATATTCTCTCTACAACTGGCTTCATCACTTACCCAAAGGAATAGATACATATAAAAGATGCAGACAAATGTTTCCTCATGGAAGCCCTAGCTTCGTCGTGGCTACACAACTGTATACGTACCCCTCTACTCACCCTCATTTGTGGCTGCCACCCTCTCTGGATTCATCTTCACCTTGCAAGCAAGCAAAATGTCTCTTTTGAACTTCAACAGGATCAACCATCTTCAAAGCCTTACTTATTTTCCACAAAATAGTTCACCTCCACTTACTCAGATGGACTCGCCCTCGAAAATCCCAAGACACCCAAACGGTTAGGAGATATGTGTAGACCGAAAAACGTGCTAAAACTCACGAAGTTGGAGGATTACTTGTGCATGCAGTGTCACTTTTTTACTCCGTATATAACGTGCAGCTAGACCTCCTATAGGTGAGGTTAATCATTCACAACACAGATTAACAGAACACACAATGTGCAGGTTTAGGGAAAGTCAACGACAAAAGCGCAACCCACATGCATTTAAAATACTGCAATTCAAAAGACAACAGCCTAAAGCCGGCTCTTCCCTGGTTACTATAAACTGGGCTAAGGGCTCCCATGTGAGTCGCCATCTTACAGAAGATGTGGGTGGAGATTCGAGTTTTTTTCTCGCTACTAATGCCACTCCTTAAATTAATGAGGGCAAACAACTTTCAATTGAATCCCAGCTCTTGTAGGCATCCCCTGCTGGTAACAGGACGCATTGCTGTGTTTTCTCTCACTCTCTCCTCCCTAAATCTACTCTCACCCTAGAGGAGGAGAAAGGAAAGCAAAAATGCAAATAGTGCACCATCTCAGTGTTCAGAAATAAAAAGCATTCGCGTAAAGGTGCAATTTATTAAAAAGCCATTTGTAAAGAGTTACGGATGTGCAATGAGATCAAAAACATAAAAATGTATAAATAGGCCAGTTTTGAATGAAGCTGCTGGGCCATGCACCAGCTGGCCAGACAAAAGGCTCCCCTTTCACTCCTCCTTTCTTTAGAGACCTCCACCCCTCTGGCTCCTCCCACGGAGTGTGCATGTGAGTTGGGTTAGGTTGTGTACAAGTGGAGACAGGAATGCACCCATGGCCTGAGCCAGGGAATGCAGAGTTACTGTGAAGCGTGCGCGCAGCCCAGCAGAAGTCCCGTCAACCTGCGAGGCTACAACAGTTTCGAGCCCTCTGGCTATTGAAATGTTCCGTTTCTCTTTTGCCTGCTGTGGTGGGGATGGGTGGGGGCCTTTCACGGGCTTGCAGCAAAGCATGGACGTTTCGTTTTGGGAGGGTTGGTTCGGTTGCGGACACTTATGCCACGGGCGGCCGAGTTTCAAGAGGCGCCCTTTTAACACTGACACTGATGTGGTATTGGCTTCCCCTTGCCGAGATTTGATTAAATGTCTTTCACAGGAGGGCACTCAACTCGGACTTGAAAGTGGTGGCATTATATTTCTCGTCTCTTCTGACTCCGAGCGATCAAATTTCAGTAGCCAGCTGCGCAGAACCGGCCTAAAAATCGAGCCAAGCTTCCAAGGCAGAACTGGGCGTCCTGACTTAGAATTGTGGGGTGAAGAATACCAAAAATGTACAAGTTTATTTAAAAAAAAAAAAGCTCCTCACACAATTTAGGGTTGTTCTGTAACACAGCTCCCCTATGGCCATTAGAGAATGAACTTCCGTTCCCAAATGGAAGCCTCTTCACTGGAAACAAGGCTTTCCGTCAATAGTTCGAATATCATACATTATAGGGACTAAACACTAAAGGGAAACGGCCACCTTAACTAGATACAGAAAGGAAGCGCCGATATTATTAGTTCTTGTAACCAACAGAAACTGCAAATATACTCACAATATTGATCGATTCGTGAGTTGCATTTCAGCACACCGCCCAAGAATTACATGTTCAGGCTGCATTACACGCGTTCTTACAACAAAGATCTGGCACATACAGGCACTTTCTCAGTTTTTTATAAATAAATAAAAGGATTGAAATGAGGAAAGATATTTCTATCAAAATCCTCAGCCAACTATTTTATAGCATACTATTGCCCAATCCTGTGTGCCTACTAATTAAAAAAAAAATCTAAAGAGAAAGAAAAAGGAGAGAAGTGGTCGGTCAGTACACTCATATCAACACATAACCCCCTGTTTCAAGTGTATATATGCTAGAAAAGTGTAGAGAAAAGAGAAAGTATCTCACGTGCGCACCACCAGAGGAGCTACTGGTAGGTTCTCACCAGCTTGCCCACGTTTGTATCATCATTGATAACTTTCTCAAAGAAAAAGTGATGTGTCCAGAAAAGAGGAAGTGAAGAGAAATTTGTCCCCGTGAAAGAAATGAGACTCAAGAGGTCTCTATTTAAAAATAGACTAGACTCACAAACAATGGTCACCTTTATTCCGAACTGTGAGTCTGTACCAAGTTAAAAACACAAAATGTTGTAGATCACTTTAGTGACGGCCAACATGTTTCATTGCCATATCATTTGTGGCAAATTCGTCAGGGCAACCAAGGTCAGCGATCACCTCCCTGGACAAATAACATCAAAAAAGAGTGACTGACAGACACACAAAAAAAACGCATACCTTGTAACAAAAACACTATGTTCAGGTCTTTAAGGCCAGGCAGCAATGACGCCTACCTGAGGAGAACTTGTAGTCCAATACCACACATCACACTCGTGCATCACCTGCAAACGCCTCACTATCAAAAAAGGAGTTGTCTCGCGTTGCGTCATCTAAGCATTGTGAAATACAAGCTAGCTCAATGTTCATAGCTCAACAGCCAAAGTCATTCCCAACAAGTGTTTTTCCAAGCCCCATGCCAGCTGAGAGTCTTCAGGCTTTTAAAGATACTTGGAACGTAGGACCACGTGCTCATAAGACAGAAGAGAGTGATTCTTTCCCCTTGGACGTGTACATAGCACAAACTTAGCCTAATTAAATAACCACGAGATTACATGAGTTTTTTCTCAAGATGGCCATCATTATGCTATCTGGAAGCAGAAGTGTGTCGAAATGAAAGATTCTCATGCATTGTGGAATTGAAAGCCATGCCATGGTTAAGAATGTATTGCTGTATTTAAAAAAAATAAAAATGTATTTGACTTTTATATTAACACACGAGTGTTTTAAATCATGTACATCTTTCATCACCATCTGTGTAATGATTGAATAAAGATTATTTGATTAAGGAGAACTAGTTAAAATGTCAGAGGAAAAACTGATGCAGTAAGACCGGCCAAAGAGCTCACTGAATGCAGGAAGTGAGTGTGTGTATATATATATTCACTTAAAATACCATAGGTTTCACACATGTTATAGTTAGGTGGACATTTCACTCGTAAAAAATCAATGAAATTCCCCCGTTATAGTTAGTTCAGATAACTATAACTTGCGCGCCCGCAATCCACTTCTCATGACGTCACATATTACATCACTCATGACATGGTCAGTGGCATCACTCATGACATCACTGATGACATCATCCTTTTGATAGAGTGGCGGTCGCGCGAGTTATAGTTATCTGAACTAACTATAACGGGGGAATTTCATTGGTTTTTTACGAGTGAAATGTCCACCTAACTATAACATGTGTGAAACCTATGGTTTTTTCAGTGAATTTGCAAGGTTTTTTAAATGCTAATTCCTAACTATAAGGTGTGTTAAACCTATGGTTTTTTCAGTGAATTTGTACGTTTTTTAAAATGCTAAGTTATGTATTTATTATTATATATTTATTTTACAATAAACTACGTATTATTTTTTTTTAATGGTTTTTCACCGTGCGCGCACAGTGCTCGCACCCCGCGATTTTTTAAAAAAAAATTACAATGTTTTTTTCTGCCTTCGGGGTCCTTCAGGGACCCCCTGACAAAGGCTAGGGGGTCAGGAACTCTCTACCCTGCCCCCTTTTCACGTTCGCCACCTTCCTTTTTCACTCTCGCACTCAAAACAAACAAAGTGGCGGCCGACGCTTCCTGATTTCGACCAAATCGAATGTTGACTGACATGTAACCACCAATCAGAATTACGCTATAGATATTTATGTACTTTAACTGCAATTTTCTCATGAACTACTGAACAGATTGACTCCACATATGCAAAAGGCACATCCCTGACCTGAGGACTACCTCTTTGCCAAATTTCAAGTAATTCTGTTCAGCCGTTCGGGCTGTACCTTCGACTAAAGGTCCTATGGGAAAATGCATGGGGAAAACGAGTTTTGGGACCCCCCTTTTTTCCTCGGCCCCCGCTTGACGAATCCCCCCCCCCGAGACTTTCAGGGTAGGAGCTGAGCGCCCCATTAGTTTTGAAAATTTTGCGAGGAGTCGTCAACCGGCGCCAAAGTTATTCAAAATAGAATTTTCAGATTTCCTATGTTAACACGGTCCTAACTATAACTAGCGACCGCCAGTAGATAATATATATATATATTTTTATTTTTTTCAAATTGAGGAGTACCCATACAGTAGACATACAGTGACTGGCACCCATTAGCCAATCGGAAACCCTTATCTACAGGCACTGGCTGCAGGATCAGAAAAAGTTTGGGTGTCCTCCGCATAAGGGTGTAAAGACACTTGACTGAGTAGAAGAAAATACTCATGGATGTTTTGCACCTGGGGGAAAGTAGGGTACCATCATTTGAACCTGGGAAAATGCACACTGGTAGACAAAAAAAGTAAAGAACATCAGAAGCGGAAAATATGCAGTCTATGGAGGTAGGGTAAGAACCAGTCAAGTGCTGAGCCAGAGATGCAGTGGGTGTAGTTTTCAGGGAGGGATGACTTACCACGTTGAAAGCTGCAAGTTTTATGTTGAAAGGTCAAGGGAAAAGTTGGAGGAGTGATGGTGGTGATAGGCTAAAGCGATAAAAGTCACATATGTGACAGGGATCTCTCAGTGGCGTGCACGGTCTATCCGTAGATTGCAACTTGTGCACAGGGATTAAGTGAGTCAATACCAGTCGTTTGTGGGTTTTAATGAAGAAAGGGGGCAGAGCAACAGGGAGTTAGATGGAGAGTGCAGGGTGAAATCAGTGGATGGGTTTTTTGAGCAGTGGAAGGGAAAATCGATGGTTTTAAAGTATTTTTGGGGAGGAGCAAAAAACATATTGAAAATGATGGCGGGCCAGGTGAGAACAGAGGGTTTGTTATTTTGTTAGTTGAAAGGATGAGACAGTGGCAGAAGTGCTGGCAGACTTGTGTTGGCTCTATATCATTTCATCTGATAATTTGAACAGCGTGTCTCCTCTTAACTAATTGGAACATCTTATGCTTGTAACGCCGATCATGTATCCCCCAACCCAGATGAGAAACACAGAATCACGGAAAGCATGCATTGCCAGCCGAATATTCTGGATGCAAATTCTAGTTCCACCATAGAACTGTATTGTTCCACCCATAAGAGTTATTGATCCTGGCTGTTGACACGAGAAGTGCAATTAACCGTTGTTAATGCTCAGTTTCATATTGACAGAAAGACTACTGGTTTCCATTCTACTAACAATCTCTACCCCACATACATTAAAAGTGGCCCGCACCACCTGTGATACATTAAGGCCTGTAACAGCTTTTTAGTGAACAGCATTTTGTAAACTACGTCTTGCAGACACATACTTATCTATTGGTGGAAGGAAAATGACAAGCTTAGGAAACCTAAGTGTTGCTCTGAAGGTATCAGAGCGCTTTACATGAGGAAGAACATTGTTTCAGAACTTAGTTACAAAGTTACATCAGTTGCTGGAGCATAGTTACATGAGTTTCAAAAGCACAGCATAAACATAGGGGGTAGGAAATACAACGGGGAGACGAGGAAAAACAGTGTCCGACGTCCAGCTGGGTAGGTGACGTCCGAGGGGTGAACCAGAGCCAAACTCCTCTATAGCTGCATAGGACAGTCCCACTGGTCATCGGCCAAAGGTTGCTCGGGCACCGCAGTACATGCAGAAGGTTCTAGATTCCACCTAGGGGGGCATCGGTGGCCATCAAACTAGCTGCCTCTCTACAAGCTAGTGATACTGGTACACTTAGGGCTATCAATCACATGTCCCCGGATTACCTTTCTTACTTCTTAGACTCTGCACTCCCTTGCACAATCCAAGGTGTGCCAGTCAAAAGCCCCTTACCTCACCCACACCATGACTGACTACATCTAGACTCTGCATGCCGTCTTCTTC
Source organism: Triturus cristatus (assembly GCF_964204655.1). Lineage (NCBI taxonomy): Eukaryota > Metazoa > Chordata > Amphibia > Caudata > Salamandridae > Triturus > Triturus cristatus. The sequence goes on from NC_140593.1 coordinate 406,154,190, forward strand.
TAGGATCCCCCTCCATTATTTACTTCCACCAGTCACACGAGCATGCATCTCATTTCCAGGTCTTTAAGTAAGTTCTAGACCGTCATGTCCAACTACTTGGATGAAAAGAGTGACCACTACCCATCACAAAGCCCATTCATTTTTTTTTTATTTATTTTTTTTTTTTTGAAACCGTTTATTGCAGTTTATAGAAGTTACAGGTATGGGCCTACAACCACCCGGCCGGCCGCTAGAGCATCAAAAGCATATTACATACATACAGCAAAAAACTTTCTCAGCGGTGCACAGTAGGAAGACAGGAGTGATCAATGGTGCAGGCCTCACAGCTCCATGCCCACAGTACGGTTCCATTTTCTTAAAGCAAAACAACGTAAACAAACCACAACCGCAAGGCAACCCTCGATCCAAAGTGACAACACGTGCTCCATAAGTGGGGGATCCAAACCAGCAGCAAAATTCTGAAGAGGGGGACGGGAGTAGATCAGGGACTGGGGGACCGTGCGCCCGCGGCCAAGGGAGGGGCGCCATCTAGGGAGACGGAGCCGGCGAGGCCGCCGGTAGCAGCGGCGGCTCACAAATACCCCCGCGGTAGGCGTTCCAGGGGCCCCAGAGTTTCATCCACGCCCCAGGCTTACCCCTCGCCACATACACCACCTTTTCACGAAACATACACCAATCCATATGCTCTTTCCAGGCCGACACCGCAGGGGGCCTCTGGGATCCCCACAATTGGGCAATATCACGCTTGGCTATCATGTATCCCAAAGTCACCCACCGCGCCTGCGGGACCGAGTAGTCATTTGGTTCCCAGACATTCAGCAAGCATCTCCTCGCTTCAGGCAGCAGCGCGACACGCGTAACCATTCGTAGAACCTCATGCACACCACGCCAGAATCGCTCCACCCTCGGGCACTCCCACAGTATATGCATGAAAGTCGCCAACGCACCACAGCCACGCTTACACATTCCATCACCGGCAAAACCCATACGTAAAAGCCTTGGCCCCGTCACGTAGACCCGGTGAAGGATCTTGAGCTGGACGAAACGAAGGCGAGCCGGGATGGCCACCTCTTTCGGAGAGGCCACCGCGGAGATCCACAAAGCCCATTCATAAACGTGCACATCTATTTATGTCTGTTTAATTGTACGTCAATTGTCAGTCTTTCTGTTAATTTTACCACAAGTGTTTTGATCCTCATTGCTACAGCTCACGTTTCGGTTTGGTCAACCAGCATGTGTCATAAGTAGGCTAAGGTTACCACCTATTGTTTTTGGTTTTTTTTTAAACCACCATGGTCTGCATTTTTTATTCCAGGCCGGTAACATTTTGCGAAAATCCATCACATTTGGTGTTTTTCCCCCTTCTGAAGCATACTAAAACAGCAAACTTATTTTTAAAAAAACCACAAAGCATTTAAGAGCTTGCTGGATTCTGCAGAATGATTTTAAGAGCATGCGGAAGGATAACTGACAATTTCCATGATAGAAAAGAATCCTCACACTTTTGCACAAAAGTTTTTTTTCACCTACCAGCTGCTGGCTGTTCCAGCACAGCAAGACGTAAACAAATGGCCAGTATTTTTTCTAAGAAAGGTGGCGACCGTAAACCTTAGCGCCAATATCCTCATCTGCATTGCTGATCTAAATACTTCGGCTGACAAGTGAATAAAAACAGATAAGTATGCCGTCCCGATCTTTTCTATACATTCTGGTTCTTGTGGTTTAGTTTCCCCCTTAAAATACAGGTCTGTAAATAATATATATATATATATTACAGCAGAACATAACAAGGTGAGCTATTCCGGGAGAGTCTCCTCACTTTCAAGTTCAGGATCACAAACAGCGAGCAACATCCAAGAAAGCCTAGCACTTACGAGGAAAGTTGCCACTGACCTTTGACCTCCCTCTTCAGGCAGTGCAGCCTCTGATGCCAGTAGCCAATCCCACCCCAGCGTGCAACTCCTCCCTTATTTAGGATCCTGCTCATTTACTTACACAATCTGACAATTGTACCTGGTTTTGTTCGTTTTCTTTCCAGTCGGCTCTGCAACGTAAGCCTCCTCTCCAACACTGTATTGTTTATAGAATCTCCCGCGGAGACGCGCGTCCGTGTACACAAGGACCTGGTAGCTGAGCCCAGGAGCCCTCAGCAGCCAGCTGCTCCCGAAGGAAACGCGTGCAGCTCCTCGTAAACACCACCCGCGGTACTCGGGAGCAGGTGAACGGTGCACAAATAAATCCTGCCCATGGGACTGCGGTCTTCAGACCCAGGCACTGCTCTACCCAGTCCAGTCAAGGAACCTGTCGCGCAAAAGGCGGGGCTGGTAAATGGCTCCGTCCGCCCTATTCACAGCAGCTGCATGCTTGGGGAGCAGGGGTCGCTTTTCTTCTGTAGGATCTGTCCTCGGCGTGTAGCTGAGTTTGGTGTGTGCGTAAACTCCACAAAGTGCTCTCTCTGAAACTGGCACAGCTCTGTGCTGAGGTAAAGGCGCCGGGAGGGGACCACAGCCCAAGAAGGAAACAATAGGAGGCGGCGGACACGTCAGTGGCCGGGAGGCCGCAGTGGGCGAGCAGCGGGTTGTGCCCCCAGGAACACCGGGCGAGCCAGGCACAGGAGTGGCGTCCGGATCAGTCACAGGGATCGCTCGCCAGCAGGCGGAGCAGCAGCTCGCTCCACAGATCCCCGTGACTCGCTCACCGTCTCCCGCCGCCCATCCACCAATGGACGCGGGAGGGAGTGGCGAGTCCTGAGGGAAGGGGCCGGGCAGCCAGGGGGCGGCCCGCCGCCATTTCATGTGTCTTGCCGGTGACCCCGCAGCCAGCAACGCTCCCTGGAGCCTCCCTGTCGATGACGAGAGGCTCTTCCCGCTCTCCTCCCATCAGGGCGGGCTCTGCTGCTGGCTGTTATTTGGGGTCAGGAGGCCAGAGAACAAATGAGCCGGTGTTTCATGGAGAGATTTCATTAGTGTGACTGCGGCGAAAAGCAGAGACGCTGAAAATATGGCATTCTTCGCTCCATCCACAGACCTGCGCCCTTCCTGTGTTTGACAGGGCATGTTATGTTTTTGTATGAACGCGTTTTTGTTTAGACTTTCTCGATCGTAAAAACGCCTGTTTACGTGCGAGTTTAGTGTACACGCACAGCCTTTGTATTTTGTAAACAATTTAAAGATGAATGTCGTAGGAATTTGGATGCAAATAGGGCGAGACAGATCTCCAGAATTCATTACTTTCTTTTACCAAATGTCATTGCCCTAAAGTGAGCAATCTTTGTAGGAGGGGCCCTCATGTCCCCGTCCTTTCTATGGACAACATATGACAGGTTATCTATGTAGTTCGTACTTGTAAAGCGCACTGTCACACACGAATGCAATATTATAATGTGAGGGGACCTGGCCTCTTTACAACATTGGTAGTATTGCATTTCGACAGAGTTGGACGGAGACAGGAAATAGACCTGGGCACCAAGTAAAAGGGTCCCCCTTAGTAAATTAGATATCTAAAAGTAATGTACATTTGCAAATGAAGACAGTTTACAACTTATAAGACACCCTGTATAGGTGTTTTGCAGGCTATGGGAGAACTTATGCATTTATACTTGCAGCATGGAATGCTTGTGGTAAAATCCGGGAATTCAACAATAAAACGGATCCACCAGACCATAAAACAGATCCATTAAAAAACGCCCACACACTGACTTTCGGGCACCGCCTGTTTGCCCTATAATCCAGTCAGACCCTTCATTTTCAAGTTGCACGCAGTTAGGAAGAACTAGACAGGTAGAGGACCAGGTACTTCTAGAAACAAGTTACAAGTAAGGGAACTGTTGAACTGAAGATTACATTCAGAGGCAGTGTTGTGCAAAATATGATCATTTTAGTTCTCAAGAGTTTAGCTAAAGGTGGGCTGGGTCCTGACGGTGCTGAGCACTGGCAGTTTTAAATAGAGGGCTTCAAAACATGGCCCTATCTTGCTCTGTTTTAGTACCCATGCCTTTTTAAACTGTTGTACAGGGCGTGGCTTGACCACGCAAGATGGCAGACCACCTTTCGTGAAGCTCTGTTCTGGAGGGCAGGGGAATGGCGATTCTCCAATTAACATACTGAGAGAATCTTGATTTCATTAAAGACAACGGAGGCTCACATTATGCAATAACTTTTACTGCTGCCCCAACATGCAGCCCTTTAAAGAATATGTATTACATTGCTCCAGCGGGAAAGGGCAAAGTTACATATCCTCCCAGCATCACAGACCCATCATCACTCTTACTCATTCACGCATGCATTAATTAGTGGGGCCCATAACACCAACACTCATACGGCTCACTCGAATCTGCACACAGGAGGAAGAGAAGCGCTGGACATGTGGGGGGGTACCTTATTACCTATAGAAAGAAATATTTACAGTATTTACATATTATACATCTGCACTTATAGAATCCTAACTTTAACATCAAGGCACTCCACCACTTGGTCGATGGACCAATTAGTTGGACTGGTTGATGGTGATTTAGAATCAGCTAAAACACATATAAAGTCTCAGAATCTTTAATCAATACCCTTTCAAGAATCACAGACTCGTTTTCCATTAATAAATGTTTAGTTTATCTAATTAAATTCACCCTCATTGGCATAATCAACATCATAATCAATCAGAAATTTATTAACATTCGCATAAATCAGTATGACAATTATATTTACCTAATTCTGATTTTGGGCGACCATTCTCCCGCAACCTATCAACCCTGCATAAATCAAATCCCTTCCGGCGTGACCCTCCAATCGAATACAGGCTACGACCCAAATCAGTCCGGAGAAAAGTTCTTTTTGCTCGGCACGACACAGTCCCAAAGATCTCCGGGGACCCGACAATCGTGCAAGCAAATCGGTCAACAGGGATTCGGATCACACTCTTGAAACGCAACAACCTAACACCCTTCTACTAACCCCCCCTTTTATAATAAAATTTGGGTAACATGCTACATTTTCTGACTTGGGAATGACTGTGATTGGCTAAGCCACCAAATTCTGCAATACCGGACATGATTCCCATAGTTCCCTGATTCTCATGAGACCGAAGATGTCATGTCCTGGTTTGGGCAGTTCTCATGCGAAAGGGTCCAAAGTATCAATATGCAGGCCTCTAAGGACAGGTGTCCTTTGTCTTCTCTGTCAGTCACACTAGTTGAGTTTTGGCTGTCCTCCACGTTCCTATCCTTGACAAAGAACATTGTGACCCGGTCAGAGGACGCCTGGAGATCTTCAGAGCCATCCGAGTCTGCGCAGTAGACATCGCGCTCACACAACGGTGGCCACTTCCGAACTCCATTTTGGATATTGCGGCCTAGTAGGCCCGAATGCCAACTTAAGCGAAACAAACATAAAGAGTAATTAATATACGGAAATAAAGATTCTAATGTTTAAACCCACACTAATCCCTATATATATTAGTATTTTCCTAGCTTATAGCAATGTTTAAAGCCATAATACTCCCCATTTCGTCCCACCAGGAACGCAAAACATTACAAAAGCAACATAAATCATGCAATTTTCTATATCAACACAATCTACCATTAATATGTGTACCACAGTTATTCATTAGGATTATTTGCCATGCAATTTGCATTTAGTCCCGCGTGTAATTCGTGTTTATTAAGGTGTAAGGTTGATTAATACAAACTCCCCAAACAATTAGTACAGGTTAGTATTTAGAATGATTAGGTAATTAGTATTTTCATGCAAAATAGAGAAGGTATCCACAATTTTGTCTTACCTGCTCCACCAACATCACAAGTAAAACATTTCATAGAACTTTAGAAATATAACATAGTAACAGTGTAGCTAGGCATCATCCTCTTAAGGCTTCGACGAAAAGTTAAACTCATCCAAACAAACTTGTATTGATGACGAAGAAAGAAACTTCATAACTAAGAATTGTCTGGAAGAAATAGAAAAGAATGATAACCACTAAAAAATATATATATATATTTTTTAAATTCAAGGAAAATATGCATTGCAAAGGCAACAAAGCATCCATAACAAACATATAAAAAATATCTAATCAAATATAGCATTTATTTATTCTACTATAAACAATATAACATCTCTCCACATGGGCGTGGAGGCTGGGATAATGTTAGCCTCTGTTGTCTTTATTTAAATCAAGATTCTCTCTGTATGTTAATTGGAGAATCGCCATTTTATTACAAGACAAGAGGCTACCATTATGCAAGTTTAAAGCTAAAAATGCCATACTGCTCACGTGCTCCACCGGTATAGGATAAAAGCTTGCAAAGATAGAAGCACTGGACCAGTCTGCCGCTTTGTATGACGGAGCAGTTCCGTCATGCGCGTCGGTCGCGCTGTGCGCATTACGGAACCGCTCCGTCATGGCCCCGCCCGCGCACGGAACCTTCAGCACAGCGCGGTAATCCGCGCCGCGCTGAAGGGGTTAAGCATATCTGAAAGTGTACCACCAGCCCAAAAAGACTTTGCTGGCCATTGCACCTCTGGAAGAGTGTCCTCCAAATTTAGTTAAATCCACTCCAGCTTCAGAAATAATGGTTCTTACCCATCTGGAGATAGTAGCTGCAGATATAGCTTTATAAGTCTTAACAAAGGAGATCAGCAATTGATTTTCACCAACTGATCTAACAACAGACGTAACACTTTCTTACGTTTTCAAACAATTAACGACAGAGTTTTTTTACAATCGTTAAAATAAGGGTAAACAATACTCTCAGACATTGTTTTGGTTCTTCTACAAATGTCAAAGTGGACCCCATCTGGTGAAAAAAATCTATTGCAGATTGCTAATGCTCTAACATCAGAAACTCTTCTGAAAGATATAAGGCAGAGAAGAGTAGCTAATTTCATAGACAACTGTTTTCTTGATTGTAAATGGATGTCAGGCCAAGACAAAAATAAGTCAAAGATAAGGTTGACGTTCCATAAGGATTGATATCTAGCCCTAGGAGGTCGTTTAAGTCTTATCCCTTTCATTACTCTGCGGACTAAAGGATCGCTACCCACCGAAAATTCGTTAATCAGAGAGTGTCCAGCTGAAATTCCTGATCTATAACAGTTAACAGTACGATAGCAAAGACCTGATCTAAATAACTCTGCTAAGAAGTTGGCTATATAAATTATAGGAGCATCCACGGGATCGAAATCTTTTTCCATGCACCAACTAGACCATTTTCTCCATACACCACTGTATCTTTTTCTTGTCGCTGGTGCCCATGACTCATCCAGTAGTCTTTTAGTCTCTCCTGAAAGACCTGAGTATCTGCTTGATCGCCTGAAATCCTCCAAAAAGAATGTTCATGTTTCCTTCTAGTAAGAGAGGATGTTGCTCCCCTTCTTGTCCTTGGAGAAGGTCCAAATTCCCTGGAATTAAACGTTGGAAGTCTATTGCTAGTTCCAGAACCCCGGGAATGCCATACCTGTGTATCCCAAAAGGGAGTTACCAAAATTATCTTGTAATTCTCTTTCCGTATTTTCAATAATACCCTCCGTATTAGAGCGAAAGGGGGGAAAGCATAACAGTTCCCCTTGTCTCAGGTTTGCAGTAGAGCATCTACTCCCATTGCTTTGGGGTCTGGTCTCCAGCTGAAGTAGTCATCTACTTGATATGTTAATCTGCTGGCGAACCGATCCACTTGAATGGGGCCCCATAGGTTCTGAGTCTTTTGAAAAACTCTGGGATTAAGTTTCCAGTTGTTCGAGTCCGTTAGAAACCTTGAGTTCCAATCTGCTCTTATGTTCTGCTGACCAGGAATGAACTCTGCTTTTAGTAGAATTTTTTGTGTCCAGCAAAAATACCAAATTTCCTTGGTCATATTAGCAAGTGTTTTTGACCTTGCGCCCCCTAGGCGATTGATATAGGACACGGCCGGTGAAGTTGTCCAGTCTCAAGAGAACTAATCTGTTCTTTATGGATGACTTGAAGCTCATCAGTGCGTTCAAGCCAGCCATCATCTCTAGACAATTTATGTGAAGTAGACGTTCCTCCTGAGTCCATTTCCCTCCTGTCTCTGTCAAACCTAATCTCGCACCCCAACCTAGGTTGCTTGTGTCTGATTCCACTATGAAATTTGGGACATTCCCGAAGATTGCCATGCCATTCCAACTGTCCAGATTGTTCCACCACCACAGGAGATCCTCTTGTGCTTCCTGAGATAAGGGGACCCTGTCCGAGTACCATAGTCTCTTCATTAAACCCAAGGATTTTAATCCCTGGAGGGCCCTGTAATGTAAATGGCCTGGTGAAACAGCTTGGATAGAAGAGGACAGAAGGCCAATCACTCTTGACAAGGATCTTAGATTCAGAGTGTCCTTTAAAAGGACATAAGCTACTTTCTTCTTTATTTTTTAATTTGTTTAAGGGTAATTGTAATTGGCTTGTGATGGTATTCACCTAGGAATTCTAGATTCTGAGTAGGAGTTGTAACTGACTTTTCTGTGTTGACAATGAATCCTAGTAAGGGATCTATTATCCATTTCATGTGTACTAATAGTTTCTCCTGACTCTGAGACATTATCAGAATATCATCTAGGTAGATAATAATCAGAACACCCCTTTTCCTTAGAAAGGCTATCACAGGTCTTAGAACTTTGGTGAAACACCAAGGAGCCGATGAGAGGCCAAAACAGCAGAACTGGTAAGTTGTTCCTGTCCACGAGAACCTTAAATATTTTTGTGAGCTGTAATCCATTGGTATTGTGAAATAAGCATCCTTGAGATCCAATTTCACAAGCCAATCTCTCTCTTGTAAGTTGTCTCTCAAAAGATGGATACCCTCCATCTTGAAGTGTCTGTAAACTAAAAATGCGTTTAGTTGTTTTAAGTTTAAGACTGGTCTCCACGACTTGTCCTTTTTCTTTACTAAAAAGATTGTACTAATGAAACCATCCCTTAAATTTCTGACTTGGCGAATTGCACCTTTCTGTAACATTTGGATAACCTCCAGTTTTACAAAATTTGTTTGTTTTTGATCTAGTATCAACTCTCTGGGTGGGTATGTTTGATGTGGTGTGTGGGTAAAATCTATCTTGAAACCTCTTACGGTATTGAGTATCCATGGGTCGTTTGTAATTAAACGCCAGTTTTGGCGGAAAAGGCATAATCTTCCCCCTACCTGTACAGGGGAAGAACCAAGAGGGATTGGGACTCTTACCTTGATCTCCACTTCCCTGGAATCTTCCTCTGCCGCCACGGGATCGTGTACCTCGGCCTCTTTGGGGGAAGAAGGTATTGTTGCCACAGTATTGTCTTTCAAAGCCTCTTGGGTTATTTGGGTAAAATTGGGATCTCTGTTGCCCACGACTGGCAGCCAGTCCCATTCTGCCAGCCCTGCCGAAAACGCTATCTCCAAACATGCGCCTCATGTTAGATTGAGCCCTGTTGAAGGCTGAGATAGTTGAAACATACTTTCCTAGGGTTTTAATAACATTTTCTCCAAAGAGTAAACCATTGGAGTCACCCTTGGGGTCTTTATTGGCGAGGTCTGAAAGTTTAGGATTAATCCTCATGAGTATGGCCCTTCTAATCTCAGCCGAAAGGCCAGCGTTGGCATTGCCCAAGAGACATAGTGCACATTGACTCCAGCCATGTAGTAGATCAACATCTACGCGTGTGCCCTTCAGAGAAGCTTCTTCTGCCAGGTCAAGAATTCTTGAGAGGGGCCCCAAAATATCCAAGACCTTGTCTTGGCATTGAGGCAACGCTCTAAGCCTTTCCTAGTGTCCTTGCCTGTTTTAAATAAAAAGGCCATCAGTTCTGGATCCAAATTTGGAGTCATCTCAGCTTTATAATCTAGAAAGGGTCTAGGGCATTCTGCCTTCATCAAGTTTTGCGTTTCCATCTTGAGGGAACTGCGGATTCAATGTTTAATGTATTTGAAAACGTGGTACAAAGGCGACCAATCTGATCCCCTTGGATAAGTTATTTGGTTAGGATTAAACATTTCTACACCTGTAGGATCTTTAATGGCTTTTGAGCTAGAGGCTTGTTCAAGGTCTTAATCGAGAAGATCATTACCTAAATCTTCTAGGGGATCAAAGATATATTTGTCCTCCTCGTCTTGAGGGTATGTATCGTGGGAGTAGATTTCTTTTCCAGCTTGTAAGCCGGAGTCTTTTGAGCCATGAAGGTCACTTGGTCATTTTTTTGTGTCGCGATGGACACCAGGGCTTATTGCGCCAATAAGGCTGCTCTTGCTAAATGTACCGCTGTGGGTACCAAGGTCACTTGTAGCGCACAGGCTACCTGATGCTTCATCACTGTCTTTTGTAGCATGTTGGCTACCATTGTTAAATGCGGCATTAGACATATGTTTAGTCTTTTCATAACCTTACCTCCTTTCTTGATGGGAGTCTTATCCTCTGAGAGGGATACTAAGTCCTCCTCAGGGTAGTCCCTTTTTCTTTTGCTGCCTCCACTGCCTCTTTCAAGGACGATTTAAATTCCTTTTCCAGGAAATTTAGTAGTACTCTTTCATTGAGGGGTATGCTTGAAGTCCCTTCAGTCTCAATGTCAGACATGATACTCTTCAAGCCGATTGGACAAGGGTTTACTAAAAAAATTAAATCTTAAAATGTAAAGGTAGAGGTTGTATTTAAAAAAAAAAACCTTTTCGCCCCCCTTTTTTAGGTCGAGCCTAGAACAGCGCATGCGCTGTTGCTCGAATTTTTGTAAGGGGATTTTCAAAGTGCTGCAGCCGCTGGCCTAAAGCCTGCGTGCATGTGCGCGTGAACGCGCGCAGCCGCCATATGTCTCCATTACGGGTACTGTACTTCATGAAGGCGCTTTTGCTATAATCGGGCACCGGCGCTTTACTTTTAGTGTTAAAAATAAAGCGCCGGTGCCGCGATTATAGCAAAAGTAAAGTACATAAATAATATCCCTTCGGTTGCCCGATCTTATGCTTTTTATAAACCGATGAGTGAGTTTCCCTAGGAAATTCTCAAGTGGGTAGGAAAGGGAATATGATTTGGATGCGATTTCAGTGTCCATTTTCCTTTGTGAACGAATTGTAGCGGTTTGTACTCCCGATATTGCCATACTAATGAAATACATGATTTATCCAATTATTTTAAAGGTTGGACCCGACCAATTATTGTGCTTAAATCGGAGTAAAAAAAAAAAATACAAACATTCCAATGCTCTCTTCTTGTGCACGCATGTTTCTCAAACGTGTGTGCGGAGCAGATTACTGCTTGTTTTGTTCTTCTCTTCACATTTGCCACCCGATACTCCGGACCGCAAACACATTAAGAAAGTGGGACCAATGGTTGGAATTAGATGATTGAGAGCAACTGTAAAAGATCAAATGCGAGCACATCAGTGCGCCGGATTTTCCCAAATAAATATTTACACATTGAGAAAAATCAGATTTACAAAACTGCAGAAAATACTAAATTTGGTTAACGTCATTAAATATCACTATCCAGTGTTTGAAAAAAAAGTAATTTCAGTAAATTAAATTGGGGGTGAATTTTTTAATGTATTTATTCTATTACCTGCACAGTGGCGTAGCTAGGGGGGGGCGAGGGGGGCGGATCGCCCCAGGCGGCACTGTTTTGGAGGCGGCGGCCGCGTGGCACTGGCGGCCCGTTGCGACGGCCTTTGAAATTTATTTGGGGACACTCACTGTCTAACACTTTGTCAGTCAGTGTCCCCAAATGAATAATAAAGGCCACCGCAACGGGCCGCCAGTGCCACGCGGCCCGTTTGAAGTGCAAGCAAGCTCACGTGAGCGGCTTGCAACTACTGCCTGCACAAGTGCACGCACGCTGCACGCACCGCATAGTGGTGGTGTGGTGCGTGCGCGCGCGAGTCGAGACCGGGTCACCAGTCTCTCCTGGGGCCTGGCAATGCCAAACTCCCGCGCACAGACACGGACTAAGGCGGGGACGAGTCACAGGTGATGAGGTCCCGGCGTCCCGCAGTCGTGCTGAGCTCAGCTGCCGCCCGCGGTGCACATCGAGCAGGCGGCATTTATTTGTGCTGCACGTTTAGGCGGCGCCATAATTCTGCACAACGCGATAGCGTGGGAGCCAGCTTCGACCTACTAGACCCTGTCCAGCGGGGATTGTTTTTTGTTGTTGTCGCATCTTTTATATATCGCGAACTCGACCCGAAAGTATTGGAGCGCTGTACATGAGCACCATATTTACATTACATATTCACATACATGCCAACATTTCAGAAGCGCAAAGTGGGAGATTTTATAAAAAGAATCGGGAGAATGGGGCCTTGAATCGGGTTACTGTTATGTATGGGCTTTGGAAGCCTGCTGCTGCAGGATCGAACATTTGAAACGCAAATGCACGTTTTTTTCTTACCTTGCAGAAGCATGGAGCGCAATGGCAGGACAAGAGAGGGTGATGCAAACTTTGTGCCCTGGCCTGGCAGTGCATACAACCCCCCCTCCCCCAGCAGCCCGGGCTGAAACAGCTACCCGGGCACGCACACAGCCGCCCCCGAGTACTTCACAGGTGTTTAAAAGACCATTTGCATGTGAATGAGGCTTTGTTGGTTTTTCCCCCCTTCTAGAGCCCCTGCCACTCTGACTATTGCTGGAAGAATTAGCACCTTAACAAAATACCAAGCCCTGTCAGGTGAAACCCCGAGGAATCGGGTTTTTTGCTTGAAGGAATCGGGAGGCGGGAGACTAGCCTTGAAATCGGTAGTCTCCCGCCAGAATCGGGAGGGTTGGCATGACTGTATTCAGGCACGGGGAGATTAAGTGATTGCCCAGAATCACAGGATGTGGACCCTGGTTTCCTGCACCAAAGTCGGTAACGCAGCCGACGGACCTCATCCCCTCCCCTAAATGGATTGATTCCCACCACCGACGCACGCCATCCAGGACAGGCGGGCCCAGGCAACGCCGGCCGCGGCTAAATTAAGTTGGTCAACAGCCTGCTAAGTGCTGGGCAAGGCCGCTGAGAGCGGCTCAAAGCAGCATGATGAGATCCCGCCTGGCGACTCGACCCATGACCTCAGGCCTACCTATGGCTTACTCGAGTGAGGCAGGCCTTCTGAGTCGCCGGCGAACCTGTGCAGAAGTATAGGAGCTGTCTAAGCTTCTCATGTCGGCACCTGCGCGTGGGATCCGATGCACAGCTGCCAGAAGAAGTCATTCATCTTCAGGAGTCAGTATGAGTGCAGGTATGTTTTAAAGCAAACACTTCTGTGCAGTGCCATATGTATTTTTTAGACTACTTTTACAGCCTGCTGCATAACACGCACTGGTGCAAGTACTCTTAGATAGTGTGGGCTTTTTAATGCACACTCTCTCAAAGTATATATTTGAAATAAAACTGCCTACAGCCGAATTGTGACCCCTAGGCTATGTGTACTTTAATCAAACTTTTCTCCTGAGGCCTGCATGCACCCCCATTCTTAATTGTGTCTCAATGTTAATTGCTTAGACTAGCAATGCAACGTAGCTTCAGATTGACAATAAATAACGGGCGGTGACGCACACCCTGCTGTTATCAACGAATTGATTTTTATCAAATTGCTCAGTGTGTCCATCTGAGATAAATTACAGTCTGCAGAGGGGTTGTGACCTCTAAGCTATGCGTGTACCCTTCCATTTCCAGTGCTTTGCAGCCGTTTTAAAATCTTCTTACCGTTTCTCGTTGCTCAAATGGGTGTAATTTCTGATATTTATGTTGCCTTTGTTTTTATTGCTTGATTTTCCTTGCGAAAAAAGTGTCACTCATAGTTGTTGAAATGTCACTCATAATTACGCTGACATTATAAAAATGTCACACTTAGCAATCTGAAACCTTGGCAGCTATGCTTCCTTTATGTCCGGCCTGCTGCTGTTAGCTGTACTTCCGGTGCCAGCTGCGTCCCTCCACATGCACAAACCATGAGCTGAACATTGCAGGCATTGCCCTGTAGAAACGTAGAAATGGCCGCCGGTTGTACAGTGGGGTGTCGGAGAGCATTCCATAAAGTATAGAACCCTGCGAATGCTGGTAATTTCTACGTTTTTATTTCTTTATTTGAAATTTTATACCACACGCAGACGATGTTAAAGTACTCTACAGTTTTTTATTTTTACAAAAAAATGTGAGAAATGATTCCAAATAATAAACATACATATTTACAAAGAAATGTTCAGGATGATGTCAGAGCATTTTGCAATTTGTAGATACATATTTTGAGAAATGCATCCAAGTCATATAAATCCATGTTAGCAAAGACGTGTTGTCTTATAGTGAAAGTTAAGTAGTCAGTTTGTTCTTCACGCTACAATATTTGATTTAAGAATGACACTGCATATGTGGCGGTGTAGGTGCTGGAGAGAACTGCAATTAAATGTCACAAACGTAAGTGTTAGGTGTTATGAGGCATGAATATGGAGTTTTATTGGATAAATAAAAATCCATACTCTGGGTGCTGTTATTGAGATGGAGTAAGGGCCTACTTTGGAGTTTGGCCGATGGTATGCTCAGACACAAATGTATTACAGGTTCATTGTAGCCTATAGCCTTTGTATACAGAGCACAGGATATGTGCCACTGTGTGGCAGAATATTCCATTCACCAATCTCTAAATAAGGCAATACGATTTTATTATGTTGAATTTCAGAGCTACAAGCATCAGTGCTTCTTTGTTTCTGGGGTTTCTGTTTTGCCCAGTGACGTGTAATTGCTGAGGCTAGGTAGGTTGGTGAAGGGCTTTGAAGGTTATGCACACTGTCCTGAGTATGCAGTGTTTCTCTACTGGGAGCGAGCTCAGACATTCTCTAACTGATGAGCTGTGGTCTGCCCTTTTCCATGTTTGTAGTAAGCCTTGCTGCTGAGATTAATAACAATAATGTTGGGGAAGCCAGGCTCGATAGGCCAGTGAGTAGGGCAGTTTCACATACCTACCTGGTGACATCTAGAGAATGGACTAAAGTTTGCAGATCTTTTTTTAAACATAAGGCACCACAGCATGCACAAATCTTGCACTGAAACAAGATCTGCTATTCTCAAGTTAGGGCACGAGATAGGGGTTGCCTTAAAGTTGGTATTAGTGTTTGAGTTGGAGTGACAGTCAATATTAGTGTTAGAAAGAATTAGGTTACAACTAGGATGAGGGTGATGGTTAGATGAATGGGATGGGGTGGAACGAGGACTGGAATTATTAGCATCGCTTGGATTAACAATAGGTTTAGACATACATGTATGATTATGCTTAGATTGCGGGTTAGTTTTAAGGTTTGGATGAACACAAGTGTTTCGATTGGGTGTTACCGCAGGTTTCTGGTTAGGGTTTGTGTTCTAGGTTTAGAGTTACAGATAAAGTAATTGAGCCAACAATTGTGCAAGGAGGAATCCAGACTGCTTAACACCCAGCCTTAGCACAGAGGCCAGCAATTTACAAATAAACATAGAATTGTCAGAGACTGTATCAAGCTCTGAAAACTATAAAGGGCCTACCACAGCAGGCTTCTTTTTTTGGTCACTCTGGTGAGACACTAAAAACACACACAACATGCGCCCTTCTTTAAAAATGCAAATGAGTAAAATATCTGGTTACCACATTATCAGGCCAATACCTGCCTTAATAATGTCCAGAGGGCTTGTGACACATTCATATGGGAGGGGGACTAGAATTTCGTTGAGTCAGAGAAGGTAATAACCAAGAGAAACAGGATTGGGAACACCCAGTGGTGCTCGAGCAATTTTCAGAGTGGCGTCGCTGCCACTTCATCACTGAACTCACAATGTTGAACATATATCATTAAAGCATGGTGTGTTCGCGCAGTGTCATTTATAGACCGCACAATCTCCATTGAAGTGGTCACTTAACTTGCAAAGACATACAATTTTACAGATAAAACTAATAAACGATGTGTGGAAATCGGGTGTCAATCAATCAAACAAACAGGATTTGCATAGCGCTACTTATCACCTGTGAGGGTATCTAGGCGCTAAAGGGTGGGGGCAGTGCTGCTGATTAAGGACGTTATTCAAATAACCATGTTTTTAGGCCCTTCCTGAAATCCTGCAGGGTGGCAGTCTGTGTGTTCTCCTTTGTACTGCCGGTCACCGGTGTATTTAACTGTGTAGCCTTGGACGGTGTCATGTATGTGCATGTAACTTGCATGATCGAGGTAACTATTAGCGGCGATACTATGTGTCTCTCGGTCCTTTTTCCTCAGCACCCCTCATCCCCTCTCCAGGGGCGGCAATCTGAGGGATAGCCCCGGGCGCCACAAGCTCTAGCTACGCCCCTGTACCTGCAAAGCTGAAATGTTCAGAAAGCTAATTAACTAAAAGTATATTTCAGAAGCTTCCCAAAAGTCATATTTTCAGTTGAGTTGTTATCTGAACATTTCAGCTTTGCAGAGTTCCCGGAATTCTAACTACTTTGAAGAGTTTAGCATTTCGCACCCTTTATTCGCAGTGACAGGCCTTTGTGATTTATTTTTTATATAATGCAGATTTATATAGCTTGAACTCCACCCGTAGGTATAGGAGCGGTTTACATGAGCACCGTTTACGTTACACAAGGACAGTTTCAGTGATTTACCCAGAATCACAGAATGTGGACGCGACCCCGAGGCTCGAACCCTGGTTTCCAGCACCAAAGTCGGCAGTCTAGCCGCCAGACCACACCCTCTCCCACTTCTATCTTAAGGCCAGGGGTGTTTAGCATCGATGTGAGGTGGTTTATCCGAACGAAACGCATGGCCGGGGTGCAGTGGGTGACATCTTTGATACTTATTATTCAACTGTGTTTACTTGGGAAATATTCAAGCGCTTGTATTAGTGTACGTCATCACGCCAGATACCCTCTCAGAGTGTTTGCACGTTTGTAGATTTGAGTAAATCATATATAAATCAGACCGCTCTAAAACACGTTTCACACCCTCCATTCAATTGTGTAAAACCACTCCATCCATTTACTGATTAATTAGACAAATCGCTTTTTTTAAACCCCGCTTTAAGTACCTGAAAATTGTTGATGTCTTTTACGACACCATTTTAACAGGTATATGGGGCCTTTGTTCTAGCACAAAAACATTCTGAGCAGTTAGGTCTCATGAAGTAAAACAAGTTTCTATCTTGAATAGGCCCTACACATAATGATAAATTAAGTGAGGTAAGACTCACTTAATATTATAAAAGCACAGTCTCATTATTGGTGTCTGAGTGAATCCTTTGCGTCCCAGTCTGAATGAGCAGGGACACTCACTACAAATGTTGATGTGTCTCCAGAGTTCGTCATCACGCCAGATACCCTCTCAGAGTGTTTGCACATTTTTAGATTTGCGGTTTTGTCGGTGCCACTTGTCATCCATCACAGTTACTATGCTACAGGCACGTTTTATCATCATACAAAAGAAAATTATTATGTATTTATAGTAAATATTTCACAGTATAAAAACATTCTGAGCAGTTAGGTCTCATGAAGTAAAACAAGTTTCTATCTTGAATAGGCCCTACACATAATGATAAATTAAGTGAGGTAAGACTCACTTAATATTATACAAGCACAGTCTCATTATTGGTGTCTGACTGACTCCTTTGCGTCCCAGTCTGAATGAGCAGGGACACTAACTACAAATGTTGATGTGTCTCCAGAGTTCTGATTTAATGGTGGCGCATCACAAACAAATGCTTGCTAAATACTGGTTCTAACCTATTGGCCTAACTGTTCGTTAATAGGCATAAAGTGTATTTGTAAAGTGTACGTCTACCCAGAAGGGAATCTTGATGCTGATTAACAGATGTTTATCGGTACCCAACTCAATGGTATTCTTTTTATCGTCCTCAGAAGGGTGAAAGGCGGAGTAGACCCGCCAGGATTTGAGCCTGTGACCAGGAGGTCGAACATAGGGACCTACAGTGGAGACATTAGTTAACTAAGCCACCAGACCTGGCATAGAAATAATATGCTTTCATGATTGAATGACACTTTAAAACTGCCCAAAATGTGATCATGTTCATTAATTTAAATCACATAAGGTCAAAAACATTGGCATGCACTTAGTCACATTGAAGAGGGCAATATGCGTCACTGTCACCTGCAAGGTATGACAGATTCATCACGATCATTAAGAAACACTTGCTTTTGGCAATCACAACTTGTTGCACAAACCAGGAGGTTTCATAAATCCGAGGCATTGTGAGCAAAGCAGCACACACTAAAGGCAATCCTAAACTCCTTCTGAAACTAGTGGAGAGCTTTCAAGGCAAATTTTATGAGGGTGTCCTTCTGCAGGTTTATTGGCATCCTGACAGCATAGTTTTGAAATCTCTGCAAAATGTCTGTAAGCTTCTTAGGCAGCCTTTATAAATCACATGACAATAATCTAGGCACCACAAAACCAAGCACTTTATCAGCTCCATTCACAGAGAGCAGGTCACACTAGCTGGCGTATTTTAAGTGGCACATAGCGGTGCACGTTGATAACCTTTGACGATTGCATTGTTTGAGGCTCTTGTTGATTGACTTTGACCATAACATTGATTTAACAGGTAAGGTTTGTATCAGATATGAATCCCAGGGTCTTCACTTTTTAGGTCGAGCCTAGAACAGCGCATGCGCTGTTGCTCGAATTTTTGTAAGGGAATTTTCAAAGTGCTGCAGCCGCTGGCCTAAAGCCTGCGTGCATGTGCGCGTGAACGCGCGCAGCCGCCATATGTCTCCGTCAAGGGTACTGTACTTCATGAAGGCGCTTTTGCTATAATCGGGCACCGGCACTTTACTTTTAGTGTTAAAAGTAAAGCACGGGTGCCGCGATTATAGCAAAAGTAAAGAAATAGATGCTTGTTTCTATTTCTTTACCTTTGGTATAATCACGGCTCCGGCGCTTTACTTTTAATGTTAAAAATAAAGCGCCGGTGCCGCGATTATAGCAAAAGTAAAGAAATAGAAACAAGCATCTATTTCTTTACAAAGAACAAGCATTGGCATAGCCAATAGGTCTCGCTTTTGGGACCTTATAAGTATTTATTTATGCAGCACAATTTCTTTGGTGCAACAACAACTGTTGCATGGCTAAACACTTACAAGGTCCAAAAGGCGAGACCTATTGGCTATGTCAATGCTTGTTTTAAAGGTATCCTATCTGTATCAATTGGCAGGTAAAAGATCAATCACATCTCTCAGCCAGCCTTTTTCAACTTCGGAGTGACAGTTGAGTGGCTTGAGTTGTTAGTACCCTTTGGTATCGCTTTGTTCGCCCTAAGTTGGCAGGGTATGCCCAGATGTGGGTCCCTTGCTCACTTTGCCACTGGATTCAAGATAGCCTGGCTGATGAGGGTTATGAACCCGAAACCGGTCCCAGGATGCTTGTTTCCAGTTCAGGGAAGACATGGCTTGGCAGTTCGGGCTGGACTGTTCCCATGAGGCACAGGGTCAGACTGATTTGCATATGGCCATGTCTGAACTGAGGTGGTGGAGTGAGCTAAAGAATGATGATGGATTAAACCCAGATCAGTTGACTGGGGGTGAGTGTTTGATTAGCTCAAACGCTCCGTCCATCATTCCCTTTGGTATTGTTGAGTTGTTAGTTACCTTGGTAACTAGGGTATTGAGGGTGTCCTTTCTCCATGTTGCTTATTTTTTAGTAAACATCACTTCCCCATGGAGGGGGAAGTGAAGGACCTTGTAGAAGGCTTGTGCAAACGAAAGAACGGAGCTGGGGAGGTCAGGGACTTAGTCACGTCCGTCTATGCCCTCCTCGGCCAGCTGCGCACCTTAATCTAGTACTAGATCTCTCTCCGAAAAAAAAGAGCGGAGCCAGGGAAGCCAGGCGGCGGAGTCACGCCCGCCTCTGGCCTCCCAGTCAATTCCACGTTCAATCCTGCACCGCGTCTCTCTCCAAGATGGAGAGAGACGCTCCTATAATGTACCAAACGGAGCTAAGGAGGTCTTGGGCGGAGACGCGTCTGTCTCTTGTCTTCGCACCCAGCTCTGTGTTCCGTGCTCGATCATCAGTCTGACTCTCCCCAGGGGGAGAGAGAGAGACCTATTAGGAAGAAAGGGGCCCAGGAGAGCGCCGAGGCACCCTCTACGTTATCGATTGTTCGCATGATACGAGGAATGCTCGCCACGCCTCGTTGGAGTTTCGGGCAAGGGAGACCAAGAAACCTCAAGGCAGTTGGATCGGGAAGGTCAGTTCGGAAAAAACAATACGCTAATCAAAATGTTAAGCTTATCGCAAAGAATATCAAGTAGATCAATTATAAAATGTGTTTCAGAGCGTTCAGCATTAAGTATGAGTAAGCGTATGAACGCGCAAAAGGCCATGTAATACCTAAAGTATGCATAAGTTGGAATATAGAGGATAGGGGCCCGACCAGAAATTGGAGGGGTCGCTACCCAAGTATAAAAAACAAGTTGACTTAGCTTGTACATCCTGAAAATAAAGATTAATATTAGTAAAAATAGGAGCTACAAGTTAAATGTACTTAACTGATGAGGAGCAGCCAATAAAAGGGGATGATGCCTAGCTACACTGTTACTATGTTATGTTTCTAAAGTTCTATTGAATGGTTTACTTGTGATGTAATACATATTCTTTAAAGGGCTACATGTTGGGTCAGCAATAAAAGTTATTGCATAATGGTAGCCTCCGGTCTTGTGATCAAACGTGCAAAAAAAGATTACTTTGGGAATAGACTAGCTATGGCAAAGCAAAAACAAAAAGAGATATTTGCTATTGTGAATTCTTTTATGGATCCGAAAGCCCTACATTCAGAGGCCCCCCCCCCTCTCAATCTCTCTGCAATGACATCGCAACATTCTTTGAGGAAAAAATCACCAATATCCAAAAAGAGTTTGGAACATTAACAGAAGAAGTGAGTTGGGATCAAATCATAGGCAGGATAAACCGTTCCTTCGTACCTTTCAAACAGTTACCCTATCTCAGACACATGAAGCTATCTTAGCATGTAAATCAGGCTCCCCATTGGATGCATGTCCCCCAATAATATTGCATCACATTATGGATTTAGTGAATCCCGTGATTAATAGGATTGTAAATTCCTCGCTGTCCTCTGGCATAGTGCCTGATGCGTGGAAATTCGCGATAGTGAAGCCTTTAAAGAAAAAACAAAATATCGATTCTTCCAATCTTTCCAACTATAGGCCCATATCCTTACCGCCTATCTTGGGTACGGTCATTGAAAAAATGGTCTATAAGGAACTCTCTAATTTTGTCGAGTCAGCCCACAAAGCGGTACAAAAGGGGGTGCTAAAGAACGGTGATGGATCAAACCCAGATCTGTTGACTGGGTGTGAGTGTTTGATTGGTTCTGATGCTCCGTCCATCACCACCCCCTTTTGTACCGCTTTGTTCGCCATAAGTTGGCAGGGTATGCTCAGACGTGAGTCCCTTGCTCACTTTGCCACTGGATTCAAGCAAGCCTGGCTGAAGACGGCTGAAATGCCAGAAACCGGTCCTAGGAAGCTTGTTTCCGGTCCAGGGAAGGCATGGCTTGGCAGGTCGAGCTGGACTGTTCCCATGAGGCACAGGGTCAGACTGATTTGCATATGGCCATGTCCGAACTGGGGTGGCAGAGTGGGCTAAAGAACGGTGATGGATCAAACCCAGATCTGTTGACTGGGTGTGAGTGTTTGATTGGTTCTGATGCTCCGTCCATCACCACCCCCTTTTGTACCATTTCATTTAATTAATTTCTGAACTAATCCTGCAAATTTGGCACACCTCCCTGGCAATCACTGGGGGGAGGTGAATACAGTGCACCCGGGCACCAATTGCCGTCTTCCATGCCAATATGGAGAGCAATCCGCAGCTGTCAGTCTCGAGACGGGCCTCACTCGGTGCCTTGTCACGCCCAAAGCCAGCGACACCGGGGTGGACTGAGCAGCAAGAGGCCCTTAACAACACACATTGCGGCCCACCTGGGGTGTAGTGTACAGCTTTATTTTGTATGTCCTTCTGTAGCGGGTTGGTAGAAAGGAGCAGGAGACCAAGTCATGACAATGACGGTTTTATTGGATTTAGAACACGCCTCCTTCGAGTAGCCAGTCTATAGTAGGGTACAGGGGATAGTGGTGGCTTGTCTCTGGATTCCAGGACCCTCGATGAGGTCAATCAATCAATCAAAAATTTATAGAGCGCGCTACTCACCCGTGAGGGTCTCAAGGTGCTGAAAGGGGGTGGAGGGGGTGCTGCTACTGCTTGAAAAGCCAGGTCTTGAGGAGTTTCCTGAAGGTGAGATGGTCCTGGGTTGTTCGTAGGTGTGCGGGGAGGGAGTTCCATGTTTTGGCTGCCAGGTAGGAGAACGATCTTCCTCCGGCGGTGGTTCTGCGAATCCGTTGAACAGTGCCGAGGGCGAGGCTGGCGGAGCGGAGCTGGCGGATGGGAGTGTAGAGCGAGAGGCGGTTGTTGAGGTATTCGGGGCCTATGTCGTGGAGCGCTTTGTGTGCGTGGGTGAGGAGCCTGAATGTGATCCTCTTGTTGACGGGGAGCCAGTGCAGTTTTGTCAGGTGGGCGGATATGTGGCTGTGGCGAGGGATGTCGAGGATGAGTCGTGCGGAGGCGTTCTGTATGCGTTGTAGTCGTTTCTGAAGTTTGGCGGTGGTTCCCGCGTATAGGGCATTTCTGTAGTCCAGTCGGCTAGTGACGAGGGCCTGGGTGACCGTCTTTCTGGTTTCGGTGGGGATCCACCGGAAGATCTTTCGGAGCATGCGCAGGGTGTTGAAACATGATGACGAGACGGCGTTGACTTGCTTGGTCATCGTGAGGGAGGAGTCCAGGATGAATCCCAGGTTGCGTGCGTGGTCTGAGGGTGTTAGTGCGGAGCCCAGTGCTGAGGGCCACCAGGAGTCGTCCCAGGCGGCTGGGGATTGTCCGAGGATGAGGACCTCCGTCTTGTCTGAGTTCAGCTTCAGGCGGCTGAGCTTCATCCATTCTGCGACGTCTTTCATTCCTTCCTGTAGGTTGCTTTTGGCGGTGGCTGGGTCTTTGGTGAGGGAGAGTATCAGCTGGGTGTGGTAAATAAAATAAATATTACCGGACTGAATTTCATGCGGAATCTTAAATTAAAGTAAAATAGCTCAAAATAACGAGAGGCAGAATCCGTGGTATAAGAGGTTTCTAATGGGCTTTATTCCATTCAAAATGGCCGACTCGAGTCGCGGCCCTCAGGTTCCGTCACCACGAAGGTTCAGGAAGTGAAGTACAATAATTTATTAACAGACATGTATTTTTATAATAAGTACATTACAATGAAACGAATGTAGAAGGCGTAACATTTGATAAGAAAAATGACGTGACAGTGACATAATCGAAACTAGGCGTAATAAGGAATAAAAGAAACATGATTGGTTAGAATTATCAGACATAGGTGGATCTATAAGATAATACTTGGCATAGATGCGCGCGCGGCAGCATGACGTGTAATTGACGTGCAACTAGGGGGTGAAGGGGACTTGACATTTAGCTCTACATGTGGAGACGAGAAGTCTGGGGTCAAGTCATCCTAATCCCAAATCATATCTAACATCCTATGTTTAAAGAACTATGTTATCCACAAGGAAGGACTCTCGGACAGAATCTATTCTATACTGACTGTGTGCGTGTACAAGCGTCTAAGTGTCTATATGAGATGCGAGGGGCAGAAAACTTTCCATGGCAACAGGGCTATGAATCACTTGCAGGAGGACGGAAAGGCTGAGTCCCTTGCTTGTGAGCTAAAGGAAATGTTTACCTAAATCACTGGACAGGAATGCATCGGCTGAAGAGCAAAATAGATAATTCGAAGGTGAAATACAACTTCTTGGCAGACAGGCGAAAACTGGCCGAGGCAGGCACCGTTAGCTGCACAGGGAGTAGGACAAAGTTCATGGATACAGATGCGAGCTCAAGCTGAAGCTGTCAGAGACAGAGAGCAGGGAAAGGCTTTGAGGACAGAATCGGGCCTACTCGCCTGAACTGTAAAGATGAAGTAACTTAGCCATATAAAGTCGGTGGCCTTTTATACTTAGGAATCGAATATCCAGCCCATTGATGGCGGATCTGACAGAGAACATGTTGACGGTAGACACACATATGTTTGCGTCTTAGAAACTGGAACTGGAGGGAACATACATGTACTTGTAACATGCATATAGAACCGTTGGGGTCCAAGATAGGGGACATAACTGATCAGGAAAATCCACATTTCCACATTCCCTCCTTGTCCCCTTCTTGCCCTTCACGAGACATCAATCTTCATCATTCCATTGATTTGCTCATGGAGCATCATTTCTTCTTCTTTCTTCTTCCGGGATCTCGAGCGAAAACCTTGATGTGGGATACACGATGTGGCACACAGACCACAAATCGCTGGTCCACATTGCAGGCATAGACAACAACTGAAGAGCATAAGAAGGCCAATACCTAGGAAGGATAGAACTCTCCATCCCCAGGCTGATATCACACTCCTAAACCACCCGGACCACGTCCAAGTGCCTGGATTCTCGTGTATCTGGCTTACAATCTTATGAAGGCGTGTTATAGCTTTATATACAGATGGCGAATTTTCTGGTATGAATATGCAGCAGCTGGATCCGATGACCCTGCAAGCTCCGCCCCTATCGGCCAGGATGACGTCAAGGACAAGACGATTCTGGAGAACAACAATTCTCATCACTGATTGTTCCTCTGTCAGATTGCCTAGGGCGGCTATAGTCTCGTTTACTACAGCTTCAAGAGTCTTGGTGAGTCTGCGTATCAGCTTACTATTTGATATTGTACCTATATAGGGAAAGATACCTTTATTGAAATCTACATACTTGTCCCATGATGTCTCAGTATAATCGACAACTGGGAGATCTCTTTGCTCTCTATTGTGTACTAAATGAACATTTCGATAATAATCAGGGGGAGCTAGGAAAACAGGTGGCAAAAGGAATGCTATGTAACAGGTACCATCCCAATCTAGAGGCAGACGCATATATGCAGTCTGACCACATATGAAGTAGGAATGGCGAGAAGCTCTAAATGAAGATTTACCTTGATCACTATATTCTACTGTAGTAACGCATTGGCTATGGCCCATGTGTTTGGAACCAACTTTTCTAACACATAATTCACCCTTAACTGGAAATACTGACATAGTGGGCAGAATTAGTTCAACTTCGGATTTGACATTCAAAATCATAAGATTAGGTGTAAAATTACCTAATTTATACACTTCATTTTCTAGATCAGTTCCTGTTCTACTGAGGTGACCCTCCTTATTAGGGTGACAGACTTTGAATAAAACTAGATTCAGATTTCCCCATATCCAATGTTGTTGATAAACTGCTGTGTCTGGGTCTATGGAATTTAATAAACTAAACCATGCTCCACAGGAGCCATTGTGTGTGAACGGATGTGGAAAGAAAGGCAGAACTCCTTTGTTATTCTGATAGGGAGGGAGTCGGCCACACACCCAACAATTGGTCGCATTACTAGTCTGATGGGAATGATGTAACATACTAATGAATGTGTTATTGCGCAGCGCAAGTCTATAGGATAATTCATGTGGCGGTAGGTCACTAAAAGAATGTTCATCAGTTATATTGAAAACACGTTTAGAAACAGGATAATACATATGCAACAATATACTTGCAGTAACTATTAAAAAACTCAATAAAAACAAAATTAATAATGTCACAATACAGTGGTTACGCAGTAATTTACAATAAGCATGTCGTTTCATTATGATTCTGGACTCTACATGATTCAGACCTAAGGGGTACATGTCGGGACAGATTCAACCGCTTCACCTTGGAGAGGACTTAAACAATCAAATCGTCCGACAGTTTAGATCTGGACCTGAGTTTCTGTTTATAGAGTTCGGTGCTACTGGCCTCAGCCAAAGGTAGCTTTGAGTCTATGGGGGAAGACACACGGGCAGTACTGTCTGTGTCAGGAGGAAGTCCATGAAATTTTTTTACGTGACTGGAATGAATCCACCCTTTTCGTCCCTCGATCTTCACGGCTGTTCTTGTGGTCAACAGGACCAACTTGGGTGCTTTCCACCGGGGCTCCAATTGACTCTTCCTGTCGAAATTTCTCACAAAGACAAGATTACCCGGAACAACGTCATGGGGTTTCGCCTCAGTGTTGTCGGGAAAGGCTGCAGCTACCTGTGAACGAGAAGATTGTAGTGCAGACATCAAGGAAGCCAGGTAATCTGTCAGCATATTACAGTCAACATCAGTTATTTTACGTGGTATAGGCGTCCCCCACATATTCGGCGGTCTACCAAAGATCACCTCATACGGGGATAGCCCTGTTCTAGAGTGTGCTACCATTCTCATGTAAAAGAGTGCAACTGGTAATGCTACTATCCAGTCGACACCTTTCTCTCTACATATTTTGGACAGTCTGATTTTCAGTGTCTGGTTATGTCTTTCTACGAGACCTGCTGCTTCGGGGTGTCGGACACAGTGGAATTTCCACTGATATCCCAACAGGAGTGAGACATGTTTCATTAATTCGGATGAGAAAGGCTGACCGTTATCTGAATATACAACACGTGGTAAACCGTACCGTGGGAAGAATTCTCGAACTAGCTGTTTGGCAGTAGTCGAGGCAGTGTAATCTGATACGGGATACGCCTCTGTCCAACGGGAGAGAGCGCAGACAACTACGAGGACATATTTGAATCCTCGACAACGTTCCATCTGAATATAATCCATCTGGAGGACTTCAAAAGGATGGTCAGGAGGCTGAAATCCACCCTGCTCTACGGGAACACTTTTTCCTGGATTAAACTGACAACATATCATACAGGTACGAACTTTTTGTTTAGCTGCTGCTCGTAAATGTTTGTTGAACCAAATGTGCTGAATGCTGTCTAGCATAGCCTTCTCTCCTAAATGTGCTGGACTGTGAACTGTAGCTATAATGGCTTGAACCATGGAATCGGGGAGAAACCATACAGATTTCTCCTTCGTCATCCATCCTTGATCTGTCTGGATCCCTCCTAGTTCAGTCCATTTCTTTATTTCTTCTGCTGTGGCATGTGTCTGTATGTCAATTACGTCAAGTGTGGGATCCTTAATTGTCATACACTGTGTTGGTGTCTGAACTATTGGCTTTGTCATGTCTAATGTGCGATTCTGAGCAGTCTGTTTAGCTGTTCTGTCAGCTAAATCATTGCCTTGAGAAATGGTATCAGTAACCTTCGTGTGTGCTTTACATTTCATAATCGATATAGCAGTGGGTAGATGTATTGCGTCTAACAAGGCATGAATGAGGGGTCCGTGCTGAATGTGGGCACCATGGGACGTTAGATAACCTCTCTCTCGCCACAGCACACCGAAGTCGTGTACAACTCCGAATGCATAACGTGAGTCAGTGTATACATTAACTTTCTTATTTGTGGCTTGAATACAGGCTTGCGTTAGAGCAATAAGTTCTGCTGCTTGGGCTGACAGAATATCTCTACAATGTGTCTCAATAACTTCAGTGTCTGTTGTGACTGCATACGCGGCCACTAAATCTCCTGTACTTGCTCTCATGCATGATCCGTCTACATACAACGTCAGGTCTGGATCTAACAATGGAACGTCTGTCAAGTCTTGTCTAGGTTTCGTCTTTATTTCAATGATTTCAACACAATCATGAGCTAGTGGGTCTGTTCCAATTACAGGTAATAGTGTAGCAGGATTCAATGTATTACACCGTCGGATCTCTATGTGTGGTTGAAACAATGTCAGTTCATAACCGGTAAGTCTTGCTATGGTCAAGTGTTGTGTTTGTGTTCGGTTCACAAGAACCTCTACTGCATGTGGTACTTGAACTGTCAATGGGTGTCCTAATACTATGGCATCGCTTTGTCTGATTGCTAAAGCTGTCGCTGCCACTGATTTCAGGCATGCAGGCAAAGCCTGAGCTACGGGATCTAATGTACTGGAAAAATAAGCACATGGCTTGCATGATCCTGCTTGATCCTGAGTGAGTACTGACAAGGCAGTACCTTCGCGTTCTGTAACAAAGAGTGTAAAATGTTTGCTATAACATGGCGTTGCTAAAACAGGTGCTTGACATAAAGCTTCCTTTAGGCTTTCAAAAGCTTGTGTATGTTCCTGAGTCCAAGGGAGAACAGTCGATGTGGCTGCCTCCTGTGTGGTTAACTGAATAAGTGGTTTTGCTAGAAATGCGTACTGAGGGATCCACTGCCTACAATATGAAGTGAGGCCTATGAAAGCCCGCACCTCCTTTTGTGTCTGGGGTATTGACATGTTAGCAATTAACTGGATGCGATCTGGTGTAAGCTGCCTTCCCTCCTTGGACAGCGAGTGACCAAGATAAATAACTCGCTGAACACAGAATTGCAGCTTAGAAGGGGACACCTTGTGCCCCTTGTCGGCTAGGAAATGTAAAACTGTCAGAGAAGCTTTTTCACATTCTGGCTCGCTTCTCGCGGTGACCAGCAGATCATCGACATATTGAAGCAGTGCAGTATTGACTGGCATGTGTATACTGTCAAGTTCTCGTTTCAGTGCTTGGCTGTAGATGCTGGGGCTTTCTGTAAATCCTTGGGGAGCGCGTGAGAATTTAAAGCTGCGCCCATTTAAACTGAATCCGAACAAGTATTGGCTTTCCGGATCTATTGGGACGCTGAAAAAGGCATTCTTGAGATCAATTACAGTAAAGAATGTTGCTTCGGAATCAATTGCTGTCAACAATGATGATATATCAGGGACCACAGGGAATTGTGGTACAATACACTTGTTTAGTTCACGCAAATCAATAACCAATCGGTATACTGGCGGAGCAGTAGGATCAGTTCGTTTAAGAATCGGAATTATCGGTGAATTACATACATTGGAGTCTGTTTCTACAACTACTCCCTGGGCAATTAGTTCATCAATGATTTTCAACAAAGCCACTACAGCATCATGCGGTAACTTGTATTGTCGCATTCGTGGTAGTACCACTCCTGCTTTCAATGTGACTCGGTAGGGTGTAATGTTCATGCAGCCAACATCCGTAGGGCCTTGTGCCCATAGATGTGCTGGTAAAATCTGTAGTCGGGGATCCATGTCTCTAGACACATAGTGACCTTTAAAATCACGCAAAAACAACCTTACTCCTTCCGGAGAACAACATATTATGGCTCCTAGTGCTTTCAGAGTTTTAATTCCTAACAAATTTTCTGGGCATGATTTAGTAAGCAATAAATCTGTAATTCGTGTCAAAGGTCCTATCGTAAGTGGTAGAGGCTGTGATACTTCATTAACAATAGGTTTTCCTGAAAAACCAAGGGAAACATTTTGAGAGCCTGAGAGGGGTGCCCCTGGAACTTCACTACGTTTTATGGTTGTTCGACTTGCCCCTGTATCGAGTAAGAATTTTCTATCTTGACCTAATAATTCACTATGTACATAAGGTCCTTCTTGATCTACCGGAATCTCGATAAGCGGTAAGTCAACTTCCCTCTCTAGGCTGGTTCATGTGTAACGCTGATACTCAGGGTATTCATACTGTGCAGTCTGATACATTTGTTGTGTTGTGGTTTGTGTGGCAGTAGCAGGCAACGGTGGTGCAGCTGGCACAAACTGTATGGGTTGCTGTGAGGCTGGCATAGACTGTTGCTGAACTGGCACGGACTGTCCATGCTGCATAGCTCCTTTTTCATCCTGATCTTGTCTAACTAATCGTGGTCTCTCTTTTGCAATACCTATAGCTATATTTCGTTTCAGGACTTGACAATCATGTACATAATGGCCTAGTTGTTTACAGTAATTGCAGGTTCCTTTTACAGGAACTGCAGAATCACCAGAATGTGTCACACCCTTTTTGTGACCATCTGCTGGTACTGTCTGAGAAACTAGCATTTTCATTTTTGTATCCTTCATGCGTCTATGCTCGTGTTCTTGTTCATCCCTAATTCTATTGTGATGATACTGTAACATTTGTAGCATTTGCGACGGAGTGTTACTTTGCCAGGTACTCTCGAATTTCAATATTCTATTCTTCACTGGAGGCAATGCATTTTCCACTAATTTTGTCACAAATAAATGTGGATATGAGTCACTACTTGCTTTTATACCACTATTTATACCAAAACATTTTTCAAATCGAGCATAATAATCGCTTGTGTCTTCATCTTGCTTTTGTTTACAGGCTGTGATTGCACCCCAATCTTCCTTTTTTGTAGTTAATAAACGTGGCAGTACCTGTACTAGTAAACCTGGTAATAGTTTAACTTTATCTCCGAGCCCTGAACCTGCGGCTCGGCCCCTTTCTTCCTCTGCTAATGCTGTCCAGTCTATCTTTTGGTCTCCCACTTCCCACTCTTTTTCTTTCAGTTTTTCATATATGCCAGCAGGCAAAAGCACCTTTAATATCGTCATAATATCAGGAAAGGTGTACTCTCCCATCAGTAACATGTCTTTAATTTCTCGGTGGAAACCCGCTGGGTCTTTGTCATGACTAGGTACTACTTTCTTCATTTCTAATAATTCCATTTTTGATATGGGTGTGTAAACAAATACACGGTGAAACTCATTGTCTTCGCCTTTTATTGGGTGCACTTCCCGTAAAGGATTTTGTCTATCCATGTAGTACGGTGCTCTTTCTCTGGGGGGCAGGGAGAGAGAATCTGGACTTACAAAAAGGACATACTGCTTACGTGACACTAATATCTCTTTAATTAGCTTATTACTAGAACCTCTCCATCTGTTTGTGAGTAGTTCCGTTAATATATCAGGTAAAGGACCAGGGTCAGCATGTTGGCTCTTATATAATATGAGGAGTTGCTGAATCATATAGATTCCAGCTAAACGTTGTTCATCTGTACTGAGGTTGAGAAACGTGTGTGCTACGGTCTCATCACCGTATTTTTCAGGACTAACAATCCAGTGAACGGCTGATCTGGCTAATTCTTGCTCATCCATGGAATCGAGGAGGTGATAACCCCTTCGTTCTCGTAGTATTTTATCTGCGGCTTGAAACGAATGTTCAGGAGATTTCAGATTTATTACAGGCGTCGGATACGTTCTGCTATTATTTGGACATACAGAGTGTATTGGATCAGAAAAACATCTAGTATTTTCACAAGATCTTCCTCTGCCTACATAGGCTATGGTCTCTGACTGTCTTGCAGAGTCCCCTGATTCGGACACTTCATCTTGCTCAAACTCGTCTGTTCCCAATCTCTCTTCATGAATACGCTCTATTTCTTTACGTATTTTTCGGCACATGGCTATTATACAATTTTGCTTATCGTGTCTCCCTTCTGATATATTCTGACTCCATCTTGTAAGAATAAGCATTGCATTCCGGTCTACCCCCGGACGATCTTGATTTCTGATCACACAGTTTATGAGGAAACGTAACAGTTCCCCTTGTATCTCTACCTTCTGGAATTCCATAGCTCTGTTAATACATCCTGGATCTCGTCCTGTTTGAACAAAATGATATATGTTATCTAGATGCGTAGTCATCCCTGGTAACCTTGCTAAATATTCTGCGGCTCGCCTGATACGTAATGATGCCAGGACCATTTCGTCCTCTTTACCAACCACCGGGTCATATCTACAATTTACAAGAAGTTCCTTAAGCGTACGTTCATTTACGAACTTAGGTGTACGTGAATGTGCTGACTCTTGAAAAACAAGTTTATTTATTCTAGGTGGTGTAAAAATACTGCTAGCACCTCCCGTGGCCCCATCTGGGGCGTCGGGTGTGAAAGGGTTCGTCGAACGTGATACAGCAACTATGGGCGTCGATACCCCTGTAGAGTCGACTGCGGAGACAGATGCGGAAACAGATGTGCTTGCCGAAGCTTGCGTCGGGACTTGCTGTTGCACGGGGACAGATACCTGATCCTGACGTTGAACCCCTCCGCCAGACGTTCTATGTGGTGTGGCGTTAGCATACTCGGGGGCTGCATCGTCTAGATATGAGGAAAGAAAAACATCTTCTGCGGTTCTGGGATGCCCCTTTGGATGTACCTTAATTGGAAATAATGGGGGTGGCAAGTCTTTTGGTATCTCTGGAGCAGCCTTAGGTAGTCCTTCGGCTAGAAGGGGATACATACCATTCATAAGAGCATTTCTTTGTCTATTCACTTGTTCTGATTTCACTCGGATACCTTCCTCAATTAATAGATTTTCTTGAACTTTATTTGAACTTTCTTTACTCCTCTCTTCTTGTCTACGTGCTTTTTCTGTTCGTCTATGAGATTCTTTACGCCATAACTCAACAGCGTCTTTCTGTGACTGTCTGACCTTTCTTTTCCATAACTCTTCCTCCACTTTCATGATGCACTCTGCATCCCAGGTTCCCGCTATGGGCCACCTTTGACTTTCCGGTAATCCTTTGGTATAATCTACCCATAGATCAAGAAACAATATGGCATCTAAGCCATGTTTATGGTACATGAAATGTCCTGGAGTGTCTCTAGGAGGAATAGGAACTGCTTCTTCAAGCACCCCTTTTCTGGTAGTAATCTGTCTTAACTTCGAGAAGAGCGGCATATTGACAACTGACCTGATACTTACTCTTGAACTTGCTTAATACGAGAAACACAATAATGAACAGTGAACAATGAACAGTCATTCATACCACAATATGCAAGACATTTCTGAATACTTTAAACTTTAAACATTAAACATTATAACAATGATCGACAATGATGACAGTCTGCCTAACTAATCACCACGCTGAATTCTTGACAATAACTGAATACTTCGGAATACTTGATATACTGCTAAACAGTACATATACACTGCTAAACAGTGCAGACCGGATTTGTGTACCCAAATCCGTCTTGACCGGCACAACCTATGTGCGCGTCAACACGCCTCCCCGGCGATGGTACTCACCGAGTAGCTCCTTGAAACGGAAGGCCTCAGAGAATGGACAGGACTCGATAACTGCGGACATCGGACCCTCTGGACGTCGGAATTTCGGAAAACCTGGTGGGCCTCTGTATACCTCGGATCTTGCTCTCTCAGCTAGGCTCTGGTCGGGATACTTCGCACTTCTCACCGCCTCGTCTGGGTTGATCGCAGCCTCAGTCGCCCCCGCTTGACCGGAGGGAGCTTACAGGAAATCCTGCTGGTACGCGTTTATGGTCCGTCCAGCTGTGGCAGGAGACCGGGCCTGC
Source organism: Triturus cristatus (assembly GCF_964204655.1). Taxonomy (NCBI): domain Eukaryota; kingdom Metazoa; phylum Chordata; class Amphibia; order Caudata; family Salamandridae; genus Triturus; species Triturus cristatus. The sequence goes on from NC_140593.1 coordinate 406,187,279, forward strand.
AACGCACCGCCGGCGCGTGAGATGAGAAAGTGTCCCTATTCGGGCGCCATTATGTGGTAAATAAAATAAATATTACCGGACTGAATTTCATGCGGAATCTTAAATTAAAGTAAAATAGCTCAAAATAACGAGAGGCAGAATCCGTGGTATAAGAGGTTTCTAATGGGCTTTATTCCATTCAAAATGGCCGACTCGAGTCGCGGCCCTCAGGTTCCGTCACCACGAAGGTTCAGGAAGTGAAGTACAATAATTTATTAACAGACATGTATTTTTATAATAAGTACATTACAATGAAACGAATGTAGAAGGCGTAACATTTGATAAGAAAAATGACGTGACAGTGACATAATCGAAACTAGGCGTAATAAGGAATAAAAGAAACATGATTGGTTAGAATTATCAGACATAGGTGGATCTATAAGATAATACTTGGCATAGATGCGCGCGCGGCAGCATGACGTGTAATTGACGTGCAACTAGGGGGTGAAGGGGACTTGACATTTAGCTCTACATGTGGAGACGAGAAGTCTGGGGTCAAGTCATCCTAATCCCAAATCATATCTAACATCCTATGTTTAAAGAACTATGTTATCCACAAGGAAGGACTCTCGGACAGAATCTATTCTATACTGACTGTGTGCGTGTACAAGCGTCTAAGTGTCTATATGAGATGCGAGGGGCAGAAAACTTTCCATGGCAACAGGGCTATGAATCACTTGCAGGAGGACGGAAAGGCTGAGTCCCTTGCTTGTGAGCTAAAGGAAATGTTTACCTAAATCACTGGACAGGAATGCATCGGCTGAAGAGCAAAATAGATAATTCGAAGGTGAAATACAACTTCTTGGCAGACAGGCGAAAACTGGCCGAGGCAGGCACCGTTAGCTGCACAGGGAGTAGGACAAAGTTCATGGATACAGATGCGAGCTCAAGCTGAAGCTGTCAGAGACAGAGAGCAGGGAAAGGCTTTGAGGACAGAATCGGGCCTACTCGCCTGAACTGTAAAGATGAAGTAACTTAGCCATATAAAGTCGGTGGCCTTTTATACTTAGGAATCGAATATCCAGCCCATTGATGGCGGATCTGACAGAGAACATGTTGACGGTAGACACACATATGTTTGCGTCTTAGAAACTGGAACTGGAGGGAACATACATGTACTTGTAACATGCATATAGAACCGTTGGGGTCCAAGATAGGGGACATAACTGATCAGGAAAATCCACATTTCCACATGGGTGTCGTCGGCATAGGAGATGATGATGATGTTGTGTTTGCGTGCGATGGCGGCGAAGTGGCTCATGTAGATATTGAAGAGGGTAGGGCTGAGCAATGAGCCTTGGGGTACGCCGCAGATGATCTTGGTGGCTTCTGAGCGGAAGGGAGGGAGGCGGACTCTCTGGGTTCTGTCGGAGAGGAACGAGGTGATCCAGTCCAGGGCCTTTCCTTGGATCCCAGTGTTGAAGAGGCGGGTTATTAGGGTGCGATGGCATACGGTATCGAAGGCTGCCGAGAGGTCCAGGAGGATGAGGGCGGTTGTTTCTCCATTGTCCATCGGGGTCCTGATGTCGTCGGTGGCTGCGATGAGGGCAGTCTCGGTGCTGTGGTTGGCTCAGAATCTGGACTGGGATGGGTCGAGTGAGTTGTTTGCCTCGAGCAAAGCAGTCAGCTGTTTATTGACGGTCTTCTCGATGACTTTGGCCGGGAAGGGGAGAAGAGAGATGGGGCAGAAGTTCTTGAGGTCTTTGGGGTCCGCTGTGGGTTTCTTCAGAAGGGTGTTGAGTTCTGCGTGCTTCCAGCTCTCGGGGAAGGCGACTGACGTGAGCGAGATGTTTATGACGTTTCGGAGATGGGGTGCGATGATGGTGTCCGCTTTGTTGAAGATATGATGGGGGCATGGGTCCGAGGGGGAGCCGGAGTGGATGGAGTTCATGACGTTGGTGGTGTCTTCAGTGCTGATGGGGGTCCAGGTGCTGAGGGTGGTGGTGGGGGTTGCTGGTTTGGTGACTGGAGGCGGAGTCTGGGGTCCGAAGCTGTCATTTATATCTGCGATCTTCCGGTGGAAGAACGTGGCGAGGGAGTTGCAGAGTTCTTGTGACGGTGTGATGTCGTTGCTGGCGCTGGGGTTGGAGAGCTCTTTGACGATGTTGAAGAGTTCCTTGATCTTGTGGGTGTTGTTGTCTAGTCGCTCTTTGAATGATGTCCTTTTGGTGGTACGGATCAGCTGGTGGTGTTCGCGGGTGGCGATCTTGAGGGCTGTCATGTTTTCTGTAGTTCGGTCCTGGCGCCAGGTTTTTTCAAGGGTTTGGCAGGATTTCTTTGATTCTTTGAGGGCGTCGGTGAACCATGAAGTTTTCTGTTGCCGGTCATGCCTGGGGGATTCTTCAGTGGTGCGAGGTCGTCGGCGCAGTTGGTGATCCACTGTGCGAGGTTGTGGGCTGCGTCATTGGTGTCGGCGGTGTTGGCTGGCGGGTTCTGGCTCAGCGATGAGTGGAGCTGGTCTGTGGTGATTTTGCTCCAGCATCTGCGGGGGATTTGTTGCGTGTGGTGGTGGGATGTATTTTTTTTTAAGGTGAAGTGGATGCATCTGTGGTCGGTCCAGTGTAGTCCGGAGGAGTGGCTGAAGGAGACGTGGTTGCTGGCAGAGAAGATGGGGTCGAGTGTGTGGCCAGCGAAGTGGGTGGGGGTGTTCACCAGTTGCTTGTGTCCGAGGTTGGCGAGGTTGTCGAGCAGGGTGGTGGTGTTGTTGTCGCTGATTTTCTCCAGGTGGAAGTTCAGGTCCCCAAGGAGGATGTATTTTGGTGAGGCTAGGGCGTGCGGGCTGATGAAGTCGGCGATGGTTTCGCTGAATTATGTGCGTGGGCCCGGGGGTCTGTAGATGAGCATTCATCTAAGGGTGGTCTTGGGGTCGGTGTGGATCTGGAAGTGAAGGTGTTCGGCGGCGGAGAGTGTGTCTTCGGTGATGGTCGTGATGATGGCGATTCCTCCTCCGGTTTGGTTGATGCGGTCCTTCCGGGTGATCTTGTAGCCGCCCGGGATGGCTATGGCGATGGCGATGTTGGGGGCCGAGGAGGCGTTCATCCAGGTTTCCGTGAGGAAGGCGACGTCTGGTGCTGTTGTGTCGAGGAGGTCCCACAGTTCGACGGCGTGTTTGTGGACGGAGCGTGTGTTGAGGAGGATGTATTTGCAGGCTTGACAGGTAAAGGGTCCGTGGGTTCGCTTCGGGGTGGCTCGGTAGCAGGCGGGTGTTCGTCCGGTGTTGAGTGCGTTGAGGGCGGCGGAGTCGTATTTCAGTCGGGTGCTCTGGGTGCTGTGGTGGCCAGGGGTTCTGGCGCTGGGCGCGGTCCTGGCGCGGACGGGCACAGACGGGCTGCGCGGCCGCTGCGCAGCCTCCATATGAGGGGCTGTGGGAGGGAGGAGCAGCTGGGAGGCGGGAACGGGGTGGCAAATGGGGACAGCGGGGGGCGGGACCGCAGGGACGCAGCGGCGGGAGAACGGTGGTACGGAGGGTGGAGGGGGAGGGGGCACAAGGGCAGCGATGAACGAGGCACACACAGTGAACAGGGGCACAGAATGAAAACGGGGAGAGGGGGCACAGGGCACACAGGAAAACAAGGCAACAAAGATCAGGGGCACAGAATGAAAAACGGGGAGAGGGGGCACAGGGCACACAGGAAAACGAGGCAACAGAGATCAGGGGCACAGAATGAAAACGGGGAGAGGGGGCACAGGGCACACAGGAAAATGAGGCAACAGAGATCAGGGGCACAGAATGAAAAACGGGCAGGACAACAGGAAACAACAGTGAGCAGGGTCACAGCAGACTTACTCTGGCGGCAGGCGGCAGCGAGGCACTAGCGGGGTAGCGCCACAGGAGGACTGTGTGGCGGCTGGGGGGCGACCTACCTGCTGGCAGGGTCAAAGGTCGCTCCCATCAGTGCTGCGCGGCCTCCATATGAGGGGCTGTGGGAGGGAGGAGCAGCTGGGAGGCAGGAACGGGGTGGCGAATGGGGACAGCGGGTGGCGGGGCCGCAGGGACGCAGCGACGGGAGAACGGTGGTACGGAGGGAGGCGGGGGAGGGGGCACAAGGGCAGCGATGAACGAGGCACACGCAGTGAACAGGGGCACAGAATGAAAACGGGGAGAGGGGGCACAGGGCACACAGGAAAACGAGGCAACAGAGATCAGGGGCACAGAATGAAAAACAGGGAGAGGGGGCACAGGGCACACAGGAAAACGAGGCAACAGAGATCAGGGGCACAGAATGAAAAACGGGCAGGACAACAGGAAACAACAGTGAGCAGGGTCACAGCAGACTTACTCTGGCGGCAGGCGGCAGCGAGGCACTAGCGGGGTAGCGCCACAGGAGGACCGTGTGGCAGCTGGGGGGCGACCTACCTGCTGGCGGGGTCAAAGGTCCACCCTCTTCTCATCCACTCCAGCACGAGCCCGTCCGGACGTGGAGATGTGGAAACAAAACAAAAAGGGGACGTGGTGTAAGGGTAGTGATTTATCACACGAGTATGGGGAGGAGGAAGTGAAGGGTCACACAGTGAAGAGCACGTCTATATAGGTGAGGGAAGTGCCCAGGGAGGGACCACCTGGAAATGGGGATCCCCTAGATTCAGGCATCGGGTCTCTCCCTTCTTCCCACCCAGCCCGCAAAACGCTCGCGTACCTGCGAGAGCCACGCTCCTCCTGGAGCGTGGCTGGGCAAATCCCGGGACAGTTGGCCTCCTGGCTCTCTGTCGTCTCGCGACCACTCTGCCTCCTCTCCTTCACTCTATAGCCTCTGGTTCGCTCTCCACTCGACTCCGTCTGCTTCTTTCTCCTTGACTCCTCCGGTGATGCCACACACCGACTTCTGTCTTCCTCCTGTTCTTGTGGGCCAGGCCTCCTCGTTGTCATCACTGGGGACGTGGTTTTCCGGCCAGTCTTCCCAGTTAAAGGGACCGCGTCTATTTTCTTCTTCTCCTCCACATGCACGTATGTACGGGCAATTCCACTCATCCTGCTGCTGAGAAAGCAGGGAGGAAATGGTGGTTGTCACATTCCACCAGTCCTCTGGTCGTTCTGCCCACTGCTTGGCTGGGCTCACATTGTTACACCTTCTTTCATCCTTAGTCCCCACATGTAATGCGATTCTAAAATTGTTTTCTTTTAGGTGATGTTTGCTGCTATCAGTTTATGTGTACTTTCAAGATATGGTCCGTGATGGTGTGCTGGTCCGGTGTTCTCAGATTGCTCCTGCCAGGCAGTTGCGATCTGATCTTCACTGGACGAGGACCCACTCCCGTGTGCTCCTGAACGTATGTGAAAAAACTAAAGAAGACTTATTCAAGCACCTCTGATTCTGTGTTTTCTTTGACTTTCTACATCTAGCGATGAGCTTAGCAGGAGCTCACCAATTTTGTGCTGTTTTTCACATTTTACAAGTACTCAGGAGAGTACCTACGGTCTGCCGTGGCTTGCCCGCTCAACTGGAAACTCTGGTCTGCATATTTCTGGATCGTCCAGCGAACTGTTTCTCTGAGCTTTGGGTTTCGGCAGGTTCTCAGAGGGTACACGTCCCGGGTGCGGCATCTCATGATAGCATCGCTCTCGCAGGGCTGCGCTTTAAGCAGCGGTGTCTCACGCTTGTGGATTGAGCGTCCTTTGAAAAGGACGTTGTTCTTTAACTGGTCACATGGCAAAATCGCTTATTTTTATATTACAGTGACCATCATGGATTGTCTTTAATCTCATTGTGTTACATTGGAGATATATTGGACCAATGTCATTTGTCACAGGATGCAATTAATACGATCAGGAGGTTAAACATTAAAAAAATATTTACGCAATTTGTTCTTGCAGTGTTTCGGCTTTCATTTTAACAGAAATCATCACCCTTCACCCTGATTTTCATCTGGTGGTGGTAGGTGTATTCAAGTTTCCATTGGTTTTGACTTGTTCATCTGGTAATTACCTGTAATATGGCATATTCACAACAAGTTGTTCAACTTGCATCATTTTTACCCCTACCTGGAAAACCAAAAAGCATGAAAAACTTGGTTTCGCTACTTTGAAATTTTTGTTGTGGCTATTGATGCTGAGAATTATTTGCCAAAAAGAAAATTAGTACTGCTGTTCTGTTATTTAGGCAGTGAGGGACAACAAATATTTGATAATCTACCTGTGCTAATACCTCCTGCTGGAGACGGAGATGGTTGAAATGTATACACTGAGGCAGTGCAAAGGTTAAATAAAAAATTCCTGGAACAACCCAGCATCATGCTAGAAAGATTTACCTTTTTGAAGAGGAAGCAAGATCCAGATGAATCAGCTGAAGAGTACATATCGGCCTTAAGGAACTTGGCTGCTAATTGCAATTTTGGAGCTGCACTGGATATATATATATATATATATATATATTAGAGACCAGTTTGTTTACAGTTGTAATAAAAAAAAATACAAGAACATATTTTAAGTTATAGAGATCCTTCTCTTATAGAAGTGATAGATATGGCCAAGGGAATTGAACGCGCCATAGTTTCATGAAAATGTATCGTGAACGATAGTCCCAGTTGTTCTTCTGTTAATGTAATTAATGGAGAAGAATCCGTGAATCCATTATCTTTTAGAAACAAGGGCTACAAACCTTCTCAAAAGAAAGCAGGCACAATGTTTCTCAAGGTGTGGCTCACGCTTACATCTGAGCAATAGTCCCATGTGCCCAGCGTTGGGTAAGAAGTGTGTTAAATGCCACAGGTTTGGCCACTTGCAAAGGAAAAAAGTTTGTCCAAGTCAGTAATGTTCAAATGCATGAACGTGATGTTAAGGATGAATGTATGCATGGTGAGTGCTTGCAAGGTGAATTTCAAAAATTGCTATAAACTGTTGATGCTGGTGCAACTTGCCATGTTGGTCACAATGCAAAAGGGTCAAGTTTTACTGGGTGTCTTGGATATTGATATGATGGTGGACTCTGGTGCTCCTGTCACCATAATTTCTGATCAACTCTTTTTTACAAAACTGGTCTTCTAAAGTTACACTTCAACTAACTGACATAATTTCTAAAGCATATGGAGATAAAGAGATTGACATGTTGTGTTATTTTCTGGAAAATTTAACATGTTTGGGTAGACTTGTTTGCACAAATGTTTATGTGGCGATTAAAGACAAGAATATTGTTGACTGGCAGGATTTAGCCAAAATGTGGTTGAAACTTGTTCCATGACTAATAATTCTGTTCAATGGAATGATTTATTGGTTGCCCTAGTAACAGACTTAGAGGATTTTGAGAATAATTTATAAAAGGTCTTAGAAAGTTTTACAGAAGTTTTTGACAATAAGATTGGTAAAATCACTAAGTATGAACATATGATAAAGCTCAAACAAAATGCCTTTCCAATTGCTCATAAGGCTAGACCAATACCCCCAAGTGTGAGATATGACCATATGCAGTTGTTAGATAAGTTAGTTAGTGAGGATGTAATTCAATCTATAGATTCTTCAGAGTGGGTCAGTCCCATTGCAGTGGTGCGCAAGAAGAGTGGGAATATTTGTTTGTGTGTGGACTTGCGCACACTCAATAAAAACATTGCGGTGGACCGTCACCCACTCCCAAAGATTCAGGATCTACTGGCTGGTATTGGGGTTTCTAAATATTCCAGTCTCCTGGACCTACGATCTGCTTACCATCAAATCCCTTTGACACCAGAATCCTATGATCTCACCGCCTATGTAACTCCTTTTGGTGCATACAAATTCCAGAGGTTGCCTTTTGGCTTGACTTCTGCAGCCAATGTTTTTCAAAACTTCATGGATCACATTCTTGAGGCAATTGCTGGTGTACAAGCCTATCGACAATGTTTTGATATTTTCTAAAGCTAAATTGGACAATTTTTGGAAAAGTGTTAAGCATTTTTAAAGATGTTAGAATCACTTTAGAATTGGACAATTGTACGTTTTTAACTGATGGTCTTTGTTACTTGGGTCACACCATTACTCATACAGGAATAAAAACTAAAAATTCTTGCTCGCACAGGCAATATCAGAAGTGCCTTCCCCTAAGGACAAGGACAAGTTAAGATCCTTTTTAGGGATGACAGAGTTTTATTTGAGATTTGTACCAAGATATGCACAGGTTGTTCAACCATTGCGTTCCTTGCTTAAGAAGGGTGTTCCTTTTAGTTGGCTGATTTCAGGAAGTCAAAAAGTTAATTGTCAATGCCCCTGTTTGTCATTATACTGTTCTGGTAAAAAATGTTTAGTTACAGTCGATGCCAGCAAGCATGGTTTAGGTGCTGTTTTATGTCAATGAATCTCAGGCAAGGAACATACCATTGGGTTTGTCTCCCAAAACATTTCTCTGGGGAACTTAATTTGAATGCTAGACTTGTAAAACGTTTGCCTCGTCTACATGAATATAACTTTGCCATTAAATACATTGCTGGTGGTCGAAATGTCAGGGTCGGATTGCCTCTTCAGATTACCTTCGCAAGATACAGCATTGGATAACGTACAGGATGATGTTGAATGTGTTGTGGCGAATATTGAGGACGTTTGCTATAAAGATAGGTTAGATGCGTTGGAAAAAGATTATGTACTTCAATTGGCAATGAATATGGTAAGAAATGGTTGGCCCAGGGAAGGGTCACTTCCAGTGCCCCTTAAGTTTGCTCAGATTTCAAGTAAATTGTCAATAGTAAAAGAAGTCCTCATGCAAGCTGATCTTTGTATTCCACCACTTTCTTTGCGCAACGGACTCATTCAGGCTGCACATGAAGGACATCTAGCAATTGGTGGGATTTGAAGAAATGTAAAACAGCACTTTTGTTTCGCAATGGGTCAACAATTGTCAAACATGTCTTTTATCTGATAAACACTGGAAGTCTACAAATACCCCTTTACATGTCGTACCCATTCCTGTAGAAACCTGGTCTAAATTGGTCTTAGATTTTTCTGGCCCTTTTGAGCTATTGCCCACAAATAAAAAAATATCTCCTGGTGTTGGTTGAGTACTATTCTAAGAATACTGGAAAAATACCTAAATAAAAAGAGTTGGAGAGGATGTGGCACAGTGGCCACAGAGGCTGACTTTGGAGCTCGGGAACCAGGTTCGAGTTTCGGCATCGGCTCAACATCCTGTGATTCTGGGCAAATCACTTAATCTCCCTGTGTCTACCAAAAATGAATGTGTCCTAGTGTAACGTACAGGGGCGGCCTTAGGCATGTGCAAGCTGTGCACCTTCACAGGGCCACCAAACCCCTGGGGCCACCACAAGGAATCGGCTACAATACATATTCGTGGCGGCCCCTGTCAGGGATTTGGCGCATGAACGACTGAGGCGTGCTAAATCCAATGTGATGCACGCTGAATGGTTGTTCTTATACTCTTTTCCTTTCTAACCCAGTCTCGTCTGTGTGTGGGGTCAGCCTTGTTTCGGGCTCTTCTGGTAGGTCTTGTGCTTGTTTAGAACTTTTTTTCCAGGAGAATCGAGCTTGTTTTAATAGTCCAGATCTGGCACCTCCGGAGGCTCGCATGCGCGCGCATGCGCAGTGCCCGCGAGTCCTGCAGCAAAGGGGTTACAGAAGCACCATGCATCACTGGCGGCAGGAGGGGTGGCAGCACCCGTGCCCGGCGTGAAGCGAGCAGCACCGAGACTGGCCGAGGCCATGCACCGGCGCGCCTAGAGACCCTGGGCAAGAAAGGCCGCCTTGCAGAGGATAGCATGCCAGTGTGCAACCTTTGGTGCCAGCTGCGAGGTGAGCAGCCCGAGGGTCAGGGCATGGGGAGGGGGAGTGAGGAGGTCAGCGTGTGCCACTGCAGAGTGAACCCGAGGGAAGGTGAGCCATTGGACGAGGGTGTGGGGAGCCCTGGGGAGGAGGGCAGATCAGGCATAGGAATGTATCCCAGCCCGTGGGGGTGAGGAGCTGGGGGCGTGGGGAAGGTTGGGTGAGGATGTTATTGTAGATGGTGTGTGCTTTGGGTCTGGGTGGAGGTAAGCCATGTGAGGTGGCGAGCTGGAGGTATTGGTGGTCATGGGAAGGGAGGGCATGATGAATCGTGAGAGAGAGCCTCTCTCTCACGATTCATCTCTGAGAGGGCACGGGTCGGAGAGGTGGTCACCGTGCGCCAGGGGTAGGGAGTGGTACAGATTGGCGCTGTATGTTTTGGGAAATGTGAGTCAGGAGTGCAGGGGCGGTGTTTACTTGTGGCTGAGGGGAGGCATGGTGACTTTTGGAGGTGTAACTTGGGAGGCACGGTCGTATTGGGGGGAAGAGGAGAGCAGGGTACGAGGTGTTAGACGTAATGTTAAGGATTCATTAAAATGATTACAATTACTTATCAACAATCATGAAAACAGAGTATGAAGCTGATACTTGTGATCTAATGAGTGGATCTGCCTGCACAAATCTTTTAAAACATCGAGTGTTCGAATGTACTTGGCATTTGGTTATGTCTGTTTATATGGTGTTGAGGCAGACATGAAATGCAAGCACCTATGGATGGACGCCTGGAATAGGATGGCAGTGCCTACCCATGTTAACTCAATCTAATGCCCTTTTGCAGAGACCTTGGTAGGAGACTGGCTTCTTGATCATTTCTTTAATTACATTCCAGTGCTTGTCATGTGACTAGCAGAGAAAACTAGTTTAACTAGTCCTCAGTTTGCAATTGGTGAAGCAGCCTTCTCTGTCCATACTAGGGGCATAGTTACCATTGGTTCAGCAAGTACAGCGGTACTGAGACCCAAAACCCTCAGGGGCCCATTGAACCCTGATAATTGCTATATTTTACTTCCTGAGCAGCAGCCAAAGGGGCCATTTTCCTTGCTTATGCCACGGCCCATGGGGTCGTTGGTACGCTGTGCTAGTGATTCGTACGTCTGCTTGAAAGTTGTCTCCTGACTGGATGTTCCTTGCACATTAATTTTGCTTCAGTGAACCTCTAGTGCCTTTTCATAGCCTTAGGACTCACTGTAATTAATCCTTGTTTAATAGGTGCTCTGAAAGCGAGCAGAACTGGTTGCTGGAATATGGCACTATACAAGAAACCTTAATTAAATATATTGTATTTTGTCTTTTGACAATGTGGTAAAGTGGACGAGTCTTTAGTTACCTGTAGGCTGTCTTCAGGATCAGTTAGTGACATACTGAGACAGGTCTCTGTGTGCCATGATTTTAAGGTAGCTTACTCTCTTCCTGCTAAGGTCACTTCCCAAATAAATCATGAACTATTCTCCAGGCTCTACTGTTCTCAGTGGACTGAGAAAACAGACCTTGTATGCCAAGTCACATGATCTACCCTATAGTTTTATAACACTCTTCAAATAAACCTTCCATATGTGGCTAGTCCTCATAATGTGTCATACATGTAGTGGGAAGGGTAATTACTATCAATCAGTCAGGGTTTGTAAAGCTCAGCTGCTTCACACATAAGGGTCTCGAGGCGGTGTGGGATTCATGCTGCTGGATCATGCTGCTTGTTGGTTGAACAGCGAGGTCTTGTGGTCCTTCCTGAACTGCTGGAGCGATGGTGAGGCTCTGAGGTGCAGGGGGAGGGTTTTCAGGTCTTCACTGCCAGGTGGGAGAAGTAGCGGCCTCCACTGTTTTATCAGCGGCTCCATTGGGTGGCTGCTAGGGAGATGGTTCTGGAACATATTTTCCTGGTAGGTTGGTGGAAATTCACTCGTTCATTAAGGTATGCTGGTCCTTCATTGTGTAGCCCAGGGAAGCCATGGCTTGGCAGTTCGGGTTGGACTGTTCCCATGAGGCACAGGGTCAAGGCTGATTTGCATATGGCCATGTCTGAACTGGGGTGGTGTGGTGAGCAAAAAAAAGATGGATTTAGGCCCAGATCTCTGTACTGGGGTGAATGTATGACATTGTTCTGCAGACTGTCCATCAAGTGTTGTTTTTGCAAGAAAATAAAAATGACACATCAAAATCTTTCAGCAGCCACCACTGCTGATTGTCTTCTTTTTTTCCCTACCCACTGCTAGCCTCGCCCGCTGCATTGCAAGCAAAATGAAGAGAATTTGAGTACACAAATCTGGTTATTCGAAACGAAAGAGAAAGGTGGCTCAGCAGGCTTTCGTAGTGTCACAGGAAGGAGCAATCCTGAACTTTATCACCCAAGGGAAACCTAAAGATGGAGAATCCTCTGGCCAGAGTACTGCTGATGCACTAGGTAAAACAGGCGCTGACGACCATAAAGAAGAACAAAAAAATGATGATATCCATGAGCAGAATGATACTCATGAGCAGACCAATGAAAATGAACAAGGTGACTCTGAAATTGATACAAACATGCAGCAATTACCAACTCAGGATGAGGATTATTACAAAAGACCCTCAGACAGAGAAACTGAAACATCATTCATCGGTCCATCAACATCTGGCATTCTGAAGGAGGTTCAGAGTTTACAGACGGATGATGCTGGTATTGAAAAGGAAGCCAAAGAGCAAGACCATGTTACAGACCCGTGTTCTGAATATGATTTATGTGATTGGAGGGATCCTACTTTGTGGCCGAACTCTCTTACGGACGCGCAACGTGTTTTTCTTGTTGAAAGGGGTCCCTCCAGAGACCCAGATTCTAAAATAAAGTATCCAAGTGATGAGCACTCAAAAAGTAAACGTCGTTTTTCTGTTACCATGTTACTGGTCATCTAACGCCTTTTCTGGACGTTTTATTAAAACACCTTCCTGAGCTCCGCCCCGCCCGGACCCCCTCTTCCAGGGCCCCCTACCTGCGCTCCCTGCACAGGGCCACCATGAGCCTAGAGCCGCCCCTGTAACGTAACTGGTGCTCATGTAAAGCACTCATATAACTTTGGGTCGAGTTCGCGCTATACAGAACTGCAAAAAATAAATAAATACAGGCCTAGCCACGCCTGGGTCAAACAAACATGGCTCACACAACACTAAGATCTAGGATGAGAGAGTGGGCGATGTTGTTTTAAAGGCATCGCAGCCCACCATGCTTCCTTCCTCAGCTCAATTCAAGCAACGTGCCACTAGTCACTTTGGAGCCTACTGCAGGTGCCCTGCATGTTTTCCTGGGAACCAGACTCGACCTTTCCTTCTTCTTGCTTTGACCCTTGCTGCTAGACCTTAGCTTTGGAATAAGGTGAGTCACTTGGTGTGGGGGCAGGCACTGGCAGAGCACAGGTAGCACCAACAACAGGTACAGGGAGTGCAGGAAGCAGGTCTGGCTGGCTGAGTGAGCAAGCACTGACAAGGCACGGGAATGGCACAAGCAGCATAATTGACAGGCATGGTTAGCATATACAGGCAGCCACCCCCACAGGCAAAGACAGGGCACAAGCAGTAGCTTCCACAGCCAGAAGCTGCAGTGTCCGCAGGCACAAGCTGCAGGGTCCCCAGGCACAAGCAGCAGGGTTGTGACAGCATTTCTTGTGTGTTCTGGACTTAAGTCTGTCTTATTTCAATTTTTGTCTCTATTTTGCCCACCACCCGGTCTCTCCTTCCACTGTAATTTCCTCCTGTCTTTTTCCATCAAATTTACTGAATTTCTTTGTTGTCCCACCCCTCCCTTCCCTACTGACTCTCTCGTTTCACCTCATAAAGACCTCTGAAAAATGTTCCCATCTACTGCCTTCCACAATTTATACCTCGGGTTCAGCTTGTAAATGTTTGTATTTTCCGTAAACCGTTGAGTTAGGAAACAATAACCCCTATTAATCAGGGTCACCCTTTTCCAGAAATCCCATTCTCACTGCAGCGTAGCCTGTGTCAATAGTCGAGGACAGGCTTTATCAATGAAAGGACCGGGCAGCTGGATGCACATGCAGTCGCACGGCACTTATGCTGATATAGCTTTTTTGTGTGAAGTTTTCAAAGGCCAGATGTACTAACATCAGGAATTGCAATATACTATATACCAATTACAGATGGGGTAAGGTACGACTTTTGACCGGCGTGTGCTTGAGTAGTCTAGCTTTCACTTTTTGATGGTCCTGAAGAATTGCCGCAGTCATTTTTGACACAACAATGGGAAGAAACATGTTGACCAACACGTGATCTTAGAGCCAACGTGGACCATTATTTCCACCTTTGGCCAACACTTGTTTTTAATATAACCGAGGGACCCACACTTTAAATGATTCCTTTGGTTCCCTCTAGTTATTTTTAAGATTCACCACACACCAGTCTACTCACGAGGAGCTGCCCGATGATGAAGCATGACACCCCTTGGGGTGTGTGAGGGTTCCTGCTCCTGATGGATCAGATCCCCTGACCTGACACATCAGGCACCTACAGCCTCCAACTTCTTTCTCCTCCCCCCTTCCTTATCCCAGGAACTGCATACCTCTTTATGTACATATACCGCTGGGGGCATGCATGCGGGACCTTGATTTTGCCCTCTGTCCCTCCGTTTATATAATGATCCATCTTTTTTGTGTCATGTCATTGTACCACATGAACAGACCAGTGTTTTCCTGTCTCACTAGAATAAAAATTAAATGTGTCCCACAGAGAAGGGCGAAGACTTTCAGAGACTGTTCTGAGTAAAGTATATTCACTCAAGGTTAAACCTAGCTGTCTCAGAGAGAATCACAAACTATATAATTTTGCTGTTCCAAGTACAGATGTTGCCTCTGAGAAGCTTGCTGTAGTATAATTTTGAGACTCTTGCTGAATGTATTCAGTTGCAAATGCCTCTCTTTTGCTTTATTTTGATTGGTTTACAGCCTGTGAACCATGTTCTACTGTGGTGAATGTCTGAAATGTTTTTTTTTAAAACCTTATATGAGTGTGATTTCTTGATGTAAGGGAGGTCCTTTCCACAAAGCAAATCTATGCTGGAATTCTTCCCCATCATATACTCTGCTTTTTGCTGATCTGAACTCTGAATTCTTGATTGATTCTGTACCCTAATTGGCCTTTACACTCTTTTGGCTAATTGATTTTGACTTCATTGAATTATTTCCTGTATGACTGAACTCCTTTAAATAAAACCTTTAATGTTGAGACTTCATTTTCTTTCATTCTTGTAGTACCAAATTTGTTCTACATTTCTGTTATTTGAAATCGCCACCTTTAACTTCTTAAAGTGAGACCGGTCCAGCAGGCACCACCAAAGTCCCTCTAGAGGCTACACCACTCCTGATCCATCAAGTCGCACTTGCAGCAAGATTGAATGGGTTTTGCACACCGTCAAACCTTGTAGTAGAGTTGATGGTTCCGACTGTTCCAGTGTAGTACCAATTGGACCGCTATAGGTAATTTGGCTTTTATAAATTAAGAACTGCATCTTCATGGTTCAGACGGTTTGCACCGAGACTCAAATTGACCGTGCCCCAATGTGCATCCCCAATTCCTGATGACAGTGGGGAGATGTGTTAGCTCTCAAGAGATTCCTGAAGTGACTTTGTGAGTATCAATAGGGAAGAGCATGGTGCAAGCGTAAATGTGTGAGTAAGCACATACCAAAGTGGTGCATGTTGGGTTTTGAAGTGTCAGAGAGAGTGCAGTGTAATGCAGTGTTTGAATCTTGAATGTACATATTATGTGACTTTGATTTGTGGACTTGTAGAGACTGTGATTATTGTATTGATGTTGTTTTTATTTCAGGTTTGAGGGCTTGCGCTGTGTGATTTCGCATATGTTCGAGTCGCTTAATGTAGTTACGATATAAAGCTGTGGTTTAAGTTGGTAGGACTCGTCGAAGTCTTTTATCTCGAGATGTAGTTGTTTTGTTGAATTATCTGATAGGGTTGAGGTGTGTACTGTGAAGCGCTATTAGTCACATGAAGATAGGGACGTAATATTGCTGTATGTTAATGTATTAAATGGGATTGGTATTTGTTCATTCCTTGGTGCACCAGACTGAATATATCGGTTAAAAGTAAGCTACCACAGCTCAAGAGTTATCTGCTGTGTGACTGCAAGTGCTGTGAAAAGCACCATCTGTATCCTCAAACTGTATTTCTCCTTTCCATTTAGGAGAAGCAGACAATAATAGTTTAGAGAAGTTTATTGCGTTTTATTCCTTCAAATTTTGCTGTATACTGTGCTGATTGTGTCATAAGGTGCAGCGCAGGGATATGTTGGTTGGTGTCGAGAGCTGCGCTATGATTGGTTGGCCTTTGACTTTAGTGCACTGGGATTGGCGGACAGTTAGTAGAGGTCGCGTTGTGATTGGATCGATTGGGACAAACTTAAGCAAGGATTGGAGAGTGTTGAGTGGTTGTTGACAACTGAGAAAACATAGGTAATCTCTCTTTGAAACACCAAGGAAGATAAATTACCGCCAGAGGAAACACCAGCTAGGGAGATGGCACCAAAGAAAGGGTTGTATACATGTGTATCGCACAAACAATGACAACAGTATACCAAGGAAGATGGGGGTATACAATTTCTATTATGTGGTACTTTCCGCATAGCGAATCCGGAGAATCCGAAGAAGAGAATGTATGACATGGAGCCCAGCCCAGACCCACACAATTTATGAGGCATTGAAGCTCTGGGAACAGGTAGTGAATTAGAAGAACCATTAAAGATATATGGGACCACATGTATCAAGCTATTTTGTGTTCGCAAACAGGCCGATTTACAGAATCGGACTGTTTGCTAATGCAAAATAGGCTATTCCAATGTACCAACCACGATTTTGCGATTCGGTAATCTGTTATCAAATCGCAAAATGGGTTTCTGATTCAGTATTTGTAATGGGCGTGTTTAGGACATCCCTTTCAAATACCGAATCGCAGCGGTATGTATGAATGTTTTGTGACCAAATACCTGTTGCAAAACATTTGCAGTTTACCATCAGATTTAATTTGATGAAAAGCAAATGGGAAGGGGTCCCCAAGGGACTTCTTAACGAATGGTGTTAAAAAGTTTTTTTAAATCAGGCAGTGGTCCCACGGATCACTGCCTGCTCTTAAAAAAGAAAAAGAAAACTTTTGATGTTTTTTTTTAAACGCTACCTGTTTTCCTTTAAGGGAAAAATGTAAAAAAAATGATTGCTTTATTTAAAAGCAATCACGGACATGGTGATCTGCTGACCCCAGCAGGCCACCATCCCCGTGATTTTAGCGATTCCTAATAGGTCGCAAATTGCAACCTACTTCATAAATATTAATGAGGTAGGTCGATTTGCGACCCCATAGGAATCGCTAAATGAAACTCAAGGAGTTTAATACATTAGGAATAGCGATTACCTTTTTTTATTTTTTTTATTTATTCCAGGCAGCAATGAAAATATACACAATACATATTTAGTATTTTTGCATTTTCGCATGATGTCATATTTGAGAAGCTTACGTAGTCTTTCTCATTAAATAAGCTTAAACATAGGATCCAGCATATCACATACTTCTAATATTCATGACCACCCGCAATTTCAAAACCCTCTTTACATTTTGAAAGGCATTTGGATCTTAACAACTATTTTAGCACCATCTATTATGCTTGTATAAACGAGTAATGCAAGTATACCTTATACGATCTAATGTTATGTTGTGGTCTAGTCACCCCTCTGTGATGCCTGAAGGTATTGTGTTAGAGGTTCCCAAAAATCTCTGGGTCTGGACGCCAGCGGCAGCTCCTCCGCATAGGCCTCTAGTGTTGTCTTACAGTAGGACTTGTCAGTGAGCCAGTCTTTTAAATCTGGGGGGGCGTTTACTCCCCCATCTGATTGCAATACGTCGCTTGGCAAGCAATAAGACAGCGAGAAATTTCCGTTTCTTCGTTGGTCTGAGTTTGTAAATTCCTAATAAACAGATAAGCGGTGCATTCGGTATCAATTCTGTCAGCATAGTTGTAAGTGCGCCTGTAATTTCTTGCCAATATTTATGGATTTGGGGACATGTCCAGGACATATGTAGGAAATCTGCATTTGCTGCGTCACATCTCTGACATTTGTCTTGTGGTTTAGGTCCGTATTTGTATAGTTGGCCCGGAGTATAATAAATTTGGTGTAAAAATTTGAAATGAATGATGCGCAGATTGCAATTAGATGTTAGCATATGCAGCTGTGCACATCTATAGTCAAAGTCTCGCACATCTATGGGGTCCCCTAGTAGTGTTTCCAATCTCTGAAGCGATTTATTCACGCTCTCATACTGTTCCTCTTGTGATGTGTTATATAATCATGTAACCAGATTTTGGCGGGTAGGTGCCGTTAGTAAAACCTGTAATGTGTGCAGTTGTGGCGGTTCTTCTGGAAATGATGCATATAATTTCTTTAATGCCGCGCGCAGTCTCAAATATGCAAACCTCTTCAGTGGTGTACGATGTGCGCTTAGTGAGGGGGCATCCCATGATACAAACCTATTATGCGGGAACAGAGCTCCCATAGTAGTCAGCTTCATCTCTTCTAACAGTATAGTAATTTTTTTCTCCTGTGTAACTGATCTACGTGGATGGTGAGCTATGGGGAGAGATGGAGCATATATAGGAAGCTCTTGCGCGCGTTGTGCAAGTTTATGCCAGGCTTTAGAGGTACAATATAGAGTCTGTATCGTGTTGTGTGGAATGAAGGTCTTTGGATCTGATATGTAAGCCGCCAGTGGGGTCGTCTGGACGCTTTCCCTTTCAACTGCTATGTGTGGTATATACGCGTGTGGGTGTAGCCAGTAATGAGCTTGTTGCGCTTGAGCGCAATAATAATATAATTGTAGATCCGGAGCTCCAAAACCGCCTTTATGATATGGTTTCGTTAGCGTCTGCCATCTTACTCTGGCCTGCTTTCCAGCCCATGTCAATCTTTGCATGGCCGACCGTAGTTTAGAAAATAGTGTCTGCTTGAGCCATATGGGGATGTTCATAAATAGGTATAACAATTTGGGCAATACTATCATCTTTTGCAATGCAATTCTGTCAGCCAAGGAGAGAGGCATTGTCATCCATCGATCTATCTGTTCTTCAAGTTTGGATAGTGCCCTACCATAATTTTCCCTTATCACCCTGTCGGGATCGCAGTGTATCCATACGCCAAGATATTTAACCGGGTCAGTTTGCCATTTCAACGGATATTCTAAATTGGGTTGTTTCTTAATTTGGGTAAGAGGTATGATGACTGATTTATCCCAGTTTATACGAAGTCCTGACTATTGTTTAAATCATATATATTCCCTTATAAGCTCTTTTAAGCGAGTGTCAGGGTTGCGAGTAAAAAGCACCGTATCATCAGCATATAGTGATATGCCAATAGGTCGAAGGTGACATTGTAAAGCAGTCTTGGGGTGTTTTTGAAGAATTTTACAGGCTAGTGGTTTAAGGATTAACGTAAACAGAATGGGCGATAGCGGGCAGCCCTGCCTTGTCCCTCGGCTTATACTAATTGGATTGGACGTGTTCCCGTTTATTCAAATCCGTGCCGTGGGTTCTGTGTAGAGAAGCTCAATCCATCGCATGAATGGCTCTGGAAAGCCCATCCTACGAAGCACGTAAACATGAATCCCCACTCCACGGAGTCAAAAGCTTTTGCCGCATCTAGCAATGCAGCGGCTGCCGGTAAATCTTGATCTAAGTGATGGTACATAGCAAAAATGGTGCGTATGTTCTGTGTGGTGGAACGTGTCGGAACAAAGCCAGCCTCGTCTGGTAAAATCAAATTTCCCAACAGGGGCTGGATTTGTGCTGCTATAATTTTTGCTAGTATTTTGAAATCTATATTCATTAAAGATAGTGGTCAGTAGGACTCACATTTAGTTACGTCCTTGTCAGGTTTAGGGAGCGCTATTAAAAGTGCCTCCTGCAGCGAAGCCGGGAGTTTACCTTCCTCATAGGCTTCCTCATCCATCTCAGATAGATATTGTATCAGCAGGTCGTGGTATTCCTTATAAAATTCACCAGGTAGTCCGTCAAGACCATGTGCCTTGTTATTTGGTAAGGAATGAACTGCCTCTATGATTTCGTCTTTCGTGACATGGTGACAGAAGTATTTGCGCTGTGTATCAGATAGCCAGGCAAGGGCAACATCATCTAAGTATTGGCCAATGTCATTATGGTTCACAGTTGAACGCGTGGTGTAAAGTTGTGAGAAGTATTCTTTAAAGCAGTCTAGAATTGGCGAAGTGTTGTAATGAATTTGACCTCGCGTGTCAGCTATCTGTGTTATAAAAGTTGCTGACCCTACAGGTCTAATATTCTGTGATAATGCGCGTCCCGGTCTACCACCCTCACCATAGGTCCATGCTGTATGTCTGCGCGACTTATATTTTATCTTATCAGCTGCATATTTATGATAGGCGTCTATTTTCCCCCTAATTTCGGCTAGTATGGTGGGGTTTTGTGTCTCTGTATAGACTGTATCAAGTTGCTTTATATCCCTTTCAATCATGGTTAGCTGTTGTTGAATGTTTTTCAGAATGCCAGCGTGTTTACTAATGCACTGTCCTCTTATAGTGACCTTAAAGGCCTCCCATAGCGTGTGTGCGTTCTTTACCGACCCTGCATTAAGGTCAATATGGTCATCTATCGCTTGATGTAATTCACCATGGAACACTGGGTCCAGGAGAGTGCCTCCTTGTAGTCTCCATGTGAACTGTCGTGGTGTGTGCGTGGGGACCTCTAATGAGAGGCGAACCGGGGCGTGATCTGACAGCGTCATGGGTAAGTATTCCACCGCAAGTGTCCACGTGCAGACATCTTGCGTGTCCAGCCAGTAATCTATTCTGGACCATGTATTGTGTGTCATTGATGTACAAGTGCCTTCTTTACATCGGGGATATCGCAGCCTCCATATATCAGACATCATCCACATTTCCATGCCCTCTCTAAGTACCATAGTGGATTGTTTGCCGTAGCGTTCATTCCCAGTGGATCTGTCCAGAGTCGTGTCAAGACATGTGTTAAAATCCCCTCCCCATATTATGACAGTGATCGGTAGGTCTCGTAATGCAGACCATATGCGCGTATAAAAGCTGGGATCGTCTGTATTCGGTCCATATGACGTAACTACCGTCAATGCAGTGCCGTCAATGCAGTGCCCCCAAAGTTACCCTGCGGCCGTGGTCATCTTTTAGAGCGTGAATGAGCTGAAATGGAATGTTACGACAGACCAAAAGCATTACTCCCCTAGCATATGTAGAAAAAGAGGACGCTATTTGGTATGCTGCCCATCTTGTACCTATTCGTCCATCAGTGAGGGCCGTAAGATGTGTTTCCTGAAAACAGGCGACATCTATCCCCTGCCTATCCAATACGACAGTACCATGCAAATTTTCCGCGGGTTATGGAATCCCTGCACATTCCAGGTCAAAAATGTCAGTTTTCGGGTGTATGGTTTAGTGGTAGTCATGAGTGTGGTCGTCTATATCTGGACATGGTTGCCAGAACATGCGTTGTGTGCTGTTGGAAATGCAGCTGACTGGATTTTTCTCATCTTTCACTCACCCCCCCCCCCCCCCCCCACTCCACCCTTTCCCATATAGCGGAGACAATCCCAACCAGTTGCAACATTTCTCTCCCCCCTCCCCTCTTCCCAAAAAAAAGGAAAAAAGAACAAACTAAGATCTAATCTAGTGTGGTGCACACAAGTGGGCAGGAGCTGCCACTATAATTCCCAGTGGTTCCCCACATGGGTGGACGCCATAGTATTTCGATCCCGACATACATCCAAAGCCCAATGTGCTGTCAAGAGACATCCAGCCGCTCACATTCCAAGAACTCTATAGTTTATAAAACCAAACATCATTAAATAACATTCTGTGCATATACTACGAATTGCAATTATGAGCTAAACACAAGTCTCTTTCGTCAACTTATCTGCACACTACAACTTGCTTCTCCAGCCGGTCAGCAAAAAAAAAAAACGTCCGCTGTGTCTTCCAGATGACCCACATCTTGAACTTCTGAGTCCTGTAGTATTTAAGCTGTGAGTTGCATACCAAGTGGATCAACCGAGTGCGGTGTACCAACTAAGTTTAGATATCAACCACGTGCCCACTCGTCGAGATGTCTGAGCTGGAGAATATCAATTCCAGGTAAAGAAGAATGTCCTACTCCACATCCGAAGTGTTCGCCTGTTCCTCTGCTTCTCCTCTCGGGGATCTTCTGCGCATAGCCTTTCTGCTGTAGGTATTTCAGTACCTCTTTGGGCTCATTGTAAATCTTCGTCTTCCCCTCATCAGTCATGCAAAGTCTGGCAGGTTATAACATGGCATAAGGTATGGTTAGATCTCGCAGCTTTTGTTTCGCAGGTCCAAATTTCTTCCATGCTTCCTGTACAGTTTGTGTGAAATCAGGATATAAGGAGATATCCATACCTTCATGTTTTAAGTTACTCAATTCTCTAGCTTTACGCAGGGCCGCATCACGGTCCCTGTAGTCTAAGATCTTAGCTATAATTGCTCTTGGTCTAGCTCTGGGCGGCGGTGGTGGTGCCAGTGATCTGTGCGCTCTCTCGATGATGAAACTTTCAGAGAATGTTTCCCGGCCCAGTAGTGAGATAAATAGTTGTTCCACATAGCGTTCCTTAGGGCCAGTGTTTGTCGTTTCCGATATGCCCGTCAGGCGAATATTGTTCCTACGAGACCTCGCTTAGGAATAGCGATTACCTAATTGCAATTCGCAGAAAATCGCAACTAGGTAATCGCTATTTCTAATATTGATACACGTGGCCCAAGATTTAAACCCAAAATAAAATCTGTCCATGGTTAGATATTCAGGATGACGAGAGGCAAAAGATATGCCACAAAAACATAATTGAGGCACTGGGCACTTACCATACAAAAGCCATTGAAGCCCCAAAAAAGGAGCAATCCCCCACCAAAAGGATACATGACAATGACTCAGGAATTGAGAGTGATAATGATTTTCTATATCACCTGTTAGGCGCAAGACCACCACCCGAAAAGTTAGTTTCACCCACAGAGCAAATACCCCAGAAGGAATAATAGCGACACCCTTGTCTACATAGGCAAGTGCACTCCTAGGCCATGTAGACACCAGTATGCTCCAGACCCCAATGGTCCGAAGAGTCCCACAGACAGCAGCTAGTTCGATCACATCACAGACTTTGACCTACACAAGTTTTCTTCTGACACCCATAGGTACAAGCACTCCACAGGTTCAGGCAACTTCAAGTATCCTGCAGACCCCAGTCTATTCCAAGTATCCCCTAGCAATCTGGAAGCTCAACAGAGAGGACTTACTGATTCACCTACTATTGAATGGGCTGCAGCAGTTGTAGCTCCTGAACCATCCCCCAGAAATCAAATGTCACCCAGTTGAAAACTGAGTTTGAGGAGATTGTGAAGGGGACACTTGGGATTCGAATTTTTGAGACTCTATGGTGAGAAGTAATTGGTGTACATGAGCAAGGATGCTGCAAGAGTAGTGCATGCAGCATATGCTGAGATGGAAAAGTTAACAGATGAGTACAGATTTGATTTTTCCCAAAGGAAGAAGTTAGGAAAGAATTTCAGAATGAACATTAGTGACAAGGATTTGGAGGCATTGAAGATGCAAGGACTGAAAACCTATGTTAAGGAATTGGTAGAGTGTATCAGAGAATGGAGTTCAGAGATATCTAAAAACAAAGATGCGTTAGAAGGAGGTGAATCGGCCCAAGATTTTCAGTACGACACAATAGCCAAAGAAGTCAGTGCATGCTTTCTTTTAGCAGTTCATGCGAGTGTATCGAGAACACAGTGAAATGTATTGAAATGAATAATCCGAATGATGAAAATATGGAAGGGTTCATTTAATCTTTTGTCTTTGGTTTGCATCCAGAGATTTGCTGTTAGACACAGCAGAATGTGATAATTTGGCAGATTAAGCCTCTTGATGAGAATTTGCAACACACAAAATACTGTAGTGACACTCTAGAGGTGAAACAGAAGAGATTGAAGGGTAAATGCAAGATTGCTCAGACCAAGTTGGTGCAGAAAGGTGGTGAGAAAAGTTTGGTCATGATAGAGTCAGGTTTGCATTTTGCTGGTGGTACTTATATACATATGCAGGGAATTGCCATGTAGTAAGTGCAAGGAGGGAATATAGTTCCACATGGGAGGTGTATGTTGGTGCTTTGAAGAAAGTTACTCCTTGCCACATTTGGAACAAGGCCAGACACTGGAAGAGGGAATGCAGATACAATACTGATAGAGTGCAATTCGATGCTCAAGTACAAAATGCCATGTCACAGGAGGGAATAATGCTGATTCCTAAGCCTCATATGATTAACCAGAAAGGCATGAGGTTGAAGCCGAATGTGCCTCAGGCTCTCATGAAACAGACACAAATTCATAATAGAGGTTCTAACTTCCAGCCCCGTCCCAGAGCCAATCGGAACCAATTTACAGGTCACATGTCCCAGGTCACCTTGATATTTGAGAGCCCCATCAGACTCGATCAATCACAATGTTGGTCAGGGCCGGACTGGAAACCCAAAGCAGCACTGGCAAATTTTATCAGACCAGCCCCGTATGGTACACCACTACAATGGGACTCAGGGGGGTGGGGGTCTTCTGCCAAGAAAATGTGGGAACAAATGGTGCATTCTACAACACATTTTTCATTATATATTTGCTGTAAATCAGAAGGCAAAAGGACCATCATGTAACTTTCTTTTCTGGGTTTTATTGTAGCTGACAGCAGTTGTGACAGATAATGGCATCCAACTGATTTCTGATGAGACGGTGAGATTTTTAAGAAGATGTGGTATAGGTCAACACCGCACTTCTTTCTATAATCCCCAGGGCAATGGTTTTGTAGAAAGGGCTAATAGATTGGTGAAGGGTCTTATTCAAATGGCGGTGAAGAGTAGAGAGTGTGTGGAGAAGTAAGTTGAGTAGATGGTGTGGGCATACCGCACCACTGTTCAATAGGCAACTTCAAAATATTCCTTTGAGGTCATGGGGGGTAGGATGCCCGGCTCAAAAATGATACCAGCATGGATGAAAGTGGCGGTGGTACGTATCAAACAGGTATATAATTTGCATGTGGTACTAGAGAATGGTGAGAAGTGGAATCGTCCGAGAGTGACTCTGTATCAAAAAGGGGGTGAGTGTCATGTTATGAACGATGACAGAGGAAATGGCTTTATGTTAATGATGTATGATGATTGTGCGAGCTCTCACCCTGAGTCTTCGGCTGTTCAAGGTGTTGCTGTGGAGAACAGGTCTGTAAGAGAACGTAGGCCACTAGCTTGTGTGAGTTCTCACCCTGAGTCTTTGGCTGTTTAAGATGTTGCTATGGAGAACAGTTCTGTAAGAAAAAAATGCAGGCCTCCCGCCTTTCTCAAATACTATGTACAGTCAGTGTTTGATTGTTTGCAGGGTTGATATATGTAATGTACATTTATTTATTATATTTTGTAAGTTTCTATTCTCTCTTCTTGTTTTCTTTCTTGTTTCTTTTGCTTTTACTTTGCTGAGAAGGAAAGGGGATGTGTTATCTATTGTTACGTGGATATTGTAATGTGGCTTTAATTGTGTAAGGTGGAATTTCACGTGTGTGGAATTCCATCTATTGTTTGGGGCGATAGTTCCATGTATGTATTGCTGTCATTTACAATAAAACCCAGAAAAGAAACTTACATGATGGCCCTTTTGCCTTTTCATTATATATTCAATTGTATTCGTTTTTAAAGCATAGTAAATGATGACCTTACAGTGCACCAGGATACAGAAATGTTTATCGGGTCCCTTCAATGATACTCTCACTATCACCCTCCAACTGTGCCTCTCATCTCTCTATAGCCCCTCTCTCACACGTACTTCATTTGTCATATAGCACCTCTTATACCAGTGTAGGGTGTCTGAGCTTTTTACATCACACACAAATACAGAAACAATGAATCATAACGTGTAAATCAGTATATAGAAAATGTTGCATAAGACAAAGGGGCCTTCAAGGTGTAAGATTCACAAGTCATCCATACTGGTAGGCATTTTTTAAGAGGGCTTGGTCTGGGGAAGCACAAACTCGGGATTCAGAACGTAACACAGTGGTTAGGGTTGACTGTACTAATAAGATTTTTTTTCTACACAAACAAACACTTTTAAGCAAAATTAGGATAATGAAAGGCTGGTAAAAACATAACTTTGTAACCTAGATTAGAATTGTAATTTATGAACTGCACAGTAACAAAAGGATCTCTGTGACAAAAGCAGTAACCCACGGTTCTGTGATCTGCATAGTACACACTTTTTGCATCAGCCATAATAACCCTCTGTGCTACATTAGGTGAGTCAAAACTGCAACTAGACAAAACTCTGATCTCTCCAGTAGGTACATTAATCGCAAGAGTTATCTTGCCACTTTTATTGTTGTCTGAAAATTGTTGGCTATACAAGGAAGTTTTTAAACTGCGGCACTGCTACAAAACAGCCCCCTGCAACAAAAGTGGGCCCTCCAGTCTTCCAGCCTTCTCGGGAAACACCCAATACGGCCAGTCCGGCAATGACGGTGCCTGAAAGGGGAGGAGGCTTCTATGCTTTGCACAATTCTGGAAGTGGGTCAGCGTGGTCCAGATGTTGCAGGTGAAGTGAATAAACAACAATATAATTCTTTATTGATACAGGAGCCATTCATTCTAATGTCAGGAAGTTTGAGGTCCCAGGCCTACCCCTCTCAGGAAGAAAATTCAATTTGCAGGCATCACTAATCAGGAATGAACAAATAAGGTTTCTGTTCCAGTCAAAATAGGTTAAATCGCCAGTTTGTAATTTAAGATTTGGGTCCCGTGTACCTACTGGGAAGGGACCTGCTTTGCTAACTCCACTGCATAATTTACTACTCCCCAAAAGGTGTAGAGGTGGAGATGCAGGCAGTCGATGCAGAATTTAAATTAATGTCCCAAGATCCATAATTAGGTTGTACCCTGTCTTCACCAAAGAAGGTCTACCTCCTGCTTTAAAGGAAACAGTGAAAGAGTAAGTATGGAATTATACAAGGCAAGAGATTGGCGTAATTAAAAATGCCAAACCCCTCAAGATTATCCTAAGAACAGATGCGGTTTTCCCTCAGACGCCCCTATACAAGCTCACGCAAGACACAATAGCTGTTATAATCCCAATCATTGAAAGCATGATATAACAGGATATCCTGAAAGAAGACATTGGAAGTCGATGAAACTCCTTGAATATGGCTTTGCAGAAATCGAATACAAATGACAAATTGTGCAAGAATTTAGGAAAATGAATAAAATAGTTCCATGCATTCCAGTGGTACCAAACCCTGCTGTAATCCTTTTCCAAATTCCTCCAGAGGCTGAATGGTTTACGGTCATTGACTTGTGTCAGGCATTCTTTTCCATTCCCCTTCAGGAAGTGAGCCAGTATCTCTTTGCTTTCTGATTCCAAGATAAGACTCTTGTGTGGTGTCAAGCTCTCCAAGGGTATACAGAAAGTCACTTATTCTTTATTCATATACTGAGGAAAAATGTAGAGATGCTACCGTTGCCTTGCAGTTCAACAATGGTGCAATACGTCAATTATATGCTTGTGGTATCAGTGACAAAGAGGCATGCAGAGAAGACATAATTAACCTGCTCGACCACCTTGTTGAGAATGGACTCAAGATTTCCCCTGACGAATTGCAGTATTGCCAGAGAGAACTTAGATATCTATGACATCAGTTTCAGAAAGGAGCTAGGAGAGTGTCACATAAGCATATCTCGACAGTTCTAAAGATAAAATACCCTACCACACAGAGAGAGGTGAGAACGTTCTTGGAAATAATTGGCTGTTTTTGTCAGTGCATTCCCATTTTTCTCTTGTGGCGAAGCTCCAACAGAGGCTAACGCACAATAATGTCAATGATCCTATATCAATGGATGAAGAAAGCATGTAAGTGTTCCAAGAGCTAAAGAAATGACTCTGTATTACAGCCGCTCTTGGAATGACAGACAATAACATAGAATTTGTGCTTCTTTGTCATGAATGTAATGGGTGTGCACTATAGAGGTAGGCAGAACCCGTGCAGTTTCACCCTGTGGAATTATGCGGAGTTATATAAAAACCCAGTGAGATTCCTCTGAGTTCAGCGAGCGTCAGAATTCGGCATGACGCGCTGCTTTTTAGCGTCGGGAGCTTCTCCCACACTGGAAAATCAGTGTGAACGGCATCACACAGCACGCAAGAGGGCACTGCTTCTTTCTGCCGTTTAAGTAGATGTTTTTACTCAAGCAGCAATTTTCTCAATACGAATGGCAGCGCCCTGCTGCAACCGCCCGCGCTGAGAAATCTCGACGGGAGGTGTTCCAGCGCTGATTTTTCTCACTTGCACCTACAAACGTAACATTGGCGAACTGCACGCATGAAAAATCTCTGCCACACAGCGGTTAGTGGCGTTTTTCAGGAACTCCGCGCTCCAAGCGGAGCGAAGAGTGGGCAAAACTCCGTGAACCCCATGGTCGGAGCAGAGTTTATCACCCCCCCCTCCCCCCCCCAGTGCACTGTCTGTTCTGTATACATCAAAGTGAGGACATTGTAATGCACCACCCGTTTACCCGTTTATTGTAATGGTTCCCCCACTCATTTGAGACTCTCATGACTCGTATTCAAACTCAGTACCTGACATATAGTTATCTCACAGGTCCTTTTACCTGCTGAGAGTGTCTCACTGTGGAAATGCAAAGGATTGAATCCTGCAACTCTGGTGGAGAGGGTGAACGGGATGACCAAAGCAAATGCTTGCAAATGCATGTGCCTCCACGTCTCTCAAATGGACCAGATGGACTCCTACTGGTACTCATGATCATTCAAAGCACTCCATGCAGGAGAACAGCAGTCCCCCACTTCGAGATAGTGATGAGGAGAGCCATGAGAATTCCTTCTGTTCGAGAAGCTGCGCTTGTGAATATTACAGATAACACAGTTATCGACTATTGCAAAGGAATGGCTGATGTGATGCATTCTATCTCTCACCAGGTCAGCTTGGCGACACCAGCTGTGAGATCTGCGCTGTGCCATGATTTGAACCTGGGAGACAGGGTTCACGTGAAAAAGGCGCGTTCGCAAGTCATGCTTGGAGGAGCACTGAACCGGCCCATACCAGGTCATTTTCATAAGCAACACTGCTGTTAAATGTTTAGGCCTGACAAACCGGATCCATGATTCACACATGAAGAGATTGAGACAAGCAGAGGAAGAGGTGGAGTCAACATCCACTTATTCTCCTAGTTCAACTAGATTTTAAAGTTTATGAAGCATCTTAAGAAGTAGAAGAGGCTGACCTGAGGATTCACAGCACCCCCTCATCCAAACAACAGTTTCAACAATACTTGAGTAGAAGTACAGAGTCTTCATCATGAAATAAAACTCAAGAATTAAGATTGTGGCGACCCCTGGAGAACTGAGACAGATCGAGCAGGTACAAGTGCACTGTTGACCAACAATGACGCAGGAATAGCAGTAGGAGAAAGCTATGCATTCAAGAGAGAAATTGTGCCTCATGAGTCTGAGGTGACCTGTACCTCTAAGGGATGATTGTATCACGAAGGCAAATGGCCAAGAATTGACCCCAAAAGAAGAAGAATGCTGTCAAAATCAAGGAGGCTCGAAACTATTAGAGAGGAGAGAGAGCTAGAGGAATAAGAAGGCAAAAAACAAGGAGAACTTAGTGACTGTGACTCAGAGCAACCTGAAACAGAGAGATCAAAGAGAATGACCAGGGTGACCTGCCCCCAGGACACCCCCACGCCGTACGGCCCTCCAGCTGTTGGCGCGCCCCTGCCCTGCACCACAGGCTCGTCCCGACCTTGGTGCCCCCTCGCTGCCGCTCGTTCTCCCTCCCTCGTAGCTCTCTGTTTTTCCCACCAGCTTGTCTTAATTGTACTTCTGTTTCGCCAGTTAGTCTTAAATTGTTTTTTTTCTTCTGTTTAATTCATTTTGTGCCTGTTGTTGGATTGTACCCTCTGTTGTGTGCCCCCCCCCGCTCCCCGCTTCCCGCCGCTGCTCTCTCGCGGCCCCGCCCCCTTTCCTTTCTGTAAACCCCATTGGCCGCCCCGCTCCCGCCTCCCAGCTGCTCCTCCCTCCCACTTGGCTTCATATGGAGACCGCGCGGCGTAGGCGAGTGTGACCTGCCCCCAGGACACCCCCACGCTGCACGGCCCTCCAGCTGTTGGCGCGCCCCTGCCCTGCACCACAGGCTCGTCCCGACCTTGGTGCCCCCTCGCTGCTGCTCGTTCTCCCTCCCTCGTAGCTCTCCGCTTTTCCCACCAGCTTGTCTTAATTGTACTTCTGTTTCGCCAGTTAGTCCTAAATTGTATTTTTTTTCTTCTGTTTAATTCATTTTGTGCCTGTTGTTGGATTGTACCCTCTGTTGTGTGCCCCCCCGCTCCCCGCTTCCCGCCGCTGCTCCCTTGCGGCCCCGCCCCCTTTCCTTTCTGTAAACCCCATTGGCCGCCCCGCTCCCGCCTCCCAGCTGCTCCTCCCTCCCACTTGGCCTCATATGGAGACCGCGCGGCGTAGGCGAGTGTGACCTGCCTCCAGGACACCCGCCCCCTCGCTGCCGCTCGTTCTCCCTCCCTCGTACCTCTCCGCTTTTCCCACCAGCTTGTCTTAATTGTACTTCTGTTTCGCCAGTTAGTCTTAAATTGTATTTTTTTCTTCTGTTTAATTCATTTTGTGCCTGTTGTCGGATTGTACCCTCTGTTGTGTGCCCCATCCGCTCCCCGCTTCCCGCCGCTGCTCCCTCGCGGCCCCGCCCCCTTTCCTTTTTGTAAACCCCATTGGCCGCCCTGCTTCCGCCTCCCAGCTGCTCCTCCCTCCCACTTGGCCTCATATGGAGACCGCGTGGCGTAGGCGAGTGTGACCTGCCCCCAGGACACCCCCACGCCGCACGGCCCTCCAGCTGTTGGCACGCCCCTGCCCTGCACCACAGGCTCGTCCCGACCTTGGTGCCCCCTCGCTGCCGCTCGTTCTCCCTCCCTCGCAGCTCTCCGCTTTTCCCACCAGCTTGTCTTAATTGTACTTCTGTTTCGCCAGTTAGTCTTAAATTGTATTTTTTTTCTTTTGTTTAATTCATTTTGTGCCTGTTGTTGGATTGCACCCTCTGTTGTGTGCCCCCCCGCTCCCCGCTTCCCGCCACTGCTCCCTCGCGGCCCCGCCCCCTTTCCTTTCTATAAACCCCAATGGCCGCCCCGCTCCCGCCTCCCAGCTGCTCCTCCCTCCCACTTGGCCTCATATGGAGACTGCGCGGCGTAGGCGAGTGTGACCTGCCCCCAGGACACCCCCACGCCGCACGGCCCTCCAGCTGTTGGCGTGCTCCTGCCCTGCACCACAGGCTCGTCCCGACCTTGGTGCCCCCTCGCTGCCGCTCGTTCTCCCTCCCTCGTAGCTCTTCGCTTTTCCCACCAGCTTGTCTTAATTGTACTTCTGTTTCGCCAGTTAGTCCTAAATTGTATTTCTTTTCTTCTGTTTAATTCATTTGGTGCCTGTTGTTGGATTGTACCCTCTGTTGTGTGCCCCCCCGCTCCCCGCTTCCCGCCGCTGCTCCCTCGCGGCCCCGCCCCCTTTCCTTTCTGTAAACCCCATTGGCCGCCCCGCTCCCGCCTCCCAGCTGCTCCTCCCTCCCACTTGGCCTCATATGGAGACCGCGCGGCGTAGGCGAGTGTGACCTGCCCCCAGGACACCCGCCCCCTCACTGCCGCTCGTTCTCCCTCCCTCGTAGCTCTCCGCTTTTCCCACCAGCTTGTCTTAATTGTACTTCTGTTTCGCCAGTTAGTCTTAAATTGTATTTTTTTCTTCTGTTTAATTTATTTTGTGCCTGTTGTTGGATTGTACCCTCTGTTGTGTGCCCCACCCGCTCCCCACTTCCCGCCGCTGCTCCCTCGTGGCCCCGCCCCCTTTCCTTTCTGTAAACCCCATTGGCCGCCCCGCTCCCGCCTCCCAGCTGCTCCTCCCTCCCACTTGGCCTCATATGGAGACCGCGCGGCATAGGCGAGTGTGACCTGCCCCCAGGACACCCCCACGCCGCACGGCCCTCCAGCTGTTGGCGCGCCCCTGCCCTGCACCACAGGCTCGTCCCGACCTTGGTGCCCCCTCACTGCCGCTCGTTCTCCCTCCCTCGTAGGTCTCCGCTTTTCCCACCAGCTTGTCTTAATTGTACTTCTGTTTCGCCAGTTAGTCTTAAATTGTATTTTTTTCTTCTGTTTAATTCATTTTGTGCCTGTTGTTGGATTGTACCCTCTGTTGTGTGCTCCCCCGCTCCCCGCCGCTTCCCGCCGCTGCTCCCTCGCGGCCCTGCCCCCTTTCCTTTCTGTAAACCCCATTGGCCGCCCCGCTTCCGCCTCCCAGCTGCTCCTCCCTCCCACTTGGCCTCATATGGAGACTGCGCGGCGTAGGCG
The DNA here is from genome assembly GCF_964204655.1 of Triturus cristatus. Taxonomy (NCBI): domain Eukaryota; kingdom Metazoa; phylum Chordata; class Amphibia; order Caudata; family Salamandridae; genus Triturus; species Triturus cristatus. The sequence continues at coordinate 406,219,534 of NC_140593.1, forward strand.
AGTGTGACCTGCCCCCAGGACACCCCCACGCCGCACGGCCCTCCAGCTGTTGGCGTGCTCCTGCCCTGCACCACAGGCTCGTCCCGACCTTGGTGCCCCCTCGCTGCCGCTCGTTCTCCCTCCCTCGTAGCTCTTCGCTTTTCCCACCAGCTTGTCTTAATTGTACTTCTGTTTCGCCAGTTAGTCCTAAATTGTATTTCTTTTCTTCTGTTTAATTCATTTGGTGCCTGTTGTTGGATTGTACCCTCTGTTGTGTGCCCCCCCGCTCCCCGCTTCCCGCCGCTGCTCCCTCGCGGCCCCGCCCCCTTTCCTTTCTGTAAACCCCATTGGCCGCCCCGCTCCCGCCTCCCAGCTGCTCCTCCCTCCCACTTGGCCTCATATGGAGACCGCGCGGCGTAGGCGAGTGTGACCTGCCCCCAGGACACCCGCCCCCTCACTGCCGCTCGTTCTCCCTCCCTCGTAGCTCTCCGCTTTTCCCACCAGCTTGTCTTAATTGTACTTCTGTTTCGCCAGTTAGTCTTAAATTGTATTTTTTTCTTCTGTTTAATTTATTTTGTGCCTGTTGTTGGATTGTACCCTCTGTTGTGTGCCCCACCCGCTCCCCACTTCCCGCCGCTGCTCCCTCGTGGCCCCGCCCCCTTTCCTTTCTGTAAACCCCATTGGCCGCCCCGCTCCCGCCTCCCAGCTGCTCCTCCCTCCCACTTGGCCTCATATGGAGACCGCGCGGCATCGGCGAGTGTGACCTGCCCCCAGGACACCCCCACGCCGCACGGCCCTCCAGCTGTTGGCGCGCCCCTGCCCTGCACCACAGGCTCGTCCCGACCTTGGTGCCCCCTCACTGCCGCTCGTTCTCCCTCCCTCGTAGGTCTCCGCTTTTCCCACCAGCTTGTCTTAATTGTACTTCTGTTTCGCCAGTTAGTCTTAAATTGTATTTTTTTCTTCTGTTTAATTAATTTTGTGCCTGTTGTTGGATTGTACCCTCTGTTGTGTGCTCCCCCCGCTCCCCGCCGCTTCCCGCCGCTGCTCCCTCGCGGCCCTGCCCCCTTTCCTTTCTGTAAACCCCATTGGCCGCCCCGCTTCCGCCTCCCAGCTGCTCCTCCCTCCCACTTCGCCTCATATGGAGACCACACGCACGCGCAGCGGTCACGCGCAGCGGGCGCGCCGATTGTGCACCGAAGGTGCGCCAAAGGCAAGCCCGTCTACGCCCGTCCACGCCTGGACCGCGCCCAGCGCCAGGACCCCTGGTCCCCGACGATGCCAGCACACCCGGCGGACCTACGCCGCCGCCACGCTCTCAATGCCGGCCGGAACCCCGCCTGCTACCGAGCCACCCCGAAACGCACCCACGGACCCTTCACCTGCCAAGCCTGCCGACTCACCTGCCTACGGACCTGCACCGCACCCACCAAGCCAAGCACCAGGAACAACCACCTCAAGTGCATCCTGCTCAACACCCGCTCGATCCACAGGCACGCCGTGGAACTCTGGAACCTCCTCGACACAACCTCACCGGACGTCGCCTTCCTCACGGAAATCTGGATGAACGCCTCCTCAGCCCCTGACATCGCCATAGCCATCCCGGACGGCTACAAGATCACCCGGAGGGACCGCATCAACCAAACCGGAGGAGGCGTCACCATCGTTCACAGGAACACCATCCGCATCACGACCAACTCCGACGACACCCTCACCGCCGCCGAACACCTTCACTTCCAGATACACACCGACCCCAAGACCACCCTCAGAGGAACCCTCATCTACAGACCTCCGGGACCACGCACACAATTCAGCGAAGCCATCGCAGACTTCGTCAGTCCACACGCCCTCACCTCCACAGATTACATCCTCCTAGGGGACCTCAACTTCCACCTGAAGAACAACAAGGACTGCAACACCACCGCCCTGCTGGACAACCTCGCCAACCTCGGACTCAAGCAACTAGTGAACACCCCCACCCACTATGCCGAACACACGCTTGACCCCGTCTTCTCCTCCAGCAAGCACATCTCCTGTAGCCACTCCACCAGACTACACTGGACAGACCACAGCTGCGTCCACTTCAACTTCAGGAGAACCACGACCCACCACCACCCGCAACAGGTCCCCCGCAGAAGCTGGAGCAAGATCACCGCCGACCAGCTCACCACCGCCCTCAGTCAGAACCCGCCCACCAACACGACGGACCCCAACGAAGCAGCCCGCAACCTCACAAAATGGCTCACCAACTGCGCCGACAAACTCGCACCATTGAAGAATCCTCCCAGCAGACCCGGCAGCAGGAAAGCCTCGTGGTTTACCACTGACCTCAAAAACTCCAAGAAAACCTGCCGCACCCTCGAGAAAGCCTGACGCCACGACCAGACAGCAGAAAACATGACCGCCCTCAAGAACGCCACCCGCAAACACCACCAGCTGATCAGAAGAACCAAGAAGAACACATTCAAAGAAAGACTGGACAACAACACCCACAACAGCAAGGAGCTCTTCAACATCGTCAAAGAGCTCTCAAATCCCAGCGCCTGCAACACCGACATCACTCCCTCGCAAGACCTCTGCGACGCTCTCGCCTCGTTCTTCCACCGCAAGATCGCCGACATTCACAACAGCTTCGGCGCACAAACCACACACCCAACCGCCGAACCAGCGCCCCCAACCACCACCCTCTGCACCTGGACCCCTGTCAGCGCCGAAGACACCACCCGCACGATGAACACCATCCACTCAGGCTCCCCCACCGGCCCCTGCCCACACCACATCTTCAACACAGCCGACTCCACCATCGCACCCCAACTCCGGAACATCATCAACAGCTCCTTTGCATCCGCCACCTTCCCGGAGAGCTGGAAACATGCCGAGCTGAGCGCCCTCCTCAAGAAACCCACCGCGGACCCCACGGACCTGAAGAACTTCTGCCCCATCTCGCTCCTCCCCTTTCCAGCCAAAGTCATCGAGAAGATCGTCAACAGACAACTCTCCGCCTTCCTCGAGACCAACGGATCCCTCGACCCCTCACAGTCTGGCTTCCGAGCAAACCACAGCACCGAGACCGCCCTCATCGCAGCCACAGACGACATCAGGTCCCTGCTCGACAACGGGGAAACGACTGCCCTCATCCTCCTGGACCTCTCAGCCGCCTTCAACACCGTCTGCCACCGCACCCTGACACAGCGCCTCAGGAACACCGGAATCCAAGGAGCGGCACTGGAGTGGATCATCTCGTTCCTCGCCGGAGGAATCCAGAGAGTCCGCCTCCCCCGTTCCATTCCGCGGCCACCGAAGTCATCTGCGGTGTCCCGCAAGGATCCTCACTCAGCCCCACCCTCTTCAACGTCTACATGAGCCCCCTCGCAGCCATCGCCTGCCAACACAACCTCAACATCATCTCCTACGCCGATGACACCCAGCTGATCCTCTCCCTCACCAACGACCCCGCCACCGCCAAAGCCAACCTCCAGGAAGGAATGAAGGACGTCGCGGAATGGATGAGGATCAGCCGTCTGAAACTGAACTCTGACAAGACGGAAGTCCTCATCCTCGGACCATCCCCTTCTGCCTGGGATGACTCCTGGTGGCCCCCTGCCCTGGGCAGCGCACCCAAACCAACGGACCACGCACGAAACCTAGGCGTCTTCCTGGACTCTTCTCTCACGATGACCAAGCAAGTAAACGCAGTATCATCATCCTGCTTCAACACCCTGCGCATGCTCCGAAAGATCTTCCGATGGATCCCCACCAAAACCAGGAAGACGGTCACCCAGGCCCTCGTCACCAGCCGTCTGGACTACGGGAACACCCTCTACGCTGGAACCACAGCAAAACTCCAAAAAAGACTCCAGCGCATCCAGAACGCCTCAGCACGACTCATCCTGAACATCCCGCGCCGCAGCCACATCTCTGCCCACCGGAAAAAGACCTACATTGGCTCCCCGTCAACAAGAGGATCACGTTCAGACTGCTCACCCATGCACACAAGGCTCTCCACGACTTGGGACCGAAGTACCTCAACAGCCGCCTCACGTTCTACACACCCACTCGCCAGCTCCGATCCGCCAGCCTCGCCCTCGCCTCCGTCCCAAGAATTCGGAAATCCACCGTCGGAGGAAGATCCTTCTCCTACCTGGCAGCCAAGACATGGAACTCCCTCCCCACTCACCTACGGCTGACCCAGGATCACCTCTCCTTCAGGAAACAACTCAAAACCTGGCTGTTCGAGCAGTAGCCACCCCCCCCCCCCCCCCCCTCAGCGCCTTGAGACCCTTACGGGTGAGTAGCGCGCTTTACAAATTTCTGTGATTGATTGATTGATTGATTGAATGAGAAAAAAAGTGTTCAAGTCCCAAACTTCTCAAGATGTGACACTGACTGACTCAAGGTATTTCCAGACTGATGATGATGAGCCTCCATGCATACAGAGACAGCTGAGGAGGCAAAAGGCATGAGAAATTTCCAGAACGTTGCTGAATAAAGATTTAATGTGGTAAAGACACAAGATGGTCCAGATGTCCCTCATTTGGCAAAGCCAAACGGGAGGCAACAGATTGTGACTGCTCAAATTAATTGATTAAGTCACCAAAGCCAATTTTCACATATATTTTAAGAGCAATCCATCCTCTTAACATCACACCAGAGAGAAAAGACACAACTCCTGTATTCAGGAGACAAAATCTCATTTTTTGACAGAAAAAACGAATAAAACATACAAATGTCAATGGTATTTTTATAATGGTTGCTCAGAGCAAGTGAGGAAGGGGGGAAGTGCTCATGTGCAGGGTGAGTGAAAAAAGGAAAAGATTAAAGAACTCGGTATCCTATTTGTATATGGTGGACACTGGCTGCAAGGATGATGAAAACAGTAGGCCAGTGCACAATTGTTCTGTCTACAGAACAATTTAAATGTATTCTCCCATATTATTTTATAGGAAAGATGCTCTTGCATTCAGAATTCCTCATCCAGATTGGATGAGGGGTAATACAACATAGTACAGATCTTAGGCTGAGGGGCGGCGACATTTTGACCCGACTTGGGCGTAGGGGCTAAATTCAAACCTCCGCATGCGGGTCTTCGTCAGGACATAGAGAAAAATGTGAGGCAACCTAAATGAAGTAGAATACAGTTAGGCATCGCCTGTCTGGTGTGTGAGATATTATATAATCAAAATAAAATATTGGATCAACTGACCGTGTGGTGAGAAAGCAAAAGACACACAATGGATGGACAGAATGCTGAACAAATCAAATCATTCACCCCCAGTCAAGAGATCTGGGTTAAATCCATCATTCTTTTGCTCACCATGCCACCCCAGTTTAGACCTGGTCATATACAAATCAGCCTTGACCCTGTGCCTCATGGGAGCAGTCCAGCCCGAATGCCAAGCCAGGTCCTCCCTGGACCGGAAACAAGCATCCTAGGACCGGTTTCGGGCTTTTAGCCCTCATCAGCCATTTTGTGGGGCAATTTGCAATTCACAAAATGGAAGGGTTGTACATCTGGCCCTCAGAAACGTTCTCCATATGGTATCCTTCCAGAAGATCTCAAATTAATACATTTGAGTCAACAAGTTAACAAACCATGAAATTAATTCTATTTCGCTTATTTTTTACGTAATTTTAAAAGCACATTTTCTTTTTGTCATTGCAAAACGAATGTAGCCTGACTAGGCCTAGTCATGTCAACTGAAGCCTGGCTATGCTAACTAAAACAATGATACACTAAGCATTGTTTTTATTATCAAAAACATGTTCTAAATGCCAATAAACTACCTCATGCTGTACACAGTAATACATTGCAAGTATCTCCGACAAATGGCAGTAAAGTTGGGTGATGAAGTACGTTTTCTATGGCGCACAAAATAAACACTTGTTTTCAATAAATACTCATGTATGCCAAATCATTGTCAGTATAAGTAATTAAAATAAACCCATACATAAGCACAAACATTGGCATACTTCAGCAGTGACGAAAATGTAGTACCAAAATATGCTTTAACTTCCACAATGATGCCTAAAACTACTTGACTCATCATTATTAAAAATGCATCAATAAAAGCAAGCAATATAATACAGTGAATTCATAAAATATACACAATTGGAAAGTTAGTGTTAAAATTAGATACACTACTAATCAGTAATCCAAATAGTAAAATTGATGTAGCCCCTCCCAGAACCCGGAATGTAACCAGAAAAATGCAATATTATGGTCACTCATACTGTTCCTGTAATGTCATTCGGCTGGGTCATTCTTTTAAGAATGGCCCTTCGGGTGGACGACATATTAAATAAAAACCGTGAGATGGAGTAAACAATAGGCATTTGCGTGTTCGATTTAAATATCCTGTACACTTCAATGCAGCGTCTAGACCCCAAGTTTCTGCAAAGTTGGATTAGCCAGCGTGTTCTGGCCTTTCCGTAACCCTTGCAGAAAAATAGCACGTGCAATTCCATTTCATCGGGGTAGTTACAGGCCGGGCAACCCCCACTTGAAGTCCCCTCCCACTTACAAGTAAAGGCGCGTAATGGGAGGACTCCGTGTCTGAACTGGACATAAAGTTTTTTGGCAAGGAGTGGTTGGATATCATCCAGCACCAGTTCTAGACTGTACCTATTTTTTACTGCCAGGAATTCCACCGTCAAACGGCCGGCGGTAGTTCTTCTTTCAAGCTCATTGAGCTTTTGCTCTCTGAAGCTCTCTAACAGGGTCTTTCTTGCTGTTATTTGGGACGTATCTTTCGCGTTATACCATAAATTGCCCCTACCCAAGCCCTCACAGATGTTCCTAATTTTGGACAAACAAGGTATCCTCCCTGAACCTCGCATACCCATTATGTCAGTTAATTCGTCCCTGTAGGCAGCTAGCTCCGGGGTACTCCAGAGGCAACGCCAATAGAGAAGGGGCCTGAGGGCCACCTCTTCCGCAATGGTCTAACCCCAAGATCCAAGCGGAGTGGTGTTGATGGAGTTCTGAAAGCTGTCTAATGAAGGAATTCTCTGTTCGGATTAACGGACCCAATGCACAATGACCCCAAAGCTCTGCTCCGTAGAGGGCAGCAGTCCTGGCCTGTACCTTATAGATTTCCATCACTGGGCTAAGTGTTTTTTCGGGGCAACTCCTATATAATTTTAGGATACCCCCGTTGTTTGAGTAAGTTTCAGCCCTGCTTTATTTATTTGGGCACCCCAATCCATTTTCTCGGTCACCATCAATCCCAGGTATTCAAAGATGGTTACTCTTTCAAGTGGTCTGCCGTCCAAGCAAGGATTGGGGCGGGTGGAGTTGCCTACATTGAAGGCCATGTACTTGTTTTTTTGTAGGTTAATTCCCAGGCCCCGGTGTTTGCAAAAGTCGCTAAAGTTGTCAAGAGTCCTCTGAATTCCCATCGGGGATTTTGTGAGGAGAAGCATATCATCCGCAAACATCAGGGCCAACCTGGGGGCATCAATGTTCTTCCCTGCGCTCAAGAAATCTATTAGGCCATTGGTGTAGAGGGAGAAAAGTGTGGGTGCCAGGACACAGCCCTATCGAACCCCTCTCCCCACGGGCAAAGGTGCTGTGAGTTCGCCATTCTTTCTATATCTAATACGAGCATAGTTACCCTCATGAAGACGTTTTAACTGCTCGCACAGGTATTCTGGAACTGCCATGTCTCTTAAAATTACCCATAATTTTTCCCTCGGAACCAAGTCAAAAGCAGATTTTAAATCTACAAATATAAGATAAAGGCTACCCCCCTCAATGGAAACGGTTTTCCAGTATATCACCTGCAGCCTAAATAATTAGTCGAGAATAGATGTCCTAGCTCTAAACCCGGCTTGAAGGGGGGTTAAGATATTATGTTTCTCTATCCAGGATTGTAGGCGCCCCAATAGGACTCGAGCAAAGATTTTCTGACCAACGTCTATAAGACTGATCGGGCGATAGTTAGCAGGCAAGAGCGGGGAGCCCTTTTTATAGATCGGTATTATTTCGGCTCCCGCCCAAGTGGTGGGAAATTCCATGCCTTGTAATATGGTGTCGCCCGTCAGACCCACCTGTGTAAATTCGTAGCCCCAATCCACAGAAACGACGAGAATACCCCCACACTCTCGAGGCCAGTCCACGGAAGCGTGAACCCGTATACCCTCTAGCAGTAGACAGACCCTGAGAGATGTGGGGACAAGGTTTGGAAGCGCTCACTTGATTCCCCCAGTGGGTGTTTCCTAATGGGCACAGCAGAGAACAACCTGGAGCAGAGACAGTAAATACAATAATAGTGGTTAATCTCTTCTCTCTTACAGCTATGTAAGGGTAACATACAATCTAGTGCTAAGGTGATCTGTGCTCTCCCCCGTTCCCCTCTTACCCGCTGGACATCTCGTTACGTCTTAAGAAGCGACTCAGCAGGGCATTTGTTGGATCAGGTGGGCAGGTAAGTAATATTAGCCAAGCAAGTAAATAGGGGGCGGAGTCACTGCTGGACACGAAGGATATGGGAATGATGAGGGTCAGATAGAAGGACTTGGAGGGTCAATGGAGACTCTAGCAAAAAGGAGTATGCCAGGGGTTCTTATACTCAAACGCTAAGGGGAAGAGATTAAAAAGGGAGGGGTATGCTTCACTGTGAATTCGAAGCCCTGCTAGGCATTACTTCGTAACATCGAAGTATCTGAATAGGAAGTATACCCTACGCACACCAAGTGTGCAGAGAAATTTAGTTGAGGATCCTCAAAAGAATTTCAGAAACGCGCCCCGCGCGTATGACAAAAAAACTTTCAGTCGCACTCTAAGCGCGGCGTGCGTGAATACGGGAAACAATGTATCCGCCAGCACTCCTACTCACGCTTATGGCGCTGGAGAATTGTATCGCTCAAACCGAGCGTCCGGGAGTAATTACAGAGCAACAATGTTGCCTTACAGACGCGGCCGCGTTTCCATTGAAACAATCTCGCGACCGCGAACAACCGAAAGACAGGGACTCGGAGGTCCAGGGAACACCTCCGAAATACGGACTCGCACAGAGGAGAAGGTCTGAGTGGGGAGCGAGAACCGGGGAACTCAGCAGGACAAGGCTTAGGGAGAAACGAAGAAAACAGGAACACTGACAGGAAGGGCGTGGACTCTGGACTCGAAGAATCTGAAAGCCAAGCACCGGTTTCCTGCCGAGGAGAACTATTTAAGGGAGGGAACAGGTATAAACTCCCCCTACCTATATGCAATAAGGGAGCATCTAAAAAGTGCATGTCCCTACCATCTTTCTTCCCTGAATCCCGGCAATTACACAAGAGGCTTGTCGTGTAACAGTTCTCCCACCCAAAGGCCGCTGTACCGGGCGAGGTTTGTCAGGATGTAGGGCATGAAATCTACAAACCAGAACAGGGGTATGCACGTTTTCTGCAGGTTCCCAAGAACGATCCTCGGGAGCAAAACCTAACCAATCAATTAAGTATTGCAGTTTCCCCCGATATCTACGTGAATCCAAGATTCTCTTGATTTCGTATTCTAGATCGTCACCAACTAGGACAGGGGGAGGAGGAACGTCAGGAGTCATAGGGGTTTGATATTCTTTCAAGAGGGACACATGGAAAACTGGATGGATTTGCATTTCTTCAGGTAGCTCTAATTTCATAGATACAGGAGTGATTGTCTTAATTATTTTATAGGGTCCTATGTAACGGGGTTGTAGTTTACGAGGACCTGGCAATTTTAGATTCCTAGTAGACAACCAAACATGATCACCAACTTTATATTCTGGGGCTGGCCGTCTATGTTTATCTGCTTGTCTCTTCATGGCTTCTTGGGTCTTTCTTAACTCACTCGACGTAGCCTTCCAGGTGTCTAAAATGGTAGCATGATGACGGTGGATTGCAGGTATGCGATCTAGATGCATAGGTACTGGTAAAGGCAGGAACCGAGGATGTTGAGCCTGAGCAAAAAAGAAGGGGGAAACCCCAGTGGATGAATGCATGGAATTGTTATAGGCAAATTCAGCTAAAGATAGGGCATGCACCCAGTTAGATGTGACGGTTGACAATAAACATCTCAGGAATTGTTCTAGGGTCTGGTTAGTTCTCTCAGTCTGGCCGTCAGTTTGGGAATGATACGCTGTGGACAATCTATGATCTATTCCTAGCGCTGTACATAAACCCTGCCAAAACCGGGAAACGAACTGGACACCTCTGTCAGTGATAATTACAGAGGGAACCCCATGCAATCTAATGATTTGGTCTATGAACACTTGCGCCAAGTCTTTAGCAGTGGGCAAGTTTTTTAAAGGGATGAAATGAGCCATTTTTGTAAACAGATCCACAACTACTAAGATCGTGTTGTACCCCTGTACTGGAGGCAAATCAGTGATAAAATCCATACTGACTGTATGCCAAGGAATAGTCGGTATGGATATGGGGCACAGCAACCCTGCCGGGGCAGCATGCGAAGATTTCTGTCTTGCGCATACCTGACATTTCGATACATAAGACATGATGTCCTTACTCATTCCCTTCCACCAAAACCATCTTTGGCATAACTGAATGTTTTTTTCACCACCCAGATGAGCCGTTAAGGACGAGTCATGACACCATTTGATTATCTGTTGTTGGAGAGTTATAAGTGGAACGTATATCTTATCGTTGTGAAGGTATAACCCGTCTTTAATGGTTCGTTGGGGGTCTGTTGTCCACTCTAGTGGAGATGTCTCTCCATATGCTTTCATAAGCTGATCCCCAAAGGGTGCAGGGGGTTGGTCCGGAGCAGTAACTCCGACTATTTTATTGCACGGAATGAGAGGAGTGGGTTTGCTTATGTGGATTCTATGGTCTGCACCTAATCGAGACAACGCATCAGCTTTTCCCTGTTGTGTCCCAGGCCGATAGGTGATGATGAAATCGAATTCACTAAAGAATAACACCCATCTCAATTGTCTAGGGGTTAGGGCTTTGGCCGATTAAAAAAATTGCAGATTACAATGGTCGGTGTAGATCGTATGTGGTGATCCCAGTAAATAATGCCTCCACTCCTGAAAGGCAAGTTTTATAGCCAGGAGTTCCCTTTCCCCTATGGTGTAATTCTGTTCGGCAGGGAGGAGCGTCTTTGAGAAATACGCTACAGGATGTAAGCACCCCATGGTGGGGTTACGTTGCGATAACACGCCTCCTACCGCATATTGAGAAGCGTCTGCTTCCACATAATATGGTTGTGAGTTGTCTGCATGACACATGATAGGTGCTGTAGTGAATCTTTTCTTTAGTTGTATAAAAGCGTTTTCTGCCTCCTCTGACCACATAAATCGACTACCCTTACGCAACAACTTCATAATGGGGGTGATGAGATCAGAAAAATGATCGATGAAGCGTCTATAAAAATTAGCAAATCCGATGAACGATTGCACCTCTTTCACTGAGGCGGGACTAGGCCATTTGACTAATGCGTCTATCTTCTTTGGATCCATAAGAATACCATCCGGAGAGATGATGAACCCCAAACAATCCAATTTATCTGTGTGGAACGAGCTTTTATCTAATTTAGCGAAAAGATGGTTGTCCATTAGTCTTTTCAAAATCTTTTTTACATGGTCGACGTGTTCGTTCTCAGATTTGGAAAAAATCTAAATATCGTCAATGTATACAATGACGAAGAGGTCAAGATATTCACGTAATATGTCATTAATGAAATACTGAAAGGCGGCAGGGGCATTGCAAAGACCGAATGGCATGACACAGTACTCGAATAAGCCAAACTTCGTACGAAAGGCCGTATTCCACTCGTCACCCTGTTTAACCCTGATCAAATGATATGCTCCTCTAAGATCCAATTTGGTGAATATCTTGGCCCCTCGCACTTGATCCAGAAGTACCGAAATGAGAGGCAATGGATACTTGTTCTTGATTGTTGCCTTATTTAAGGCACGGTAATCCAGACAGGCGCGTAGACCCCCTTCGCGTTTAGGAATGAAGAAGAGGGGAGAGGACACCGGGGATGTAGAGTGTCGTATGAACCCCTTGTCCAACATTTCCGCAAGGTATTGTTGAAGGTACTCTGTTTCAGGTTCCGTTAGAGCATATACACAACTCACTGGCAATTCGACCCCAGGAATCAGATCTATTCTACAGTCATAACTTCTATGCGGAGGTAAGGCCGAGGCCTTCTCTACATCGAAGACTTCTGGAAACTCGCTGTACATAGGCGGGAGAGAGGGCTCCGACTTCTCCACAGCACAACATAGAGGTGTCTCCCACTCATGAGCTTCCTTATAACAATGTAACATACAATACGAAGATTTAAGAGTGACCTTGCGGGAAATCCAGTCAATATGGGGGTTGTGTGTCTGTAACCATGGTACCCCTAGGATGGCCCCAAAGTTAGGTGTATCTATAAGATCAAACATGACTTGCTCTGAATGCCCGTTGCTGCACACCATAGTCAACTCAGGAGTATGGTATGTGACCAAACCGGAGGACAAATCCTTTCCGTCCACTGCTCTAATGGGTTCTGGTTTAGCTTTGGGCAAAAAAGGTATTTTCAGGGATTGAGCCAGTTGTATATCTAGGAAATTGCCAGTCGCCCCTGAGTCTAAAAGGATGGATAGGTTCTTGCGGCTTTGAACGGACACTATGAGAGTAACTGATAAGGTAAAATGGCGAGCCACGGGTGTGTGAATACCAGCCGCCTCTACATAGACCTTCCCACCTATATCACTCGAAGAACCGGTCTCTTCTTTCTTCAAGTGCTGTAGTTTCCCGACGTTACACCATATTCTTGACACATAGCGGCAGTCTTAGGGATTTCTCATACCTCCGATTTGCATCGGTTCACTAGTGTCTTTGATTTCTTTATTTTCTCTTTTGTCCCCTCGAACTATGAGTAAACAAGCTAGGTTTCCACTGGATTTCTCCCCTTTTTGTTCCGTTAATCGGTGATTGAGTTTCACCACTAAATCAATAAAGGAAGAACAATCCTCCGGAGGGTCCACAATATGAGACAAAAGATCTTTCAAGTCATCGTTTAATCCTCTATAGAAGAGAGAGGTTCTTTTCCCTTCCGGCCATTGTGTTTCTATGATCAACCTATTGAACTCCGTCACATAGGTCAATAGATATTTACTTCCTTGTTTCAAGCTTAATAATTCACTATCACTAGCTTGTACATAGGTATGCTTGCGAACAGACTTTTCAATTTATCCTTAAAAAGCGTAAAATTATATAGAAGGGGATCATTGCTTTCCACTAAAGGGACCGCCCAATTAGCGGCATTACCCCCTAAGTATGAAACTACAAACGCAACTTTAGCAGCGTCATCGGGAAAGGCAGCAGCCTTACAAAGAAAATGTAACTGACATTGATTGAGGAAAACACTAAATTTGGCGCTGTCTCCATAAAACCTTTCTGGGACTGCTAAAGGGATGGGGTTATGTGTATGCACCTCTACCTGTATGGCTTGTGGAGTAGAAGGACTAGCAGTCACAGGCTCAACCATCGGAGAAGGAACTTGAAAACGGGCAGGTTGTATGTATGTCCTTTTATTCTTCTGTGGAGGTTCTGACACTGTAACCCTGTCTACATGGTGTTGTCTTTCTAATTCTACGTGTAATTGGTGGTTTTCTGTCCTGAGTCTCCCTACTTCTCTTTGGAGGTCCAACAGGGCTGCTGCCAACTCTTCTACAGTAGGACTGTGATGGGGGTTCTCTGTTACTATACTAGCTCCTTCCAGATTCATCGTCGCTCGGTGGACTTAATTCGTGGGCTTGGCTTTCTGTCGCCGGTCAGACCCACCTGTTTGAATTCGTAGCCCCAATCCACAGGAACGACGAGAATACCCCCACACTCTTGAGGCCTGTCCACAGAAGCGTGAACCCGTATACACTCTAGCAGTAGACAGACCCAGAGAGATGTGGGGACAAGGTTTGGAAGCGCTCACTTGATTCCCCCAGCGGGTGTTTCCTAATGGGCACAGCAGAGAACAACTTGGAGCAGAGACAGTAAATACAATAATAGTGGTTAATCTCTTCTCTCTAGCAGCTATGTAAGGGTAACAAACAATCTAGTGCTAAGGTGATCTGTGCTCTCCCCCGTTCCCCTCTTACCCGCTGGACATCTCGTTACGCCTTAAGAAGCGACTCAGCAGGGCATTTGTTGGATCAGCTGGGCAGGTAAGTAATATTAGCCAAGCAAGTAAATAGGGGGCGGAGTCACCGCTGGACACGAAGGATATGGGAATGATGAGGGACAGATAGAAGGACTTGGAGGGTCAAAGGAGACTCTAGCAAAAAGGAGTATGCCAGTGGTTCTTATACTCAAACGCTAAGGGGAAGAGATTAAAAAGGGAGGGGTATGCTTCACTGTGAATTCGAAGCCCTGCTAGGCATTACTTTGTAACATCGAAGTATCTGAATAGGAAGTATACCCTACGCACACCAAGTGTGCAGAGAAATTAAGTTGAGGATCCTCAAAAGAATTTCAGAAACGCGCCCCGCGAGTATGACAAAAAAAACTTTCAGTCGCACTCTAAGCGCGGCGTGCGCGAATACGGTAAACAATGTATCCGCCTGCACTCCTACTCACGCTTATGGCGCTGGAGAATTGTATCGCTCAAACCGAGCGTCCGGGAGTAATTACAGAGCAACAATGTTGCCTTACAGACACAGCCACGTTTCCATTGAAATAATCTCGCGACCGCGAACACCTCCGAAATACGGACTCGCACAGAGGGGAAGGTCTGAGTGGGGAGCGAGAACCGGGGAACTCAGCAGGGCAAAGCTTAGGGAGAAACGAAGAAAACAGGAACACTGACAGGAAGGGCGTGGACTCTGGACTCGAAGAATCTGAAAGCCAAGCACCGGTTTCCTGCCGCGGAGAACTATTTAAGGGAGGGAACAGGTATAAACTCCCCCTACCTATACGCAATAAGGGAGCGTCTAAAAAGTGCATGTCCCTACCATCTTTCTTCCCTGAATCCCGGCAATTACACAAGAGGCTTGTCGTGTAACATATGGCATTAAACAGAGTAGCCAAATAGGGAGCCCAGATGGTAGGTTCAGATCGGTAGAGATCGCCAGGGATCCTATCCAAACCTGCTGCTTTTGCAGGTAGGATCTTCCCTAGGGCATCAGTAGTTTCTCTTACCGTGATTGGGGGGGCATCGTCCTGGTTAAGACCCAGTAACAGAAGAATAGTTCAAATCCGAAATCTGCTCGACATCAGCCGAAATCTGAATACCCAAATATGTTGCCTGTGCACTAATAGGGACTTGGGATATTGGCATGACCGATGTTTGTAGAATTTGCGTCTTTGCAATATTTAGCTTATAGCCCGAGATTGAGCCACGACACAGCATTCATTACGGTACATTGTGTTTCTTGAGCCTCCATTTACAAAAAATATACATGGCAACATATTGTTTTATTCATGTTTTTCAGAACTGCCCCGGAGGAAGGAACCGTGTGGTTCCGAAATGCATTGGGCTCTATCAAATCGTTGTATATATAAATGTACATGTGAAATATCTTTTTGGAAATTAGCATCTACAAGTAATAGATGCCTGTTGTAAAAAGTTTCTCTGTGTAAGCAAAAATGTTTCAGTGAAAAATGTTTTGTAAAATCACACAGGAAAATAAGGTTCATATGAATTAAAGAAGTATTTCTGAGAATACAGTCAAGCTAGTTTTTGAACTTATGTTTAAATTACGGTGTTTTCACACCAGGTGAACAGTGCGCAGCATACACAAGTTTTTTGACTTGTTATTAACTGAATCATTTACAGCATTAGTGGACAACTCTTGCTTGCTGCAGCACCACAAACAGTCTGAATAATCTTGATGCATTTAGGAGTGCACCCCCTTTTTTTGTAACTTTTATTCAGGACTGTAAATCTAGCATAATATAATCAATTATTGAGGTGTGGCCCGGTCTATTAAAAGTGTGATTCCCCGGTCTATCAGATGTGGTGCGTCCATTGCATGCTCTTAAAGAAAAATTTAGTGTTAGGGATTGTATTTGGAGTGCTAACGGGGTCCAAACACTTACTGGCAGGATGTTAGGTTCGGGAATGGACCAGTATTGGTCCTCCTCGTCTAATTGACCTGTTACCAAGCTGTCCAGGGGCTCAAATTGGCAGTTAAAGTCGCCGCCAATGATTACTCTGCAGTTTAATGGAATAGTTGGGAGGAGGATATTAAGTTGGTCTAGGGTACTAGACACTTGGCCCTGGGTCGTCGGGCGTGAGTAAAGATTTATAAGCAAAATGCTGTGTTTTGACTGAAAAGTTAAAAGGACACAGAGGATATCGCAAGAGGAACTTTCAATAGATTTTGCCTCACAGCCTAAATGAGCTCCAACCCAAGTGGACAATCCTCCTGAGGGTCTACCTCTTCCCGTATGGATCGCTGGGATACTAAAGACCACGTACCCCTGCCTACTCAATTCATCCCTAGACCATATTTCTTGGAACATACAGATTTCGTGGTGTTCAATGAAGAGTCCCCATTCAGGGTTCTTCAGTTTAGATGTTAATCCTGCTATGTTCCAAGAAAGTATTTTCACACTATCATAAAAGATTCACTTGTACGATAAGTTATATGTGATTGAAAGTAAAGCAGATGTAGCTGGTCTCACATTTCCAAGAATCCTAGCCTGAAAATGAATATTTACCATCATTTTTAATTTTAGCAGACACTGTAAAGGAGCACAAAATCATGTGAAATGCTGAACACTGGCTTCATTAATCTCTGCGAATCAGAAATATTCTCCAGTGGTTTGCAGTTTCTCAAATGACAAAACAAATATTCCAGAAAAGTTTTTCTAATGAGACTTAAAGCAGAACAGATCAGTCCTACTTCTGTTTTGATGGCCTAGCTAGTAGGTCTTTCATTTCACTGAAATCCAGTCGCACGAACATCATCTCATGCACCTCAGCAATGGTGCACTGCTTCTTAAAGTTGCTTGCTGGTCAGGAAATCCAGGTACCTGGCAGGTAAAGGAACATTTGCTTTAGTAAGGACCAAGTAAGGGAACCCCAACAGGTACTAGGATGTAACCAATTTAGCTCCCATCTGCAGACAGACTGACAGGGATAGAGCACTCACATTAATGACTCACAATATTTCACATCAGGCTAGTACAGAAGACACACCATGCTAGAATAGAAGACAGGATACCACATGTAGACCAAGACATGTGAGTGATGCTTTTCAAAAACAACACTACCCATTGGGGTCATCATGACTCTATGATTGATCGTGTGAGGGCCTCAAGGCCACAAGGAGGGTCATAAAATGAGGCATGCATTCGTATTGTATTTCATAGCCACGCACATCTGCATGTAGTCATGCATTCTTTATTTATACAATTTGTGATGACACAATTGGGAGAGACCAAGTGTGTTTGCTGTGTGGGGGAGTACTATTTCATGGCCACACTAAATAACACTACATTTCTCCCAAAGTTTATATCAATCAAACCACTTCATAACAGAGGTACATGAAAGATAAGGAGGGGAAGAGAGAGGGACAGAGAGAGAGAGACAGATAAACACATTTTTTGACACAACATGTCGTTGCAGAATTCTGATGGGCGTATTTATTACTATAAGGCACTGTTTCTTTTACTGTTCGTAGTCCTTGTAACGCTGAGATCGTAGTGGATTGGGCCACAGTGAGTAGGATTAATTTAATCAAACATTGGAGTTGAGACCTGATCTTTTTGATAGTTCTTTTGAGACCTCCCAGTCACTCTACCAGGGTAGATTACCTTGTCAAGATTCTGTTGGGTGAGACTGTGGGCTCATTGCTCTGGACTAAAGCAGGCACAGGTGGCATCTTTCCGTGTCCAGTTGTTGGAAAACTATGGTGCACTGCTTGCATCAGATTCTCTTGTAATGCAAGATGTTGTGAGTAATACTGGTTTCCCCTTGAGTTTAAGTTTTAATGGTACCTTTGAACTTAAATACATATTAAGGCTTACAGATCTAGTCTTCCTAGACCTGATTGAACTGTGTTCGGCCTGCGCCTACGTGGTACCTTTTAGATTTATGGTGTGTACTGTTTATGAATCTGTGAGGTTTTTTGATTTACTCTCAATTTCTTTAAAATGGGCTGTGCTATAGTTTTATTTATTATTTTAAACTATGATTTGTCTTTCATGCATGCTTGTATCTTTTATGGTTGCTTTTGCTTCCCAATAAAGAAAGAATTATTAGTATTATATTAAGGGTGAGGTTCTGATCCAGATTTGAAATTTCCTCCCCTTGACTGGAACGTAGCAGCACAGGATCACCAGCCTAGAGTGTTCGATTCTTTGCATGCATTCGCATGAATCTTTCAGCTGCTCCATTCTCTTGGAGCCACCTTGGCATTATTCTCCTCTGTTTAACACATATATAGTTGAAGTACGCCATCCTCTCGTGTCCTTGGAAGGGTGGTTTACTGTCTGTTTTGACCTCGAGTGGAATGCCATGAGTGGCAATTTTTTTTCAAGTTTTGGTATCACTTTGGCGTACGTTGAGTGAACCAGTTCTGCTTCTGGTGCATGCTGACATCATCCACTGCTATAAGTGGATGTTGATTCCCTGGCAGGGTGGCAAAGTCCGCACTCAGACGGATCCACAGCAACATAGGGACACCCTCAGATCGGACTGGTGCCAGTGGGTCCGGCTGTCCTACTACTTGTTATGATAAGCAACCAGCTGCTGTCCTCTCGACATGGGCATCGAGGGCTGGAAATCAAACTTTTTTTCTGAGTCTCATTTTGTTTTTCACAATTTCTTGGTAAATCTGGTGGACATCTTGCTTGAGTCTCAGTATTAGTCTGAGAGGAATCTCAATCACTGTGCAATTTCTTCTGAGGATCGGACCATCCACCGCTAGTGACAACTTATTTAAACACTATGCATTGCTTGCATCTGCATTTGGGCTTCAGGTCTTCAACTTTTCTGGCCCTTCATGACGGCCACCAATTATTGGTCTCAAGAGCTCTCAGTTGTTGGAAACACTTGCCATCTCTGCAGGCTTGACTGTTTTCTGTCACTGTGAAAGGCTTTAGTTTGAAATTGTCTGTGACCATGTGGACATATTCCTCCTTGTCTCGATCCTGCTCTTGTTCCACATTGGTTGCAGCTCTATTGTGGCGGAACAAATAATCGCTGGATTATGCTGCCACAGTTGATACACTCCCTCAAAAGAGTATTCTTGAAGTTGCAAGATCCACCTTGTGATCCTAGATGGAAGTTCAGACTTCGTTCCTTGAAAGAGGGCACTAGGGGGTTGTGGTCTATGCAAACTCCGAAGGTTTTTCCATATAGATTGAAGTGCTTGCAGCCCCACAGCAACACAATAACGTCTCTAATATTTCTGTTCCATTTCCATTGAACCTCCACAGGGCTAGGCAATGTAAGCCCAGACATTCCTGCTTCGAGTCCTGTAGGCATCAAAACTAATTCATCTTGTACAGATAATAATATTTCCTAATGGTCTGTGCTGATACGGCTACTTTGGTTTCTTTGGACACTTTCTGTTGGTCTGCTTCCCATGTCCACAGCATGTTTACCTTGAGTAGGTCTTGTTAGGATTTTTTTAAAGCAGATTTTATATGAACCTACCACAGTAAATCACCATGCCCAGGAAGCTTCTCATGTCTGATACGTTGGTCAGCGGGCATGCCACCGAGACATCTTGGACTTTCTTGGGGTCTGGGAAGACACCTTCTTCAGAGAATCAGTACCCAAAGAACTCAATGTTGCTCGTGAAAAACTAACACTTCTCCTGATGGAGAGTCAGGCATCTTTGTCTGATTCGCTCGAGCAGTGCTCTTAGGTGGTGTTGATGTTTTTCAATGGAGGTGATGTGAACCAGAATGTCATCGATGACATTTAATACTCTGTGTATACCGGGAAGCATTTCCTTGATACAATTCTGAAACGCCTGTGCTGCTCTGCTGATTCAAAGATCAGCCTCATGTAGTGTTGTAGTCCTATAGCAGCTGTAAACCTTGCTATGTATTGTTATTCTTCAGTAAGCCTACTCTGGTGATAACCAGATTTCAAGTGTATTTTTGGAAACCGCTCCATTGATCTCTGTTGTGATGTTGTCAACGGTAGGTGTCAGGTAGCATTTTCTTTTGGTGGCTTTGTTTGAAATCTGCATATAGACGCAGATGTTTACTGCAGCAGATTGCTTTGCCTTTCCGGCTACGACATTGAGGGAAATCTTTGAGTTAGGGCTGTCAACCATCTCTATGATTCCAGCCACTACCATATTTGTAGTTCCTGTTCTACTTGTGTCAGAATGTGGAATGGAACCCTGCAATGGTGGCTAGAGCTATTGGTTGAATTATGAGGCCAATAATAAGTTGTAATTTAATTTGATGAAGCTAGTGCCTCGGAATACACCTGCAAATTCTTCCAACATGAGAGTGGCGCGCTGTTGTTCTACCTCAAATGTGAATTTAATGAGCTTCAGGGATTCAGCATCTTTGCAGCTGGTTAGCGTCTATGTTTTGGTGATAAAGAAGCAGGTTGAGATGTTCTCGTCTTGGTGAGCTCCTTTAGAGGTGATGATACCAGCTAGGTCAATGGGAGTGGAGCTGTCATAGGTGTAGATTCTGATCTGTACGGCAGGTGTCTCATGCAATTTGTTGTAACCAGTTATTGAACATAACACCTACTATGGCACCTGTGTTGATTTTGACATTGGACGTCCACAAAAGTAAAGTTCACACCGTGGTTATGAACTGTTCGGGGAGGGAAGTTTTGAGTTTTCCAGGTGTTCATTTTGGATTTGTCTTAGCTGGGGGTATTGAATGGCACACTGTTGCAAAGTGATTCACTCTACCACAGATAGAGCATATCTTGCCTTTCACCGGCCGGGGGGGTTTCAGTGCTTTACATTGCCACTGTAGCTACATACCATGTCTTCTGCTAAGTGGTTTTCTGGAGACTGTATGGTCTTCTCTGGTTTTGCATCATTCAGTCTTGGTGGGCTTGGATGCTTGCGCTGATTCGATGTGGGAAGCTCTTGTGTCCGCCAGTTCAGGAGCGCATCCGAGGGCGAGCATTGTAGGTTTAAGCATCTTGGCAGTTTTCATAATTATCTTGCGGAAGTTGAAGGATTAACACGCTTGAATGATTTCCCCATAATTCTTTGTCCATATTTGTGAATTTGCATGTGATCACCAAACCTCTTAGGCACGTTTAGATAGCATTTATAGACTCATTCCGGCCTTGCCTCACCACAGAACAAAACACTCATGGTCTGTTAGCGTGTCTCCTGCTTTGTGTGTGCAGCACAGCGGTATAGTCATTGTCTGGAGCAGTATATAGGAGAGTGAAAAACATGATATGTACCACTTCACTCACCGGGGAAGAAGTATCAATCCCTTCATTGCAAAATCTGCTTTGTTAATGGCAGTCAGGTCATTTTAAAATCCTTACCAAGGTTTTCCATCTCTCCACTTCTTAGAATGGAGCGGACCGCATATCAAATTGTTGGATAGCATTCGCCGAGTTGTGAAGCATGGTGAGTGATGTCAGAGGGGCCGAGGCACCAGAAGAATAGTCACTGATGGTGGCAGTGCAGGTGCAGGCTCACATATGTCTGGAAATGTAGGAGGCAGGCTCGGTCAGTGCTTTGAAGATCCTTGACGCCGGAATAGGTCTCCACCAGTGCTCACCATGAAGGTATGTGCACTTCAACAGGATGTTGAAGCATAAGACTAAATGGCCCAGATGTACAAAGCTTGCATTTCGTAAATAGCAACTCTGTAGGAATTGCTATTTAAGAATTGCAAAAAGATATGATCTAAATAGCGACAAGTACCAAAAAGACGAGACATGAGTTGACATGAGATGGGTAGCATATCCGACTCAAGAAGAGATGTAGCGCTGACATACTGAAACTGAAGAGGGTGGGAAGCGAGGGGGGCACATAGGGTGGTTAAGAGACTCTGTTGACAATGGAGACATTATTTAAAAATATTGCAATATGTGTGCTTGGGAAAATACTGAGATGATACTTGACTGTTTGGTGATGATCCTGATGGAGACTGGAAATGTCAATTTTTATTAAGATGTTCCAAATATGTGTATAAGTGGTACATCCTTTGCATATGTCTAAAATGCCAATAAAGATATTTAACTGAAAAAAAAGATATGTACTAAATTTGCGATTCCCTAATAGGGATTCCTACAAAAGTAGGAATCGCTATTAGGTAATTGCAAACAGGAAATGCCATTGCATTCCCGCCTATGGGTAAAATAGAAAACAGTTTGCATGTCCTAAATTGCAATTTCCTAAAAGGAAATCTGCAATTTAAGAAATGCAAAGACAAGGGTGCCTCTAGACTTAAGGCCCCCGGGAGGCACCCCAAATTTCGTAGTGCACATCTAAGTGCAAATATGCACTTCATGCCATATTGAATAAGCATTGCAAATGCAATAGGTCTCGCCTTTGATTAAGTTAAAGCCATTTGCTTGGCTAATGGTATTGTATAGCAAAGCAAATGGCTTCAACTTAATGAAAGGCGAGACCTATTGCACATGGGTGTGAAGTAACACCCGGCCGGCGACCTGCCCTGGTGCAAGACCCGGTCTGTGCCTGCCACATGTGTGAGGGACGGCTCCAATAAAGCGCTCTCCGCCCGCCAGAAGCAGCGCCTCCTGCTTTTGATCTGCTCCGGGCTCCCACGCATGGCAATCCCACGGCTGAGACATGTCCACGCAGTCGCAGACTGTGCAGTGACAGGTTTAATGCTTCAGGTTAAAGCAACGGCAGCCTTAAAATCCCTTTTCAGTAAAATCCCGGGGTCCGATTAGTCCAGTCACACTCTTTTTGAATTTACTAGATTGTGATCGTAGACACAAATATTTTTTCATACCAGCACGTTGCGCAATCCACATTCCTATGTTACTCTGACAGGTAATAAGAGAAATTGACAGGTAAATGCATGGACTCTATTGAGCTTTGACAGCTGCTTTAATATAACTTCCGGTCTCAGGTGTTGCCACTTCCGGTCTCGCTCTCCCTGACCGGAAGTACCAACCTTGCTCCTAGGACTGCTCCCATCCCCACACTCACAGTTGCGGATGTCAGAGATGAACACGGCCAAGCCGCGCATCCCATCTCCTTTGGAAACAGCCGGCATCTTTCGGCCTTCTCCCAGCACAGCCAAGCGGCGGGCCGTGCGTGCGTACGCATGCGCAGGAGCCTGCGTGTGGGGGCTTACATATTAATAAAAATGGAGGCACAGGCTAAAACCCGCCCCTGCGATCGGACATCTGTTGCACAGTTAAGGTAAAGCCCCAATCCAAGATGAAAGCCGCAATCCTAACTTAACGGCCTTATTAGCAGAGGAATGTTACTTTCCTTCCCAAACATACAGCTGACTGTAAACTGTCTACATAGTTTTGGTTTTGGACTGGATTGAGTTCGTGATCCATGCTATTGGGTAGGAAACATTTTCTGTGAGACCGATGACCATACGATGACCATACCGAATGCGCCTAACGGAGTGTCTAAGTCGGAATAGAAACGTTTTTGACTCGTCTCTGTTCTGTTTCATTGCTAAAACACAGCAGGCATTGACAAGATGATTTGTGTGCTGAAAACAATTAACCTACTTGAGCCCCAGTGCGCTTGTGTCTATCATAAATGCATTTTCCGAATTCTCAACTGTGATGCTATGAATTGCCAAATTAGAAAAAAGTGAAGCCGTGGGCTTTCGCGCCTCACTGCACTGCAATTTCCGAATGACCGGGGTGAAAGTCGACAAGGACTCCCAGGATGGAGTTTGCTGCACGTGCCTGTCCTCGATAGAGACTTTTCTCTTTTGGAGCCGTCCCACTTGGACGGACTGCCCTGCTGGCGTAAAAGGTTTATTATCTTCTTTATGGGGCCATCTGTTTCGCCCCATAAAGAAGATAAGAAACCTTTTACCACACACGTAAGTCAAGCGAGCCAGTCCAACTGGGACGGCTCTAAAAGAGAAAAGTGTACGTCACTGGAAGTTCTTTTCCAATGGCTGGCCATTGTTTAGCATAAACGGTGACGCCAGCCAATGGAAAAGAGGGGCGGGGCTTAAACCCCACTAGTGAAAGCTACCCAAAAACATAAAATCTCGCCAGCGAGACTGCGCATGTCTGCGCAACCTACGCTAGCCGAGACCTAAAAATTATTTTTTTTATTTTGCACATGGTTACCATCGACTTCAAGTCGATGATAATAGCGTTGCCTAAATGCTCGATTCGCATTTAGGAAATGCTACTAGGTAGAAATTGCAAATTGCGACCGTTTTTGGCCCTTTCTACATCTGAAAAGACCATTTAGCATTTCTTAATGGGCCAAAATAGCAACTCGGCCGGTTAAGAAATGCTAAATGGCTTTGTACATCTGGGCCAAGGCGATGTATTTTTTCTGATGCAGAAACAGTGGTAGACAGCTGCTGCTAGACAAGGGCCCTCAGGATCCGTGCCAATACCAGTCTAGTGCTAATAAAAATTCCAGATTCACAACTCAGAGGATAGGATCGTCAAAACTGCTGCTGTGGGACTGCAGCACCAGAGTCCCGCCATACCGTGTAGGGCACACTCGCTCAACAGAAGCGAGACACACTACTTGCAGAGGCTCCGGCCCAGTAGAGATTTCACCTTGCGGCATGCGGTGCTGGTTGGTCGCCAGCAGGAGGCAGACAGCAGTTGCAGCTGGGTTGCGGAACGGGAGTCTGGGTCCTTTTCGCCACGTTGTTATATTGTAATGGGGCCTCAAGGCCACACGGAGGGTGACACAGCAAGTATTCTAAGGGATAGCCAAGCACCCCTACACGCAGGTGTGCACTCTTGAGTTATAGACTTTGTGACAACATACTTGGGAGATACCAAGAGTGTCAGCTGTGGTGGGTACTGCTATTGCTACCTGTTGGTTCTTGATTATGTGTGAAGGAAATTTGATATTTAAGAGGGAAATCCCAATAAGGTACATTTCAGAAGGATGTTTGGAAATAGGGGGACCCTATTGCAATCTGTGGAGGCATGTTGATTTTTTTGGAGGGTGGATATCTATGAAAAGAGAAATTCGGACAAATTGCCAGGTCTTCTGGACCCACACAACAAAAACCTTATGGGTCAAGGGTTGTGTGGGTGGGTTGTATGAGGATTTTATAAATACATCTGGAGTAAGATGTATGTGAGGATTTTATAAACACATCTGGAGTGAGATTTCTATAACTTCCCTGTGAACATGATGGCCTGTGCTGTGAATGATGGGCAGATTTCCTCCACCCTTAGGTAGCACTCTTTTAGCCTGGTGGAGCTCACTGCATGGTTCTTTGATGGTGGTTGGTCAACGATTGCATTTGTGAGGCACAATGGGTCAGTATAAGGAAAGGGGCATGTGTGCAGGTTTTCTGAATGCATAAGGCCTGTTTTGCATGGCTTATGGGACTGGGCAATTCTTAAAAAACATATTGCCACAGGAACCAGATACTATTTCAAGATTACTGGAGTGATTAAATAACTTATTTGTAATAACTGATTTCCAGGGAGTAGTAAGACCAAACAGTTAAGACTTATTCTTGAGGACTGATTACCAGCCTGGAAACTCAAGTACACTCAACACTTAATCAGTGCATAATAAATTAGGATGTCCAGTCTGTTCTTGTAAGGTTAAATAATAGAGACAAGATTTTAATTGTGTGCGAGGCATACTGATTTTCTCTAGCATGTAACAACTCTATTACGCAGTGCACAGGTAAAGGCTAATACATGGATTCCCTGCACTGCAGTTTCTTAGGGGTTGCTGCATTTCAGGTCGAACTCAAACGTTCAACATATGCTAACCTTACATGTCTTATAAACCTACCATGTGCTGCAGGCCATCAAGGGTAAAGAAAGACTTTGTGAATGTGGCCCAGTACTTCAAATGTTTACCTTTGGGCTGGGATTCAGGACACTTATGAGAGACCTGGTGGTGGGTGCGATTACGGTGGGGTAAGTTTTGTGTTCTCGGGGAGTAGGGGTGAGTCAGAACAACAACTCACTTAGGGGAAGTGGCAGGTCAATGCCAAAGCAGGTAAAACAACAGCTCCCTGGTGCAAACCTCAGCAGCAGGCAGCCAGCTAAACATGCTGGAAGAACCACCACCTTTCACAATGTTGAACTCAGAAAAACATGTCAGCACAGTAATTGCGGAATGACGAGTGGCTTGGCAGACCTGTAATCAGATTGGTCTGCGTCACAAGGTTTCTTGAACACTTCCCCACTCAATGTCAATTGCCACTTGTAACAAGGGTCTCTATCTCTTTGATTTGGATGATGTGGGGAGATCAGAAGGTAATTTGTTGTGGTGATGTGACTTTTGGAGTGTGGTGGACAGCAACATACATGCCTCGATCGTGGTGGCTCCCCTCCAGTCAGACTATTACATAATAAAGGATCACAAGAGCAGAGCTTGGTGGGTCTTTCAGTGAGAGCAGGTAGGTTCTCATCTCACAAGGAGGCCTGCTTCCATTCCCTCAGGTGTCAACAAAATCAGGCCTTCTCTCCTTAGATCATGGAGTACGCACAACACTCACTCAGAAGGGACTAACACATGTTTAGCCATTTCATCCATACTGGTGTACAGAATTCATTTCATAACAAAGGTGAACTTGAGTACCTGGCTCTCAGGGCCAGCTTCTATTAAATCTACTGGTTATTGGCCCAAAATGGCGACTCATATTTCTAGGAGCACTCAAACATTTTGGGGGTTCCAAGTACAAAGTGAAGCTCAGTTCAGGTGTTTTTTTTTATTTCAATTGAAACTAGCTTCCCAAATGGCGAAAAATCAGTGGTTTTCTTGGGCATGGCAGGTATCCCATACAATTCAGAGTGTATTGTTATTAGATCCTGGAAATTTCCATCCACTCAGTAGCTGCCGCTGGCGTCAGCTTTCTTGGCAGACTGGACACATAATGTGGGGGCTACGCAGCTAGCCCACCTCCTTAGGTAAGGTATTTAGCAATGGCCTTTCAATCACTGCTGTCCATTTTTCTGGTGTTCCCTCTCTCAGGTGATTGATCCAGGGAAGATGAATGAAAGAATCTTAGAGCTCAACTGATTAACACAGTCCCCACGAAGCACCTTTAAATCCTGAGACTACATACGTTCATTAAAAGCCCTAAGCTGTGCTACAGAGCTTCTCATGTATCCAAACAGAATTTCACTCACACCTTTTACGCTCTGGGAACAAGCACCACTCGTCATGAAATGCCTGTATGTCACCTGCCACCAACCATTGACCATTAGTCATGTTATGGCTGGGCCATGGGGACTCCAGTCAACCATGGTAAGTGGAGGTCCACGTTGGCTGGATCCCTAAAGTCTAGGAGTGTCTACAACTCCCCTTGGGAGCGACATCATAAAATCATGTAGAGCACTTTATGAAGAACTTGTGACATGGATCCTCTACACAGAATAACATGCTAGGTCAGCCAATTTGTTAAAATGAGGATACAATGGTCACACAGCGTTTTGGCAGGGACCTCTAACTCTAAAGTGTCAGTGGAAGGCAGCACAATGATGTCAGTTCAGTTATTGTGTTTTCTCCAAGGCGACTGGTTGCACTGGAAACAGCAGCACCAGGCCTGAGTGTGCACTGCCTTCCCAGGCACACCGGTGAGAATGCTAAGAAATTGGGTATTTTGTCTGGGTAACACACTTGTTAATTTCAATGATTTCACAAGGAGGTTGTTTGAGAGGAGGCATCTTTAGGCACTGGAATGGGGGGGGGGGGGTTTAATGCTTGCCAACTCTTAAAAGTTTTGAACATATTTTTTACAGGAAGGATGGGATTTTATGGCAACATCCATTTTATGTTTTCTGTAAAGCATATGGCTATAAGGGCAGTAGAAGAGCAATGGAATAAAGGGAGTCTAGCTATCTTAAGAGCTATGTGGTCCTGCAAGGCATATCTGAGCTAAGGCAGTAAGTTGACATTTTAATTCCCCTCCACCCTGCTCCTTTCTGTCCACTATACAGATATGGTGCATTGCAAGTTGGATCTAGAGAATCTATATTTGGATATGCTGCCATTTGTCTGTGATGGGGCAGGAAACGAAGTTGAAAAAAGTACTTTTTTGTGGTATTTGTGGATAGTTTTGGTCCAACACAGGGGCCTGTTTTGGAAAACACAGGGTTTCGTTGTCCAGATACATTGATTATACATTTGGAATATTTAGAAACAAGGTTAGGATTGTGAAGTTATAGCAGACAATAATATAAGGAAGGCAGCTTGTAGATGAATGATGGAAAATATTTGTTTCTCCAAAGAGGAATTTTATCATTTGAGGTGGAAGAAAACATTTTAAAAACATTGGAGCAATACAAAAGTGGATAAAGGAAAAGGTTAAAGGAACATTAAATTAATATGAAAATGTCAAATAAAAGCCATCATGTTAAACTAACAAAACCACTTAAGTTCACCAGGTATAATTATCTCAAGTACAGTAGCGGCTCGTGGAGGGAGTGCTGCGGGGCCGTGGGGTGGGGTGGGCGAGGGGCAGGGTGGGGGTAGTAAACTACAGCATACAGCCGAACAGAGTTAAGTAACTAAATAAAGAAATAAAACGATTTACATTGCGTGCGCTGCATTGCCAAATGCGATGCAGAGCGCACAACGAAATTCGTTTTATTTATTTATTTAGTTACTTAACTCTGTTCGGCCATATGCCGTAGTTTACTATCCCCCACCCAGCCCTTCCCCCACCCTGCCTCACCGCCCCGCAGTACTCCCTCCACGAGCCGCTACTGCTCAAGTAGCTATAACTCATACCCTAAAGTAACTATAGCATGCGCCTTTGTTTTTTTCAGTGACTTTCTAAGGTTTCTTTAAATGAAAATAACATATTGTTACGATTCCTAGCTACAACGCCACTTTAACCTTTGTTTTTTCAGTGAGTTTCTAGTTTTTTTTTTAACTCAAAAACGTTTTATTGAGTTTTCACATGGTGGTGCAACAGCATATCAAACTTGTGCAAGGTACAAAGGTTGTGGCAAGGGCTCATATGTCATGAATAATACACACAACAGTACAGAAGAGTCATGGCAGAAATTGCTTCATAACAAGCAAAGGGTGCGGATGGCCGCTGTCAAGGTTAAAGTGTGTCAATGGATACGATAATGTATGCCACGAAAGGAGCAGGGAGATATCCGGCTGCTGTGACTCCTATGCCTGGGTTGTAGGTGAGGAACCACAGAAGATGGTTGCGGGACCCTATACTTCTATGCCTTGATGGAGATACTAAAGGGCCAACCTGTCCAACATGAAAACATGAAAAAAACTGGGGAGTAAGAAAATGAAGCTTGAAGGTAAAGTCTTCATCTGTGAAGCAAAAGAAGCAGTAGTGCCATGTGGGAAAGAGGTGAGAGGAACGAAGGAAGGCATCCCCAGGAACAAGAATGCTCTCTACAGTATAACCCATCCGTAAAGGCGAGATTGTCTCAAAACCTTCCCCGTTATCTAGTCAAACAAATGTCTGGGCGGTTGAAAGCATATTTACACTAGCCAGGACATATAGTCAATAAGGGGTGCCAGAGATGCATGAATTTTCTGTCCGAGAAGGACCATTAATGGGGCAGTTGCTCCATTGCAAGGGTGAGCCAAAGCCTTGTGAATCAGGAAACTACCGACGGAGCAGTGGGGGACTTCCAGGCTAAGGCTATAAGCTGTTTTGCTGCATCTGCCATATACCGTATGAGATACCAGTCTGCATGGGTCATTGCTTCCAGCGTCGTTGGGCGTAGACCTAGAATAACTGTGCAATAATCTGCCGGAATCGGGTAGCCCAGGGAGCTTTTAATATAACTTGGAATTTCTTTCCAAAATATGGCAAAAGGCGGGTGTGCCCACCATATATGTTGGAAGTTTCCCATCTGCGCTCTGCACCCCCAACAAGAGGCTGACTTTGCAGGGTAAATAGAGTGCAAAAGGGCAAGAGTATAGTACTACTGCAGCATTATCTTAGTGGCCATTTATTGTTGGGGGAAGTGTGGAAAACTGCAGTACCCCCCACTTTTTGCCTAGTAGTTGATGCAACTTTGACCAAGGTGTACTGGGTTGCTGCTAACCAGGTCTCCAGTACCAGTGTTCATTCCTTAAAAAGGTGGAAATGATTTCCCCAATTGGCAAAACCTTTAGCACCCTTTGTAAGTCCCTAGTAAATGTTACCCCTGGTACGTTTGGCCTGAGGTACTAATGAGGGTCCCTAAGGGCAACATCACGAACTGTGCCACCCTAAGGGACCCCCTCACCAAGCACATGCGGGGCTGCTGTTGCAGACTGTGTGTCTTGGTGCAGACAAAAGTGAAAACACGACATGTCACACATCCCTGTGTGCCATTTGCCCTAACACACCAGGTAATATTTGTAAGTCACCCCTACAGCAGGCCTGACAGCCCTAAGGCAGGGTGCTGAATATTACATGTGAGGGCATACCTGCATGAGGAGATATGCCCCTGTGCAGGTCAGTCCTATTGCTGCCAGTACAAGTGGCCAGGGAAGCCATTTTAAAACATGTTCTGGACTCTGGTGAAAATGATGGCTTCACTGAAAATAGTGATGTTTGATATCAAACATATCTTATTGGTAAACCCACACTGATGCCAGTGTTTGATTTACCAATACATGCACCAGGAGTGCACCTTAGAGGTGCCCCTGAAAACCTACCATCCTTTGGTGTGCTTGCTGTCTGTTCTCTGCCAGCCAGCCACCTGAGAGACTGTTATGACCTCCTAGGGTAAAAGCCTCTGTTCTCACTAGACCCAGAACAAAAGCCTGTCCAGGAAAATGGTGTAACACTCCCTACCGCTGGATGACCAGGTGATTAGCCTCCTTGGGCGGCAAGCCTCAAAGGGCTGCCGCCTTCGAAATGCGAATCTGGCTCCCCCTCACAGGAGAGTAAGCCAACTCCTTTGTCCAGGGCCCCCTTGGTACCTGGACAGATTGGAAAATTAGCTAGCCAAATACGCGTGCCACCTCCAGGCTAGCACCACCCCTATAGTGGACTAATTTGAGGTGAACACGATTTTTCATAAATAGCCATCTTTGCGATGGCATACTTAGGAATTCTGGGAAAGGGTTATACCTACTTCCCACAGGAAGAGGTGATATAGTGGGATAATAGCCTATTAGCTGATACCCTACACTCCCCTAACAACCCTAAATTAGGTATTTAGGTGAGCCCAGGCACCAGAGAAGCAGATCCTGACAACCTAAGAAGAGAGAGGACACTGAAGAGCTGCAAAAGTAGAGAAGAGAAAAGAAGCAGCTGACCTGGTACCAACCCCACCAGCCGGTCTGCATCCCTCGTCGAAACTGCGCCAAAGTCAACTAGTCCTGCAGCTGTTGATTCTAGATACCCGGGAGTACTGCCTGCTTTCGATAAAGACTCAAGACCTCCCGTAAACAGCAGACCTGTTCTGAAGAACCTCTTAAAGAGAAGACACTGAGGCCTCCGGAACCGCCAAAATCCGACACCCGAAGTCACCACTGCAATCATGTAGGGATGGTAGATTTGTGCATGTGTATAATACCATACCTTAGAATAGTGTAATTTATTGTATAGTATATCTTCTGGGGAACCTAATAGTGAGGTCTACTGGCCCCAGTCATAAGGGCTTGGACAAATGCTCATTGGGGTATCGCTTAACAGTTTACTGTGCTCTTCTGCATGATGGCCTACCCCTCATCCTGCCAGTACAGGAACTATAAATAAATTTACACTGTTCTAGGGTAGGGCATTATACAAATGCACAAATCTACCATCCCTACTTGAGTAGATAAGGATCCTTTGGCCCAGATTAAATGCTGTGATCCTTTGGACACAAATAGGCATCAAACATGCTGACCCTTTTGTTTTTTCACACACACTAACAAAGGCCTGAGGGGTTATTATACCCTGCTCTCGCTTTGGCTTTCGGTTTTTTAATCATAACATAGGAACCCAGCGAATGAAGAATCTTTGGGATTCCTTTAGTTATTTTTATTGACATACCCTCCCTCCACTTATACTCAGACTCCTTTACCACACGCCCCACCACTCCACTCAACTCACATCTGCAAAAAAAGAAAAGACCTCCGGCAAAGAGCCACAGAAATATCCAAATTAAAGCTATTACCAGGATCAGACTGGGACAGGAAATAGGCTCAGGCACCAACATATAAGTAAGCTCTTAGAGAATTAGAAAGCTGAGGGGAGTGGCTTGACTCTGACTACTGGTGGCAGCCCTGCAATCATTTTTTGCATTACCACTGCAGTTTGTGGCAAATGTAGTGCTGCAGCCCACTGGTGACATTTAATGTACGGGTCCTTGGTACATGTTGAGTACCATATACGAGGGACTTACAGGTAATTTGAATATGCCAATCAGTACAAGCACTTTACAGTTGGTTAGCAGGGGCACAGTGCCCAGAGTTTTATAGCAAGCAAAAATAGGGTTCAATAGCAAAGTCCCCAAAATTCTATTTACCCTTTAGAAAGGGCAAATTTTCAACACTAACATAGGTTGCAATTGAAAGAAAGGAAATGTATACGTGAAGAGAGGTTGCTTGAAATGTTGAATATTTTTCTTTTTTTGTAGGTATTACTACAGATTAGCTGCTAGCTGTATGGAACTAATTTTACAGCAAACCAATTATACACATTGTAGACTAATCTTTGTAGATTTGTTAATGTTGGGGACTGAGGCTGTTTCTAAAGCAGTGGTACAACCAATAGTACATGGCCTGTGAGTAAGAACAAAAACTAAGAGGTTAAGCTGCCACTAAGTGCATATATTATTGCAATGGCATGCAGGAAGGAGGGAATTATATTCTGGATATGACTGAAATAGGTGTTGAATGCTAGAGATTAGGCTACTTTTTTGAAGTTTACAGAGTCTGTTGACTGTAACATCAAATGTGGTAATTGACTATCAAGCAAAGGGCACATAGTCATATTATAGTGAATTTAATAAGCTAACATGATCAATCGTATAACATTTAACCAGTAGGAGTGATTGATTGCTGTAAATATAATTTGAATTTGAATCTATTTTGTGGAAAGTGTGTAATGAATGATGAAATTATCCTTTGCGATGAATGGCTGTTTTTTAATAACCAAATAAAGAATTGAATGATTGACTTGATGAGTAATTCTGTGTCCTTATATAGCTGCTGATTAAAGTACTTTTCATTTACTTTGAAATTACATCTTTCTATTACAATATTCTCCCACTGATTGAAAAGCTGTGCCATTCTACAGCTTTTGTATGTTTTCTAGCAGGCCCACTATGTTCATAAGGTTTTTTAAGGGTACTCTATATTTTATCTTGCTCGAACAGCAGGGTACAAGGTTGTGTTCAATATATTTGTTGTTTCAGCTATTTACCTTATAATTTGTCACATAGAAGGTTTACTGTGTATAAATGAAGTTAATATTCCACATATAACAACAGTCCATAACCTAAAAACATATACTCCATTAGTTAGAATATTATTTTTTACAGGAGTTGCGAGCGCTATAACGTACAACCAGCACATAAGTAAGTACCAGTGAGCTTAGCAAAGTGCAAATGCATATACAATTTCGGAAATTGCGTTTTAATTTAATCTAAAACTTTCATAAAATTATAATATTTATACTAATCAGTGCAATTTTCCCTCTAGCCTTCATTTGCTTCTTATTATCATAAGTGGACAATGGCCAAAACGACTCTAAAAGGTCACAAAATAGAGAAAGCAGCTACTATTTTCATGCATTGTGTCTAGGGCTTAAGCTTAATTAACCTAATCATGGAATAAAAGGTGCTATTGACACACATCTAATACACAATATAGTTAAACAAAGTGCAAATGCATGTGCAATTAAAACCACATTACACCTAAACAATTTCATTAATAAAAACCTAACATCTACTACACAATTAAATATTCCCACTGACTTCACAGCAGCTATTACATCTCTGACTCGTGACCATACTGCCAATTATTAGGAAGCTAAACAGTTAAAAATCATTTCATCGTCTGACCTATAGTAGAAGGCTAGTGTAGTCCTAATCGAGTTTATCTCATAAAGCCTAAATAAGGGCAGAAGTGATCTTTTAGATGCTATAGCAAATTTTGTACAAAGGAGCAAAAGGTGCAATATATTATTCTTCCTCCCAAACATACAGTCACAAGATTCACATTCCTTTGGCAGCCTTGCACACCTCACAAGATATTTCCTCCAGGTAAAACTTGCATCCTAGGCCAAATCTGCAGTCAAAATAGTCATCCAATATATTACTGACTGATCTTATCCTGGCAAACTTCGCTTTCCATTAAGCATCTAAGAACTCTCCTTCACAGATTCTTGGGTGTCACATCCTACCTTACTTGGGTCGGTCAATAGAGACCCCAGTTGTAAGTCGATTATTACTCTCCTTACGTGATCCAGCCAGTTACTTCATCCTATTCTACCACAACTATTTGCGTCCCCAGCCATTGTAGATATTTTGATGCCTTCAGGTTCCTAACCAACCTGATGCAGTATGGTTGTATCGTAGCTAAATCGGAAATTGGAGTAAGGCCAAGATCCACATATAATTCCAGCAGGGGAGTGCCTGGTCCCAGCCTTTGCAAAACTCGTAGAAAGTTGTTTTGAGCTATTTGCAAAGAATGTAGGTTGCAATGCCCCCCACAGTTCGCCCCTATAAAGGGCAGTTGCTACTACTTTATGCTCATAGATTTAGAGTATGGTATTAATATACTGGACACCTGTTTTGTCTGAATTTTAATACCGCACCCGAAGTCTGTGATAGAACGGTACTAGTTTTCAGTATCTGGTCCTTCCAGTCAATCTGTTCCGTAAATTGCATCCCCAGATAATCTTAATATTTTACACTCTCAATATACTTATAATCCACCATTAACTGACCATTAACTAACCCTGGGGATGGTTTAATGTTATGGCCTTTGTCTTTCTGCTATTGATGATCAAGGCTTTCTTGTTACAACAATTCATGAATCTTCTCATTAATTTGTACATTGCATTTCCTGTTTGTGTCAATAAAACTGATCATCAGCGAAGAGATGGATCACGACTTTGCAAATGGCTATTACCGCTCGCAAGATGGGACCTTCTATGCCTTGCTCATCCAAGGTTTGCCATAGTCTTGCACAATCAACAAGGTCAAACGTGACTTCAGGTCAACAAACGTTAAGTACAGGGATTACTTTTTTTTAATACTGAGTGTTTATAATAAATCATGTATAAGCAAATAGATTGATTTATGGTTCCTATCCTTGACCTGAAACCAACCTGTACCTCAGATCAAATATTTTCCTTATCCACCCAACCTTAGAGTCAATTTAGTACAACTTTACTGAATATTTTTTCAGCCCCATCCAAAAGGGAAGTTGGTCAGTTGTTAGAGGGGCAGCCATGATCCCCTCTCTTGTGTAAGGTCACTGAGGTAACTGAACTCCAAGAATGAGGAATATTGTAATTGGCTACAGCGACATTAAATACTTTTGTAAGTACTCTGGTCCTTAGCCACCCAACCTTGGAGTCGATTTAGTACAACTTTACTAAATATTTTGGCAGCCACATCGAAAAGGGAAATTGGTTAGTATTTAGAGGTGTAACCAGAAGCCCCTTTCCTGTATAAGGGCACTAAGGTAGCTGAACACCATGAGTGAGGAATATTGTTACCAGCTGCAGCTGCATATAAAAAGTGTAAGTATTTTGGCTCACAGAGGAGGATTTTCATGAAAAACGTTGATAGGCACTAAATCCAAACCTGGAGCTTTATTGTTTTTCATGCTGGTCAGGGCCCTCTCTGCTTCTGGTATTAAGCTGTTCAATGTGGCATAATGTTTACCCTAGCTATCATCCTTCTACAGGCTGCTAAAATGAATCACCTATTCTTTCGAACTCATGTGGCACTCTTGCTTATTTATCATTCCCCTCTTTACACGGGAGACAACTTTCCAGAACCTCTTAGGGCCCTATTACACCCTTTCAGCAGAGCGGTAGTTCAAACTGCCATGCCACCGCTCTGCCGAAAGTTGCGCCGCCCGCCTGCCAGATTACTATTTTTCAGTGGTCTGGCAGGCGGGCGGCGTGGCAGCTCCCCCTGCAGTGCCCTTTCCAAAGGCAGTGGTGCCTTTTAAAAAGGTACCGCATTGGGAACACCTCGCAAGGTTCCTGCACGGCATGGACTCAAAAGTCCATGCTGTGCAGGAACCTATGTGCATGCACACAGGGGGGCACATGTGATGCTCCCCTGTGTCCACTCACATATGTTTGAGGTACAGGGGAGCCCTGTAGGTCCCCCATTGTTACCTCTCCGCCTGAGTTTTCATGGCCGTGGAACCGCCATGAAAAGCCTGGCAGAGAGTAAACTCGTAATATGCTTGGCGAGACCATAGTGGTTGCCAAGCATATTGCAGCCTCTGACCGCCGCTCCTACGTCAGGGAACGGTAGTTCCCTGGTGGAGCAGTGGTCCCAGGACGGTCCGACTGCCCGAGTCGTAATCGGGCAGTCGGACAACTGGTGCAGCAGCGCCTGAAATTGAGACCGCCATGTGACCACGAGTCTCATGATAGGGCCCTTAGTGTTCTTTACATGAGTAGTTTCACTCAACTCTACACATAACACGTTCTGTGCTGCTTGTAGGTGTTTGTACTCCTGCCTATAGGCTTGAAGAGGTCATTGGTACTGTGTATTATAGTGGCGCGGATTTAAAGCCAATGAGACTTTGCACTTCATATTATTTCAGCATCATGTCAAATGCAGCAGTTATGGGTATTTAATTTGGCCTTTGTTGTTCAATTCATTTATCATTGAGTCATATATGGCCAGTATGTCAGGGTTGCTGACATTTGGGGCGTTGAGAATAGTAATGCCATATTTTGTCATAATAGCATCTAATAGTGGAATGTCATTCTGCTATATCTCTAGTACATCTTATACTTCTCCCATTATTTGCCGGAAAGATCTCGGGTCTGTACTCTGCCCAACTGCTCCTATTAACATAAGGCTGCCTCCTGGTGCAGATATGATACTATCTACCAGGGGATCATGGTCACTTTCAACTCTCTTTATAACTACCATATAAAAGACATTACCCCAGCATTCTAGATGAACTATCATGTAACCAATTAGTGATACTTATCTACCATTGCCATAGATCATTTTTGCTGGGTTATCAGAGGGAGTTCGACTACCCATGTTACTACACCGCTCGTTTATAAGGAATGGCGAGAAAGACTCCCCTTTCTTATTCACTTCTGTCAGACACATGATTGATTTGGGTATACCTATAATCTTCTGCTAATGACTCTTTGGTTACAATAATGTCAGACGGGTAGGTATTAGATTGTGTTAGTCAGGATCAGGAACTCCATCCAAAGTGTACTACGAACCACAGTTGAGGGTCTATCCATCACCAGGTTACAAGGAGATTATTGACAACTGGTGTCAGAGGACACATATTTTTTACCTGTACTTCTGAGAAAGAAGTTTACTGAACTCCAATTGTGAAATCAGGTGACCTGCCCACTTATGTCATCTTCTGTCTGCGTGTATGTGGTGAGTGGTGACATGTGGCATTTGTATATGCATACTATTTGCCTACCTGTATTAAGGCTGTGTGTATGGTGTCCACTATGAGGATACCGTGAATGTAGAACAAGATGGAGGATCCCGTCCATGTTGCCATGTGGATGTGACATTTCTCATTTATTGTCCATAGATGCCTGTAGAGGATCTATGGAGTCCTCGTTGAAGTCATGTATTGAGAAACAGTGCAGTAGTACCCAAAGCAATAAGACACCTGTGGTAAATTAGAAGACCCACCATAACTATTGCCTGGTTACCACTGTCTGCTTCAAGACCCAAAGATAAAACACAGATTTTTTTAAACTACAAATTGCAAAACAATATTTTTTACTTTATATATGTGACTTGTATGAATTGGCATAGTCATGAACGTCTCATGTAACTATACAGAAGGCTATTTCAAATACAGTGCAACAATGTGGCAATTTCCCCTTTATTTCAATCTTTTTATAGTCAAGAAATAAACAGGTACACAAATAGAAAGAAAAAAAACATTCCCCATTTACAGCAAATGCAACCGCTGCTGTGCGGCACAACTTTAGGTACTTCAGGTCCTAGATTCTTTACAAATGAGGCACAGAAATCTAAGTCGAGGACACATAATTAGTAACCCACTTTAATGTGCTCCCCGTGATCTGTACCTTTGTTGGAAGTTTGTGTTATCCGCTCACTGTGAGGGCCTTTGAATGGATGAATAAGATAGACCCAGTGGGGCTAATTTTGCAGCAGTGTCGCTGGCTTCCGCGTCGGGTGTTAAGATTTTCAGCTTTTGTCTGTTTACAAGGTAACAAAGAATGAGATTGAGTGTATGGCAGGTAATAATGTAATAAGGCAGGCACGCCACAGCTAGTGAAAGTGAGGGCTGCACACATCTAGGTGGAAAACGGCAAACAAGTTCTTAGAAGGGCTGCCTGACTAGAAGAAGTAAACCCTCCATGAAACAGTGGGCTTGCCCACAGGAACAAGTGTCAGATTGTTAGCAGTGGCAAGGTGCCTCAGTGATTGGCTAAAACACATGAGATCATGGCTGAATGTTGGTTAGATTTTAAGTATCAGATAATTCAGCATGTAAATTGTGTATGGGATGCTGGAGCTGTGATCATGTCTGGTAAGTGAGTCCACTTGGTGAATGATTGGTCGCAGTAATTGATAGCATGATATAGTGCAACTCTTTAGCAGCTCGGTTGCAAGATGAGATTTAGCATAAAACAGTGTAAGTTTTGAGAGGGCGTCTAATTTTCACAAAATGAAAGCAGGTGATATCAGTGATCAGGAGACATGGCGAAACACTAAAAAAAGACTGAGCCTCCCAAAGGCATTCATAGAGATAGACATAGAGAACTTCCTTCCTTTGAATATCTGTTGGGTTGCCCCCACCCAGGCTCCCACAAATATCCAGAATGGCACAGGTGTTCTGCCATCAAGGCAAGAGATTTTGTAGGATCGGAAGCAGCTAGAGAGGTCTTCCACAAACAAGACAAAAAGGCAGCAGTTCTCCACTAAGATAAACTTCGCTTTCTGGGGACCTCAAAATGACATGCAGAACATGGGTGTCTCAAGAACACCCTATCCATGTGGAAGGATACTAAAGTATGCCTAAGAACATGTGCAGAAAGTAAAAGGCATATTGCTTAAAGTTGTATCAAACACTAGCGAGATATAAGGCAATTAATGTTAGAAATGGGTAGTAAAGAGGCGGTACACATTACTTGATGGTGGGAATGTTTTTGACCACTGGGCGGTCTTTCTGTTCCAACAACAGTGGGGTGAAGTCTCAGTCAGGTCGAAAATATTGGTGTTGAAGAAACATGCTTATCGCTCAAGGACAAGGGAACAGCTTTTAAATTCTTTTTGCATTCATAAATACCCAACGCTATCATAATCTAGAAAGAAATCTGGTCAGTCATTTCCACATCAACAATGGGGAAGTGATAGCGTGCCGTCTGTTCCACGAGGAGCTCCGAAAACTTGAATAACTTACACTGAGCGCACTGATTAGTCACACTGACACTTTACTCCACAGGAAGTTGGACGAGCTAATTTTACACTGGTGGTTTGCATCCTGTTTGCTAGAAACAATGTGCAGGGTTGCCAGGCATTGAGCCTTTCTCACAAAACTGCCATTAAATTAACAATAAGCCAAAAAAAATGAATCACACGGACAATTCTTAAAAACAAAATGTAATGTGAAATGGCCTTTTTGTCTAAAATGTTTACATCGATCCTGTTTTGGAATTAGCGCTCTTTATTCAGCAGCACCCACAACAATAAGTAAGCCTTCTAAGCTTACTAACTGTGGCCACACTTATTTTAATCAGTATTTTTGCAGAGAGCAGCACGCGCGCATTTAGACACCCAGGGCCGTTTTGCATTAAGAGGGGACATAGAGGTCCGAATGATGACACTTTGGCTTTTCTCGTAATAGCAGCACGAGTGTAGATCAGCAGTGGTTTGGCTTCTTATGAACCCAAACAATCTTTAGGAGAGTGACATATACATGAGAACGCCTTGGTATGGGAAGCCCCAACATGTACATCGAGGTTGAAGGTTCGAAATGTAAAGTGAGAAAAGGCGAAGTTTGGATCAATAAGTGACACAAAGTTCGATGTGTAAATGCCTTATTTGAAATCACGGATTCATTTATAATGCAAGATCTCAAAATTCTTTCCATTTTTCTAACGGTGAAGTCTATCTGCGTCACAAAGGCGCAGATGCCCAATAAAACCATTCTCCGCTGGAGGGGAGCCTTGGCCTCTGGAGAGACAGACTGAGGCCTGATCAAATCAAGGCCGAGGATTTGGGCCTTCAGTCTGTGGGAGCGTCTGTAGTTGCTGACGACTGCCCCTCCTTCTTGGGACTTTGGCTGCTTATATTGAAACTTTGAGACAGAGGGGAATTAGGTCGCTTTTTCCCTTCTCCACCTGACAGAACAACAGTTAGAACTGGTGCAGCTAGAGAGCGCTCAGGTGAAATAGCTGAAAGATGGGGCTGTGCTTCAACAGACCTCAGGATGCCAGCCGCCGAGTTTAGAAGGCTGCCTCCTGTGGAGTGTATGTGCTGGAGGGTGTAAAGACGAGTTGTTTGCTGGTGTGCTCATCATCTTATCGCTTGGCACTAGACCTGCAATGTGTCGGTGGATCGCACCCTTGGATGGACCCTGTGCCATGTGTTAAGCGGGTGGCCTATAACCAGCCTAGAGCCCTGCGGCTGGGAGGACAATCCTATGCTGGGAGAGAGAAGCACTACAGTTACCCTTTGTAGCTGCCATGGAAGGGAGCCTGAGAAGAGTACAGCCACTAGTTTGAGAACTCCCTCTGCACAGACGTTTTAAATTGTTTGATGGCTGCAGAAGAGGGGGCGAAATAAGAGGGCTTGGAAAACTGAAAAGCATGTTCCATTGATCTGTAAAATTTGGAAATGAATTAGAGCACCTAGCCAGGTGGTTGGGTTGGAACAGAGATCTCGCTGGAGGGACTAGTGAGAGAGGAGACGTTCACTGCAGAGAGGCGGTCTCTCCTTATTCTTCCACTGCAGTCTAGAAGGGGTGGTGGTGGTCTTCCGGACACACTGTGGTAGCTTGGCTCGAGTGGTCAGGAATCAGGCTCCGTGCTAAGCATACAACATACCCAAACAATAACCATGCGTGCATCCGTTCCAAAAACGACTCTACACCGTAAAAATTATGAAAATAACTTTCTTTATCTTCTTTTTCTCTTAGTTGCTGATTGGAGAAAATAAATAACAATCACAATATACAAATTCTTAAATAGAGCAGGTCAAATAAATATTTGCTGTTTGCTGAAATAAATAGGGGTGATCATAAATAACAGGGCATAAATACAAGTGCAATATATACAGACAATTAAATACTTTGAGGTAATAAATACTGTACCAATAAATACTGTACCAATAAATACTGTACACCAACAAGTCCTGTGGACCTATAAATACAGTGCAGCATTAAATAGATAAGAATTTAATAAATACAGTTTCCCCAATAAATAATTAGAAGTATACGATAACACTCATGAATCAGATGACACTTCAATACTTAAGGGCTGATTTGGCCCAGGCACAGCTTGTAGGGTGGGGAAGGCTTGGGGGGTCCTACTCCCTGGCTGAGGCAAAGGCTGAGGCCTAAACTGAGGTAGATCAAAGGGGGGAATTCCAATGCCCTGGCTTTCCTCTCCACACAACCTCTCTAGGTTAGTCCCAGTTCACCCCAGGCACAGTCAGGTGGGTTTCAGCACCTCCCTAGCCCCTTAGAGTAGTCTCTCAGGTCTCCACAGGGCCTTAGGCGCCCTCTACTCCACTTACTGCCCTTTTCTGATGTTCCGACGCCGCTGGAGTCGTGTCGACGCCGTGAGGCGGTTCCGGTTCGGTCTCGGCGGCCTCGGCACAGTGTCAGTTCTTTGTCGACGCCGGTAGGCGGTTCCGGTCCGATGTCGGTGGCCTCGGTTCGATCTCGACCTCCGATTCGATGGCGTCGGGCAGTCTCTTCACGATGTCGTCTTCGGGCGGCTCCGGTCCGATGGCGCTCTCGGCTCCGATGACGTCGGCCGGCCTGGCCTCGCTGTCGACTTCCGGCGACTCCGGGGTGCGATCCTCACCCCCGACCTCCGGTGCTCTTCCTCACAGGTTCCGGGCGACTCCGGAGTGCGATCC
This sequence comes from Triturus cristatus, assembly GCF_964204655.1. Taxonomy (NCBI): domain Eukaryota; kingdom Metazoa; phylum Chordata; class Amphibia; order Caudata; family Salamandridae; genus Triturus; species Triturus cristatus. The sequence continues at coordinate 406,261,763 of NC_140593.1, forward strand.
TCACTCCCGACCTCCGGTGCTCCTCTACCTCGGTCTCCGACGACTCCGGAGGGCGGACTTCACCCTTCCGATGACGCCGCTCACTCGACCTCGGTTCACCTCCTTCTCGACCCTTGGTATTCCTCTCGACCTCCGCCGGCGCCCTCTTACGACCTCAGGCGGCTCCGGGTACGACGTCTGCTACCTCAGTCAGCGCCGCTTCTCCACCTCGGGCTCCAGGTCTTCGGCTACTCGACGCCAGGCTCCAGGGAAACCAGTTCTCAGGTCAGAATCTTGCTGCTTCCTTGGTTCTAAGGCCTGTTCCTGCTGTCCAGGTCCTTAGGATGGTTTTCTTCTGACTTCTTCCCACACAGGGCTATAGGCTGGGATCCATCAGTAGGGACAAGTATCAAGGGTGGGTTTATGGACCCCACTCCAGGCACAAGTTTCCACCCCTGCTGCTTCACTCCTTCCTCCTTCACTGTTGTGCTCCTCTCTCTTCACCAGTCAGGTGCCAACTGCCAGCTCCAACTGCCAACTGCCTCTCTTGTCCTCCCAACATTCTAAACCGTCTCCAACGGTCACAGGGTTCTGGAAGCTCCTGGAATGTTCTGGAAGGTGCTGGTAGGTTCCAGTGGATGCTGGTGATGTCACAGGTGGCCACCATTTTGTGCTTCAGGCCCTCAGACAGAAGTTTCAGGGGTAGCTAAAATGGTTCCCTGAATCTGTAGCAACACGAAAAAGTCTGGTGGTTCCCAAAAAGGAAAAATTCAAACAGGGTTTGAGGCAAAAGTGGGACAAAATAAATAATGATGAGGAGGGACCACCCAAAGGGCTGACAGGTCTAACACGCGTCCCCCCCAGCTGAAAGTGGGGAGAGCTACCCAACCCCTTGGGAGTTCTCATCACTAAGGCGGAAGTACCTTGAGAGACCGTCTGCATTGGCGTGGTCCACTCCAGGCCGATGTTCCACCTGAAAGTCCATCCCCTGTAGGGAAATAGACCACCTCAACAACTTGGGATTCTCCCCCTTCATTTGCATCAGCCAACGAAGGGGTCTGTGGTCGGTCTGAACGAGGAAGTGCGATCCAAACAGGTATGGCCGCAACTTCTTCAGAGCCCATACCACTGCAAAGGCTTCACGCTCTATTGCACTCCACTTCTGTTCCCTGGGAAGTAGTCTCCGGGATAGGAAGACCACGGGTTGATCCAGACCCTCTTCGTTGAGTTGCGATAACACTGCCCCAATGCCATGTTCTGATGCATCTGTCTGGACAATGAACTTCTTGGAAAAGTCTGGGGCCCTTAAGACCGGGGCCTCGCACATGGCTTTCTTCAATCTCACAAAGGCCTGCTGACAGGCCTCCGTCCAGACTACCCGTCGAGGTTGTTTCTTGGACGTGAGCTCCGTGAGGGGGGCTACGATGGTACCGTACCCCTTCACGAAGCGGCGGTAATATCCCGTGAGGCCCAAAAATGCTCGGACCTCAGTCTGGGTCTTGGGGGGTTCCCAGGCCATGATGGCCTCGATCTTCGCCTGGAGGGGTTGCACCGCTCCCCTACCCACCAAGTGTCCAAGGTACACTACCGACCCCTGCCCGATCTGGCACTTGCTGGCCTTGATCGTCAATCCAGCTTGTCTCAGGGCCTGGAGAACAGCTTGCAGGTGACGCAAGTGATCCTCCCAGCTGTTACTGAAGACGGCTATGTCATCCAGATAAGCAGCAGAGAAACTCTCCATTCCGGTGAGGATCTGGTTTACCAGGCGCTGAAACGTGGCAGGTGCGTTCTTGAGCCCAAAGGGCATCACACAGAACTGGTAGTGGCCATTGGGCGTGGAGAAGGCTGACCTTTCCCTTGCTCCATCAGTCAACGAGATCTGCCAGTACCCTGAAGTAAGGTCAAAGGTACTTAGATATTGGGCAGCTCCCAGCCGGTCAATCAATTCGTCCGCCCTAGGGATCGGATGTGCATCAGTCTTTGTCACTGAATTCAGTCCCCGGTAGTCCACACAGAACCTCAGTTCTGGTTGGGCACCCGGTGGTGCAGCTTTCGGTACTAACACCACCGGACTAGACCAGGGGCTGCTAGAAGGTTCAATCACTCCTAGCTCCAGCATCTTAGTGACTTCACTATGAATGCTGGCCTTCACCTTGTCTGACATCCGGTAGATCTTGGACTTCACAGGTGGGCTGTCTCCTGTGTCCACGTCATGGACGCACAGGTGAGTCCTACCCGGGACAAGGGAGAACAACGAGGAGTACTGCCCCAGGACCTGGCGACAGTCCTCCTGCTGTTCAGGAGTTAGAGATGGGGAGAGAATCACTCCCTCCACCGACCCATCCTTTTCTTGAGACGCAAACAGATCAGGGAGAGGCTCGCTTTCCACGTCCTCTCCTCCGTCAGTCACCATCATCAAGATGACTTCGGGCCTCTCGTGGTGGGGTTTGAGGCGGTTGGCATGCAGCACCCGCAGGGGCTGACGAGGGGTCTTTAGGTCCACCAAGTAGGTAGCCTTACCCTTCTTCTCCAACACCTCAAAGGGTCCTGACCAGCGATCCTGGAGGGCGCTAAGCTCTCCGGGTTCGATCACCCACACCTTCTGGCCAGGCTCCAACTCCACCGGGTGAGCGTTGTGGTCATACCACGCCTTCATCACTGCTTGGCTGGCTTCCAGGTTGTCAGAAGCTTGCTTCCACAACTTAGCCATTTGGCTCCGGAAGGCCAGCATGTAGCTCACCACATCCTGGGGGAGCTTTCTGGGAGTTCTTTCCCATCCGTCTCTCACCAGGTTAAGAGGTCCACGTACAGGGTGCCCATACAGAAGCTCGAAGGGGCTGAAGCCCACTCCCTTCTGTGGCACTTCCCTGTAAGAAAAAAGTAAACAGGGTAGGAGGACGTCCCATTTCCTCCGCAGGCTTTCGGGCAGACTTCTGATCATGCCCTTCAAGGTTTTGTTAAACCTTTCCACCAGACCATTTGTCTGGGGGTGGTAAGGAGTGGTGAACCGGTATGTCACTCCACACTCCTTCCACATTGCCCGCATGTACGCTGACATGAAGTTGGTCCCCCTGTCGGACACAACTTCCTTGGGAAAACCCACTCGGGTAAAGATTCCCATCAGGGCCCTAGCCACAACAGGTGCTGTTATGGTCCTCAGAGGTATTGCCTCTGGGTACCGTGTGGCATGATCCACCAGAACCAGGATAAACCTGTGACCAGCTGATGTTGGCGGATCTAACGGACCCACAATGTCGATGCCCACCCTTTCAAAGGGGGTGCTAACGACAGGAAGTGGTTCCAGGGGAGCTTTCAGCTTCACCCCTGTTTTCCCACTGGCTTGGCAAGACACACATGTCCGGCAGTAGGTATCGGACGACACTTTCATCTGAGGCCAATAAAAGTGTGGGACAAGACGGGCGAAGGTCTTGTCTTGCCCCAGGTGTCCTGCCAATGGTATCTCGTGAGCCAACTCCAGAAGGAAGGCTCGATAACGTTGAGGAACTACCAAGGCTCGTGACGATCCATGTAGGGGTGCCTTGGGTTCACTGTAGAGGAGGCCATCCTCCCAGTAAACACTGTAGTTCCCTTCAACGTTCCCTGCTGCCTGGGCTTCGGCCTGTCGCCTCAGCCCCTCAAGGGTAGGGCACTCCCTCTGGCCCTGGCAGAATTCCTCCCTGGACGGGCCTCCCTCCACGTGCCACTCGGCCGGGATGGGTAGGTCCTCCAGGTTGGTAACGTCCCCCACTGCAGACTCCTGGTCCACCACCTCCGGTGGCCTATCCGTCCTACGGGGTGGGGACGCGGAGGCAGGCTCCTCCTGTCCTCGGTTCTTCCCTTGACTGGCAGCTGGCTGGGCCTTTGTTCCAGGCTCCAGCCGAAATGAACTCCCTCTTCGGGTAGTCGTGGACCTTGTGCTAACACAGGCCCAGTCAGGTGTACCCAGCATCTCAGTGTGAGTCCGGTATTCCACCTCCTTCCAAGCGTTGTGCTCCATGTCATTCCCCAGCAGACAATCGACTGGCACGGCAGGGCTTACGGCAACTCGAAGTGAACCTGCAACCCCCCCCCATTCAAAGGGAACCTCGGCCACTGGATAGTGGCCTGTTCTGCCGTCAGCCATCGCGGCTGGGTGGAGTACATCGGGAATTACCTGCTCTGGAGACACCAGTTGGCTACGCACCATAGTCATACTGGCTCCTGTGTCTCTCAGAGCCTCCCCTCTTTGGCCGTTGATGGTGACCCATTGCCCATACTTTGCGGTATTTGCGGGCACCTGGATCTTAGGAACCATCTCCCGTTCTCCCAGGGACACTAAAGTGACACCCGCCCACTCCCTTCCCTTAGTTAAGGGCATCTCCTCCCCGAGCACTACACTAGCTACTCCGGGGGTCCTTCCTCCAGTGGGAGGGGGTGGTCGTTTCAAGCACTTCGGATCTCCTTTATAGTGTCCAACGCCACCGCACTCATAGCAATGGACAACCCTTGGCTGCTGACTCTGGCCAGGATTAGGGTTTCTGGGCGGGTTAGCCTTAGGGGTGAATCCTGTTCCCTTCCCTTGGAAGTTATTTTGGGGGCCTTTGGAGAACTCCTTTTTCTTTTCCCCTCCCTCTTTCTTCTGGGGGCCGCCCTGTCCGGCCTTTTGAGTATCCCCTCCAGTCCCCCTTGTGGACACCCGGGTACTAGCCCAAATGTCCGCCTCCTCAGCAAGCTTCCGGGGACTGGTCAGCTTGCTATCCACCAGGTGTTGCCGCAGTTCAGGGAAACATTTCTCGAGCAGGTGTTCCTTCAGTACTAGGTCAAACAACCCCTCGTAGTTCCTCACTTCACTGCCCTGAATCCAACCTTCAAGTGCCTTCTTTGCATAGTCCAGGAAGTCCACCCAATTCTGCGTGCCCAGTTTGTGACTACCCCTGAACTTCTGTCTGTACTTTTCAGGTGTTAGTCCGAACTTTCTGATGAGCGCCAGTTTCATGGTGGGGTAGTGGGTCTGCTCATCCTCTTCGAGGGCCAATAAAGCATCCCTACCAGCTGGAGGCATGTACTTGTACAATCCCCCTCCCCAGTACTTCTCTGGAACCCCATGGGCCCTCAACGAGACCTCATAGGCCGCTAGCCACTTGGCGATATCGTCGCCCACTCCATAGCTAGCTACTATGTCCTTTGGCAGGTATGGTTTAGGCTCCCTGGTGATCTCTTGGGTTTGGCTGCCACCATTAGGAACAGGTTGTGCCCCGATTCTCAGGATCTGAAGATCTATTTCTTTCAGTCGTAATTCATGGGCCATCCTCTGCTCCTCCTTCTCCTTCTCCAGCCTTGCTAAGTCCCATGTGAGCTGTCTTTTCTCCCTCCGGTCTGTTAACTCCACTTCAGACAAGCCACCGCTAGAGGCACTGCTGCCCTTCCTAGAAATGGTTCTGGGCCCCGCTGACAGGTTCCCCACCTCAGGTTGGTACATCTCAGCCCCCTCGGTGTCAGGTTCTCCATCCCTGTCTTCTTCCTCAGCCTTGCTTTCCCTGCGTGCCTCCCCCCAAGCCCTTAAGCTGGTTTGAAGTGCACCCTTCTTTGCTCCTGGGGGACAGTACACCCCCTCTCGCTGGCAAAACTCCCTGAGTTGGGCCACAGTGTACGTGTCTAGATTTTCAAGAACAAACTCCATCTTGCCCACTCAGGTTAGAGGACAGGTTTTGTGTAGTAACAATGCAGGGGGGTACCTTTAGTAATACCTCCTCCCACCACCAGAGTAAATTTGGAAAAAACAAAAACCCACAATTTGGAAGGCCGCTGTGAGAAAACTCCCGGTGTAGGCCTATGGACTACCCACAGTTATTGTTGAGTATATGTAGGCACAGCTCTATCCCACCGCTGCCACCAATTTATGTTGGAAAACCACTCCCACACTAGAAGGGGTGGTGGTGGTCTTCCGGACACACTGTGGTAGCTTGGCTCGAGTGGTCAGGAATCAGGCTCCGTGCTAAGCATACAACATACCCAAACAATAACCATGCGTGCATCCGTTCCAAAAACGACTCTACACCGTAAAAATTATGAAAATAACTTTCTTTATCTTCTTTTTCTCTTAGTTGCTGATTGGAGAAAATAAATAACAATCACAATATACAAATTCTTAAATAGAGCAGGTCAAATAAATATTTGCTGTTTGCTGAAATAAATAGGGGTGATCATAAATAACAGGGCATAAATACAAGTGCAATATATACAGACAATTAAATACTTTGAGGTAATAAATACTGTACCAATAAATACTGTACCAATAAATACTGTACACCAACAAGTCCTGTGGACCTATAAATACAGTGCAGCATTAAATAGATAAGAATTTAATAAATACAGTTTCCCCAATAAATAATTAGAAGTATACGATAACACTCATGAATCAGATGACACTTCAATACTTAAGGGCTGATTTGGCCCAGGCACAGCTTGTAGGGTGGGGAAGGCTTGGGGGGTCCTACTCCCTGGCTGAGGCAAAGGCTGAGGCCTAAACTGAGGTAGATCAAAGGGGGGAATTCCAATGCCCTGGCTTTCCTCTCCACACAACCTCTCTAGGTTAGTCCCAGTTCACCCCAGGCACAATCAGGTGGGTTTCAGCACCTCCCTAGCCCCTTAGAGTAGTCTCTCAGGTCTCCACAGGGCCTTAGGCGCCCTCTACTCCACTTACTGCCCTTTTCTGATGTTCCGACGCCGCTGGAGTCGTGTCGACGCCGTGAGGCGGTTCCGGTTCGGTCTCGGCGGCCTCGGCACAGTGTCAGTTCTTTGTCGACGCCGGTAGGCGGTTCCGGTCCGATGTCGGTGGCCTCGGTTCGATCTCGACCTCCGATTCGATGGCGTCGGGCAGTCTCTTCACGATGTCGTCTTCGGGCGGCTCCGGTCCGATGGCGCTCTCGGCTCCGATGACGTCGGCCGGCCTGGCCTCGCTGTCGACTTCCGGCGACTCCGGGGTGCGATCCTCACCCCCGACCTCCGGTGCTCTTCCTCACAGGTTCCGGGCGACTCCGGAGTGCGATCCTCACTCCCGACCTCCGGTGCTCCTCTACCTCGGTCTCCGACGACTCCGGAGGGCGGACTTCACCCTTCCGATGACGCCGCTCACTCGACCTCGGTTCACCTCCTTCTCGACCCTTGGTATTCCTCTCGACCTCCGCCGGCGCCCTCTTACGACCTCAGGCGGCTCCGGGTACGACGTCTGCTACCTCAGTCAGCGCCGCTTCTCCACCTCGGGCTCCAGGTCTTCGGCTACTCGACGCCAGGCTCCAGGGAAACCAGTTCTCAGGTCAGAATCTTGCTGCTTCCTTGGTTCTAAGGCCTGTTCCTGCTGTCCAGGTCCTTAGGATGGTTTTCTTCTGACTTCTTCCCACACAGGGCTATAGGCTGGGATCCATCAGTAGGGACAAGTATCAAGGGTGGGTTTATGGACCCCACTCCAGGCACAAGTTTCCACCCCTGCTGCTTCACTCCTTCCTCCTTCACTGTTGTGCTCCTCTCTCTTCACCAGTCAGGTGCCAACTGCCAGCTCCAACTGCCAACTGCCTCTCTTGTCCTCCCAACATTCTAAACCGCCTCCAACGGTCACAGGGTTCTGGAAGCTCCTGGAATGTTCTGGAAGGTGCTGGTAGGTTCCAGTGGATGCTGGTGATGTCACAGGTGGCCACCATTTTGTGCTTCAGGCCCTCAGACAGAAGTTTCAGGGGTAGCTAAAATGGTTCCCTGAATCTGTAGCAACACGAAAAAGTCTGGTGGTTCCCAAAAAGGAAAAATTCAAACAGGGTTTGAGGCAAAAGTGGGACAAAATAAATAATGATGAGGAGGGACCACCCAAAGGGCTGACAGGTCTAACAGAGGCGGTCTCTCCTTATTCTTCCACTGCAATCTTTTTGGAGCCAGGAGTACACCCCAAACTTGTACTGACTCTGACCACAGTCATAGAAACTTGTTGCTTCCTGTATGATAATGGGTAAGCCCAAGACCAATGCTGCCATGTCTTCCGGCACCTGGAAAGACACTTTTATTCTTTAATGTCAAGCAATCAATGAAGAAGTATTTGTATAGCACGGCTAATCACCCCAGGGGGTCTCCAGGCGCTGTGCTGCAAGGTGTCTGTTGAAAAGCCAGGTCTTGAGTCCCTTCCTAAATTGGTTCAGTGAGGGGGTGGTAGGGAGGTGGATGGGGAGGGTGTTCCGGGGTCTGGTGGCGAGGTGAGAGAAGGAGCGTCCTCCGGAGAGGCTCTGGCAGATATGTGTTGTTTGGGCGAGGTGTGCAGAGCGGAGGTTTCTGGTTGGCTGGTGGATGATCAGGTGGTGGTTCATGTAGTCAGGTCCTTAGTTGTGAAGGGCGAGGCATCCAATGATAGCATTGAAAGACCTCTAAAGATTCGTTTTTAGTGTGGGAACTGCACTGCCGGGCATGAGAGTCTATTATTGGGCTTCTCAACTCCAAGTACTAAATGACTGTGTATGCACCCAGATGGACGACGCTGTAACATCAATAGATAGACTGACAATAGGCAGGGTCACATACACACATTACCACTATGCGGGAAGGGGAGAAAGACATTCCCAGTAGCAACACATACGGTGCTGAAGGCCTGAGACAGACCTACAGTTAACATGGGATGGAAAGGGAATGTCACCAGGGAAACCACACTACGGATGGGAAATTTAGTGAATAAAGTATCCAAACTGAAGAGTTCAGGAAAATGGGACCACAAAGGAATATCTCAAATAGGATGCCTAATATGTGAGGATGGAATTAAAACATTCACACAACCACATTAAAAATACAACCTGGCACAACCCCAGAAATGTAAATACATTTACCTCTGTTTATAGAGGGTCGGTCTCATCCATATGCAAAATCTTTATAAGGAACAAGCCAGACTATCTAGGTAAATTAAGATCAGCAAGGGAAGAGTAACTGAGCCCACTGAAAGACAGAGACTGGGAAGCAGCATTTATACACTCAATGGGATTAGCAATAAAAGCAAAGCTACATTTAGTTCAACTGAAGATATTACACAGGCTATAGTATAATAGAAGAAGGCTGTGTAGACTGGGTCAGACCCAAACAGCTGTATGTATACGATGCAACTCTGTAGATGCTACAATATACCTGTATGAGGAACACTAACCTGCTGGAATGCTGAGTGTGAGGCTTGCAGCACATAGAGTCTGGGCCTGCATCGTCGTCGAGGACCCTGTCAACGTGGCTTGCAATGCGAAGTCCGGTGTCGAGGATGCAGCGCACAGTTGGAGCGATGTATCAGTTCCAAAGAGCTGTGAGGCTGCAATGCGAAATCCGGCTTCGTTGGTGAGGTGGCCGTTGATGAAGGATGCAAGGGCCTGCACCGAGGATGCGATGCACAATAGCGGTTCTGATGGACTGCAAGGGCGGTGTGGGTCTTTGTGACGGGTCAAACCCTCTCAGCAGCTCAGATGCGCCGGTTCTGCTCGGGTTTGCGCCGTGCAGCAGAGGAGATGCGTCAGTTCCACTAAATCCATGGAGGTAGTCAGAGCTCCTTAAGCCCACTTTTAAGGCTCCAGGACTGGGGTGACAACATTTGGCGGGGTAGGCTCATAGATAGAGTTCAGGTGCAGGGTAGTTGAAAGCCTAGTAAGTCCCTGAGGCTTCGGATCAGGAGGCCAGCCAACTAGCCCTTGGAGTCACTCTGGGTTAAAAAATGCAGGTCCTGCCCTTCTCACCCAGGCAAGAGGGCAGCAGGTCAGCACAGTAGGGCAGAAGGTCCTTCGGAGCAGCAGTTCAGTCCATGTAGCAGCATAGCAGTCCTTCTTCCTGGCAGAGTATCCAGAGGTCCAGAAGTGTACTGAAGAGCTGGTGTATGAGGTTCAATATTTATACCAGGTTCTGCCTTTGAAGTGGAGAGAAGCTTCTAGAGGCTTTCCTTTGAAGTGCACAGTGGTCCTGCCTCCTCTGCCGTGGCTCCAGACTAACTACAGGGGGTATGCAACCCTTTGTATGGAGGCTGGCTACAGCCTATTCACGTGTAAGTAGTGCTGGGCTCATAGCCTCCATGCCATCCTGTCAGTGATGGTCCATTCAGGCACACCTAAGCTGTCTATTTTGTGTGGCTGTCTAGGAGGAATACAAAAATCCCAAACGGTCAAATACACCCAATCATGTGACCCAGAGAGGATACAAGCACCAAGTGGCTAATGCAGGGTAATGTCAACTTCATAAAAGTTACATTTTCAAAATTGTAACTTAAAATCCAATTCCATCATAAGGTCGGACTTGAAATTACAATTCAAGACACACCAAACATGAAGGGGTCACCTGTTCAAATTTGGAAATTACATGTATTCAATGTAGTAAGGTAACTCCAATGTTATCCTGTGGGAGAGGTAGGCCTTACAGTAGTGAAAAACGAATTCAAGAGTTTTTCACTACTAGGACATGTAAAACATAAATGCATATGTCCTATTTCTTAAATATATTACCCCCTGCCCTCTGGGCTGTTCAGGGCCTATCCTAGGGGTGGCCTGTATGTGTTCAAAAGGAAGGTTTAAGCATGGCAAACAGCTTATTTTGCCAGATCAAAATGAGAGTTTAAAACTGCACACAGGCTCTGCAATGGCAGGCCTGAGACATGTTTACCAGGCTATTTAATTGATTGGAAAATGAGTGCTGCAGGCCCACTGTTAGCATGTAATTTACAGGTCCTAGGCACAGGTAGTGCCACATTACTAGGGGCTTATAAAGTAAATTAAATATGCCTTTTGGGAATAAGCCAATGTTACCATGTTTTAAGGAGTGAACGCATGGACTTTAGTACTGGTTAGCAGTGGTAAAGTGCCAAGATTTCTAAGGCCAGCAAAACCGAGATCACCAAAAAATAAGGGGAGGAAGGCAAAAGGTTTGGGGTAAGACCACCCTATGGCTGACAGGTCTAACACACTTGACTAGTTCACTGTTCTGCTCCCTTCCCGGACCTCAGTTGCTTATAAGGGCAAATAGAGCACGAGAGACACAGTGAGTTATTAATTTCTTGAGCTGCATTTGTATACAGTGCATGCTAATTGTGCCCCCCAATTTCTTATTATCTCGTCCTTTGTTTCAACTAGTTGTATGTTCTAAATCGCTTTTTGGTAATAATGGGCCAAACTGATTGTAGCAATACCCATCAGAATCTAGCTCTAACTACCAAAGGCAGTTTGAATTACATTATGGCCTTAAAGTTATGGTTTTTGTAGTTTGACCAGTGACTCTAGCGCTCACCTCCCAAACAGGCAGGGTTATATTGATCACTTATGACTACATTACCTATGGGTTCATCAATTCCCATGATATGTGGAAGTGATTTCAGTTCTGTCACTGACGTTGTATCCGACATCAGGGTCTCTAGGATTCAGAATATCAAATGATTTCAGGGAATGGATAAATAGACTGGACGGTCACCTTGTAGTGGGGAAACACTACTTTTCCCTTCCTAATCCTGTGTTCTCCAAGAGTGTTACCCTCATCATGTTAAGAGGCAGGTATGTGAGGAATCCTTTCCATCTCTTGTGATTTTGTGTGGTGTCCATTGACAGCAAGTTCCTAGACTCTCCTTACCTTCCTTCTTAGACTATATAGCAAAGTCTGTGGCATGACCAGTCTACATAAAAGTCAGAAACTGTCTGAAACCAGTTCCAGTGCTGGACCTGTGGAATACACAAACTATATCTGCAAACTTAGTAGAAGTAGTGGTAGAAACCACCAGTCCTTGTCCTAGGATTTCTCTGCATCCAGTATCTAGGGTCCCTCAACAGTGGAGAAAGTACCTTGAGTTCCAGGTTTAGGGGCCACTGGATGCCATGTTGCTTTTGCCCTTTTCACTCTTCAGCGTGCCCCAGGAAATACAAACCCATGGCAGTGTGGCTTCACCAGAAAAGTATCTACCACACTTGGCAATTTCATTAGAAGGCCCTGAAGCACTTGTGCCCTAGGAAGAAGAGGTGGCTGTGTTTGGCAGGTCCTCACACAATAACACAGCTCTTGTGATGACTTGGCACAACAAACGAGTTCAACCGCAGTGGGTAGCTGATCATCGCAGCCCTTGACCAGGCATCCCCTCTGCTCCCAGATCTGGTGTGTGAACATGGGCATCAGTGCTTGCAGCACACCCCCTGCTGTGGAGGACCTCTTCTCCAGGGCTAAGTCAAGGTACTTTACAAAACCAGGGCTAGCAGGGACACAATAACTTTCATAAGGCACCAGGTCAGCTACACCAATAACTTCAAGAGTGTGACAGTTCTAACAAGCGCATCATTGGCCTAATAGCAGACCACTTGAGAGGTGAAGAACGTTGAGTTCTGCAGCCTAAAAGGAGGGTTGGGGGCGGCATAAATGTGAGGCACATTCGCTCTGTCCCAAACACTTATTAGAGTCTCATGATAGCTTACAGAGCAACTGAGGCTAGTTCCTCCTCAAGCCCCTTGTGAATTGAGGGTTCTATTTTTACTTTGGAACTCTACTGTTTCCTGTCTAGTTTTGAATCATGTGTATTAAATTCATTTTCCCAATTAAAGCACCAGTTGGACAATGATTTATTGATGGTAATGATATGCTTTATTGAGATCTGAATTCCTACCGCACACTACCTCTATGAGTAAGGCTCAAGGGCTAAAGGGATGGGTGTACTTGGTATTCAGTTTTGAGTACAATAAGGCAAAGCCCCAGAATATAATTGGTAAAACCTTTCATTGGTAAAATGTATCTTTGTTTGCCATGGTACTCCAGAAAAAGTACCCACGATCATGATGCTATTTATTTCGATGCTGTATTGTGATGTAAAACCACAGACTTCTTTCCTGGTTGTTCACAACACAATTTGGACTCCCGAGATGTAATCAATACTACCCCACTGTTTGTAAATACTTCTCAGTCTATTTGGGACCCTTCCCCATTTATTAATGTAGCGTTTGAAATATTAAATTTTTCTCTAATAATAAATGTTGTCTTTGCAGGTAGTCCCTTATGCTGTAAGGTACCCTATTCCAATACCCCACGCTTACCCTACAGCTAATAACATCCCATACCACATACTATTAAGTACCCTAAACATAACCCATAGCCTTAACTTAACCTCATCACTTTGTCTCTGTCTCTAGCACAAAGCCTACCCATAAGCACTTCTCCTATCCTAATCCCAACCCTCTCAACCATAAACATAACTCTCATCCAACTCTTTGCCTAACATTGGCCCAATTGAAATGTTTTTTAAGATTTGAAAACAATTTTTTAGACTGCTTGCCTTTCTTCAAAGTTTTCGTTTCAAACATTTAACTTTTCTTACTCTAGGTTACAAACTTGCTATTTTTGTATATTTCATTCAAAGTTAATACCTAACAACCATTGTCGTGGCACATGCCATGATCTTCCATTGGGTGATGACATGTTACATCTTTTATTTTCACTGGCAACTAAAAGCAAGGGATCTGGTCTATTGGTTGATTCTAATGCCATTGACAATGTACGTAATACCCATTGTTTTTGTTGTTTCAAGCTGTATGAACAGGAGTCAGTGCTACTGGAAGAAATATCATTTGGGAGCTTATTTCTTGTTTTAAGACGGAAAAGGATATCTTATCTAGATCTCGTAAACACCAGGGCAATCAAATTAAGATGAAGAAGGACGTTAGGTAAATGAGAAGAGTAACTTAACATATTCTTGACATATTTAAACAAACAAAATGATCAGAAGTATTCCTCCCACTTCTGCCTTAATTGCCATTCACCTGCAAAAATGTAGGGCTAGGAGAGCCCAAATGACTTTCAGCACCTTGCGCATTGTATTTTGTCTTGTTTCGTTCCCAAAAATAAGGAATCTCTAGTTGGCACACCCTCCCCTGACCTGGCACTGGAACCCACAGATGCAGGAATCTTCTAATGAATGCACTGACACCCTGGTGGATGCTGGGAATGCATGCCGGACCCATGGGACAGAGGCGCTTTGTGTGGGTGCTGGTGGGCACTGGTGATTCTGAAGCTTGGGATTCAAAGGTGATGGGCCACTTTGTTGAATTATGAGGGAATCACTTCTAAGTCTTGTGGGGAACTATGCCTGTCAATCAATCAGGGAATTATAAGTGAGCTACTCACCCATGAGGGTCTCAAGGCCCTGAGGGGGGGTCCGCAGATCTGTTTAGGTGTTCAGGGAGGGGGCGCCTCTGTTGTCTGCCCGTAGCTCGTTCCAGGTCTTGGCTGCAATATGAGAGAAGAATCTTCCGCTTGCTCTGGCTCTGTGGATGCGCGGGGTTTTGGCCAGTGCGAGGTTGGAAGATCAGAGGTTTCTTTTGGGTACGTGGAAGTTGATTCTGTCGTTGAGGTATTTGGGTCCGTTGTTGTGTAGGCATTTGTAGGTGTGAGTGAGGATTTTGAAAGTGAGTCTTTTCTCCACGGGGAGCCAGTGGAGACTTCGTAGGTGTTAGCTGATGTGTTTGTGTCGGGGGATGCCGAGGACGAGTCTGGCGGCGGTGTTCTGTATTGTCTGGAGTTTGCGGAGTAGGGACTTGTTGAGGCCGGCGTTGAGTGCGTTTCCATAGTCCAGTCTGCTGGTGATGAGTGCGTGGGTGACTGTCTTCCTTGACTCAGGGGGGATCCACTTGAAGGTCTTGCGGAGGATGCGGAGGGTGCTGAAGCGGCTGGAGGTGACGGCGTTGACCTGTCAGTTCATGGTGAGTGATGAGTCAAGTATGATGCCGAGGTTCTTGGCATGGTCTGAGGGGGTAGGTGCGCTTCCGAGGGCAGTCGGCCACCAGGTGCTGTCCCATGCAGAAGGTGTGGTACTGAGGATGAGGACTTCTGTCCTCTCTGCATTGAGCATCAGGCAGCTGTTGGTCACCCAGACTGCGACGTCTTGCATTCCTTTCTAGAAGCTGAGTTTCGCAGTGGTGGGGTCTTTGGTGAGGGAGAGGATGAGCTTGGATACGATGTTGAGGCCGTATTGTCAGACGATGGCTGCGAGGGGGTCCATGTAGATGTTGAAGAGGGTAGGGCTCAGGGATGAACCCTGTGGGACTCCGCAGGTGATTTTTGTGGGGTCGGAGAGGAATGGTGGGAGTCTGATCCTTTGGCTTCTTCCGATGAGGACTGATCGGATCCAGTCCAGGGCTGTTACTTGTATGCCTGCGTCGTATAGTCTGGCAACTAGTGTGCGGTGGGAGACGGTGTCGGAGGCCGCTGATAGTTCGAGTAGGATGAGGGCTGCGGAGTGGCCTTGGTCCAGGAGGGTGCGGATGTCGTCTGTGGCGGCGAGTAGGGCGGTCTCTGTGCTGTGGTTGCTTCAGAATCCAGATTGGGACGGGCCGAGGACGGCGTTCTCTTTAATGAATCGTGTCATTTTCCTGTTGACTGTTTTCTCTGCAACTTTGGCTGTGAAGAGGAGGAGCGAGATCGTCCGATAGTTCTTGAGGTCAGTGGGGTCAGCTGTGGGCCTCATGAGCAGGGGTCTGACTTCTGCGCGCTTCCAGTCATCTGGGAAGGTGCCTGTTTTGAAGGTGGTGTTGATGGTGGATTGTAGTTCGGGTGCGATGGCGGCTGTGGCTCTGTGGTAGATGTGAGGGGGGCAGGGGTCGGTGGGGGCCCCGGAGTGGATTCTTTTCATGGTCGAGGCAGTGTCTTCGGCCATGATCTGTGTCCAGTTGGAGATGGTGGGCTGGCTGGTGTTTCGGGGGGGCGGGGGGCCGTCTGTGGAGCCTGGTGGATGGTCGATGAAATTGTCGTAGAGGTTTTTGATCTTGAGGTGGAAATAGGTTCCAAGCTTGTCGCAGAGGTCTTGGGATGGGGTAATGTCTGTGGCTTCGCTGCGTGGGTTGGTGAATTCTTGAATGACACTGAAAAGTTGGAGTTGGTGGAGTTGGCCAGATTTTGTTGTGGATGAAGTTCCTCTTGGTGGCTGTGATCTGGTTGTGGTAGTCTGTCATGGTGTCCTTGTAGGTGGTGTGGTTTTTCGGTTGTCTTGGTGTTTCTCCAGCTCCTTTCCAGCCATCTGCAAGTGCGTCTGGCTTCTTGGGGAGCGGTGGTGAACCAGGCGGCTTTCCTGGGGCATTGTCTGTTGGGGTTGCATAGCGGGGCAAGCCCGTCTGCGCAGTTGGAGATCCAAGTGTGGAGATCTCTGGCAGCATAGTTTGCGTCGGGTGCCCAGGTGTGGTTGTCTCAGGTGAGGGTGGAGTTAAGTTGCTCATCGGTAACCCTGCTCCAGTTCCTTCATGGTGGGCGTGGGGCTGGTTTGGGTGCCTTGGGTTTGTTGATGGCGAAGTGTACGCAGTGGTGGTCGGTCCATGGCGGCTGCGTTATGTGGCTGAATTGGATGCTGTATCGTGCCGCGAAGATGGGGTTGAGGGTGTGTCCTGCTATGTGGGTTGGTGTGTTGATAAGTTGTTTAAGTCCGATGCTGGCGAGGTTGTCATGAAGGATAGTGGAGTTGGGGTCGCTTGGGTTGTTGAGGTGGACGTTCAGGTCTCGAATGAGTATGTAGTTTGTTGAGGCGATGGAGTGGGGTGCGATGAAGTCGGTGATGGTGGTGGCGAAGGGTGTTCGGGGGCTACGGGGTCTGTAGATGAGGGTTCCTCGGAGTGTGGCTTTGGGGGTGGTCTGGATGTGGAAGTGCAGGTGTTCAGCGGAGGGGAAGGTTTCGCTGGAGGTGGTGAGACGGAGGGTGCTCTTGTGGGCGATGCTACCTCACAAGCCCATGGGACGGTCTTGCTATCGTTCTCCATTATTAAGTGGCAGGAGCAGCTTAAATAGTAGTCTACACGTCTTATATGAAACCTTCCAAGAGCACAATGGTGCTATCTATCAGAATCTCCCTGCCATCACCCTTCAACACCAACAATATGGGAATATTTTTAAAGAATGCATGAGGCAAGAGGGGATACTCTACAGGTTTACACCCCCTTCCAGAATCAGCTTTGGCTCGAAAGAGAAATTTCTAGTATGTAACCTCAAAAGAAGATGCAGCCACCATCCTGGGTATATCTCCAGCTGAAGATTGAGTGGAGGAAGAGGGCTCCTTAATGGGAAAGGCTTCAAAATTCAGGCTTCCAGTTCAAAGGGAGAGGAACTGTTGGTGTGGAGTATCAAACCGACCCAGAAAACAAATGAACAGCCTGGGGCTCTCTGACTGAAAGAGAAACATAGAAGAAATGCACCTGAAAGTTGCCTCATGCATCAGTGATCTGCATTATAATGTGAAGAGAAAGTGAGACAACATTGTTCTATCCAACATACAACAAGTTTAGCAATATCCTTATGAAAACTGGATTCATTCTATGTTTAACATTTGTATTATATTGAGCACATAGGGGCTGAAGGTGGCTTTAGGTAGAGACATCAGGAGATTGAGAGAAAGAGTATGATGCATCTGCACTTGAATGGGATTCAGCTCTCAGAAACTGGAACAGCGAGTGCAGATGGCAGACTGAGACCTGATTGCAGAATTGAGCCTCCATCTCACCCTTCAACTTCTGGGTTATACATTGTTTTGTTATCATTGTTGTAGTTAATCTTTTGGTGGGATAAGGTTAAAAGAGGACATTCCTGTCAGTGCTCCACAAGCCTTACCTTCTGTTCGCGGAGTGGTCCCGCAGAGATGACATGAACAACCAGGGACGGTGCGTCCATTGGGGCGTTGGGGCGTAGCCCCACCCCGCCCGCAGCTCCCTCGGCGTCTCTGAACGGGAGAACAACTGACAATGCATGTCAGTCAGCATGACGTCAGACCGCCCACCCCCTTCAGAGTCTGAAGGGGGTGGGCGGTCCGGCGTCATGTTGACTGACATGCTTTGTCAGTCAGACCGTCACGAGGGGCATGCAGCAGCACAATGCACAAGTGCGCATGAGTGGGGACGGAGGGCAAATTTTCGCACCGTGCCCAGTCATGCGCACTTGTGCCCGCTCTGGTTGGCGCATACCCATTAGGAGAGCGAGGGTTGAGCAAAGGCTCAAACCTCGGTCTCCTAATGGGCAGGCGGGCGGAGTGTAAACGTGCCCCCAGTCAATCCTGGCGCTGCCAGCAGCGCCAGGATTGGCTGAGAGGGCTTGCCACTTGCAAGCAGTCAGTGATGTGCGGCTGTTCCCGAGTGTAGGCGCCAACGGACCCGAGGCAGCGGACCTGCTTAGGTAGGATTTTTTTTTTTTTCCAAAACTCCCCCCCACCTTCGCGATACCCCCCCGCCCCCCACCCGTGACACCCCACACCCCGCGCCCGCAACTGATGTTTCCTGGACGAACACATCGAGAATACCACTGCAAAAATAACATCCTATTATTTGGCAGGTGTATGCACATCACTAATCTCGTGGGGTTTTCTTCTACTTTCCAGTGCCTAATCTGTGTCATGATGTATATAATTATAAACAAAAATTTACAAAGAGACAATCAAAAATCCCAAATCTGAAACACTCCATATCTCTACAGTTGTTCTCTGTTCTAGTCGTTCCTGCTTCTATTAAACAAATAAATAAATATAGTGCCCGGGCGGATAGGCCACAGCAGCGTTCACTCCTCTGTCATATTTCCATATACCTTAAAATACGTTTCGTAATCCCACCCAGCACTTCACCTTAGTTAGCTATGCATGCCGCCCTTTGACAATGGGGTCGCCGTTATGATGGGTTCTGTGTGATAGTGGTTTGCATACAATCTGTTTGCTAACTAGGCGTTGAAAGGGCGCCATCTCGTGAAGGCAGTGGGCGCGTATTAAGTTTGCACCGACCCTCGGAGTGTGAAAATAAAGGAGGCCGCGGTTAGGCCTCAGTTCTCGGAGCCCTTTCCGTGGACGCTGGTCCCTGCGCACTGGCTGCACGCGCCGCTGGCTCGCGGATTCCAGCTTTCTATTTTCAATCATTTAAGTAGATTGTCCACTGTGGCGGCAATTTCCATGATCAGTCCACGATGTTGCATCTACTTGTTTTGGTCTCCTTGTCTATGGTGACACTCACAGCCCTACAGTGGATAACATAGCCTTGTTGTTAACTACCTATGTGCACTTCTATATGTGTAGATTTCTGTGTTTATCACTATATATTTCTTTTACTGTAGCCTTCCCATTCTAGGTATCCTAGATTCAGTAGATTGTATATAGACCCTTCACTAATGTATATCATTTTAGTTGATAAAGGATTTCTTGATTGTGCACAACTTCAGCATAAATACTCTTTTTGGTCTGTAAGCAAGAGTACCAGCCTTACCTCATTTCATGGGAACTTAAGCAGCACACATTGCTGACCAGGAAGACCAGGGCACAGACTATTTTTATGGCGAGAGTGCTGAACATGTAAGCAGATGTTAGAAAAATGTAAACAGAACCACGGCAAGCAAAGATAGACGGTTTCAGTTTTATTTTTACATATTTTCCATTCGAGTTAATCATTAGTTTACGCAGAAAAGGCTTCTGTAACAGGTTTTGGGTTAACGTACTATCTGTTTTAATGTTTGGTGCTTTTCACCTATTCGTTGATGCTTACAAATAAAATGAGCACCACCAAGTGGGGTGATAGCAAAATGTGTGAGCCTGAGGCAAATTTGTGCTTTATTAAAACATCTGGTGTCGTTAGTCAAACAGTGCTTTATCCATAAAACGAAGTAAGTGAAGTGGCCAGTAGAAGCGACATGTTTCACTTGCTGATATTTTGTTCCTACTGCTATGGTCTTAGCACTAGAAGTCAAGAGTAAAAAATATTTTATTTTTTTATGAACTTCTGGTATACTGACTATGACTTGGACAATGCTTCTTTCGCTTGGATACTAGTATATGCCAGGTTCCTTTGTTGTCACTTACTCCATATCTTTAGAACTGAAGCAGAATTTAAATAGATGCTGAACAACTGGAGACAGGACTGCACAGTCATGGAGTTTCCTTCCTAAGAGCTGTCATATCACCGGTGTCTGGTGGTTCTGCTGTTGTTTGCAGTTCTCTTTTAATCATTGATAGGTCGATTAGTGTTATTGCTGTGGCCAACGTTCTTGTCGAAACATTTGGCTGGTGTTCTGGTTTCTTGCCTTCCCATTTCCTGGCATGTTGTGAGTACATTAACTCTCCATCAGCACAAAACATTTGTGCTCCCTCTGTCGCTTTGTCATGTTCTTCATTATGTTGAGTCTCAAGATGTGCCTGTGTATGTCTGTATGTGTTTGTTATGGTATGTATGTCTGTATGTGTGACTGTGTGTGTGTATTTGTGCTTTATTGTACGTGATGTTTTTTTTGTTTTTACAATGTGCTTAATGCATGTGTGGTTGGTCTATGAATGTTCCTAATTTTGTCTGAAAATGCAATGAAGAAACAGGATGGGGAACTCATTTTCTGGGGATGACTCTCTTTGTTAAGTGGGGAAACTGAGATTATAATGTTAATGCATTTTAGTTTCAGCAGGACTTCGCCTAAGAACATACCCTCTGCAGCGAACTCTATGTGTGTTTGCAGCTCTAGTCTCTGTGCTTCTCAAATTTGCTTGAAAATGCACCCTTTACACACTTTTTTTTCAAAATTTTCTCGGTGGGAAAACCCCCCCCGAACCCCCTCTAAGGTGGTCGAGCTCGCTTGCTGCACTCGCTCGCCACGATGCACTCCGACAAAAAGTTTACGCCTCACCACTTTCATATGTCACCAGCCGCCCCTGTGAACAACCTCCACCGTCTCCCACCTCTCCCTAGATACTATACAGACCAGGGGGAATATGGGGGCCGAGAGAAGGGATCCTAAATGGTGTAGGGTGTGTTCCTTCTGTGTGTAGACCTGGTTGTGAGTGAGCGTTACAGGTCAGGTAACCCTCCTAGGAACAGCCACCTGTTAGGGACAAACCATAGCATTAAATTATCTTTTTACCCCTGGGTCCCACTCATACAACCTTTCACACACAGAGAGAATATACACTGGATGAAAAACCGTATTCACCTGGGACGTGGTTCAAGCCGAAACTCAGGATATTCGTTCACAGGTGGGGAAAAAGGCAATTAAGTTGAAAACGCTCCTGCGTGTATGAAGGTGAGCCATTACACCCTGCTATTTGTGTGCTCTCCAAGAAAAGGTA
This sequence comes from Triturus cristatus, assembly GCF_964204655.1. Classification (NCBI taxonomy): domain Eukaryota; kingdom Metazoa; phylum Chordata; class Amphibia; order Caudata; family Salamandridae; genus Triturus; species Triturus cristatus. Next base: position 406,282,791 of record NC_140593.1, read on the forward strand.
AGCGGTCCTGCACATGTAGTGTTAGGGTATTGTTTTTTTAGCTGTAAAAGAAACATACGCTCCTGCGTGGGGAATGACGCCAGTAATGTGTTAAGCGCTCCTGCGCCAACACCGAAGGTGTGTTTGGTGCATCAAAGCACTCCTGCGAGTGTTGCTGCTTTCAATGGTGTAAGTGCTCCTGCACCATCACCGAAGGTGTATTTGGTACAAAAATGTGCTCCTGCGCGTGTTGCTCTCTGGGATGGAGTAAGCGCTCCTGCGCCAACACCAAAGGCATGTTTGGTACAACGCACTCCTGTGCGTGTTGCTGCTCTAAATGGTGTAAAGAAGGAACGTGGTACAGGAGTAAACCTGTTAACCCAGTTGAGACCAGGTAAAGTATAATAACAAAAACAACAATGTCTCAACCAGTACTCATTAAAAAGACTGTTATAATAGGTGCATAAATCACTGAAGGAGGGAAACAGGAGACCAAGATTAGGAGTAAAGGTTGTTATTTAGCAAGTAGTTATAACAGCACTACATTACAATTGGATTAGAGTAACCAAAACAACAAATTGTGCACTGACTGTGCTTAGTGTGAGTGATAAGTGCAGTGACACAAGTGATATAAAAACAGAGTGAGACGGCAAAGGACAATAAGAACAAACAATAATTAGGGATCAAACGGTGTGAATCAAGTCAATACAAGAATAAATTGTCTTTTGTTAATTTCAAAAATAATCCTGTGGTAGCCATAGGTTATGCTGCAATGTCGACGGCGTTTCGACTTTATCGAGTTAAGCTCATTATCAGGCCAATGGTTACAAATGTTTCTATGGTAGTGCTGTGTAAGAAGGAAGGGAAAGAGAAATGAAATAAGAACAAGGAAGTTCCATTAGAGATGTAACTGAATCCGGATTAATTCCCCTAAAATTCCTACGTATTACTCTAGGACCCGTATTCATTACTGAGCCACGGTATGGAAAAGCTCCTGCTGCCGATCTACTTTACGGACAGCATTACCACATCGCCAAGGTAAGAACCTCTAGTTCCCTACTCCTATTCCCTCACTTCTGGTTTGTTCCATTACTGACCCGGCCCTGTTTTTATTTCTTCTGTTTCCCCCCTGGCATTTAATCAGTTACCGCCGCGCAGCCCCTGTCGACGCTTTTACTCGTCTCCCCGGATTAATTCCTTTAGAAGTCCTATGTATCACTCTGGGACTTGTAGACATTACTGAGCCACGGGACCAAAAAAACACTGCTGCCGATCTACTTCACGGACAGCACTATTACAGCGCCAAGGTAAGGACCTCCAGTTTCCTATGCCTAGCAATTCCCTGATTTCTGGTTCGTTCCATACTGACCCGTCCCTGTTTCTATTTTTACTCCCTTGATTCAGCCATGATGTTCTATGGATAACTCCCTCTCTTAGCAATCAACGATACCGATCACTGTTAACTATCACTGTGATTGACTCCCCACGTTCCTCTAGTGTTTTGTTTTCTAGTGCAAAATTACATCTAGGCGCTACATCTGAGGTGTGTGCCTTCACTTTTCAGGAACCCCAAATGCTAGGCGAAACCCAAAACATCTCTTTGCTTTCTTTTCCTGGTAGTGAAGTCAGTTCTATCTCAGAGATAATCCAGGACATTGACATACTGATAAAACCTGAACCCGTGACCCACATAATACCTGATGTGATAATATACTTTAATTCAGACCACACTCTTGATTCAACTGCTGCGACTGAAGCCAACCTCCTCATTCAGAAGGAACAAAATCCTCACACCTTGTTTGCTTCCTTGCCTTGAAGTACACCACATATTGAGAAGTCAGGAAATATTACTGTATGCTCTGATGCATCTCTAATACCTTGTAATATAGAAGAAATTGAAAAAAATTCCTAAGACCAAGTCATCTCTGACCTTTTTCCTCTGACTAAGACATGTGAACTGCCAAATGGTAAAGGAAGTCTGGTCATCAGAGACTCTAAGATAAGAAGTAATCTTAGCCATCCTGAAGAAAGCGATTCAATATGTTCTAAGGAGCCAAGGAACTGTGAAGATTTCGCTTTCAACAATATGGAATCGACTGTTCACGGGCTATCGCCATTCCCAGAATTTAAATTCTGTCATCCCTGTGGCTCTCTGTCATCAGCTTGTCTTCTTGCATAGTCTCCAGAATCCTCAGCCGGCCTGCTGCCTCCTGAACTTCAACCTGCAGCTTGCCTGCCATCTGAGCCCGAGCCGCCAGACTGCCTGCATTCAGAGCCCATGCCCTCAGGTCACCTGCCTACTAAGTCAGAGTCTCCAGCCTGTCTGACTTCCGAGCCAGAACTTCCAGCCTGTCTGACTTCCGAGCCAGAACTTCCAGCCTGTCTGACTTCCGAGCCAGAACTTCCGGGCTGCCTGCCTCCAGCACCAGAGCTTCCTGGCTGCCTGCCTCCAGCACCAGAGCTTCCGGGCTGCCTACCTCCAGCACCAGAGCTTCCAGGCTGCCTGCCTCCAGCACCAGAGCTTCCTGGCTGCCTGCCTCCAGCACCAGAGCTTCCGGGCTGCCTGCCTCCAGCACCAGAGCTTCCGGGCTGCCTGCCTCCAGCACCAGAACTTCCAGGCTCCCTGCCTTCTGGCTTTGAGCCTTTATCTTGCCTACTTTGTGACCCTGTGCTTCCAGTTTTCCAGCCTTCAGAGGTATAATTACGTATAAATTCAGAGACTGAATCTCCAGCATCAAAGACAACTCTCAACATGTAAGCTTCAAGGGCCTGGGTCTCCTGCATACCTGCTTCCAAAGTTGCCTGTATGTGAGTCTTCTGTATGTTTTCCTCCAGGGCCAGAACTTCAGGTCTGCTTCCTGTCACCTCATTTGTCTTCAGCCAGTTTGCCTTTGACCTCTGTGCCTCCTGCCAATCCGTTATCTGCTTTTGACCCTACTGTCAATCTTCCTTTGTTTTCAGAGTGCTACTCTAGCCTGCCATCATCAGGACTTCAAACACCTTAAATTCAGACTTCTAAGCCCCTGTTACTGGATTTGGACTCTTCAGGTTCTGCCTTCAATACTGCTAACTTACAGCCTATTGTCCTACCCTCCAGAACATCAGTTTTCCTGCAGTCCTCTGGTATTTTGCACTACATCTCTCATGGAACTGGACTTATTACTTAGGAGCAAAGCGTTTGAATCCAGTTCCAGATTCCGGGAGCCGGTCTTTGGAGGGGGTGTACTCTCACGACTTGCTCCCTGCGTTCTCATATCCACCACCAGGGGGCTGAACTGTGGGACTCTTCAGTGGTCTAATAAGCTTCCAGACCCTCCCTTTCATGTAGATACTGACTTCCAGCTATTCAGATTCTACTTGCAAATTGCGATCCATTCCCAATCCATGCCGGGTTTTGTGGAAGCCAGCCTGCTCATTCTGGAAACTCCATTACTTATAATTCCTTGTTCACTGCTCAGTCTCCACCCCTGCAGGCCAAGGATGGGTGGAGGAATCCAGTTCACCTGTGGCTGGCTGCTGCTAGCCTGCTCACACCTGATGCATATGATTACTGTGAGCTCTTTTAAGCCCCAGCTCCCTTCAGTCCTGTGTTGGTCATTGTAGCTGTTTTCCAGTGAGACCGATCCTTGTTTCCTGAGCTTTTGATATTCCTTGATTCCTGATCTATAGTTAATCCTTGTTCCTTGATTCCAGAGCTATAGCTATTCATTGTGCCTGAATTAGCCCTTCCTGCAGTGCTACCTTGTTTCCTGAGTTCCTGAGCTATAGTTATTCTTTGTTCCTGTTCCTGGGCTTCAGCTATTTCTTGTTCCTGATTTGCACTGATTGAAGTGCTCTCTTGACCACTGTTCCCTAAAAGCTGCGCGCGCGCACTGAAGTCACCCCAAGCGTGCACTGTGCTGTATTTAGCACGCACAGAACGACATCCGATCCTACGAGACCGTATTCATGTTAATTGCAGCGCACACGGGTGCTGCAATTAACATGAATACTAACTCAAGGCTCACAATCAGCTCCGCAGCCGTGCACTGTTAAGAAGAGAAAAACAGTGTCTCAAACACGATGTGTGCTTTAGCACACGCTGTGTTTGAGACTCTGCTTTTCTTACTTGTGCACAGCTAGGGGCTGATTGTGACCCTTTGAGTTAATATTCATGTTAATTGCAGCGCCTGTGTGCGCTGCAATTAACATAAATACTAACTTAAAGGCCCACAATCATCCCCGCAGCAGTGTACTGTAATGAAAAGAAAAACAGTGTCTCAAACACGACGTGTGCATTAGCACACGCTGTGTTTGAGACTCTGCTTTTCTTTTCTTAATTGTGCACAGCTACGGGGCTGATTGTGACCCTTTGAGTTAGTATTCATGTTAATTGCAGCGCCCGTGTGCCCTGCAATTAACATGAATACTAACTTAAAGGCCCACAATCAGCCCCGCAGCTGTGTACTGTTATGAAAAGAAAAACAATGTCTCAAACACAACGTGTGCTTTAGCACACGCTGTGTTTGAGACTCTGCTTTTCTTTTCTTAATTGTGCACAGCTACGGGGCTGATTGTGACCCTTTGTATTCATGTTAATTGCAGCGCCCGTGTGCCCTGCAATTAACATGAATACTAACTTAAAGGCCCACAATCAGCCCCGCAGCTGTGTACTGTTATGAAAAGAAAAACAGTGTCTCAAACAAGACGTGTGCTTTAGCACACGCTGTGTTTGAGACTTTTTTTTTTCTTAATTGTGCACAGCTAAGGGGGCTGATTGTGACCCACAACATGTTGCTGCAGAATAAAAATATGTACATTTTATTTCCTCTTTTCCAAATCTAATGACGATTGTCTCATAGTAAGTATCCAAGCCAGCACAAGAGTGCTGTGATTATTTTTGACTTTATTCTCTCTAATTTTGCTTTAATTGCCAGAGGCTCGCATAGATAAACATTCCAGGTTCCTTTGAATGCGTTTGATGTCTAAGCCAGTGGTAACTATGTTATCACAAATGGCAAGAATCTCTTCCAAAATTGTGCTTAATGAACATTCTTGTGATTCTATCACTTTGGATTTAGCAGACAGAGCTGATATCATCTACTTACTCTTATCTAAAGTGTTTTGTGAGGATTTAGCCTCCATATAATTACTGGTGCAACCAAGCAATGAGAAACAATAACTTAATAAGGCACATTTGAAGCACTTTGAAGCAGTAATAGCGGCAGAATAGATTCGTGCACTATCAACTGTATAAAGAATAGTCAAAATTGTACTTGAAAATATGTTGGCAAAATATTGAGTTGAAGAAAAAAATGCAAAATGATAAAAATCTCCTTTCATGAAGGCAATTTGAAGAGATTCAAAAAGGACATGAAATGTTGAATAAACAGAAGGTCTTTTATTCAAAATGTTAACATATATTTATTCCTGATGGACAATGTGAGTGTAGAGTCAATTAAGATACTCATAGGAGTTGTTAACAATATTAAGTGCTATTTGAAAACTAAAGCTGCTTTTTACAGGTGGCCTGGCATTTGTACCTTGTAATTGGAATATACATATTTTGTTCTTGATCCTACCACAGGGAAAACTCCACCATCTACAAAACATACCAAAAGTAAGGTGAGTATATGATATATGACAAACACATTTTAGGGACGATACTAAGACTGACCCAGCAGAATATCTAGAGACAGAGGGATCTTGTAGTCCTGACGAAGGCCATCCACCCATAGTCGCGTAATAGTTAATGGTTACTCAAAGCTGCTATCCTGTTTACTGGCCTTTTAAGCTTATACTCATGCCAGCATGAGCAGAGTTGACTTTATCTGATTGCCCTGTTTGTGTATGTGCATAAGTTGCAGAGCTGCATTATTTGGCCATATTTATTTTTGGAGCAGTGTTTGCGTGTATGCATTTGCACATTGTGCATTGTCTTTTGCAGTTTCTTGTATGCTGCAATTTTATTATGAAAGTGTGTGTTCATGTTTGGTAATACATTTCCAAGTATTATGATATGTGGATGAGTATGCAGATTAATGGTGTATCATTACAGGTGTGATTGCCGTTTCGTCATGGAACAATGATTGCTATTACTATGCTTTGTTTTTGTGAATTTTATTTATACTTTGTGTTCTTGTTCTTTATTTGACTGCTGTAACCCTGATTTTGGTGTTTCTGCGTGGTGATTATCATCTTGGAGAATACTGCATGATCATGGATATATATTTATGGCTTCTTCAACAGGACAATAGGTCTTTAAATATCCCATACAATCACCTTTGCTAAAAGGAAAGTGATTATGACTACATAGTGTGCCCTATTACAACCCTAAAGAAATTACCAAATCGTAATAGCGGCCTGGATGCTAGCATGGGCTCAAAAAGGATTTGCCTCTAAGTACTCTATGGCCCAGTTTATGGGAAAGTTTCAGATTTTTTGATTGAAGATAGAGGACTTGACCTTCTTACAGTGATAATATTATTTGGGAAAGTGGCCTTGAATGTTTATTGTTATTTGGTAAATTTGATTTGCTTGAAAGTAGTATGCTATTTAATTCATTTAAGTCTGGGTGCAAAAAATCAACATGTACCTCGGTCTTAGACACATCTTTGATATTGAACTCACCCAACCATGTGATTTGTAGTTTTTTTACTGAGCCAAACAACATCTCTCTGCAACAAATATGTATTTATGTACTGGTATTTATACAGTGCAAACCTAGTTGTGCGGTAACGGAGTGCTGGATCATATACATCAAGTGGGGATTACATAAATACATTTTAAATACATTTTACACATATTTAGTAATTTTCCCAGAATCACACAATGTTGAGTCGAGCACTAAGATTCAAACCTGGGTATACAGGTTCCAAAGGCAGCAGCTCAAGCACTTGAAGGATACGTCAAAATGTGCCCTTCTATTACTTTGACTTTCACTGTGATCTAATCAATTTGCCAACCAACAAGATCAATTTTGTGAGACATACTTGCTATTGATACTTTTACTGTTAATCTATTATGGGATTACATTAAAGGGGCCATCAGTTGATGTCACAATCCATCTTAAAACCTCAGCTGACATTCTAGAATTGTTGTTGTTGGTGATTGTTAAAGATGCAAGACTGGGCAAAGAGAAGTGTTTTTGTTTTCTCTGGACTGGATGACAGCTTGAAGATGACACAGAATAAAAAGATTTAGAGACAATTTTAGGCATTCTTTTAAGATAGTGCCTTTCCATAGCTACACTGTATCACACTGTTCTTTAGCACGATTGAGAGACGGATAAGCAATATAAACCATCTGGGAGTGCAAAGTTCTTGACCTGGAATGGAGCCGAATTTTGAATGGATTATTAATTAGGCCTGATTGAAATTTTAATTACTCAGGCATAATTTGCTTTAATTTGGGAATTTGCATTACAGTTTAATGCAATTTTTTTTAATTATGGCATTACGCCACTGGATGTAATTACTCACCTTCCACAGTAAATATTTACCACAAACACACCATTTGCGTGGTAAAAATGTACCAATAGTACAAGGTCGTTGTCCACAGTGTTTACTTTGAATGTATCCTCAAACTAAAAAGTAACGCTAGGAAACATTTAGAACTAAAATACACTGTGAAATCATGGTATTGCATGTCCATACTTATGCGTAATTTCACAAACATTTGTGTAATTATGTGGAAGCAAATTACACAAATTTCTGGCACCCCTATTTGTTATGTTATGTAAATTTATAGAGCGCAACTGTTACCAAAAAGGTGTCCTGGCGCTAGAGAAGACCTGAGGGAAGAGCAGAGGTGAAGAATAAAAAGATCAATATTTGAAAAGAAATGTTTATAATGACTTTCAAAAAGGGAGAAGATCAGTCATACTTCTCAGTGATAGAGGGAGGGCGTTCCATGCTTTGGCTGCATTGGCCGTAAAGCCTCTACCACCCCAATTGGCCTTCTTTACCCTAGGAACTGTAACCAATTTGGCATCCGAGGATCGTAGGGTTCTGGTAGGGGAATACCAATGAAGTTGTTGTGTTAAGAATTTAGGTCCTATTCCATGAAGGGTCCTGAAGACCAATGTCAAAACTTTAAATTGAATACGTTGCTTCACTGGCAACCAGTGAAGGGCCTTGATTTGGGTAGAAATAGAGCCTGTCCTAGGTGTGCCTGTGAGCAGTCTGGCGGCCGCATTCTGCAGAATCTGTAATTTATTTAGGGATCCTTCATGTATCCTCAAATATAGACTATTACAATAGTCCAGTCTTGGCATAATGAGAGCAGTGATAACCGTTTGTTGTACTGCTTTTGGGAGTAGTGGCATATTTTTTTTTTTTTTGCATGATTTGAGGATAAATGTAGTGATGGAGACAACTTTGTTCACTTGATCCCTGCCACTCAGTTTGTCATCCAGCCATACTTCAAGATTTTTTACTTTCCTTACCGGAGTAGGGAGTTGGCCAAGATCTGTCGGGCAGCAGCCAGGAGACCATAAATTAGGGTTATTACCAAAAAGAATAACCTCCGTTTTGTTGGAGTTAAGCTTTAGGCAGTTTTTTGCCATCCAGTCTCCCACCGCAGACATACAGTTTTGTAGTTTAGATGATGTATGTACAGAATTTCCTGGGAGCAGGTTGACCACTATTTGACCACCATTACAAATAAATCTGTTTGCTTCTTTTAAACTTGGTCTTCTGTAGAAATGCTCAGTCATCCAAACATACATATGTAGAGAAATATGCACACTTTTTCTCTATGATGAACTCTCGGTTCAGTCTTTTATGCACTTTCTATTATTTTTGTAAGTTGTTTTTAATTCTCTATGAGAACAGTTTTAACTAAAGTACTATTGCTTATGGGACATCATTGCTGGATACCAGCTTTTCAATTTTGTTACTGATTAATTCTCCAGTGATACTTTTGTAGTATCTACAATTATAACAGTGGCACTTAAGATTAGTCTACAAACCAAAAAGATCCACCTTCAGAACAGTTTCAAGAAATATTTTATCATGTCCTCCCGGGTAATGTATGTTTCCTACAATTGTGGGAAAAACACACAGTGTTTTTAAATACTCCTCACACACCAAAAGGACCCTTGGTGTCATGCTTCATCATGTTGTGTGTGCTTTATGTTTCATGTGCATCAGTCTTTGTCGGTTTCTTTTCCTCCTATTTATCCAGCGGGACACGCCACCATCCAACTGCACTATGTATAATAATAAGGAATACATGTTCACTCATCTCACTTCATTTGCAGGTTTTTTTATACTACCACGATGGTTGGCCATGTTATGTGTCGCGCATTATAATACATGTACCTCCGTTCTTTCCTTTCAGATGAATTGATTCAAGATACCTAATAAGGTATCGGATGCGTGCATTGGGAATCGAGATGCACTAAATTACTCTTGACTATTAGTGTAAATTTGCACATCACATACATTTCGTGAGTGTAGATAGGGATCTCGCTAGTCCTGAAGAAGAAGCCTGGGAAGCTTCGAAACATGTTGCCTGACCTAGGAGGCACAGCTCATTAAGGCATATTTACCTCCGTCCCATCTTTTTAATAATACCAGCTCACAGGTGTATTAAAAATGATTTTCTAAACCGACGAGCCAGGTATTTTTTAACCCCACTCACCCATCCACTCCTGACCCTCACACTCACTCCCCTACAAAACACTTAGTCGTTTTCACAACAAAAAGGTGCTCCCGCGTATTCGCAGGTTGTAGCACGCCCCGTCCTGTAGAGGGGTGGGAAGACCCCCATGATGAAGCATGACACCAAGGGTCCTTTTGGTGTGTGAGGGGTATTTAAAAACACTGTGTGTTTTTCCCACCATTGTAGGAAACATACATTACCCGGAAGGACATGATAAAAAATGTCTTGAAACTGTTCTGAGGGTGGATCTTTTTGGTTTGTAGACTGCAGAAGGAGGAAGTATCCTCCTCCACTACTTGTGATAAGTAGTACCTCTCCCCTCCCCCTTTGTTTTTTTCATTCTTAGACAGCGCACAGCTGTGGGAGTTCTTTTTCTAGGGAAATCCAGGGTGGTCACCCGATTTGGAGTACCGCCTATTTGTATTATAGTACTAGGAGTTTTAGTGACATTGTACAGACATACTTTTGAACTTTAGCACACATCACCACTATACACACTATTGACGCTAGCCATTACCACGATCCTTAGACATGGCGGAAAATACTGGCCTTACCTTCGCAGAAGAAGAGGTGGACAGAATCCTGGCAGCCATAAACTCTTTCGAGGGACTGAGTAGCACCGACCCAGGCCCTAATAACGCGGACTGGGATGAATTGGCCAACATCAGAAGAACTCAGATCAAAACAGCTTTACATGGGTTACTTATGACCGAGTACTTGAGAGCCAATGCGGCTCCACAGAGTCTAATTGTTCGTAACAAACCCTATATTTTTCAGCATGATAAAGTGTTCAAACGTGACTGGTCACTAATATCATGGCACTGCACACGTGACTGGCTGGTCCTAATAATAAAAACAGCCACCAGACTCACGCAAGAGCTTAAAATTGAGATCCAACAGTTAGAGGTACAACTTAAAGCCTATATACCTCCGAATGTCCTCAAAAAATGCCTGGAGGAACTGAATCAAGAAATAACAGATTATGAGATGACACTGAAGCAGAGTAAGTTCAACAAACTGAAAAAAGACACCTCACACTTCAGTCATGAACGGATCTACCCATATATACGGAATGACTATATACAGAGCAACCAAGATCAGAGTACGGATGGTGAATCATCAGACACAGGGTCTGACAACTCCAACTCCAGCAGAGGCAGTGGATGCCGTTACAACCGCGGAGAGGGTAACCAATACCAACGACCATACAACCCAAGAAGGAGGGGATGGGGCAACTATCAAGGATCACCATCTTTCCCACTCTACCCATATGGACCTGCTCCGATGGGTGGCCAGTATCAACACTGGGCTCCTCCACCCCAGGATTACGACTATAACTACTACGGACAACCTACTTTTTTAGGGTCACGCCAGGGCCCCCGAAGAGGCCAGAACCAGAGAGGTCACAGTGTCCATTGGTCCACCACAGAGGACGAGACACCACGGGTCTCAACAAGGAGCATGACCAATACAACAAGTGCCCAACCATCAACCAGCAGGAGATTAATCTTGTGGTGAATCTGACAGATCACCAATTGACACCCACGCAGGAACGAGTCCTTGAGAGAGGGTTAGGATTTGTACCCACAAACCGGATAGACAAATTCAGAACATGTGCAGAGATGAAAGAATTCATCCGCAAACTGAAATTGAGAGCTTTCTTTAAAGGTAAAGAGAGACCTGAGGGAGAAGACCAGGACACTGGCCTCCGGCCTCCGGTTAAAATCAAGCTTCGCCCCCCCCAGACTCCGCTTTACCGGTGGAACTACTAGCATTTTAAAAGGCTGTGATGGGGGAAATGCAAGATCTATCTGTGTCAGAAAACGCTACCTTCCAGAATACCTCAAATGAGGAGAGAGAAGCGATACGCCAACTATCACTTAACAGGGACATTATCATCAAACCGGCTGATAAAGGCGGAGCCATCGTGATACAGACAACTACCGCCTATGACAATGAATGCAGGAAACTCCTTGACGACCCAAGGAATTATGAGATTATCCGGGACGACCCCACTGAATCCATCCGGGTCCTCATAGCGACCATGGTAGAAGAGGCGTCAGCCCACAATTGGATATCAAAAAAAGAGGCATAATTTCTTACAAAAAAATCTCCAAGGGTCCCGTATTTCTACACTATACCCAAGATTCATAAAAACCTAGGGTCACCACCAGGGCGCTCCATTGTCCCAGGGATAGATTCCATTTTGGAACCTTTGTCTAAGTTTGCGGATGCATTCCTCCGCCCCACGGTCTAAACTACAGATACCTATCTAAAGGACACCAAGGCGGTGCTACAACTACTCCAAAACATAGAGTTTGACCCAGAAAAGAACATCCTCATAGGACTCGATGTAGAGAGCCTATATACGAGCCTCCCTCACGACGAAACATTAACTATAATTGAGGAGGTTCTGTTCTCCGCCGAATGGGATTACCAGACACCACGACATGTGGTAATGGAGTGCGTTTCTTTGGCACTCACCAAGAACTACTTCATGTATGAAGACACATACTATCTACGGAAACACGGGACCAGCATGGGGAGCACCTTTGCTCCCAGCCTAGCTGGTCTCTACGTGTACCACCTGGAGTCTAAAAAAATCTTGAATTCCCAAAACCCCTTCTACCACAATATCAAAAAGTGGAAACGGTATATAGACGATATACATAATAGTTATTTGGGAAGGGGACATCCCTTCCACTGAAGCCTTCATGGTGTGGCTGAATGGATAGAATAATTTCCTGAAATTTCCTAGTACCATCTCATGCACCAATTTGGTATTTCTGGATCTCAATATTTACCCTGATGAAGGTACCCTGAAAACTACGACACACTTCAAACCAACAGCTAAGAACTGTTTGCTTATGTACAATAGCTTTCACCCACGCCATTTGAGGGAAAATCTTCCTTACGGACAATTTCTCCATCTCCGGAGGAACTGTACCGAGTTACATCACTACAGGAGCCAGGCAGCGGACCTAAAAACTAAACTTCTGCAACGAAACTATCCGAAAAGAGTCATTGACAAGGCCATAGAAAGGGCAAGGAATAACCACCGGGATTCACTGTTGGAGGACAGAGTGACGACCAAACAACATGAGCGGCCCATCTGTGTCACCACTTTCAACAGACATTCGAACCAGATCACCAGGGTGGTGAATAAACACTGGAGACTCCTCAATAGCTGCCAATTAAATTTCCCCAAACCAATATTCGCCCACAAGAGAGGGATACATTTAAAAGACATGCTGGTTCACACCAGCCCGAAGAGACTCTCACCAACTAGACCTAGGGACCAACTTTTACCTCCAGTTCAGGGTCACCATCCTTGTGACAGTTGTAGTACGTGCTACCTTACCTGCAAAGGTAGGTTTTTGAAATTTAGGAATGGCAATGAATGGGAACAAAGAGGTTTCACTAACTGAAACAGCAAGAATCCCATCTATATGATCACTTGCCCATGCAACCTGGAATATATTGGAAAGACTACAAGACCTGTCAAGATCCGCATCGGGGAACATAAGAGTAACATTCACTGCAAAAAAAGTACAACTAAGTGGGCAACCCACTACTTAACCCACAATCATGGAACGAGTGACTTAAAGTGGACCGTCATTGAGCAACTTAACAGCGAAATTGGCCTTTTTATGACCGTTTAGGTACACACGTCGAAGGGCTCAACGACGAAATACCATGGAACCAGTTTTCATGAACCACAATCCTCATACTCGGTACACTATATATTTCTGAAACCTGGAGTTCTAACAGTTCTCCTGTCACACAACTGTACCAGTGTGTTAAGTAATCTTGGCCCTCAAAGCGGGCTTTCCTTGATTGCCCAATCGAATACTTTTGAAAAATCTCCCATACATTGGCAACAGTACCAGGGTACCTGCCCTATCTCGCATAACCAGCTGCTAGTATCAATATTGCCCTGGCACTGTCACCCCTTCTTTCTGTCCCCAATGTACCACCGTCTGATATATCTTTCAACTTTCCCCCAACATATGACGTGATACTCACCATTTAGCCTGATTACCAACACAATCGGCTCCACTCATTCCCACCATTGGGGTGTGCGCCTCCTCCAATTTCTTTTGCTTTGATTCAAAGCGCTACTTTTTTCCATACCTCCCACCTATCATTAAAAGCTACCACGTGATTCTCAGTCATTAACTTAATTACTAACAAGGTCGCTTTTATCCATTTCGACGCTTGGGGTTATGCGCCCCCTTGAATATCATGTCATTAAAACCAAAGTGTTACCACTATTGTATCGCCGACCGATTATTATGACACCTCCTTTTTTATTTATATTTTTTTACTTTACTAGGTCAGTGCACCAGTTCGTTTGCTAACGCACGCGTTATCACGCGTGCGCTTCTTCCGAGACTTCAGCGCTGAATGCCGCAACCGGAGCCACTTTAGAGTAGCATTACGAGTCAGCTCTCCAGCTTTCTATAACCGGCCAAAACACAGGTGCATTCATTTGGTTTCTCCCGCCAGAGCGGGAATACCAATTAGCCACCGTACTTAAACTCCCCGTCCATCGAGCTCCATTGTCCAGCGGAGCTGCGGGGAGGCCAGACACGGCGGGCAGTGTCCCAGGAGCAGTGAGTACGGCATAGCCGGGGGCCCTTTAGACGTGTAGTAAGCCTGGTAAAACGCTGAGATGACTTTTTTGGAAGTAATACCTCTATATTTACCGTTTTCCTTCTAGGTTGCAATTATAGGCACCCCTCCCACCCGTTACAGGCTCATGGGGCATTTTTCCTCTTGAATACAAGTAGATTGTTTTCCTCCCACCAATAATAACTTTACCTACAAACTATCATTAACAAAAAAAAATGCAATGCAGAACCGTACCATTTGGATCACTAGACCTGATCCTTTGACATAGTGTGTGTGCTTTATGTTTCATGTGCATCAGTCTTTGTCCATGTCTTTTCCTCCTATTTATCCAGCGGGACATGCCACCATCCAACTGCACTATGTATAATAATAAGGAATACACGTTCACTCATCTCACTTCTTTTGCAGGTTTTTTATACTACCAAGACGGTTGGCCATGTTAAGTGTCGCTCATTATTATACATGTACCTCCATTCTTTCCTTTCAGATGAATTGATTCAAGATACCTAATAAGGTATCGGATGCGTGCATTGGGAATTGACATGCACTAAATTACTCTTGACTATTAGTGTAAATTTGCACATCACATACATTTCGTGAGTATAGATAGGGATCTCGATAGTCCTGAAGAAGAAGCCTGGGGAGCTTCGAAACATGTTGCCTGACCTAGGAGGCACAGCTCATTAAGGCATATTTACCTCCGTCCCCTCTTTTTAATAATACCAGCTCACAGGTGTATTAAAAATTATTTTCTAAACCGACGAGCCAGGTATTTTTTAACCTCACTCACCCATCCACTCCTGACCCTCGCACTCACTCCCCTACAAAACACATAGTCGTTTCCACAACAAAAAGGTGCACCCGCGTATTCGCAGGTTGTAGCACGCCCCGTCCCGTAGAGGGGCGGGAAGACCCCCATGATGAAGCATGACACCAAGGGTCCTTTTGGTGTGTGAGGGGTATTTAAAAACACTGTGGTGCCGATCACGAACCGGCAAAAACCGGGTACGAACCGTCGGACGGAGCATAATCTCCGTCCGACGCGTACCCGGTCGTCAATTTTTACAAACAAGGAATTACGATTCGCAAGGGTACACCAGTACCGTACGAATCGTAAAAAAGCCCGACCGACCAAAAAAACCTACCAATGCGATCCGGAAAAGCGCCGACCTGACGTCGGGACGCTCGCAGCCAGCCATTCACGACCCAGGAATCACGATTCGCACCGACGTCACCCCGCACGGTGAATATTTTGCGGCAGCCAAAAACTGCCGGGAAATCAGGACGACGCGAACAAGGACCACCAGTACGCGACGGACAGACGACGACGCGAACAAGGAGGACCAGTAAGCGACGGACACACAGGACCACGCGACCAAGGAGGACCCGTACGCGACAGGACGACGCGATCAAGGAGGACCCGTACGCGACAGGACGACGCGATCAAGGAGTACCAGTACGCGACGGACAGACATGGACCCGAACCTACGAGTCATCCCTGCCCTCATAGCAGTCCACCTCCTCTACAGGTTACGACGCAGACGCCGCAGAAGGTCAGAATAACTAAGGGAGGGGGGAAAGTGGGGTGGGGTGGGGGTGGCAGGACCAGGGCAGGCCACAAAACAACCACATAAGTCACACACCACACATGGCCTGGACATACCTGACTCCCATGCCCTGGTCACCACGAGGGGGTGGGGGCGTGTCCTGATAAGCCAGCGACCGCCACAACGGAAGTCCGTCACCACGCGAACCGGCAACACAACCAGACAGGTACGTCCCGTACCCATGCCTGAAGAGCGTGGGTACGAGTCGGACCACGCCCACACACGTCACCCCAACAATGGCGGGACGGATCGCACCCACGTGGCAAAGGCCTGGGTACGGGCCGCACAAGCATCACATAGCGTGGGGACGGATATGTACGGACCCTACCCCCACCCCGTATGCAAGGAGCGCACCCCCCACCCCAACAGTGAAAGTACGACCCGTACCCCCACCCGCGTATGCATGGAGCGTACCCCCACCCCAACAGTGTAAGTACGACCCGTACCCTCACCCGCATATGCATGGAGCGTACCCCCCACCCCAACAGTGTAAGTACGAACCGTACCCTCACCCGCGTATGCAAGGAGCGTACCCCCCACCCCAACAGTGTAAGTACGACCCGTACCCCCACCCGCGTATGCATGGAGCGTACCCCCCAGCCCAACAGTGTAAGTACAACCCGTACCCCCACCCGCGTATGCATGGAGCGTACCCCCCATGCCAACAGTGTAAGTATGACTCGAACCCTCACCCGCGTATGCATGGAGCGTACCCTCCATGCCAACAGTGTAAGTACGACTCGAACCCTCACCCGCGGACGTACGGACCGTACCCCCACCCCCACCAGTGTAAGTACGACTCCTACCCCCACCCGCGGACTCACGGACCGTACCCCCACCCCAACAGTGTAAGTACGACCCGTACCCCCACCCGCGTATGCATGGAGCGTACCCCCCAGCCCAACAGTGTAAGTACAACCCGTACCCCCACCCGCGTATGCATGGAGCGTACCCCCCATGCCAACAGTGTAAGTACGACTCGAACCCTCACCCGCGTATGCATGGAGCGTACCCTCCATGCCAACAGTGTAAGTACGACTCGAACCCTCACCCGCGGACGTACGGACCGTACCCCCACCCCCACCAGTGTAAGTACGACTCCTACCCCCACCCGCGGACTCACGGACCGTACCCCCACCCCAACAGTGTAAGTACGACCCGTACCCCCACTAGCGTATGCATGGAGCGTACCCCCCAGCCCAACAGTGTAAGTACGACCCGTACCCCCACCCGCGTATGCAAGGAGCGTACCCCCCAGCCCAACAGTGTAAGTACGACCCGTACCCTCACCCGCGTATGCAAGGAGCGTACCCCACCCCCCAACAGTGTAAGTACGACCCGTACCCTCACCCGCGTATGCATGGAGCGTACCCCCACCACACCAGTGTAAGTAGACTCGTACCCTCACCTCGAATGCATTGAGCGTACCCCCACCGTGTATGTTCCAAGCGTACATATCCTGAAATCGGAGGTGTGTGTGCAGAGTCCACCCAGCAGTGCCCTGAGACAGGAGGGGTGGGTGTGGAGTCCTCCCAGCAGTGCCCTGAGACAGGAGGGGTGGGTGCCTATCACTAACAGCAGTGCCCTGAGACAGGAGGGGTGGGTGCCTATCACTCCCAGCAGTGCCCTGAGACAGGAGGGGTGGGTGTGGAGTCCTCCCAGCAGTGCCCTGAGACAGGAGGGGTGTGTGCAGAGTCCTCCCAGCAGTGCCCTGAAACAGGAGGGGTGGGTGCCTATCACTCCCAGCAGTGCCCTGAGACAGGAGGGGTGGGTGTGGAGTCCTCCCAGCAGTGCCCTGAGACAGGAGGGGTGTGTGCAGAGTCCTCCCAGCAGTGCCCTGAGACAGGAGGGGTGGGTGCCTATCACTCCCAGCAGTGCCCTGAGACAGGAGGGGTGGGTGTGGAGTCCTCCCAGCAGTGCCCTGAGCCAGGAGGGGTGTGTGCAGAGTCCTCCCAGCAGTGCCCTGAGACAGGAGGGGTGGGTGCCTATCACTAACAGCAGTGCCCTGAGACAGGAGGGGTGGGTGCCTATCACTCCCAGCAGTGCCCTGAGACAGGAGGGGTGGGTGTGGAGTCCTCCCAGCAGTGCCCTGAGACAGGAGGGGTGGGTGTGGAGTCCTCCCAGCAGTGCCCTGAGACAGGAGGGGTGTGTGCAGAGTCCTCCCAGCAGTGCCCTGAGACAGGAGGGGTGGGTGCCTATCACTCCCAGCAGTGCCCTGAGACAGGAGGGGTGTAACACATGTGTGTGAGGCCAGAATTATCCACATGCATACTGGCTACAAGGGAACATGTCCCCATAAACTCATGTCAACAGACTCCACACACAAGTACAGTGATCACCAAGGATGCCACGATTGTTGCAGGTGGAGACATGGCCCTGCATGCATGGCCAAAGTAGAAGGGCTCCGTCACACACACAGCTCATGTAGACACAGCTCTGCACTAAACATTGGGAACACCCTGCAGGGAAGAAAGCTGGGTACACAGAGGAAGGAATACACCCTGGGACAAGTGCACCATGCAGTAACTGCTTACATGAACAAAGAAAGTTAGCCAACACCTTGTGATGGCACACAGATCCCAGGGTCCCACCAATGAGCAGTACACTACTACATATGCCACACACCCAAACCCTTACACACCACCCAAAACCATGTAGCAGCCCCACCAACACCAAAACCAGCATAGCAGTAGTGTGATAATGAAAACAAAATTAAGCTTTATTCAGCATGAGCACAATGTCCGTGGATCGCAGGCAGTTCAATCTTCACAAAGCCCATAGGGCAGTCAATGATTCTCAGCTGGATGGGGGACACAGTGGGATGCGTGTCCCCTACCTTGCCTGCACAGTCAAATGGCATCGTCTTCCACACTGGTGAGGGCATCAGGGGGGGGGGGGGGGGAAGCAACAGGCACCGCAGGGACATCAGGGCAAAGGGGCGGCGTTGTGGGTGCAGGGATGGAGGACTCCACCACAGGGGGTGGGTCAGTGCCAAAGGCGGAGGCCAGGATGGCACTACACACCTTTGCAAGGTCCTCCAGGGAGTCCCCTGCACCCGAAGGGACCTCAGGCCCCAAGGAGGGGGGGGGGGGGTCAGAGGGATGGGTCGCAGCGCCACCGGGGGAGGGTGGAGACAGGGGGGGAGACTCAACCACCCTGACCGGGGACCTCCTTGACCGCTTGCGTGGTGGTGTAACTGTGGGGCTCAGGGACAGAGCGGCCATGAAGGAGTCCTTGGGGGAGATGTGGCCAGGAGAGCTGAGGGGAGGGGATTTGGAGGGAGTGGACTGGGTGGAATGCGGACTCCCACTATGGCTGCGTGTCACACGTTTGCCCCCCGACCCAGTGGGTGTGCCTACCTCACCCTGTGTGTGCGTGTCAGGAGGAGTGCGGTGGACCTTCCCTGCTGGTGTGGTGCCCGTGTCCGTTGATGTGGGTGCATGCCGACGTCTGGGTGTACGTGGGACAGGCATGGGAGTGGGAAGTGTGGATGGGGCAGGGGTAGGTGGGGGGAGGTCGCGCTGCAGGAGACCCACTGCTGCAGTCAGTGTGGAGTCTATGGACCTCAGCAAGTTGCGTTGGTCAGCCTGCGATGAATGAATGCTCTCCAAGAAAGCCTCGATGTTGGTGAGGGTTTTGCCGTGGGCATGGAGGACATTAAGGATCGCAGCCTGACCAACCTGCAGTTGCCGCTGGATGTCCACAGACTCTGCATTGGCGGCAGCAGTGGAGACAGGGGCAGGGGGTGCGGTGCCTGGCAGGAAGGAGACATGCTGTGACCGGGCACGCTGGGAAGGGACACGAGCAAGTGGGAGGCGGCTGGTGGGAACTGAGGGGGCGGTGCGAGGTGTTGTTCCGCTGTCAGCTGCTGGTGCAGCCACCGCCCACTCGGAGACATCCTCCTCGGACCTGTCAGCTTCGTATTCTGACGTGCCAGTCGATAGGTCCTCGGCCGCACTATCCTCCACCTCTGTCCCACTCGATGTGCCAGCCCCGATGTCACGGCTGGCACTGGTGCTCGGTCCCTCCGCCTTGCCTGTGTCCATGTCTCCCTCTGTGTCCCCCGACGATGCTGTGGGCAGGGTGGAGAGACAGAAATTAATCAGACAGCTGTACACATCAGTCACATGAGTCCAATCGACATAGGTAACACTGCATAGCCTGAAAAGGAAGATCCCTAACATCTACTAAACAAGGTACCGATGTAGGGCATGAAACACACAGTTGGTTGAGCCACCATGCCACTGAAATACCTTGGAGAGCATGAGACAATAGCTAAACACAGGAAACGGAGTCTGACATAGCACCCAGGCCCTGGGGACAATCCAGCACTGCATCTGCACCACACAGCGTTGGCGAAAATACCGATGACCAGGGACCATATCCATGAACTTGAGACACATGCTGCATAGGTAATGCTGAAAACATGCCCAACATGACTCGGTCACTGCACATTGCGTGTGTGTCCAGACTCATCACACACTGCCCAGACCCAGCAAGTAGAAATCAGGATTTGACACATAGGCATTGCCCGCCCCAACAAGACCCTACACGAGGCAAATTGTTAAGACACAGGTGGCACCAACATCTCATAGTCTGGGTGATACACACAGGGGCAGGCAAAAAGCAAGATTGGACGCCAAACAGCCAAGGTGCGCCTGTACAAATAATGAGGTACCAGTGCCCATCCTCAGATGAGTATAACAAGACACACAGGCACTGGCAACTGTGAGTATGAAGAAGGACAATCAGGTCAGGCTGCACAGTGGACACCTGTACAAAATAGCACGTCTATCTACATGGTGACAGGGGACAATGGCACAGAGCACAACCTACGCTGTAGACACTGAGATTGTCCACGTTTATGATGACACATACACCACTGAGGAAAAGGTGCCCCAGGGGACAGTAGTGGGCACGCAACTACATGCTACTGAATGGTAATGACTGCAACACACGTCACCATCCCTGCACTATGTGTATCGCACACTCATGCACATCATGTCACAGGCCACTACATAGGACATGCGCGCTGTAAGGCATGACACATGAGAGACCAACTCCCATGTCTGGAGTCAGCATCAGTGCCAACTGACATGGAACCCACATGCAGTGAACTTGACAGTGCACAGGCAAGGTCCCACAACCTGTTACACACCACCCCCACACATGATGCTACAGTCATTGTTGTCGTGGACAAAGCGCCAGCCTACATTACCTTGTGAAGGAGTGACTACACACAGACCAGGGAACACATTGCAAGGAGGGGAAGGGTGGCAGGGGCGCAGCGCTATACTGGGACAAACAGGATCTGCACAGCACCTTTAAACCCTGCCAGTGAAATCATGCT
Source organism: Triturus cristatus (assembly GCF_964204655.1). Lineage (NCBI taxonomy): Eukaryota > Metazoa > Chordata > Amphibia > Caudata > Salamandridae > Triturus > Triturus cristatus. The sequence goes on from NC_140593.1 coordinate 406,304,007, forward strand.
ACTGTGCCCTTACAAATGCCGGTGACACACAACAAACACACATGTACCTACCCCCTTCCGGCTGCTGCATCGCCTGTAAGCGCCTCTCCAGGTCTGGAAAGACCACCGGCAGCACACGCCTGTGGAGGTGGCTCAGACGGCGGCGGCCGCGGTTCTTGTGGCTCTCAGGTGAGTCCCCCAGCAGGAGCCGTGCAATCCTCCGCGTCCAGCACCGGATATCCTGCCAGCGTTTCCTCACCTGGGGCAGGCTCCGCCTCCGACCATTCACACCCCTCACGGCACTGACGGCGGTCAGCCAGATCTGCTCCTTGGCAGTGGCGCCTACTGTGAGGAGGAACAAGTGACACCACATCAATACACCAGCCACATGTCACAGAGAGACATATGGGTACAAATTAGCTGGTTACAACAAGGCATGTCATGCAGCCAACGCATTGCACCTTTGTCATAGGGACATCATCCCCTGGTGAGGGAAAAAGCAGTACGTGCCACAGTGGGTACACAGGTGGAATGATGGCAATGTCACAATCAATGATCAAGGCTCACACTGTGCATCACACCCACCCCTCCTGTCTCAGGGCACTGCTGTGAGTGATAGGCCCCCACCCCTCCTGTCTCAGGGCACTGCTGTTAGTGGTAGGCCCCCACCCCTCCTGTCTCTGGGCACTGCTGTGAGTGAAAGGCCCCCACCCCTCCTGTCTCAGGGCACTGCTGGGAGGACTCTGCACACACCCCTCCTGTCTCAGGGCACTGCTGTGAGTGATAGGCCCCCACCCCTCCTGTCTCAGGGCACTGCTGGGAGGACTCTGCACACACCCCTCCTGGCTCAGGGCACTGCTGTGAGTGATAGGCCCCCACCCCTCCTGTCTCAGGGCACTGCTGGGAGACATCAGGCACCCCCCCCCCCTGGGACCCCCCCGACAGTACATGGCATGTGTGTTACACCTGGACACAATGGCAGAAGTCACAGTCACAACATAGGGACAGTCTGTGGCAGTGGCCAATGCACTCACCTGATACCCTGGTCGCCCATACAGCATGGAGTACTGTGGGAGGATCACATCCAGCAGAGCCATGTTCTCCTCCAGGGTGAATGGCTGTGTCCTCTCCACAGCCCTTGACATGGTTCCAGGGAATCAGTAGCAGCAGCTGGGTCGACGAATGCAAAGATGTGCAGGCAAGTACTCCCTCATGGGACCTGGCTGCCTTATATGTGCCCTTCTGCCCAGTCTCATGCACAGGAGTACAGAGTGATTGGTCACTCACATTTGCATCCTATGTTTCCACCAATCCCTTCAAACCTAGCAGTCTGTGGGTTCTCTATCGGTTTCATTCTCCTGCATGATGTCAGCCCCACAAACACATTGCAACAAAGTAGAATAATTCCAACTGACTTCTGCTGTGCACCTTCCAGAACAATTTTGAAATTTGAACTTGGTCTCCATGACAACCAGCATGCATGTAGGCCTTAATACTTGTCCCCTATGTAATTTGGAGCATCACACACAGGTACGGTGCGTTTCGGGGCCCTAGGGCACCCCAAATGCATGGCAACGGCCCGTACATGCATGCCTACGTTCACTATCACTATGGGTCTGCACGCGTATGCGTACTCGTAGTGGTACAGGCCGTACACTCGCATGTACGCTCACTATCACTACGAGTACGCATACGCGTGCAGACCCATAGTGATAGTGAGCGTAGATGCGTGTGTACGGTCCGTACCACTACGGGTACGCATACGCGTGCAGACCCATAGTGATAGTGAGCGTAGATGCGTGTGTACGGTCCGTACCACTACGGGTACGCATACGCGTGCAGACCCATAGTGATAGGGCCGTACACACGCATCTACGCTCACTATCACTATGGGTCTGCACGCGTATGCGTACTCGTAGTGGTACGGACCGTACACACGCATCTACGCTCACTATCACTATGGGTCTGCACGCGTATGCGTACTCGTAGTGGTACGGACCGTACACACGCATCTACGCTCACTATCACTATGGGTCTGCACGCGTATGCGTACTCGTAGTGGCACAGACCGTACACACGCATCTACGCTCACTATCACTATGGGTCTGCACGCGTATGCGTACTCGTAGTGGTACGGACCGTACACACGCATCTACGCTCACTATCACTATGGGTCTGCACGCGTATGCGTACCCGTAGTGGTACGGACCGTACAAATGCCTGTACGCTCGCCATCACGATGGGTACACATACGGCAGCACTCCCACAGTGATTTGGGAACATACACAGGCCCTCTTAGCAGCAGTACGGCGGTTTTTACACATCACAGTGGTGATAGGCGACACACAGGTAGGAATAGGGCGGACATACTTGTCCATGGATGGACATACTTGTCCAGGAATGGACATCAAGGCATCGTCTGTGCATTACTACATGTGTGGGGCACAGGTGTGACAGGCTGTGATGTGGAACATGCCTCCTGAGTGGAGAAGGCACCAGATGTATGATGAGATGTGCATAGGTGTACTGTGTGACGGTGCAATGTGTGCCAGGCATGCCCTTGACTCCTTTGACATGTGTGCATGTCGTACTGCGCACTTGGGGTGAGCGTCACTGGCATGGCACGGACACCAACACACGGAAGTGTCCCATGATGCCCGGTACAGGGGTCATGACACATGACTTGTCACTACCCACAGTGCACAATGTGACTATGTCATTTATGTGTCCGGGATTTTCATCAGGTTGATGTTGTAGCACCCTCAAAAGCTGCAGCCGTTGCAGCAACCAACATGTGTCTGTGTGTAGATTGTCATTGCACACTGTTCCGCACACCATGCCACATGTGGTATCGGATGTGAGATGCACATGTATGCATGGGACACGGAGTAGCGTGACAAGGCCATGTCAGCATCCTCACAAGGAATGTGTGGTGAGTCATGACATGTGCACCTTCATGGCAAGGTGTGTGGGCAGGCCTAGTGTAATGTCATGTGACCTGTGGCTCCGGTGTTCCGCAACCAGTCTCTGCAATCGGCATCCCACTTCTGCTGATGTGTGGGTGTATGTCACTCCTGTCTTGCGTCGGGCTGTTCACTTGCACTGGGACACAGCTATTCCCATGGCGTGGCATGGGGAGGTTCTCAATCTCCGTGTGTAGCTGGGTCTTGGAAGGAGTGTCACCTTGCATCCATACGTGTCCTGGGCATGTAGCACATACCTGACTCCCTATGTAGCATGTGTGTATTGCCAGATTTACATGTGCTCAGTAGACATGAGTTGTTGTCGTAGTGCACTCACTCTTCCTTGTCACTTCCAAATTACTGCAGAGCGCCGCCTCTTGCCCGAAGAATTCCAGACTTGGCTGCCATGCAGGAGAATGACAGGATCCGGCTCTACCGCTTCACCCAACCGTTGATCCTGGAGCTGACGGCGAGACTGAAACCACACCTGCAACCGCAGCACAGGTATCCTACGGCACTGACACCCCAGCTGAAGGTAATGGCTGCCCTACATTTTCTTGCCACGGGTACCTTCCAAAATACCATAGCTCATGTTGGTGGCATGTCCCAGAGCATGTTCAGCGGTGTGCTGCATGATTTCTTGGAGGCCATGTTGATTCACCTGGATGACTTCATCAAGTTCCCAACCCCTGAACAGATGACTGAGGTCAAGCGTGGATTCTATGCCCTGGGAGGGATGCCCCATGTCATTGGGTCCATAGATGGGACACATGTAGGTTTGGTACCACCACACGCACGGGAGGTGGCGTACCGCAATCGGAAGCACTACCACTCCATCAATGCCCTTGTGGTGTGTCTGTCCAATATGGTGATTTCACATGTCTGTGCTCTTTTCCCAGGATCAGCACACGATGCCTACATCATGAGGCGTAGCGGGATGCCTGATATGATGATGCAGCTGCGCAACGAACGGGCATGTGTTGTTGGTGGGTACAGTCTGTCTGTCCTGTATTCTGTATAGCCGACCAGCACGACCGCTTCACCAGTTCTAACGATGTCCATGTGCTTCCCATGTAGGGGACGCTGGCTATCCCAACAGGCCTTGGCTGCTGACACCTCTCCGCAACCCCATCACGCCGGCCCAGCTCCGCTATAACACCGCCCATGGCCGGACAAGGCGAGTGATAGAGAGGACGTTTGGCATGCTGAAGAGCCGATTCCGGTGCCTCCACAAGACCGGCGGTGCACTCCCTTATGCCCCGGCGAAGGTCTGCAAGATCTTCATGGTCTGCTGCATGCTGCACAACATGGCAGTTGAAAGAGCTGTGCCACTCATCCTGAATCAACATGACGAGGACCATCCACCCGTGGAGGACGAAGGGCTTGGCAATGGGGCTAGTGATGTGGAGGATGTGGAGCCGCAAGAGGACATCCGGACTCGGCTCATACGCGACTTCTTTGCTTAGTGGTGAGTACCAGTGTCTGAGTGTGCACGCATTGGTCCCCGTGTGGCATGCGTTGTGATGTGTGTCTCCACCTGCATGTATGGCACGTGGGTCAGAGGTGTGTGTGGGTGTGTCACTGGAGTGATGGTGGCAGTGATGGTAGTATTTCCCCAGTCATAATTGTGACCTAGCATGTTGTCATCCATACATGTGTCGAGTAAATGCACATGCAAGTGGCTGTGCTTTTTGTGGCTGACTTCTTGTGTGTCTCTCTTCCCCAGGTACCTGCGCATGCCGTTTGCTGGTTGCATTGTTGTGGCACTGCTATTCCTCATGGACATGACATCGTGGGCTGACTCAGCGTTACAGGCACGGACACGTTTGGAAGTCTCCATGGGGTAAGGGATGCATCTGGGGTGTATTGGGTGTGGCAGTTGTTCACGATGTGTGCACATTGCCCCTGTCGGGGTTTGGTTCCTCTGCAGCCATGTCGCATCCCCATGGGACACGACATGCAGCTGTGTACACCTGAATAGATGGTCTGCCTGGTTGACAGTCATCAGTGATGGGATAGTGGATTGTGATGATGGCATCAATGTGTGTGACACTGCCCTCGGACACATACGGTTAGCATTGGCTTGACATGGTGTGGGACTTCCACATCAGCGGATCTATGGTGTATGGCAGGCTCTCCATGTGCAGCTGTGGGTATTTAGCTGTTAGCCGACGCTTGTGTGCCAGTACCATGGCTATCACGCATTTGTGCTGCAGAAGGGGGGTGCCAGTGTTGGACCCACATGTCACTCCACATGATGTGTTCATGTGTACTTCGAGTTGCCTCTGCAAACCCGAATACATGACTAATAAAGGTGTCCCTAAGCCTCCAAGTTGCCTCTTCTCAGTCAATGCTGGTGTGTTGGCACGGTGCATCCTGCATGTCTGGCATGGTATTCCCTGATTGTGGCTATGTGTCAATGTGTCGATTCGCAAGATGCAAGCTGTGTGTGTGGGCTGTGACTGTGTATTGGGCATGATGTCCATGACTGCGTGGGTATTGTGACATGTGCCATCCCCATGCATCCAACGTTGTCCAGGCCCCCATTCTCTGCATCCACCGGACTCAAGCTTGCAGGACATGGTTCTGCCACCTGTCTACACATACCTGGGTGCCACCCAGGACACTGGACTGGATCCCTGACCTCTGCGCATGACTGTTGGTGTACTCAATGTGTGTGTCAGCACGGTTGTTCGGCCACCCCCTCAGCTGGTTGTGCCCATCACGGGTGTGTATGGTGCTCCATGTCTGTCTTGCCTAATAAACTGTGACCCATGTGTCCTGTGCCAGACTCAGGCCCCAGGGTGTGGATGGTTGAAGAGAAAAGATGACTCAGGCATGTTTAGACTTTACAAGACACATGTTAGGTAATAATGCTACCAGCAGGCATATACTCTTCATAGTGTGATTTATTATTGGGGGGGGGGGGACAAAGTGAGGGGCTTTCCGGGATTAGGGAATCCAAAGTTCAGTAGGGGAGTTGGTGTCCTTGCCATGGGAAATCCTCAGAGTCCATGCCACAGTCTTTGTCAACATTGGTCAGCCAGTGACCAGCAGGGCCATGTGGCAGAGAATGTCTCTTGATGCTGTGATGCTGTTGCTCCAGTGGGCCAGGTGCCAGGCCAGGTGTCCTGGGAGATGGTGATGTAGCAGCCACCCTCACGGTCCTTTCCGTGGACGACCCGGCCTCCTGCGGGGAAGCTCACCAGCAGGCCGTGACGACGTCTGGGATGCTCCGTCGGATGTTTCCTCCTCCTCCTCCTGATCCCGACCTGTGGGTGGTGATGTTTCTCCGCCTTCTGGCACAGGGAGGGTCGGCCATGGTGTCGGCCATCCGACGGAGTGTAGCGTGAATCCCCTGGAATGCCGTCACTTGCTCAGCCTGTCTGTCCTCCATCCTCCGTTGGTGTACCAGTAGACAGGCAATTAGCTCCGCATGTTGCTGGGCCTGCTGGGCCTTGATCCCCTCGAGGACGGACACAACCTGGGCCATGCCCGTGGTGTCCTGCCGGTATGAGTCCAGGATGTTACGGACATGGGAAAATACCGGATCCCCAGCCAACTGGTCAGGCTCGCGCCTCCGCCGTCCTCCACTCCCACCACCCCTGCCCACTTGCGCCTGGCCTGCACTTGTGGGCACATGGGGTCTCCGGGACCCCTGAGGGGTGGCATTGGCATTGTCGCCTGCCTCCTCCTGGGTGCCCGGGACACCGTGTCCCTCCTGGCGAGCCTGGCTGCATTGTGGTGTTGGGGCAGGGATCCTGGGTGTCTCCTGGGATGTGGCAGGAGTGGGGGTGGTGGTTGGCACAGTTGTACCTGACGCAGGTGCTGCAGGTGGTTGGACACCAGAGGGGCCAGGTCGGTCGGGGTCGTCCGCAGAGTGGTGAGAGTGGTCGCTGCCGGTGGGATCGGGCTCCTGCAGATCCGGGTCCTGTGAGTGTTCCCCCCCAACAGGTGCACCATGACGTTGACCTGTGTGTGAGAGAGACAATGTTAATTTTGGTCCATGCAACATCCATGTTTCATCCGTTTCAAAGTTGGCACATTTCCTCTTGGAATTAGGATCTGTCTTGCATTCCACTCACAGTGCACTTGTGCATGGGTGTGTCCCTTGGCCACCACTTTGGCCCCTTTAACTATGTGTGGCACAGTCTTACTTGCTTCGTCAAGTGTGACTGCAGTCAGCAGTGGAGTGGGCAGGTGTGGCGAGCCATGCATTGGCGCCTTCCGTGTAGCACTGTACATGCGCACATGGAGTGGATCCACACACTTATATGATCCAGGTAGCTTTCCTTGTGCTCGTGTACAGGTTGTGACATGGCCCTGTGTTTTGCCATGGTGAAGAGGGGGGGTTCTGGCACTGGCCACCCTTGTCTACATGCACGCAGTCTACCTGCTGACGAGCAGACATTCACACACGCAACACGGCTGATTAGCTCTCCCTGTGTCTCGCTCCCTCTGTGTCCCCCTCTCCCTCCCTCCGCGTGTCAGCCTCCTCCCTCTGTCCGTCTCCCTCCCTCTCTGTCCCCCTCTCCACCCCTCTGTCCCCCTCTCCCTCCCTCTCTGTCCCCCTCTCCCTCCCTCCGTGTGTCACCCTCTGTCACCTCGGCCCAGCTTCCTGGGCACACACTGTTAGCAGATCTTTGAGTGGCCCTTGGCTTGTTGATGTGAGTTTGTTTCTGATCTCCAGGCACCCATTGGGTGTGATGTGTGTCTGTGCGCTGCTGCTGTGGTGGTGTGTGCTGCCACTCTTTCACAATGTTGGCTGTTCATTAGCTGCTGTCATGTGCTAAACAGTGCCTTCACCCCCATGTGTTGATGCAAGGCGTCTGCCATTTGCTGGCAAGTCATTCCTGTGTTGGGACACACTGTTTGTCTGGCTGTGACCTAGGCCATATGGGTAGAGTGAATTGTTGTCTGCTTCTGAGTTGCACTATGTGCTTTTTTGGGCCCAGCCTCCCGCCATCCGGGTTACCGTGTCATGTGTTGTTGTCTTCTGTGGCCTGTGACTTGACATTGTCCAGCTGGGTGCACGGGGCATGGTGGCAGCAGTGGCATGTGCGTGCTCATGGAGTGTGGTTGAGTCATGCGATGGCTTGTGGTGGTTGCGTGCCTGTTAGTGATGTTGGTTGTGGATGCCGTTCCCCCCATGTGAGGTGCGTTGTTTGTGTACTCACCCGGGTCTCGGAGTCCTTCTAATCCTTCTACTGCCTCCACCGGCAGTATGGCCATCACCCTCTCCTCCCAGGGATGGTAGTGTACGGGTCTGCGGGAGGGCCCTCCTCCGGTGGCGTTGGCCTGGTCGTGTTCATCCTGCCTCTTGGCTCGGACCCTCCTCCGCAGATCGTACCACCTGTTCTGGCATTCCTGCCTGGTCCGTCTGGTGTCCGCAACAGCATTCACAGCATCGACGATGGTCTGCCACATGGCTGTTTTTGCTGCCTGGCTGGTGTTTCTGACCAATGTTCCAAAGATCTGTGGCTCGACTCTGAGGATTTGATCAACAAGAACCTCCAACTCTCGGTTACTGAACTTTGGATTCTTGGTAGTGGGCATGATGAGGGGTGTGGATGGTGGGGGGGGTGTGGATGGTGGGGGTGGTGTGTGGATGGTTGTGGGTGTGTGGGTGTGGTTGTGCAGGTGCGTGTGTGTGTGAATGTGATGAGGGTGTGTTTGTGAAGGTGGTTGTGTGAAGGTGTGCAAGTGTAAGGTGTAGTAAAGGTTGAGGTCTGGTGCTGTGGGTTGTCTGTGGGGTCTGGCAGCAGTGGGTCTGTTGCAAAGGCTCATGGTTTGTGTGTGTGGGCCCTTTTTATTGGTCCATTGGTGGGTGTGGCTGTGTTTGAATTGTGGGTGGGTTGGTTATAAGGAGTGGTGGTGTATTGGGCCTCTGTTTGTTTTTGGCAGTTGCAGGTCAGTGAAGGTGTTGTTTTGGTGTTTTTTGGCCATGTTTAGTGGCTTTGTGCCATTCGAATGGTGTATTGTTGTGTTGTTTTGTTTTGTCCTGGTTGTGTCCGTGCGTTTTGAGCGTGTGTACGGTGTGTACATGGGCCATTTGGTTGTACGGTGCTGTCCTTGTGTGTGGCTTGGTACGACTCGTACATGCGGTTGTGATGTTGGGGCCTGGGGTGCGCTCCGTAGTTAGGAGGTTGTGTTGGGGGTAGGACTCGAACGTACTGGGATGTACATACACGGTGGTTCGACACGTACAGGGGTGGGGGTAGGACTCGAACGTACTGGGTACACGGTGGTACGACACGTACTGGGGTGGGGGTACGACTGGAACGTACTGGGGTGTAGGTTCACGGTGGTACGACACGTACTGGGGTAGGGGTACGACTGGAACGTACTGGGGTGTAGGTTCACGGTGGTACGACACGTACTGGGGTGGGGGTACGACTGGAACGTACTGGGGTGTAGGTTCACGGTGGTATGACACGTACTGGGGTGGGGGTGGGGCTCGAACGTACTGGGGTGTAGGTTCACGGTGGTACGACACGTACTGGGGTGGGGGTACGACTGGAACGTACTGGGGTGTAGGTTCACGGTGGTACGACACGTACTGGGGTGGGGGTACGACTGGAACGTACTGGGGTGTAGGTTCACGGTGGTACGACACGTACTGGGGTGGGGGTACGACTGGAACGTACTGGGGTGTAGGTACATGGGGGGTATGACACGTACTGGGGTGGGGGTGGGGCTCGAACGTACTGGGGTGTAGGTACACGGGGGGTATGACACGTACTGGGGTGGGGGTGGGGCTCGAACGTACTGGGGTGTAGGTTCACGGTGGTACGACACGTACTGGGGTGGGGGTACGACTGGAACGTACTGGGGTGTAGGTTCACGGTGGTACGACACGTACTGGGGTGGGGGTACGACTGGAACGTACTGGGGTGTACATGGACGGTGGTTTGACACGTACTGGGGTGGGGGTACGACTGGAACGTACTGGGGTGTAGGTACACGGTGGGTATGACACGTACTGGGGTGGGGGTGGAGCTCGAACGTACTGGGGTGTACATAGACGGTGGTACGACACGTACTGGGGTGGGGGTACGACTTGAACGTACTGGGGTGTACCTAGACGGGTGGGGGTATACATACACGGGGGGTACGTGTCGGACGTACGGGGGCTGGGGGGAGTGTTGGGCGCGTATGCAGGCACATGTCTCCATGGTTGCTATAGGAGTTCGGTGCGGACGGTGTTTTTTCCATACGGTTGTACGCTCGGACGCACGGGATGGATCGTGATTCCTCGGTTGGACTTGGCTTTTCACGTTTGTAAGGTAAATCGTCCGAGGACGTGTCGGACACATTTTCCGACCCGAGGACGTGTGGGGAATGATTCCCAGTGCGGTTCGTATGGACTTTTTACCATGCGAATCGTGATTGCCAGTTCGTACGGCACTTGTACGATTCGTACGGTAAAAAGACCCGATACGAGTCGCACGGGGACATTTTTTACCGGATCGTGATCGGCACCTGTGTGTTTTTCCCACCTTTGTAGGAAACATACATTACCCGGGAGGACATGATAAAAAATTTCTTGAAACTGTACTGAGGGTGGATCTTTTTGGTTTGTAGACTGCAGAAGGAGGAAGTATCCACCTCCACTACTTGTGATAAGTAGTACCTCTCCCCTCCCCCTTTGTTTTTTTCGCACTTAAGATTAGATCACATTTTATTGAAAGTAATGAATGAATATCACCTTTGAATGGACTGATATAGTCAATCTTTTAGCATTTATTACTGTTTTTGAAAGAATTAATGTATGATATTTATCAGCTGGGTTTTAGGGTATTCAACTGAATAAACTATTTTGAATGACTAAAGAGCACCTAATAAAAATTGTTTTCATTATGGGAGGGATACTTTCCCAATGCAATAATTGAGGTTCTTCAGGGGTTACGGACAGATTAACCAAGTTCATGCATTCAAGATGGTACACATGTTGTATGCTCATCCCACCTGTGAGTGTGCTTTGCTGTCTGTGCCAGTGCATCAATTGCCTAGATAGAACATGGAAAAAGAACCTCAGGGCCAGACCTCATTGCAGACTCTGATACCAAGGGTTCTGTTGCTTCATGCAACTGTGATGGACACTGCTATAAATTAGATCATTTGTATATGCAAGGAATGGTTTCTGCTCACAGATGAGTGTCTCTGTTGCCTGATACAAAAGAAGTTCTGTTGAATGCCTGAACATGCAGGCTTCCACCCTTAGCACAGTGAAGAGGCAGCTATCCTATCAGTAGTCAATGACTAAATTTGGGATGACTAACTTCTGCCTTGGCTCTCTGCTGAATCTGTCTTCCGCCTTCGACACTGTACACCATGAGATCATGGGAATCCATGTGAGAGAGACAGGATTCCAGGGGCTACACTAAACTGGCTAAAATTCTTCCTATTTGGATGTTCTGCAGCAATCCAGTTAGCCAACTTCAAGCAAGGCCTGTTAGACAAGAATGTGGGGTTCCCCAGAAATCTTGCCTATCGCCCCACCTGTTCAACATGTATGTCAAAACCTTAACACAGGAATTGTAGGATTTGGTACTACACTAATGTTTATCTGATCCTACTGCATTTAGAGAGAACATTTACATCTCAACTAGAATTTCAAGACACAATGTGCTTCATAGTCACTTGGATCAATGGTAAGCAGTTAAAACTTAATACGGACAAGAACCAAATTGTCCTCCTCAGCAACACATCTCCTTGTGCACCCAATCGTATTACCCCTCAGAAGAGGGACTGGCTACCTAACTAAAAGCATTGGTAAAATGCTCAGGAGTCATGGTGAACTCCAATATCAAACTAAAACCACAGATAAGCATGGTAACATCCAAATGTGTATTCCTCAAAAGAACGCTGCAAAACATTCTACCAATTCTCTGATTTGAAGCATGTAAACTGATTATAATGGCAGTAATCATTATGAGATTAGATTATGCTAGCACACTGGACCAAGGTCTATCTAAGAATGAGGTTTGAATGGTCCAGACCATACTGAATGATGCAGCAAGACTGTTTTTTCAACTCCCCAAAAGCATACACCACTGTATTATTACAAAAATTGCACTGGCTTCCAGTGATTCAGCATAATCTGATGCCTTGCCTTTAAAAGCATGATTAATTTGGCTCCTATCTTCCAGTCTAAGAAAATAAAAATAGTAACAGTAACATACTTTATTGATGATTAATTAAAACCAATACAATCTAAAAAACCGTAGGAAGACATGATTTAAAAATGATTGTGCAAATTAGTTTAACATTTCTAACGGTAAAAGCCAACAGCTATATAAAAAGTGCAAGTGCCTTGTGCATGTCAATTTGCATGTACCAACATTAGAATTGTCTATGCTTGCTTCTTGTGCCAGTTGGGCATTAACACCTGCATAATTAGATTCCTAATGGATTTATTAAAATGCAAAGGTGCTTATGCGGGTGCAATGATGCTAACTGTGCAAGTCATGTCGAACCAATCTTGGTTGCCACCGCTATTCGGTTTTGAGTCTTGGACAATCTTGGGTGTCTGGTGTATAAAGAGATGTTTTCTTGTGGCCCTGACTGCTGAACAATTTTTGTACCAGGCACAGATATTTTGTCCCCTGCTGTGCCAGGGCGATGGAATCTCCACTGAGCCAACAAATTATGGCTTGCCTATAAGTGCAAACTTGCTGTTGTAAGAAGGCTGATTTAAGAAGCTTCCTTCTAACTTCTAAAAGTGTTGAGCATGCACATAATGTGGAATACTGATTCCTGTTTGTACCCACTTAGTCAGCACATTTCACAAACTATCTCTGACGGGCTATCCAGACATTACTCCGTAGCTTGCACATCAAATTGTAAATATGTTATGTAATTGTGTATATAAGTGATATTGTATAGGCTCCTAACATTTCCCCACCCTATGAACAGTGCTCGAGTTGAGGATCTTTAGTAAAACCGTATTACGGTACCACCATTGGAGTCCTGTGTTTTCTGAACCCGAAGTGTACTTGCCTGTTTAACCAATTCATGTCATGGCATGTGTATCTAAATTGAAAACCTGCTTTAAGACCATTCATGTGGCGCTGCATGTGTGGAAATGCACCGTCTTTTCACTTTTTTAAGCAAAAGTTTGCAGTGATATTTGGCACTGCACCCCCCCCCCCCCCCCCCCACGCGGTCCGGTTCCTGGCACACATAGTCTTGGTTGCAGCACACAGAGACCTTACACTGCCACACACAGAGGACAAAAATAAGAGGGAACATTGCTCTTGACTTCTGGTTTCCTGAGCTGTAGCTATTTCCTGTTTCCTTGAACCAGTACTACCTGCAGTGCTACCTTGGCTCCTGAAGCTGTAGTACTTTCCCTGTTCCTGAACTAGCACTGCCTGCAGAGCTACCTTGACTCCTGAAGCTTTAGTAATTCCCTGTTCCTAAACTAGCACTGCCTGCAGTGCTACCTTGACTCCTGAAGCTTTAGTAATTCCCAGTTCCTGAACCAGCACTGCTTGCAGTGCTACCTTGACTTCTGAGCCTTACCTCAATTCTTGTTCCTGCCCCAGCACTGCCTTCTATGCTACTTTGTTTTCTTGATTCCTTAACCTGCACTATACTGGTATACCCTTGTAACCTCCCCTTCTGGATATCCCTTTCCAGTCCCTGCCTTTCTTCCCATTTCCTTGGTTCCAGTTCTAGTTTGCTGTCTTTCTATTCTGCTGTCTTACTTCTGTTACCTTGTATGTTTGTTCGCTGCTTTCTGCCAAGTGTGCCCTGTGATTTCCTTCCTTTCCTGTTAAGCACTCCTCCTTGCTAGCTCCTTGTCTACTGTGCTTGTGTTTAGTTCTACCCCCTTGCTGTTACTGCCTTGCGTGTTCCTGTTTGATTGCGAGGATCCGTGGGCACAGCTGACTACCTAGGTGGTGTTTCTTGTTTACTGTGTAAATTGTCTTTGAGTTGCATTTCTAACATCATCATAGGTATAAGCTCCCCAGACCCTGCCTTTGCATGCACATCCTATAAGTGGGTATTTGCAGTCAATATCTGTAACAGCAATTGTGGGTGGGAAACTTACTGTGCATCAGTCTTACCTTGTGGAGCTCCTGAGTGCCCTACCCCACACTCCCCTTTATTGTTAATGTTGTATTATATATATGTCTTGCACATCCGTACTGGGTGTAGTTAGTCTGAATGCTAAATTGCCTTGTGAGTGCCCTTCCTTTCTGAGTCTTAGCCATCTTGTTCACTTGTACAGGCTTCCCCTTTGGATCCCTTTTCCTCCTATGACTTCCTGTGCAATCCTGGGCAGCGCTGTACTCCTCTGTGTGTATGTTTTCCACCCCGTTCCCAGTCCTTCCCCCCATAATCCCAGAAATTCTCTGACAAACTACTGGAAATGGCTTGGGGTAGCACTCCCACCCACCCATCATCCTTTTGCTCACCATGCCACCTCAGTTTGGACCCTCCCATATGCAAATCAGAATTAACCCTGCTCATCATGGGAACAGTCCAGCCGAAACTGCCAAGGCTGATTTGCATATTGCTGGATTCAAGCTGAGAAGACTTGGTGAGCAAAGAAACAATGGGTTGGCATGCTATCCCAAGCGATCACCAGTAGTTGCAAGCATTCCTCCCATCACCTTTTGTGTGTTTTATGTACCGCCCTTAGTGGCATGGGTATGTCCAGACGTGGGTGCCATGCTCACTGTGTCACTGGAACCAAGCCATACCCAGCTGATGAGCCAATAACTAGGGCGAAACCAATGCTGGGTTGCTTGTGTTCCGGATCAGGAAGAATCTGGCCAGGCAGCTCAGTCTGGACTGTTCCCATGAGGAGCAGGGTCAAGGCTTTTTTGGATATGGGTGTGTCAAAACTACTGTGGCATGGTGAACAAAATAACAATGGGTTCGGATGCTACCCCGAACGATCACCAGTGGTTAGACAAAATGCAAGCATTCCTCCCATCACCTTAAAAATAAACAACATTACAGACAAGGAATATATTACGCATGGTAGGGTTCTTCTGAGTTGACTAGGGATAGCCTTCTAGAAAATGGAAGTCCTGACACCGCAACATAAATCTGTACCATATTGATCAGACAGGGTTACAACTCCATCTTCATATGTTTTGACAACTTGACTATTTTGTTGTAATTAGCACCCATTTACAAACAGTCAATTCAATTCAATTCAGCTTTATTCGGTACAAATTAATGTCCATAAAAGCATACACAATCACAAACAGTCATTTCATGCACAGTGATGTGTAATAATATAACTCAATCGTTTTTGGTGCAAATGACTGAATTGACCCCCATGCCTTTGTATTGAAATAAACACTTGGAAAAGAAAATCAGGCAGGGACACTCTTTGAGAATGCCAAAGCAATTCTTGAAATTTTAACACCAATGCACCAAACTAGTTATTCTGTCAGCCAGTGTGGCACACCCTTTAACACCGACACATTTATTTTTTATTTAAGAATATTATTAAAACTGCAGAAATATAATAAGAAACGAAATGAACATTTCCACCATAGGTAAAATGTCATCTAGCAACCTAACGCCCTAAAACCTACTTCTTTCGAAACACTATGAGAGCATGGAATAGCATAACTTGCATCTAGAGTTTTTTACGGAGGTTTAACACACTGCATACCTTTTCATAGCAAAACGCTGTAGTTATCAGAAGCCGGGGAGTAAGTGTTCCCTTCTAAAGGAAAACACGAGGCACATCAACACCTCTCCTCTCGGGCTTGGCTCGCTATCAGCTTTCAGCACAGAATGAGATGTGGCAACATCACAGCACCCAGAAGATCTTATGACAGGATCTTGAGCAATAATCTGAGGTGAAGGACCTCTCCTGCCAAGTGGTCGATTGGAGAGCCTTTTAAAATATATCTTATCTGAGACTGGAACTTCTGACATAACCTCAGGACTCAAGATGCTAGTCTTAGACGCATTTTTATAAACAAATAAGGTAAAAGAACACGTCAATTTAGACTACACTGTTATGTTCTTGTCTGATCTTGAAATACAGTTTACAAGGCACTTGTGACATCAAGGTGCCGATCACGATCCTGCAAAAACCGGGTACGAACCGTCGGACGGAGCACAATCTCCGCCCGACGCGTACCCGGTCGTCAATTTTCACAAACAAGGAATTACGATTTGCACGGGTACACCATCACCGTACGAATCGTAAAAAAGCCCGACCGAACCAAAAAACACCTACCAATGCGATCCGGGAAAGCGCCGACCTGACGTCGGGACGCTCGCAGCCAGCCATTCACGACCCAGGAATCACGATTCGCACCGACGTCACCCCGCACGGTGAATATTTTGCGGCAGCCAAAAACTGCCGGGAAATCAGGACGACGCGAACAAGGACCACCAGTACGCGACGGACAGACAGGACGACGCGAACAAGGAGGACCAGTACGTGACGGACACACAGGACGACGCCACCAAGGAGGACCCGTACGCGACAGGACGACGCGATCAAGGAGGACCCGTACGCGACAGGACGACGCGAGCAAGGAGTACCAGTACGCGACGGACAGACATGGACCCGAACCTACGAGTCATCCCTGCCCTCATAGCAGTACACCTCCTCTACAGGTTACGACGCAGACGCCGCAGAAGGTCAGAATAACTAAGGGAGGGGGGAAAGTGGGGTGGGGTGGGGGTGGCACGACCAGGGCAGGCCACAAAACAACCACATAAGTCACACACCACACATGGCCTGGACATACCTGACTCCCATGCCCTGGTCACCACGAGGGGGTGGGGGCGTGTCCTGATAAGCCAGCGACCGCCACAACGGAAGTCCGTCACCACGCGAACCGGCAACACAACCAGACAGGTACGTCCCGTACCCACGCCTGAAGAGCGTGGGTACGAGTCGGACCACGCCCACACACGTCACCCCAACAATGGCGGGACGGATCGCACCCACGTGGCAAAGGCCTGGGTACGGGCCGCACAAACATCACATAGCGTGGGGACGGATATGTACGGACCCTACCCCCAACCCGTATGCAAGGAGCGTACCCCCCAGCCCAACAGTGTAAGTACGACCCGTACCCCCACCCGCGTATGCATGGAGCGTACCCCCCAGCCCAACAGTGTAAGTACGACCCGTACCCCCACCCGCGTATGCATGGAGCGTACCCCCCAGCCCAACAGTGTAAGTACGACCCGTACCCCCACCCGCGTATGCAAGGAGCGCACCCCCCAGCCCAACAGTGTAAGTACGACCCGTACCCCCACCCGCGTATGCAAGGAGCGTACCCCCCAGCCCAACAGTGTAAGTACGACTCGAACCCTCACCCGCGTATGCAAGGAGCGTACCCCCCAGCCCAACAGTGTAAGTACGACCCGTACCCCCACCCGCGTATGCATGGAGCGTACCCCCCAGCCCAACAGTGTAAGTACGACTCGAACCCTCACCCGCGTATGCAAGGAGTGTACCCCCCAGCCCAACAGTGTAAGTACGACCCGTACCCCCACCCGCGTATGCAAGGAGCGTACCCCCCATGCCAACAGTGTAAGTACGACCCGTACCCCCACCCGCGTATGCAAGGAGCGTACCCCCCAGCCCAACAGTGTAAGTACGACCCGTACCCCCACCCGCGTATGCATGGAGCGTACCCCCCATGCCAACAGTGTAAGTACGACCCGTACCCCCACCCGCGTATGCAAGGAGCGTACCCCCCAGCCCAACAGTGTAAGTACGACCCGTACCCCCACCCGCGTATGCAAGGAGCGTACCCCCCATGCCAACAGTGTAAGTACGACCCGTACCCCCACCCGCGTATGCAAGGAGCGTACCCCCCAGCCCAACAGTGTAAGTACGACTCGAACCCTCACCCGCGTATGCAAGGAGCGTACCCCCCAGCCCAACAGTGTAAGTACGACCCGTACCCCCACCTGCGTATGCATGGAGCGTACCCCCCAGCCCAACAGTGTAAGTACGACTCGAACCCTCACCCGCGTATGCAAGGAGCGTACCCCCCAGCCCAACAGTGTAAGTACGACCCGTACCCCCACCCGCGTATGCAAGGAGCGTACCCCCCATGCCAACAGTGTAAGTACGACCCGTACCCCCACCCGCGTATGCAAGGCGCGTACCCCCCAGCCCAACAGTGTAAGTACGACCCGTACCCCCACCCGCGTATGCATGGAGCGTACCCCCACCACACCAGTGTAAGTAGACTCGTACCCTCACCTCGAATGCATTGAGCGTACCCCCACCGTGTATGTTCCAAGCGTACATATCCTGAAATCGGAGGTGTGTGTGCAGAGTCCACCCAGCAGTGCCCTGAGACAGGAGGGGTGTGTGCAGAGTCCTCCCAGCAGTGCCCTGAGACAGGAGGGGTGTGTGCAGAGTCCTCCCAGCAGTGCCCTGAGACAGGAGGGGTGGGTGCCTATCACTCCCAGCAGTGCCCTGAGACAGGAGGGGTGGGTGTGGAGTCCTCCCAGCAGTGCCCTGAGACAGGAGGGGTGTAACACATGTGTGTGAGGCCAGAATTATCCACATGCATACTGGCTACAAGGGAACATGTCCCCATGAACTCATGTCAACAGACTCCACACACAAGTACAGTGATCACCAAGGATGCCACGATTGTTGCAGGTGGACACATGGCCCTGCATGCATGGCCAAAGTAGAAGGGCTCCGTCACACACACAGCTCATGTAGACACAGCTCTGCGCTAAACATTGGGAACACCCTGCAGGGAAGAAAGCTGGGTACACAGAGGAAGGAATACACCCTGGGACAAGTGCACCATGCAGTAACTGCTTACATGAACAAAGAAAGTTAGCCAACACCTTGTGATGGCACACAGATCCCAGGGTCCCACCAATGAGCAGTACACTACTACACATCCCACACACCAAAACCCTTACACACCACCCAAAACCATGTAGCAGCCCCACCAACACCAATACCAGCATAGCAGTAGTGTGATAATGAAAATAAAAGTAAGCTTTATTCCGCATGAGCACAATGTCCGTGGATCGCAGGCAGTTCAATCTTCACAAAGCCCATAGGGCAGTCAATGATTCTCAGCTGGATGGGGGACACAGTGGGATGCGTGTCCCCTACCTTGCCTGCACAGTCAAATGGCATCGTCTTCCACACTGGTGAGGGCATCAGGGGGGGGGGAAGCAACAGGCACCGCAGGGACATCAGGGCAAAGGGGCGGCGTTGTGGGTGCAGGGATGGAGGACTCCACCACAGGGGGTGGGGCAGGGCCAAAGGCGGAGGCCAGGATGGCACTACACACCTTTGCAAGGTCCTCCAGGGAGTCCCCTGCACCCGAAGGGACCTCAGGCCCCAAGGAGGGGGGGGGTCAGAGGGATGGGTCGCAGCGCCACTGGGGGAGGGTGGAGACAGGGGGGGAGACTCAACCACCCTGACCGGGGACCTCCTTGACCGCTTGTGTGGTGGTGTAACCGTGGGGCTCAGGGACAGAGCGGCCATGAAGGAGTCCTTGGGGGAGATGTGGCCAGGAGAGCTGAGGGGAGGGGATTTGGAGGGAGTGGACTGGGTGGAATGCGGACTCCCACTATGGCTGCGTGTCACACGTTTGCCCCCCGACCCAGTGGGTGTGCCTACCTCACCCTGTGTGTGCGTGTCAGGAGGAGTGCGGTGGACCTTCCCTGCTGGTGTGGTGCCCGTGTCCGTTGATGTGGGTGCATGCCGACGTCTGGGTGTACGTGGGACAGGCATGGGAGTGGGAAGTGTGGATGGGGCAGGGGTAGGTGGGGGGAGGTCGCGCTGCAGGAGACCCACTGCTGCAGTCAGTGTCGAGTCGATGGACCTCAGCAAGTTGCGTTGGTCAGCCTGCGATGAATGAATGCCCTCCAAGAAAGCCTCGATGTTGGTGAGGGTTTTGCCGTGGGCATGGAGGACATTAAGGATCGCAGCCTGACCAACCTGCAGTTGCCGCTGGATGTCCACAGACTCTGCATTGGCGGCAGCAGTGGAGACAGGGGCAGGGGGTGCGGTGCCTGGCAGGAAGGAGACATGCTGTGACCGGGCACGCTGGGAAGGGACACGAGCAAGTGGGAGGCGGCTGATGGAAACTGAGGGGGCGGTGCGAGGTGTTGTTCCGCTGTCAGCTGCTGGTGCAGCCTCCGCCCACTCGGAGACATCGTCCTCGGACCTGTCAGCTTCGTAGTCTGATGTGCCAGTCGACAGGTCCTCGGCCACACTCTCCTCCGCCTCTGTCCCACTCGATGTGCCAGACCCGATGTCACGGCTGGCACTGGTGCTCGGTCCCTCCGCCTGGTCTGTGTCCATGTCTCCCTCTGTGTCCCCCGACGATGCTGTGGGCAGGGTGGAGAGACAGAAATTAATCAGACACCTGTACACATCTGTCACATGAGTCCAATCTACATAGGTAACATTGCATAGCCTGAAAAGGAAGATCCCTAACATCTACTGAACAGGGTACCGATGTAGGGCATGAAACACACAGTTGGTTGAGCCACCATGCCACTGAAATACCATGGAGAGCATGAGACAATAGCTAAAGACAGGAAACGGAGTCTGACATAGCACCCAGGCCCTGGGGACAATCCAGCACTGCATCTGCACCACACAGCGTTGGCGAAAATACCGATGACCAGGGACCATATCCATGAACTTGAGACACATGCTGCATAGGTAATGCTGAAAACATGCCCAACATGACTCGGTCACTGCACATTGCGTGTGTGTCCAGACACATCACACACTGCCCAGACCCGGCAAGTGGAAATCAGGATTTGACACATAGGCATTGCCCGCCCCAACAAGACCCTACACGAGGCAAATTGTTGAGACACAGGTGGCACCAACATCTCATAGTCTGGGTGATACACACAGGGGCAGGCAAAAAGCAAGATTGGACGCCAAACAGCCAAGGTGCGCCTGTACAAATAATGAGGTACCAGTGCCCATCCTCAGATGAGTATAACAAGACACACAGGCACTGGCAACTGTGAGTATGAAGAAGGACAATCAGGTCAGGCTGCACAGTGGACACCTGTACAAAATAGCACGTCTATATACATGGTGACAGGGGACAATGGCACAGAGCACAACCTACGCTGTAGACACTGAGATTGGCCACGTTTATGATGACACATACACCACTGAGGAAAAGGTGCCCCAGGGGACAGTAGTGGGCACGCAACTACATGCTACTGAATGGTAATGACTGCAACACACGTCACCATCCCTGCACTATGTGTATCGCACACTCATGCACATCATGTCACAGGCCACTACATAGGACATGCGCGCTGTAAGGCATGACACATGAGAGACCAACTCCCATGTCTGGAGTCAGCATCAGTGCCAACTGACATGGAACCCACATGCAGTGAACTTGACAGTGCACAGGCAAGGTCCCACAACCTGTTACACACCACCCCCACACATGATGCTACAGTCATTGTTCTCGTGGACAAAGCGCCACCCTACATTACCTTGTGAAGGAGTGACTACACACAGACCAGGGAGCACATTGCAAGGAGGGGAAGGGTGGCAGGGGCACAGCGCTATACTGGGGCAAACAGGATCTGCACAGCACCCTTGAACCCTGCCAGTGAATTCATGCTACTGTGCCCTTACAAATGCCGGTGACACACAACAAACACACATGTACCTACCCCCTTCCGGCTGCTGCATCGCCTGTAAGCGCCTCTCCAGGTCTGGAAAGACCACCGGCCGCACACGCCTGTGGAGGTGGCTCAGACGGCGGCGGCCGCGGTTCTTGTGGCTCTCAGGTGAGTCCCCCAGCAGGAGCCGTGCAATCCTCCGCGTCCAGCACCGGATATCCTGCCAGCGTTTCCTCACCTGGGGCAGGCTCCGCCTCCGACCATCCACACCCCTCACGGCACTGACGGCGGTCAGCCAGATCTGCTCCTTGGCAGTGGCGCCTACCTGTGAGGAGGAACAAGTGACACCACATCAATACACCAGCCACATGTCACAGAGAGACATATGGGTACAAATTAGCTGGTTACAACAAGGCATGTCATGCAGCCAACACATTGCACCTTTGTCATAGGGACATCATCCCCTGGTGAGGGAAAAAGCAGTACGTGCCACAGTGGGTACACAGGTGGAATGATGGCAATGTCACAATCAATGATCAAGGCTCACACTGTGCATCACACCCACCCCTCCTGTCTCAGGGCACTGCTGTGAGTGATAGGCCCCCACCCCTCCTGTCTCAGGGCACTGCTGGGAGTGATAGGCCCCCACCCCTCCTGTCTCAGGGCACTGCTGTGAGTGATAGGCCCCCACCCCTCCTGTCTCAGGGCACTGCTGTGAGTGATAGGCCCCCACCCCTCCTGTCTCAGGGCACTGCTGGGAGTGATAGGCCCCCACCCCTCCTGTCTCAGGGCACTGCTGTGAGTGATAGGCCCCCACCCCTCCTGTCTCAGGGCACTGCTGGGAGTGATAGGCCCCCACCCCTCCTGTCTCAGGGCACTGCTGGGAGTGATAGGCCCCCACCCCTCCTGTCTCAGGGCACTGCTGGGAGTGATAGGCCCCCACCCCTCCTGTCTCAGGGCACTGCTGGGAGACATCAGGCACCCCCCCCCTGGGACCCCCCCGACAGTACATGGCATGTGTGTTACACCTGGACGCAATGGCAGAAGTCACAGTCACAACATAGGGACAGTATGTGGCAGTGGCCTATGCACTCACCTGATACCCTGGTCGCCCATACAGCATGGAGTACTGTGGGAGGATCACATCCAGCAGAGCCATGTTCTCCTCCAGGGTGAATGGCTGTGTCCTCTCCACAGCCCTTGACATGGTTCCAGGGAATCAGTCGCAGCAGCTGGGTCGACGAATGCAAAGATGTGCAGGCAAGTGCTCCCTCATGGGACCTGGCTGCCTTATATGTGCCCTTCTGCCCAGTCTCATGCACAGGAGTACAGAGTGATTGGTCACTCACATTTGCATCCTATGTTTCCACCAATCACTTCAAACCTAGCAGTCTGTGGGTTCTCTATCGGTTTCATTCTCCTGCATGATGTCAGCCCCACAAACACATTGCAACAAAGTAGAAGAATTCCAACTGACTTCTGCTGTGCACCTTCCAGAACAATTTCGAATTTTGAACTTGGTCTCCATGACAACCAGCATGCATGTAGGCCTTAATACTTGTCCCCTATGTAATTTGGAGCATCACACACAGGTACGATGCGTTTCGGGGCCCTAGGGCACCCCAAATGCATGGCAACGGCCCGTACATGCATGCCTACGCTCTCCATCACTATGGGTCTGCACGCGTATGCGTACCCGTAGTGTTACGGACCGTACACACGCATGTACGCTCTCTATCACTATGGGTCTGCACGCGTATGCGTACCCGTAGTGTTACGGACCGTACACACGCATGTACGCTCTCTATCACTATGGGTCTGCACGCGTATGCGTACCCGTAGTGTTACGGACCGTACACACGCATGTACGCTCTCTATCACTATGGGTCTGCACGCGTATGCGTACCCGTAGTGTTACGGACCGTACACACGCATGTACGCTCTCTATCACTATGGGTCTGCACGCGTATGCGTACTCCTAGTGATAGTGAGCGTACATGCGAGTGTACGGTCCGTACCACTACGGGTACGCATACGCGTGCAGACCCATAGTGATAGTGAGCGTACATGCGTGTGTACAGTCCGTACCACTACGGGTACGCATACGCGTGCAGACCCATAGTGATAGAGAGCGTACATGCGTGTGTACGGTCCGTAACACTACGGGTACGCATACGCGTGCAGACCCATAGTGATAGTGAGCGTAGATGCGAGTGTACGGTCCGTACCACTACGGGTACGCATACGCGTGCAGACCCATAGTGATAGTGAGCGTAGATGCGAGTGTACGGTCCGTACCACTACGGGTACGCATACGCGTGCAGACCCATAGTGATAGGGCCGTACACATGCATCTACGCTCACTATCACTATGGGTCTGCACGCGTATGCGTACCCGTAGTGCTACGGACCGTACAAATGCCTGTACGCTCGCCATCACGATGGGTACACATACG
Source organism: Triturus cristatus (assembly GCF_964204655.1). Classification (NCBI taxonomy): domain Eukaryota; kingdom Metazoa; phylum Chordata; class Amphibia; order Caudata; family Salamandridae; genus Triturus; species Triturus cristatus. The sequence goes on from NC_140593.1 coordinate 406,328,005, forward strand.
GCAGCACTCCCACAGTGATTTGGGAACATGCACAGGCCCTCTCAGCAGCAGTACGGCGGTTTTTACACATCACTGTGGTGATAGGCGACACACATGTAGGAATAGGGCGGACATACTTGTCCATGGATGGACATACTTGTCCAGGAATGGACATCAAGGCATCGTCTGTGCATTACTACATGTGTGGGGCACAGGTGTCACAGGCTGTGATGTGGAACATGCCTCCTGAGTGGAGAAGGCACCAGATGTATGATGAGATGTGTACATGTGTACTGTGTGAGGGTGCAATGTGTGCCAGGCATGCCCTTGACTCCTTTGACATGTGTGCATGTGGGACTGCGCACTTGGGGTGAGCGTCACTGGCATGGCACGGACACCAACACACGGAAGTGTCCCATGATGCCCGGTACAGGGGTCATGACACATGACTTGTCACTACCCACAGTGCACAATGTGACTATGTCATATATGTGTCCGGGATTTACATCAGGTTGATGTTGTAGCACCCTCAAAAGCTGCAGCCGTTGCAGCAACCAACATGTGGCTGTGTGTAGATTGTCATTGCACACTGTTCCCAACACCATGCCACATGTGTTATCGGATGTGAGGTGCACATGTATGCATGGGACACGGAGTAGCGTGACAAGGCCATGTCAGCAAACTCACAAGGAATGTGTGGTGAGTCATGACATGTGCACCTTCATGGCAAGGTGTGTGGGCTGGACTAGTGTAATGTCATGTGACCTGTGTCTCCAGTGTCCCGCTACCAGTCTCTGCAATCGGCATCACACTTCTGCTGATGTGTGGGTGTATGTCACTCCTGTCTTGCGTCGGGCAGTGCACTTGCACTGGGACACAGCTATTTCCATGGCGTGGCATGGGGAGGTTCTCAATCACCGTGTGTAGCTGGGTCTTGGAAGGAGTGTCACCTTGCATCCATACGTGTCCTGGGCATGTAGCACATGCCTGACTCCCTATGTGGCATGTGTGTATTGCCAGATTTACATGTGCTCAGTAGACATGAGTTGTTCTCGTAGTGCACTCACTCTTCCTTGTCACTTCCAAATTACTGCAGAGCGCCTCCTGTTGCCCGAAGAATTCCAGACTTGGCTACCATGCAGGAGAATGACAGGATCCGGCTCTACCGCTTCACCCAACCGTTGATTCTGGAGCTGACGGCGAGACTGGCACCACACCTGCAACCGCAGCACAGGTATCCTACGGCACTGACACCCCAGCTGAAGGTAATGTCTGCCCTACATTTTCTGGCCACGGGTACCTTCCAAAATACCATAGCTCATGTTGGTGGCATGTCCCAGAGCATGTTCAGCGGTGTGCTGCATGATTTCTTGGAGGCCATGTTGATTCACCTGGATGACTTCATCAAGTTCCCAACCCCTGAACAGATGACTGAGGTCAAGCGTGGATTCTATGCCCTGGGAGGGATGCCCCATGTCATTGGGTCCATAGATGGGACACATGTAGGTTTGGTACCACCACACGCACGGGAGGTGGCGTACCGCAATCGGAAGCACTACCACTCCATCAATGCCCTTGTGGTGTGTCTGTCCAATATGGTGATTTCACATGTCTGTGCTCGTTTCCCAGGATCAGCACACGATGCCTACATCATGAGGCGTAGCGGGATGCCTGATATGATGATGCAGCTGCGCAACGAACGGGCATGTGTTGTTGGTGGGTACAGTCTGTCTGTCCTGTATTCTGTATAGCCGACCAGCACGACCGCTACACCAGTTCTAACGATGTCCATGTGCTTCCCATGTAGGGGACGCTGGCTATCCCAACATGCCTTGGCTGCTGACACCTCTCCGCAACCCCATCACGCCGGCCCAGCTCCGCTATAACACCGCCCATGGCCGGACAAGGCGAGTGATAGAGAGGACGTTTGGCATGCTGAAGAGCCGATTCCGGTGCCTCCACAAGACCGGCGGTGCACTCCCTTATGCCCCGGCGAAGGTCTGCAAGATCTTCATGGTCTGCTGCATGCTGCACAACATGGCAGTTGAAAGAGCTGTGCCACTCATCCTGAATCAACATGACGAGGACCATCCACCCGTGGAGGACGAAGGGCTTGGCAATGGGGCTAGTGATGTGGAGGATGTGGAGCCGCAAGAGGACATCCGGACTCGGCTCATACGCGACTTCTTTGCTTAGTGGTGAGTACCAGGGTCTGAGTGTGCACGCATTGGTCCCCGTGTGGCATGCGTTGTGATGTGTGTCTCCACCTGCATGTATGGCACGTGGGTCAGAGGTGTGTGTGGGTGTGTCACTGGAGTGATGGTGGCAGTGATGGTAGTATTTCCCCAGTCATAATTGTGACCTAGCATGTTGTCATCCATACATGTGTCGAGTAACTGCACATGCAAGTGGCTGTGCTTTTTGTGGCTGACTTCTTGTGTGTCTCTCTTCCCCAGGTACCTGCGCATGCCGTTTGCTGGTTGCATTGTTGTGGCACTGCTATTCCTCATGGATATGACATCGTGGGCTGACTCAGCGTTACAGGCACGGACACGTTTGGAAGTCTCCATGGGGTAAGGGATGCATCTGGGGTGTATTGGGTGTGGCAGTTGTTCACGATGTGTGCACACTGGCCAGGTCGGGGTTTGGTTCCTCTGCAGACATGTGGCATCCCCATGGGACACGACATGCAGCTGGGTACACCTGAATAGATGGGCTGCCTGGTTGTCAGTCATCAGTGATGGGATAGTGGATTGTGATGATGGCATCAATGTGTGTGACACTGCCCTCGGACATATACGGTTAACATTGTCTTGACATGGCGTGGGACTTCCACATCAGCGGATGTATGGTGTATGGCAGGCTCTCCGTGAGCAGCTGTGGGTGTTTAGCTGTTAGCCGACGCTTGTGTGCCAGTTCCCTGGCTATCACGCATTTGTGCTGCAGAAGGGGGGTGCCAGTGTTGGAGCCACATGTTACTCCACATGATGTGTTCATGTGTACTTCAAGTTGCCTCTGCAATCCCAAAAACATGACTAATAAAGGTGTCCCTATGCCTCCAAGGTGCCTCTTCTCAGTCAATGCTGGTGTGTTGGCACGGTGCATCCTGCATGTCTGGCATGGTATTCCCTGATTGTGGCTATGTGTCAATGTTTCGAGTGGCAAGATGCAAGCTGTGTGTGTGTGCTGAGACTGTGTATTGGGCAGGATGTCCATGACTGTGTGGGTATTGTGACATGTGCCATCCCCATGCATCCAACGTTGTCCATGACCCCATTCTCTGCATCCACCGGACTCAAGCTTGCAGGACATGGTTCTGCCACCTGTCTACACATACCTGGGTGCCCCCCAGGACACGGGCCAGGATCCCTGACCTCTGCGCATGACTGTTGCTGTACTCAATGTGTCTGTCAGCACGGTTGTTCGGCCACCCCCTCAGCTGGTTCTGACCATCACGGGTGTGTATGGTGCTCCATGTCTGTCTTGCCTAATAAACTGTGACCCATGTGTCCTGTGCCAGACTCAGGCCCCAGGGTGTGGATGGTTGAAGTGAACAGATGACTCAGGCATGTTTAGACTGTACAAGACACATGTTAGGTAATAATGCTACCAGCAGGCATCTACTCTTAATAGTGTGATTTATTATTGGGGGGGGGGGACAAAGTGAGGGGCTTTCCGGGATTAGGGAATCCAAAGTTCAGTAGGGGAGTTGGTGTCCTTGCCATTGGAAATCCTCAGAGTCCATGCCACAGTCTTTGTCAACATTGGTCAGCCAGTGACCAGCAGGGCCATGTGGCAGAGAATGTCTCTTGATGCTGTGATGCTGTTGCTCCAGTGGGCCAGGTGCCAGGCCAGGTGTCCTGGGAGATGGTGATGTAGCAGCCACCCTCACGGTCCTTTCCGTGGACGACCCGGCTTCCTGCGGGGAACCTCAGCAGCACGCCGTGACGACGTCTGGGATGCTCCGTCGGATGTTTCCTCCTCCTCCTCATGATCCCTCCCTGTGGGTGGTGATGTTCTCCGCCTTCTGGCACAGGGAGGGTCGGCCATGGTGTCGGCCATCCGACGGAGTTCAGCGTGAATCCCCTGGGACGCCGTCACTTGCTCAGCCTGTCTGTCCTCCATCCTCCGTTGGTGTAGCTGTAGACAGGCTATTAGCTCCGCATGTTGCTGGGCCTGCTGGACCTTGATCCCCTCGAGGACGGACACAACCTGGGCCATGCCCGTGGTGTCCTGCCGGTATGAGTCCAGGATGTTACGGACATGGGAAAATACCGGATCCCCAGCCAACTGGTCAGGCTCGCGCCTCCGCCGTCCTCCACTCCCACCACCCCTGCCCACTTGCGTCTGGCCTGCACTTGTGGGAACATCGGGTCTCCGGGACCCCTGAGGGGTGGCATTGGCGTTGTCGCCTGCCTCCTCCTGGGTGCCCGGGACACCGTGTCCCTCCTGGCGAGCCTGGCTGCATTGTGGTGTTGGGGCAGGGATCCTGGGTGTCTCCTGGGATGTGGCAGGAGTGGGGGTGGTGGTTGGCACGGTTGTACCTGACGCAGGTGCTGCAGGTGGTTGGACACCAGAGGGGCCAGGTCGGTCGGGGTCGTCCGCAGAGTGGTGAGAGTGGTCGCTGCCGGTGGGATCGGTCTCCTGCAGATCCGGGTCCTGTGAGTGTTCCCCCCCAGTGTTGGGGGGTGCAGCACGACGTTGACCTGTGTGTGAGAGAGAAAATGTTAATTTTGATCCATGTTTCATCCGTTACAAAGTTGGCACATTTCCTCTTGGAATTAGGATCTGTCTTGCATTCCACTCACAGTGCACTTGTGCATGGGTGTGTCCCTTGGGCACCAATTTGGCCCCTTTAACTATGTGTGGCACAGTCTTACTTGCTGCGTCAAGTGTGACTGCAGTCAGCAGTGGAGTGTGCATGTGTGCCGAGCCATGCATTTGCGCCTTCCTTGTAGCACTGTACATGTGCACATGGAGTGGATCCACACACTCATATGATGCAGGTGGCTGTCCTTGTGCTCGTGTACAGGTTGTGACATGGCCCTGCGTTTTGCCATGATGAAGAGGGGGGGTTCTGGCACTGGCCACCCTTGTCTACATGCACGCAGTCCACCTGCTGACGAGCAGACATTCCCACACACCAAAGGACTGATTTGCTCTCCCTGTGTCTCCCTCCTTCTCTGTCCCCCTCTCCCTCCCTCTCTGTCCCCCTCTCCCTCCCTCTGTGTGTCAGCCTCCTCCCTCTGTCCATCTTCCTGTGTCTCCCTCCCTCTCTGTCCCCCTCTCCCTCCCTCTCTGTCCCCCTCTCCCTCCCTCTGTGTGTCAGCCTCCTCCCTCTGTCCGTCTCCCTCCCTCTCAGTCCCCCTCTCCCTCCCTCTGTGTCCCCCTCTCCCTCCCTCCGTGTGTCACCCTCTGTCACCTTGGCCCAGATTCCTGGGCACACACTGTTAGCAGATCTTTGAGTGGCCCTTGGCCTGTTGATGTGAGTTTGTTTCTGATCTCCAGGCACCCATTTTGTCTGCTGTGTGTCTGTGCGCTGCTGCTGTGGTGGTGTGTGCTGCCACTCTTTCACAATGTTGGCTGTTCATTAGCTGCTGTCATGTGCAAAACAGTGCCTTCACCCCCATGTGTTGATGCAAGGCGTCCGCCATTTGCTGGCAAGTCATTCCTGTGTTGGGACACAGTGTTTGTCTAGCTGTGACCTAGGCCATATGGGCAGAGGGCATTGTTGTCTGCTTTGGAGTCGCACTATGTGATTCTTGGTGCCCAGCCTCCCGCCATCCGGGTTACCGTGTCATGTGTTGTTGTCTTCTGTGGCCTGTGACTTGACATTGTCCAGCTGGGTGCATGGGGCATGGTGGCAGCAGTGGCATGTGCCTGCTCATGGAGTGTGGTTGAGTCATGCGATGGCTTGTGGTGGTTGCGTGCCTGTTATTAATTTTGGTTGTGGTTGCAGTTCCCCCCATGTGAGGTGCGTTGTTTGTGTACTCACCCGGGTCTCGGAGTCCTTCTACTCCTTCAACTGCCTCCACCGGCAGTATGGCCATCACCCTCTCCTCCCAGGGATGGTACTGTACGGCTCTGCGGGAGGGCCCTCCTCCGGTGGCGTTGGCCTGGTCGTGTTCCTCCTGCCTCTTGGCTCTGACCCTCCTCCGCAGATCGTACCACCTGTTCTGGCAATCCTGCTTGGTCCTCCTGGTGTCCGCAACAGCATTCACAGCATCGACGATGGTCTGCCACATGACTGTTTTGGCTGCCTGGCTGGTGCTTCTGACCAATGTTCCAAAGATCTGTGGCTCGACTCTGAGGATTTGATCAACAAGGACCTCCAACTCTCGGTGACTGAACTTTGGATTCTTGGTAGTGGGCATGGTGAGGGATGTGGGTGGGGATGGTGTGGGTGTGGGGGGGGTGTGGATGTTGGGGGGGGGTGTGGATGGTTGTGTGTGTGTGTGAATGTGATGAGAGGGTGTTTGTGAGGGTGGTCGTGTGAAGGTGTGCAAGTGTGAGATGTGGTGTTGCTTGTAGTCTGGTTCTGTGGTGTCTGGCAGCAGTGAGTCTGTTGCAAAGGCTCATGGTTTGTGTGTGTGGGCCCTTTTCATTGGTCCATGGGTGGGTGTGGCAGTGTTTGAATTTTGGGTGGGTGTGTTATAAGGAGTGGTGGTGTATTGGGCCTCTGTTTGTTTTTGACAGTTGCAGGTCAGTGATTGTGTTATTTTAGTGGTTGTTGGCCATGTTTAGTGGCTGTGTGCCTTTCGAATGGTGTATTCTTGTGTTGTTTTGTTTTGTCCTTGTGGTGTACGTGCGTTTTGAGCGTGTGTACGGTGTGTACATGGGCCATTTGGTTGTACGATTATGTCCTTGTGTGTGGCTTTGTACGACTCGTACATGCGGTTGTGATGTTGGGGCATGGGGTGCGCTCCGTACTTAGGAGTTTGTGTTGGGGGTGCGCCAGGAACGTACTGGGGTGTAGGTACACGGGGGTATGACACGTACTGGGGTGGGGCTCGAACGTACTGGGGTGTACATAGACGGTGGTACGACACGTACAGGGGTGGGGGGGTGTACATTGACGGTGGTACGACACGTACTGGGGTGGGGGTGTGGCTCGAACGTACTGGGGTGTAGGTACACGGGGGGTACGACACGTACTGGGGTGGGGGGGTGTACATTGACGGTGGTACGACACGTACTGGGGTGGGGGTGTGGCTCGAACGTACTGGGGTGTAGGTACACGGGGGGTACGACACGTACTGGGGTGGGGGTGCGACTGGAACATACTGGGGTGTACATAGACGGTGGTACGACACGTACAGGGGTGGGGGGTTGTACATTGACGGTGGTACGACACGTACTGGGGTGGGGGGGTGTACATTGACGGTGGTACGACACGTACTGGGGTGGGGGTGTGGCTCGAACGTACTGGGGTGTAGGTACACGGGGGGTACGACACGTACTGGGGTGGGGGTGCGACTGGAACGTACTGGGGTGTACATTGACGGTGGTACGACACGTACTGGGGTGGGGGGGTGTACATTGACGGTGGTACGACACGTACTGGGGTGGGGGTGTGGCTCGAACGTACTGGGGTGTAGGTACACGGGGGGTACGACACGTACTGGGGTGGGGGTGCGACTGGAACGTACTGGGGTGTACATAGACGGTGGTACGACACGTACAGGGGTGGGGGGGTGTACATTGACGGTGGTACGACACGTACAGGGGTGGGGGGGTGTACATTGACGGTGGTACGACACGTACTGGGGTGGGGGTGCGACTGGAACGTACTGGGGTGTACATAGACGGTGGTTCGACACGTACAGGGGTGGGGGGGTGTACATTGACGGTGGTACGACACGTACTGGGGTGGGGGGGTGTACATTGACGGTGGTACGACACGTACTGGGGTGGGGGTGTGGCTCGAACGTACTGGGGTGTAGGTACACGGGGGGTACGACACGTACTGGGGTGGGGGTGCGACTGGAACGTACTGGGGTGTACATAGACGGTGGTACGACACGTACAGGGGTGGGGGGTTGTACATTGATGGTGGTACGACACGTACTGGGGTGGGGGGGGTGTACATTGACGGTGGTACGACACGTACTGGGGTGGGGGTGTGGCTCGAACGTACTGGGGTGTAGGTACACGGGGGGTACGACACGTACTGGGGTGGGGGTGCGACTGGAACGTACTGGGGTGTACATAGACGGTGGTACGACACGTACAGGGGTGGGGGGGTGTACATTGACGGTGGTACGACACGTACAGGGGTGGGGGGGTGTACATTGACGGTGGTACGACACGTACTGGGGTGGGGGTGCGACTGGAACGTACTGGGGTGTACATAGACGGTGGTACGACACGTACAGGGGTGGGGGGGTGTACATTGACGGTGGTACGACACGTACTGGGGTGGGGGTACGACTGGAACGTACTGGGGTGTGGGTAGACGGGGCTATGACACGTACTGGGGTGGGGGTGTGGCTCGAACGTACTGGGGTGTAGGTACACGGGGGGTACGACACGTACTGGGGTGGGGGTGCGACTGGAACGTACTGGGGTGTACATAGACGGTGGTACGACACGTACAGGGGTGGGGGGGTGTACATTGACGGTGGTACGACACGTACTGGGGTGGGGGTACGACTGGAACGTACTGGGGTGTACCTAGACGGGTGGGGGTATACATATACGGGGGGTACGTGTCGGACGTACGGGGGCTGGGGGGAGTGTTGGGCGCGTATGCGGGCACATGTCTCCATGGTTGCTATGGGTGTTCGGTGCGGACGGTGTTTTTTCCATACGGTTGTACGCTCGGACGCACGGGATGGATCGTGATTCCTCGGTCGGACTTGGATTTTTACGTTTGTAAGGTAAATCGTCCGAGGACGTGTCGGACACATTTTCCGACCCGAGGACGTGTGGGGAATGATTGCCAGTGCGGTTCGTATGGACTTTTTACCATGCGAATCGTGATTGCCAGTTCGTACGGCACTTGTACGATTCGTACGGTAATAAGACCCGATACGAGTCGCACGGGGGAATTTTTTACCGGATCGTGATCGGCACCCAAGTGTCTTATCAAGGTTGTGGTTTATGCACTAGGAGTCTTATTGGTCATTTTCTCTATTTTTTGCAGAATCATTGACATGTCAGACAGACATGTCAATCATTCTGCAAACAATAGAGAAAATTGACTCTCACCCTGCTCAAGATGGAGTCTAGGTTATGAACTTAGTGTCAGAGTTTGTTGTAAAATCAAGCACAATCACGTGTTTGACATCTCTTTAGAGTAGGGCTGTTCTTCTGTCAGATGTTTCTCATGGGTCTCAGTTTTCTGCTATCTTGGGCAAATTAAACATATGGTTTCACATGAAATTAATTCTGAATGTTAACATGCACATTCTGCCTGCCTGAGGTTTAAATTCTGTTTAAGATGGATCGTTTGCTAACTTGTAAATTGGTTGCAGATAGAATAGATCTCGGTTCTCAATAAATGTATCGTACATTTTTTTTAAATGGTGAATTTTCTAATTTAGTAATAGGTGACCATGTTACTAGAAACCTTCTTACCCCTTTCTATACACAAACATTTGAGATCCTAAGAGCTTTGGTAGACATAAAATGAAAAGAATACTTTTGTGGATATTCTAATTTACTGGACTGCATTGACGAGGATCCAAGTGATGCAGAATGGGCTGTATGTCAGCATCAAAGTCAGAAATATGATTTGACATTAATATATCTTAAATATTGTTTACAAACATATCTCCCCACTGGGTGTAGATTTACTATTATTATCTCCAATGTGGTGATATTTTGTAATAATGTTTTAGGACATGATATTTATTACAGTCGATATTCTGGTACCATGCCGGCAAGTACCATGATACACAATTAAAGAAGTTTAATGTAAGGAATGAGGACTGTGGCTGTATTGCCTTCCCGATAAGCTCTATTGATTTAATGAGGTGCTAAACTTGTAGACATTTAAAAAAAAAAAATAAGTATCACTGTTATGGAAAATATGAATTGTAGTAATGAAATATGTATATGATTTAATCATAAATCTCGCATGAATGATGTTTTAGCTTGAATTTACGGCATATAATGTTTCTGCTTAAGGCTTTATTTAAAATAAAATACATTTTCATATCTTGTAGTCGTCATTTTTTATTAAACCAACAAAACCTTTGTGCATTCCAGAGATTTGCTGTTGCATCTTGTAAGACCCCTGGGCTACGAAGAAATATGTTAATTGTCTAATGTTTCTTTTCTGTGAATGTTTTCATTTGGAAAGGAAAAGTAACTTATTTAGATGAATAAAGGCCCATTTAATAACCAATATTATATTTTTTCATGTCACTTAGATAATTAATTTTCCTCGCAACAACTGATATCTCACTCGTATTATAATCGACCGTTCGTTCATGCCAATATATTGGTATTTTCTACTTGTACTTACTGGAGAATCTGTACCCCTTTTAAGGTAAGTGCTTGACATATAATTAAACAGTTTATGAGAATATTTACAGCTTGGAATGGTTGCATTGGACAAGGGGAGTGATATCTGAAGATCTCAGTGTTGAGACGCATTCAAGGTTAGTGAGATATGGGCACATTAATAGGCAGTACATTTAGGAACACTTTATCTCTGTATTTTTACACTTTATCCAGTAGTACCGGAGTTGTGTGGAATGGCGTAGTCATTCCTAATCCTGTAGATGCTGTCAAAATTGGCTGGAAAGCCTGTGGTCTTAATTGTTGAGGGGATGATTTCCAGAAATTGGGACCATGTAGTTCCAATGTTGTGGACCTTGTTGGGCTTCATGGAGGTCTGAATAGGACAAGGAGGTGAAGACTGGCATGACATGGGGAGTAAGAGTTGATGTGGCATGTGACCAGTTGATAGAGATATGGGAGGGGATTGGGTGGGCGCTGCTGAGTAAGAATTTAAGTTGTTTTTGGCAGCCAAGCCGCCTGCTATGTGTTTAATGAAGACAAAGTAGTAGGTAGATTTGTGGAGAGGTTAAATTGTTGCTGGTAGTGAAATTCACAATCTTATCACAGGGCAACAATGGGTGTGAGAGGAGTCCCAGAAGCAAGCTGTTATAGTAGTTCATCTTGCACAGTATCAGTTTATTAATCAGGGATTTGTCTAGTTGGAATGTTTAATAGCAGGAGCTACCGGGAATGGTGGTTGATAAGGGATTTTACATTGATGCACTGAGACTCCTATAATGCTTCTCTTTCTTTAATAGCAACAAATAGCTGGAAACATTACATGAAACTCTACCAAACGGTAACTCCCATGATACTTAGTTTTGTAAAAGAACAGTGTCCTCAGCCCCAACCAGTAAAGGTCCTCTCCAGAACATAACTTCACATCTTTCTGGCTCCTATTTTTCTTTACTGTTTGATGGTCAAGTTGAAGTCAACTTCCTTCTCACTCATAATTAGTTGTCTGTGTATGGAAATCCGGCTTTGTTTGAATCTGGGCTGCTTTCTTCCTTTCATTTCCTTCCCTGTTGATGGAGTAGCATCTACCTGTGAGGCCTTTTCTGGTAATAACCACTTCTATATTCCTCACATCAACCAGCCATTGAGGGTCAACCCTTGTGATGCATTCAGGGACGGGTGGGCCAGGCATCCATTCTTCGGAACCAAGCCCCACTTTTGCCTGACCTCCTGGCACCAGTTTCAACCTTCTCGTAGACCCAAGCTGAAGGCAAAGCAGCCTCTGTATTGCTGTGTGTGTGCTAGCTCCTGAGGACTCACTGGCACAATCACACACCTGACGTACGGCTGCTTCTACACCTGATGGCACCACCCCATTGTGCCTGCATGCATTTTGGTACTCACAAAGACTGGCAGTGTAATGTGATGTACAGTGCTCCCTCTAATTTTTTTCAGTTATTGGTGTTCTTATTTTCTGCATGCTGAGATAATATTTATCATGGTCATCAGACAGAATGGATGTTCCTGAACAGCATGCCACACAACCCTGGTCTACATTATTAAGCACATTTTCTGGGCTTTTGTGAGTGACACCATCTGACCTGGGATGTCTCTGAATTTTTAGAGCCCATTCAAAAGAGACTTGACCTGCTCCTACCAAAGAAGCCACACCCCTTGACCTAACCAGGGGAATTAACCAGTTGATCTGAATTAGAGCGCTGGACAGGGCTCCACATGTTAAGAGGACTAAAATCTGGATATGGGAATAGTCAATCTGGATATGGGAATGAAGTCAGATACAAAGGAGGGTCAAGATACCCTCGCCATAAAGGATCCTATGTAGAGGGCCCTTCTACAGGTAGATGCAACTTTGATAAGCTTAGGTACACAGGTTGAATTGTAAAATGTGTCTGTGATTGTGGAAGAGGATGTCCACAGGGAAAGGGATGGATATATGTCATGGAGGAATCCACATCAGAGAACGTGAAGCATCTGTTTTTTTTTGTAGAACATTTTTTATTGAGAAATAAACATCAGCAATACAATGACATTTCAGAGGAAGTAGTACCTTAGGCTTCATGGGAGCAGTAGATAAATCACAATGTACAGAATAATATGTGGAAGGTCTAGGGTGAATGGGGCTCTTCGGCAATGGTAGTAAGGGGAGGTTGACATATATCTCCTCGGTAGGAGTTCCACAAGCCCCAAACACGAGTCCATTTTTTGGAACATCCGCGGGCCACTTATACAGTTTGTTCTCAAAACATTGCCCAATCCAAGTCTTTTTCCCAGTCTCGCACTATGTGAAGCATCTGTTGTCTTATAGTTTTTAGACAGTCATTGATTTTGGTTTGAAATAAGGGCATGAAGAAAGGAACATTTAGAAAGATTAGGGTGCCATTGGCATACAGATGACTCAAGAAGTAGAGGGGAAGGAAAATCAGTGAGGCGAGGAAAGGAGAGAAGTGAAAATGAAGGAATAGTGGGGATATTTTCTGAGAGGAAAGTGTGAGGGTGGAGTTGAGGTTAAATAGTATGCTGGTTCTATCTAGAGAAGGGCAAAGGTCAGCACACTCTGAGGCGTTTTATTTTGGTGTCAGATTTCTGGCATCTAGGTAAATATGATTAGATTTATGTTTTGAGAAAATGAATGGCCAATTTGATCTAAGCCTGTGGGCGAGGGGCAAAGGTGTTGATTGAACAAATGTGACAGAGTTCAATGTAGACCTAGGTGTACTGTTGAAGTAGTTGTAAGGGTGTTGTCAAGGTGTTGGTTTTCAAGCATTTTGGCTAGCAGTGTAAGACAGATAATGCACCTTTAGTTATTTGTAGCCGGGAGATTACTGCTAGGTTTTGACAATAATTGCAGGAGGAAAAAACTTTGTTTATCAGGTTTTATAAAAATATATTAAATATTTTATAGAAATTAAATATTAAATTTGGGGTTTGGGGCGGGTAATGGTAAAGGAAAGTATGGGTAAATTTAGGGTTGAGGTGGGTAGTGATAAAGGAAGATTAGGAGGAAATTTAAAACAAGCATTTGCAATGCAATCAATCTCGCCTTTGGGACCTTATATGTATTTAGCTATGCAGCACATTAGCCTGGGTGCTGAAACATCTGAAAATGCGGGCCTAGCTGTAGCACGCATGGGGGACTGCATTGCCCCCAGCTCGAGATTTGTATGGCAGCGGGTGTGGAGCAATGTGTGGGAGAGTAGGCTGATGGTGTGTGATGATGGTGGGGCTTGGGTGTTGGGGTGTTGGTTCTGGGGCTGGCTTGGTGGTGGTTGGAAGGTTGCAATTCGTGGGTATGATGCTGGGCTCGGAGGGTGGACAGGATGGCAGGAGATCTGTGTGGGGAGTAGCGCATCCTGAGGTTGGGGGTTGGAGGATGAGAGTTGTGGTGCTTGCCACGGGCTTGGAGCTTGGTTGGGCATGCAAGGGGATCGGTCTAAGCACGGTGGGGTTGGTTCCAGAGGGTAGGGGCTGGCGGGTTGCTGTGAAGTGTGGTGAGTTTGGCGTTGGTGAGGCGAAGGGCTTGAGGGCAGGGGTGGAGCTTGTGACAAAGGACAGTACACTGCCAGGCTGGGGAGCAGCCACTTTCCAGAGGTAAGTCCGTGCCCTGTTCCCATTTCCAGATGGCGTGCCATGCTATCATTCTGTCATCTGTTATAAAACATTTAGCCTTAACCTGCCGTGTGACCATGGGCAGACAGATCGCTTTCACCACCATTGAATTTCGGCGAGATCGTGAAAGTAAAGCGTGGATGCCTAATTTGCAGGGGCGTATCTACCTGCATCAGGCGCAGTGTCACCAATGTCTAAAGGGCATGCCTAACCCTGATTTTTCTGTTTTATTTTGCTTGCATGCAAAAAAAGACCCGTGTCCCCTTTGCTACGCCCCTACTAATTTGCAAAATTTACTCTTCACAGAGTGGACATTTTACGCAGTGTAAGTGTGATTTTTGGTTATATCTGTGTGTGTTCATTTTTTTTACTTCATGTGGCTTGTGGTAGGCCCTTGGCTGTACACTGTGCGCCTGTGCGCACGCGCTGTCTAGTGACCCGCTGTGACATGATTTTATTCCAGAGAGTGCCGCGTGGTGCAGTTCTGTGGGTGAATCCAGTATACAGTGAATAAGTGCAGTACTAAGTTATGTAGCGCTACTCTATTTGAAGTGTTCTGCAGTGCTGTGGTGTTTTCTGACTATAAGGGGAGTGTATTGTAATACGGTTGGAGGCTGGTGTTTTATTTCGTGAGTGTGCCAGTACACTTGTGTGTGTGTGTGTGTATGTGTGTGTGTGGGGGGGTGTTAGTAGGGGTCGGAGAGAAGAGAGATGATTGGATGGGAGTACTAGTGTTGCGAGTGCTGTTTATTAGTTAAGTCAAGGGGAAAAGCCATACATATCTAATGTGTCATCACTGAGCAACGAACGAAGCCTTCAGTGTGCGTGTAGATACATCAACCCGGGCAGGTTCGAATCGCAGTAGTGGCGGCTCGCCTTTCATCCTCCCGAAATAAAAAAAACGGTGGTAACTTAGATTATTCGCAACCCTTTGATAACAAACAACGTATCACCAGACATCTGTGGTTCTGTCCAGAAACATCTACCTATGGCGCCTAACTGTACATTTCTACTAATGTATATCAAACAACAGCGCGCCGCGAGGGGTGTGTGCGAGCGCTGAAAACCAAACACCCTCCTATCCACATCACTTCCTGTTTTTCCTCGTGTGAGACTTTTGGCGCATGCGTACGATGTTAATGCGCACTACTTTAAAAACAAGCATTTACAATGCAATAAAACTTGCATTTCTACGAGTCCTATTGCATTTGAAATGGGAGTGCGGGCGGGCGGGCAAAAAGGCACAAACAGGAGTGCAGGGGGGGTGGTGGAGAAGTCACAGACTGCGAAAGGGGAGGGGGAGAGCCACGGGAACAAAATTGTTTTTAAAGTAAAGGGGCTGATAGCCATGGAATTATACAAATGACGACATGGCCACCAGGAGGAGGGACTAACAAGAAGAAAACCAATCAGAAAGCAGCAGTTAGGTTGTAAGCCAAATAAAAAGATGGTCGGAGAGTGGGTGGAGCTTACATGAAGCTTCCCCGCTATAGTGTATACTACATGCCTCGCAAAGTGGGCAGCGCATGCGCTGCAACGCTAGGCGAGACCTAAAAAGGGAGGCTTTAGGTAAGTAAGTTTATTATGCGTGATTAATAAAAACCGTTGCATATCATTATACAAATTCATTTACACAAATGAGACATGATTTTAAAAGGAATAAAAAACACAATATAGTACAGGCCGCTTAAGATAAAACGTTGAGCTTTCAGGCAATGAATATCAATAGCAACAGTTTTTGAACAGATAATCCTCCATGGATTCGTTTTGTAATGTCAGATAAATGCCATGAGAAGTGCATTTAAAGCACGTGTTTAAAAAAAAGGGACGTTTTTCTCATAAATTTGTGTTTGATTTCCCGGGAGGGGCTTATCAGTCAAAATGTGCTGGTATTGTTCTTGCTCCCCCAGACCTTGACCATAGACCGAGTAAAGCTGCAGCTTTCTACAGGTTAAAGTGGCAGTGCATCAGGTGTAAACTTATGAAGTGCAATTTTTGCTGTGCAAAATTTGCTGTGCAAAGTAGTCCTTTAGAAGCATATTTTTAAATCTGTGTGAATAGTAGTCACTTGGGCACCTTGCCAATTTTAACAGCATTTTGTGGTTCTCTGATTGAAAGTGCAATGTTCATATTGCATAAAAAGGCAACGTTTTTAATTAATTGTAACAGCCTGTTCAGGTTCAGAATTGGGGATAAAACTTGGTGTTAAATTACGCGTGACGATGTTAAATTTTGTCAATTTTTGTTTATTTACTCGCCTATTCTTTCATTGCAAGGTGGCAGTTGTACCAGTCTCCTGTCTACAGCATTGAGGAATCATGTGAATCGCCAGTTTAATTGCCTGGCAGTTGAATCAAAACAGGCCAGCACAGCCTGTCTGCAGGTCCGAATGCCTTTTTGATTGAAGATGGGGAAGAGCATTGAGCGTCAATCATTCTGTAGGCTTGTGCAAGTGCAAATTATGTGAAGAAGATCTTCTCTTCCATTACAACATAGGCGACAATTATTGACTCCTGGTTTCCTCTTCCATGACGATAGGTGAGGAAGAATCGGTCGGAGATATGCCCAGGCGCTGCTTTAGGAATTTCTCCTTCACCAATATGTTGAATTCTGCACTCAGATATGGTTGCGGTTTGACGGCAACGTAACTGTTAAGAACAAACCAGCCCTACCCCCTTTCCGCCAATGCAGATTTGTCTTCGATTAAAGAAATAGCTTTTGGGCCTGTCAATACTACTTTTTTGAAGCTGGAGTGGGTTGCTGAAGTCTCCCATGGTGAGCAGTCTAAATATCGATAATTTAATTTCGACCTACCATAATATCGAGTCGAGAATATCGTAGGGACAGAATATCGATGTCAAGAACATCGATGGACAGAATATCGACCCTAAGGTAAGTAATATCGATTTTTGTTATATCGATGATAGTAATATCGAAGTTAGTAATATCGATATGAAATATATCGATGTTACTAATATCCATGTCACTAATATCGATATTTATAATATTGTTATGTATTTTATTATGTATTTAATATGTATGTGTTAATAATTTTTTGTTAAGTGTTCTACTGTTTTTAAAATATATGTATACAATGTATATATGTTAATAATGGTTTTTTTTAAGTTAATTTTTTGTTTTAGTACCGTAGCGGGTTGTGGGTTTATAGGGGAATAGGGTGGGAAGTAATTTAATTATATGAATTTAATTATACATTTTTGGGAATTATAAATTAATTTTAAATAATTTTTGCGTTTAAATTCTGTAGCGGGTTGTGGGTTTATAGGGGATTAGGGTGGGAAGTAATTTAATAATATGAAATTAATTATACATTTTTAGGAATTATAAATTTTTTTTTTTTAAATTTTGCGTTTAAATTCTGTAGCGGGTTGTGGGTTTATAGGGGAAGAGGGTGGGAAGTAATTTAATTGTAATTAAGTCATATTTATATTTATTTATTGGTATTGATAATTATATTATTGTTAATTAAGTATTAATTGGTAATTAATTTTTATTAATTGGTAATTAGTTTTGAATAATTGATTAATTGTTAATTATATTATTGTTAATTAAGTATTAATTGGTAATTAAGTTTTTATTAATTGGTAATTAGTTTTGAATAATTGATTAATTAATAATTATGTTAACTGTATTATTTTATTATTTGAGTGTTTCGTGCGTTTATAGGGGAATAGTGTTGGAAGTAATTGAAATCTAATTAAGTAATTATTAAATTTGTAGTTGGGTATTGATAATTAATTGTAGATTAATTATTAATTGGTAAATATTTAAAATAATACTTTTTTGCTTATGAAAAATAATTTATTGTTGATTAATAATCAATTGGTAATTAAATATGTTTAAATATTATTTAGTGATATTTCTAATTAATATATTAATAATAAATTAATTGGTAATTAATGTATAATAATTATTATTTTGTGTTAAAAAAATATGTAATTGTTTAAGATTTTTTAATTGGTAATTAATGTTTGATAATTAATTTTTGGTATACAAAATTTAATTGTTAAATAATGTTTAAATTGGTAATTAATATTCCTTAATTATTAATTATTGGTATTTATTAATAATTTTTTGCTAATTAATTATGTATTGGTAGTTATGTTTTTAATAAATATGTATTGGTATTTGTAAGTAATTTTGAGTTATTTAATAATTAAATTATTAATTATTTTAAATAATTATTTTATTTAAAAGTATGTTATTTTTAACTTCTAAGCTATCCAACACTTTCTCTACTGTTGCACTCTCTGGAGTTAGAATAGTAATTTTTACCCCTACGCTATCCAACACTTTCCCTACTGTTGCACTCTCTGGAGTTGGAGTACTAATTTGTACCCCTACGCTATCCAACACTTTCCCTACAGTTGCACTCTCTGGAGTTGGAATAGTAATTGTTACCCCTACGCTATCCAACACTTTCTCTACTGTTGCACTCTCTGGAGTTGGAATAGTCATTGTTAGTCCTACGCTATCCAACACTTTCCCTACTGTTGCACTCTTTGGAGTTGGAGTACTAATTTTTACCCCTACGCTATCCAACACTTTCCCTACTGTTGCACTCTCTGGAGTTGGAATAGTAATTTGTACCCCTACGCTATCCAACACTTTTCCTACTGTTGCACTCTCTGGAGTTGGAATAGTAATTTTTAACCCTACGCTATCCAACACTTTCCCTACTGTTGCATTCTCTGGAGTTGGAATAGTAATTTTTATCCCTACGCTATCCAACACTTTCCCTACTGTTGCACTCTCTGGAGTTGGAATAGTAATTTTTACCCCTACGCTATCCAACACTTTCCCTACTGTTGCACTCTCTGGAGTTGGAATAGTGATTTTTACCCCTACGCTATCCAACACTTTCCATACTGTTGCACTCTCTGGAGTTGGAATAGTAATTGTTACCCCTACGCTATCCAACATTTTCCCTACTGTTGCACTCTCTGGAGTTGGAATAGTAATTTTTACCCCTACGCTATCCAACACTTTTCCTACTGTTGCACTCTCTGGAGTTGGAATAGTAATTTTTAACCCTACGCTATCCAACACTTTCCCTACTGTTGCACTCTGTGGAGTTGGAATAGTAATTTTTAGCCCTACGCTATCCAACACTTTCCCTACTGTTGCACTCTTTGGAGTTGGAATAGTAATTGTTACCCCTACGCTATCCAACACTTTCCCTACTGTTGCAGTCTCTGGAGTTGGAATATTAATTTTTACCCCTACGCTATCCAACACTTTCCCTACTGTTGCACTGTCTGGAGTGGGAATTTTAATTTTTACCCCTACGCTATCCAACACTTTCCCTACTGTTGCACTCTCTGGAGTTGGAATAGTGATTTTTACCCCTACACTATCCAACACTTTCCCTACTGTTGCACTCTGTGGAGTTTGAATAGTAATTGTTACCCCTACGCTATCCAACAATTTCCCTACTGTTGCAGTCTCTGGAGTTGGAATATTAATTTTTACCCCTACGCTATCCAACACTTTCCCTACTGTTGCACTGTCTGGAGTGGGAATTTTAATTTTTACCCCTACGCTATCCAACACTTTCCCTACTGTTGCACTCTCTGGAGTTGGAATAGTAATGTTTACCCCTACGCTATCCAACACTTTCCCTACTGTTGCACTCTCTGGAGTTGGAGTACTAATTTTTACCCCTACGCTATCCAACACTTTCCCTACTGTTGCACTCTCTGGATTTGGAATAGTAATTTTTACCCCTACGCTATCCAACACTTTCCCTACTGTTGCACTCTCTGGAGTTGGAATAGTAATTGTTACCCCTACGCTATCCAACCATTTCCCTACTGTTGCACTCTCTGGATTTGGAATAGTAATTTTTACCCCTACGCTATCCAGCACTTTCCCTACTGTTGCACTGTCTGGAGTGGGAATCTTAATTTTTACCCCTACGCTATCCAACACTTTCCCTACTGTTGCACTCTCTGGAGTTGGAGTACTAATTTTTACCCCTACGCTATCCAACACTTTCCCTACTGTTGCACTCTCTGGATTTGGAATAGTAATTTTTACCCCTATGCTATCCAACACTTTCCCTACTGTTGCATTCTCTGGAGTTGGAATTGTAATTTTTATCCCTACGCTATCCAACGCTTTCCCTACTGTTGCACTCTCTGGAGTTGGAATAGTAATTTTTAACCCTACGCTATCCAACACTTTCCCTACTGTTGCACTCTCTGGAGTTGGAATAGTAATTTTTACCCCTACGCTATCCAACACTTTCTCTACTGTTGCACTGTCTGGAGTGGGAATCTTAATTTTTACCCCTACGCTATCCAACACTTTCCCTACTGTTGCAGTCTTTGGAGTTGGAGTACTAATTTTTACCCCTACGCTATCCAACACTTTCCCTACTGTTGCACTCTCTGGAGTTGGAATAGTAATTTGTACCCCTACGCTATCCAACACTTTTCCTACTGTTGCACTCTCTGGAGTTGGAATAGTAATTTTTAACCCTACGCTATCCAACACTTTCCCTACTGTTGCATTCTCTGGAGTTGGAATAGTAATTTTTATCCCTACGCTATCCAACACTTTTCCTACTGTTGCACTCTCTGGATTTGGAATAGTTATTTTTACCCCTTCGCTATCCAACACTTTCCTTACTGTTGCACTCCCTGGAGTCGGAATAGTAATTTATACCTCTACGTTATCCAACACTTTCCCTACTGTTACACTATCTGGAGTGGATATAGTAATTTTTAGCCCTGCGCTATCCAAAATTTTCATTTATGTTGTTTTTTTGGGAGCTGGAGTAGTAGTTTTATTGTCTCTGCTATTTAATATTTATTTTTATTATTTTAGCTCATATAGTATATAATTAATTTTAACCATCTTTAAATTAAATGTAATTTTGTAAATTTGTTATACATAATTATTTAATTTTTATTTATGTTATTGTTTCATGTGTGTAATGTGTTTGCAATTTTTAATATTTTTAAATAATTTATAATTTATTACAATAATTATAAAAACATTAAGTAAGTATATATATTATATATTATATGCATATGTTTAATTCATTTTTTATTAAATTATATTGATTAATTTTTAACATTATTAAATATATTTAATTATGTTTATTTTATTTATAAGTATTATTACATTTATTTAACATATTTATTGTAACAAAAAAAAACCGATATTTTTAAAAACGATATTTTTGACATCTATATTTTTTTTTCGATATTTTTGCACTTACCATGTTGTAGATAGGATGTCGATATTCTTGACATCGATATTTGTGTTGCGATATTTTTGTAGGTCGATTTTCTGACCTTCGAAATTTTGTCAGAGATCCGTCTCCCATAGGTTATTCTGACCTAGCTGCAGTAAGGAGTCTTGGAGCTACGCTCTGGCTGGTGTGTTTTCCCTGAGTGATAGTTCAGCCCAGAGCTGCAAATTTAATGTGCCCTGCTCAGCTTCTTTGATCTTATGCCAACTTTTTATAAACACCCCCCCTTCTGGCAGGGTCTGTTTCCGTAAATCAAATTCTAACTGTATTTGTGCAGGGGAAGTGTAGTTTGGGAGGTGAAAGATTGTTCTGTAGGCCCTGGCGATGATTTTGTCCAGAAAAATTGCATCCCTCCCTCGCATTGGCTCACTCATGTGAGTATTCTTGTGCAGTGAGTGCTATAGTCTGATTAGAGTGCGAGATTCGGAGCATGCGATATACAATTATCGAACATCCCGGGTAAATCCACCATAAGGAGATTGAACAGGGTGGGAATGAGGACGCACCCTTGTTTTAGCCCGTTAGTGGTGTTAATGCACTTCAAGGGGTGCGTTCCGGCTCCCAGCTTGACTTTTACCCAAGAATCCATGTGTAATAAGATTCACAGAGGCTTTGAGGGGATTCCCTCCAAGAAGAGTGAAAACAATATATATAAACACATCCTTATCTCCTGGGGCCTCAGTATCCCTTATGTCCTGTCAACACCGGTGCACGTTCAGGGGAGGCTTCCCTGCATCATAAAAACGTTGCAACTTCCTGACTCAGCCGAGTCAGAGGAAATGACATGCACCGGAGACGGGTTGCAAATTCATCGTGGTTTATTCCATTCTAGGAATTCTTCTCAAACAGCATACATCATGGAAAAGATTGTTTACCCTACGCGTTTCAGAGTGACCCATGCCTTGCTCGTTATTTGTTACTTTATTTAAAACACTATCTTTATTTGTTCACAAGGACACATAATAAATGAAACATAGAAAATGTGATGGGAGGGTGTTTGCAATAAGTCAACCCACTGTCAATAGTTCAGGGAAGCACTCAAAGCCATCGTTCAATCAATCGATATCATTTTTATTCGGCAGGGATACAGCCATAAAAGTACAGGATAACATTTCTAAATATACATAAAGAGCAGAAACGAGTAAAAATTGCTCAATACAATCTCACTTGTTATAAAGTGCAATGTAAGCATTAATACGGTACATTGATCTAAGCTTGCACCCTTGCAAGATTAACACTAACAACAACAAAAGTATTTTTCTACTTTATCAGACAACTTAATCAGAATGCATTTTCAATCTAGAGTGTACAGCTGCCCTTAAAAATAAACTAACATGAAAACATTTTTCATCACTGTGTCATTGTTTCAGAAAGAGCATTGATTGCAGTGCGTTAGGCTTCTCGATTTAATAAGAGGCATTATAAACGTTTTTGCATATTTTTGATAAAAACCGCAGAAAAAAGTAAAATGCATGAACTGTTTAAAAGTTTTGTTACAGGGGCACATCACTGATTCTAAATTGTGTTGAAAACCTGAGGGAAAGCAAAGCAAATATTTTATTGTATCAGCCAGAACCCGAAACAACAAAGAACATTCCCATCTTCCTCTACCACCCCGCAAGTAGTTGCTAAGAGTATTATAATGATTCAGGGGAAGGTATGCCGAAATAGAGGTCTTTGAAGTTTCTGTGCTTAGCCTCTTTTACCGAGTATGACTTAACAGTAAGAATCGACCATACTTCCTGCCCAGTGACACACAGGTTTCGACGTCAATAAATGCTTGGTGAAGACCGATTGAGATAAAAAAAAAAAATCAACAAATGCTATCCACGGGATATCTAAACCTTTGTTGCAAGCTAAACAATCTTTAATAATGTCTCTAGTTATGGATTCCTTTTCTTTTTGCAGATTGAAAGCCATAATGGGGGGAAGGGGCAGATTTGAGCGAGATCAGATATGTAGCTTAGTCTCAATTCATTATGACCAATATGGGTGCCAATTCCGATCCGGTAAAAACCGGGTACGAACCGTCGGACGGAGCCTTTTCTCCGTCCGACTCGTACCCGGTGCGAAATCCATCCGAAAATGCAAGTACGATTCATACGGAAACACCATTTCCGTACGATTCGAACAAAACACCGACCGAACAGAAACTAAACACAATTCCGATCCTGAAAGGAGCCGACGTGACGTCGGTACGCATCCAGCCTACGTTTCACGAACCAGGAAGTACGATTCGAACCGACGTCATCCCGCACGGAAAATATTTACCGGCTGCCAAAAACTGCCGGGAAATCAGGACGACACACGCAAGGAGCAGCTGGACGCGACGAACAGACATGGACCCGAACCTACGTGCCATCCCTGCCCTCCTAGCAGTCCACCTGGCGTACAGGAACCGACGCAGACGCCGCAGAAGGTCAGCACAACAACCAGGGGCAAAGGGGGGGGCAGGGGCAGGACACACAACACCAACACATGGTACCAAATCACACATGGCCTGGACATACCTGACCATCAGGGCCTGGTCACTTCCAGGGGGTGGGGGCAAGGCCAGCAACGCAAGCGTCCGCCACAACGGAAGTGGATGGTCACGCGAACCGGTACGTACCCTACCCAGGCCGCAAGAGCGTGGGTACGGAACGTACCACGCGTCCCCCTACGTCACTCCAACAATAGCGGTACGGCCCGTACCCACGTCAGAAAGGCCTTGGTACAGCTCGTACCAGCATTGCTGGGGTCATGTAGGGGTACGCGTGGTACGACCCGTAGCCACGCCCCCAAGGCCTGTGTACGGTGCGGACCCCACGGCCCGCAACAATGGTGGGACGCACCGTACCCACACACCAAAGGCATGGGTACGGCCCGTACCCAGGCACGCAGAGCGTGGGCAGGGGTATGTACGGACCGTACCCCCACCCGTGGAAGTACGGCCCGTACCCCCACCCGTGCATGTACGCCCCGAACCCCCACTCGTGTATGTACGCCCCGAACCCCCACCCGTGTATGTACGCCCCGAACCGCCACCCGTGTATGTACGCACCCAAGCGCCACCCGTGTATGTACGCCCCGAACCCCCACCCCACCCTGGTATGTACGCCCCGAACCCCCACCCGTGTATGTACGCACCCAAGCGCCACCCGTGCATGTACGCCCCGAACCCCCACCCCACCCTGGTATGTACGCCCCGAACCCCCAGCCGTGTATGTACGCACCAAACCCCCACCCGTGTATGTACGCACCAAACCACCACACCAGCCGTGTATGTACGCACCAAACCCCCACCCCAGCCGTGTATGTACGCACCGAACCACCACCCGTGTATGTACGCACCGAACCCCCACCCCAGCAGAGTATGTACGCCCCGAACCCCCACCCGTGTATGTACGGACCGAACCCCCACCCGTGTATGTACGGACCGAACCCCCACCCCAGCCGTGTATGTACGCACCAAACCACCACCCGTGTATGTACGCCCCCTAACCCCCCCCAGCCGTGTATGTACGCACCGAACCACCAGCCGTGTATGTACGCACCAAACCCCCACCCGTGTATGTACGCACCTAACACCCACCCCAGCAGAGTATGTACGCCCCGAACCCCCACCCGTGTATGTACGGACCGAACCCCCACCCCAGCAGAGTATGTACGCCCCGAACCCCCACCCGTGTATGTACGGACCGAACCCCCACCCCAGCCGTGTATGTACGCACCAAACCACCACCCGTGTATGTACGCCCCCGAACCCCCCCCAGCCGTGTATGTACGCACCGAACCACCAGCCGTGTATGTACGCACCAAACCCCCACCCCAGCCGTGTATGTACGCACCGAACCACCAGCCGTGTATGTACGCACCAAACCCCCACCCCAGCCGTGTATGTACGCACCGAACCACCACCCGTGTATGTACGCACCGAACCACCACCCGTGTATGTACGCCCCCGAACCCCCCCCAGCCGTGTATGTACGCACCAAACCCCCACCCGTGTATGTACGCACCTAACACCCACCCCAGCCGTGTATGTACGCACCGAACCACCACCCGTGTATGTACGGACCGAACCCCCACCCCAGCAGAGTATGTACGCCCCGAACCCCCACCCGTGTATGTACGGACCGAACCCCCACCCCAGCCGTGTATGTACGCACCAAACCACCACCCGTGTATGTACGCACCAAACCACCACCCCAGCCGTGTATGTACGCACCAAACCACCACCCGTGTATGTACGCACCAAACGCCCACCCGTGTATGTACGCACCAAACCACCACACCAGCCGTGTATGTACGCACCAAACCCCCACCCCAGCCGTGTATGTACGCACCGAACCACCACCCGTGTATGTACGCACCGAACCCCCCCCCAGCCGTGTATGTACGCACCGAACCACCAGCCGTGTATGTACGCACCAAACCCCCACCCGTGTATGTACGCACCTAACACCCACCCCAGCCGTGTATGTACGCACCGAACCACCACCCGTGTATGTACGGACCGAACCCCCACCCCAGCAGAGTATGTACGCCCCGAACCCCCACCCGTGTATGTACGGACCGAACCCCCACCCCAGCCGTGTATGTACGCACCAAACCCCCACCCGTGTATGTACGCACCAAACCACCACCCCAGCCGTGTATGTACGCACCAAACCACCACCCGTGTATGTACGCACCAAACGCCCACCCGTGTATGTACGCACCAAACCACCACACCAGCCGTGTATGTACGCACCAAACCCCCACCCCAGCCGTGTATGTACGCACCGAACCACCACCCGTGTATGTACGCACCGAACCCCCACCCCAGCAGAGTATGTACGCACCGAACCACCACCCGTGTATGTACGGACCGAACCCCCACCCGTGTATGTACGCACCAAACCACCACACCAGCCGTGTATGTACGCACCAAACCCCCACCCCAGCCGTGTATGTACGCACCGAACCACCACCCGTGTATGTACGCACCGAACCCCCACCCCAGCAGAGTATGTACGCCCCGAACCCCCACCCGTGTATGTACGGACCGAACCCCCACCCGTGTATGTACGCACCAAACCCCCACCCGTGCATGTACGCACCGAACCTGCTATAAGAATGGGGTGTGCAAAACACCCCCAGCAGTGCCCAGACACAGGAGGGGTGGGTGCAGGGTCCTCCCAGCAGTGCCCAGACACAGGAGGGGTGTGTGCCTATCACTCCCAGCAGTGCCCAGACACAGGAGGGGTGTGTACCTATCACTCCCAGCAGTGCCCAGACATCGGACAATATACCCCATCAACAAGTTCAGTGACCTACAAGGGTGATACCCCAGATGCAGGCGGAGCCATCGCTGAGCCAGCATGGCTATATTGAAAGGCAACCCTCACACATCCAGGAAATGTAGACACAGCACAGCACAGCATTTGGGAGACACCCTGCAGGAAAAATGGCCTGGGCCACAGAGGACGGAACACACCTTGGGACAATGTCACCATACAGTGAGAGCAAACATGACCAAATACCATTTGCAGAGACCTTTGTGATGGCACGCAGATGGCAGGGTACACCCCATGAGCAGCACACTCCAACATTTCACAGACCCCTAACACATTATCACCACCCCAACGCAGGGAGCACCAGCACCAACAGCAAGTCCAGGAAAGCATCAGTGTGCAAAACAAAAAGAAAAGGCTTTATTCAGCAGGAAAATATATCAGAGAAAATGTCCACTATGTACAAGGGCCATGGGCCAGCCCAGCAGCAATGTCCGGGGGGGGGGTACACATCGGGACGTGTGTCCCCTAGCTTGCCTGCACAGTTCACAAGTCCATTTCATCCACAGAAGAGGGGGCATCAGGGGGGAGGGTGGAAACAGGCACCGCAGGGACAGGAGGGGAAAGGGTAGGTGTTGTGGGTGCAGGGAGGGATGAATCTGCCACAGGGGGGGTGCCAGCGCCAAAGGTGGAGGACAGAATGGCGCTGCACACGTCGGCAAGTTCCCCCAGCGACTCCCCCGTACCCAATCCAACCACAGGCCCCAAGGAGGGGGGGGGGGCAAAGGGATGGGTCGCAGCGCCACTGGGGGAGGGTGTGGACAGGGTGGGGGACTCAACTCCCCTGGCCGGGTCCCGCCTCCACCGCTTGCGGGGTGGTGTCATCCTGGGGCTGGGGGGCACACTCGCAGTGGATGATGCTGTCACTGACTGTTGGCCAGGAGAGCTAAGGGGAGTGGATTTGGAGGGAGTGGGTTGTGTGGAATGCGGACTCCCACTGTGGCTGCGTGTTCTACGTTTCCCCCCCGACCCAGTGGGTGTGCCTTCCTCACCCTGTGTGTGCGTGACAGGAGGTGTGCGCTTCGACTTCCCTGGTGGTGTGGTGCCTGTGTCTGTTGGGGTGCGTGCACGCTGACGTCTGGATGTGCGTGGGACAGGCACGGGAGTGGGAATTGTGGATGGGGCAGGGGTAGGGGGTGTTACGCAGCGCTGCAGGAGATCCAGTGCTGCAGTCAGTGTGGAGTCTATGGACCTCAGCAACTGCCGTTGGTCAGACTGCGCAGCCGACATGCCCTCCATGTATGCCTCCATCTGGGTCAGCACCTGGGTGTGGGCATGGAGGACATTTAGCATCGCAGTCTGACCAACCTGCAACTGCCTCAGGATGTCCACAGACTCCGCACTCACCGCAGCAGTGGTGACAGGGGCAGGGGGTGCGGTGCCTGGCAGGAAGGAGACATGTGGGGACCGAGCACGGAGGGAAGGGCCACGAGCATGTGGGAGGCCGGTGATGGAACCTGAGGTGGCGGGGGGATGTGGAGGGCTGCCATCAGCTGGGGGGGCAGACTCCGCCACCTCTGTGAGCTCAGCCTCGGACCCGTCTGCGTCATAGTCTGTGTTGGCAGTCAACAGGTCCTCCGCCTCACTCCCTTCGGCCTCCGTGCCACTCCATGTGCCAGACAGGACAGCACTGCTGGTACTGGTGCTCAATCTCTCCTCCCGGTCCGTGCTAGTGTCTCCTTCCGTGTCCCCCGGCGATGCTGTGGGCAAGGTGAAGAGACAGGAGAAAATCAGACACCTGTACACTTATGTCACATGAGTCAAATATACATAGGTCACATTGCATAGCCTGAAAAGCAACAGGAGTAACACCTACAAAACAATGTACACATGTAGGCCATGGAACACACAGTTTTTCTACCCACCATGCCACTGAGACACAATGGAGATCATGACACAACAGCAAATCACTGCACCTGAAATTTTAGAGAGGAGTCAGCCTCTGGGGACAAATGTGCACAGCACCTGCACCACACTGCGTCGTCAAAAAGGGATGAGCATGAATCATATCCATTTACTCTTGCCGCATGCTGCAAAGGCAATACATGAAACCAGGCCACACATGACAGGGTCACTGCACCTTGAGCGTATGTCCAGTCAAACATCACACACAGGCTAAACCCAGCAAGGAGGATGAAGCTTCTGACATGTAGGCCTTGTACGCACAAACCACCCACACCTGAGACAATCTCATTGAGACGGAGAAAGTATGTACACCTCTTACTCTGGGATGGAAACACATGGCCTCCACTAATTCATGACTGTAAACACACAGCCCCTGGTGGCCATGTCCACACATCATTGACAGGCAAACATCATCAGATTGTCTCAACAACACACACAGGTAATGCCCACTGTGAGTATGCACAAGCAAAATGGGTCCCCCTGTACAGTGGACACATGTAGCAACCTGTAGGTCCTAACAGTTGAGCCCAGGGTACAATGCCACCCTACGCAACCCATGGCAAAGACACAGTGAATGGCCATATTGTTGGATGACGCACATGATACCTAGGAAGAGGTGCCCCAGGGCACAGTAGTGCCCACACTCCTCCATGGTCCAGGATGGACATGACTGCAAATTAAGCAACCGTCCCTGCACTTAGCAGGCCTCCCACTCAGGCACATCATGTCAGAGGGCACACAATTGGACATGCATGCTGGAAGGCTGTACATTTTGGAGACACACCCCTATGTCGTGATTCACAATCAGTGCCAAGTGACATGGACACCACAATGACTGAAATTGGCCATGGCACACGCAAGGTCCCCATACCTGTGGCACATCACCCCCACACATGATGCTGATAGCATAGGGCACCTGCATGAACTGCCTGCATAAATAACCTTGTGCAAGAGTGGCGACAGACCAGGGAACACATTGCAAGGAGGGGAAGGGAGGGAGTGAGAACAGCACTGTGCTACTTTGTGGAGAAGTTGACGCACTGCACAATCAAACCCTGGCAGTGTATCCATGCAACTGCACACTTACATTGGCTGGGGACACACAACTGACACACATGTACCTACCCCCTTCCTGCTGCTGCCTCTCCTGTAGGCGCCTGTCCATATCGGGGAAGACCACCGCCAGCACACGCTTCTGGATGTGGGTCAGACGACGGCGGCCACGGTTCTTACGGCTCTCAGGTGAGTCCCCCAGCAGGAGCCGTGCAATCCTCCTCGTCCAGCACCGGATGTCCTGCCAGCGTTTCCTCACCTGAGACAGGCTCCGCCTCCGACCCTCTGTACCCCTCACGGCACTGACGGCTTCCCTCCAGATCTCCCCCTTGGCAATGGCGCCTACCTGTGAGGATGCAAAAGAGAGAATACATTAATCCACATGAGCAAAGACACAGAGACACACATATAGAACAATCCTCATTATGAACAGGCCATGGTATGCATGCAACTAATTGCACCTTTGTCATAGGGACATTATCCACTGTGGAAGGCCAAATGCACTACGTGCCAGTGGAAGCACACGGGTGGCATGAGGGGTACCACACACTCACTGACCAGGGATCACACTGTGCCTCACAGGCTACACCAGGATTATGTACAGCACCTCACAGCAGTCACCTGCCCCAGCACACTGATGCTACCTCAGCAGAGTACACAGACACACACAGGTACAGGACAATCACATGGCATTGCCAACTGCGGGTACACACCTCACTCTGCCCATGTGCCAGTAGACGGGGGTGTCACAGGTGTGGGGCTGGCTCAGCACGGCATGCACACAGCACTGCTCCCTGCTCACATCCGATGGCCAGGCCATATCCATCCCTCATGCTGCTTGTGTGCAACACTCCCCATATGCACTCACCCACATGACAGGGGACTAACACACACACCAATGTGCAGGGGACGAACACGGCCTTTGGACACTCACAGCACAGGTACACTGAACAAACACACATCCATGGGTACTGACACCTGTCACACTGGGGGGAACACAGGATCACATCAGGACTGTGGAAACAACATCCCCAGGAGGAGTATGCAGGCAGAATGTGGCATGCACCTTGCATTCATTGTCACAGTAGGCACTATGCAAGTGAGGAGTGCACACAGGAAACACAGCATGCTCTGCATGGGTGACATGAGGCCTTCCACACCCTGGGACCCACTCCAAACAACAGTGCATGTCTGTCACACATGGACACAATGCCAGAAGTCACTGTCACACAAAAGGGGCACAGTCTAAGCTAGTGGAGTCTGCACTCACCTGAACCCCTGGTCGACCATACAGGCTCTGGAACTGTGGGAGGATCACATCTATCAGGGCAAGGTTCTCCTCCTGGGTGAATGGCTGTGACCTCTCCACAGTCCTGGACATGGTGCCAGAGGAATCACTATCAGCAGCAGTGGTCATGGATGAATGGATGTGCAGGCAAGTGCTCTCTCATGGGACCTGGCTGCCTTATATATGCCTGGCTGGCCTGTTCATGTATAGGAGTACAGATTGATTGGTCAGTCACATTAGCATCCTACGTTTCATCCAATCCCTTCAAACCTACCCCAGTGTGTGGCTTTGCATGGTTTCAGTTTTGATAATGATGTCAAGTCAACATCCACATTGCAACAATGTAGATTCTTTCAAACTGACTTCTGCTGTGCACCTGGTGCTCAAATTCAAAAATTTAACTCAGTCTCCATGGCAACCATCAGGCATTTAGGCCCTTATACTTGTCCCTCATGTGTCCCCTATGTGTTTTCATACATTTACACACAGGTACGGTGCGTTCCACGCCCTAGGGCACCCCACAAGCAGTGATACCGACCGTACATGCGCTTGTACGGTCCGGATCACAATATGGGCGCTGGCGTATGCGTACGCCACAGTAGTACGGACTGTACACGCGCTTGTACGGTCCGGATCACAATATGGGCGCTGGCGTATGCGTACGCCACAGTAGTACGGACTGTACACGCGCTTGTACGGTCCGGATCACAATATGGGCGCTGGCGTATGCGTACGCCACAGTAGTACGGACTGTACACGCGCTTGTACGGTCCGGATCACAATATGGGCGCTGGCGTATGCGTACGCCACAGTAGTACGGACTGTACACGCGCTTGTACGGTCCGGATCACAATATGGGCGCTGGCGTATGCGTACGCCACAGTAGTACGGACCGTACAAGCGCGTGTACAGTCCGTACTACTGTGGCGTACGCATACGCCAGCGCCCATATTGTGATCCGGACCGTACAAGCGCGTGTACAGTCCGTACTACTGTGGCGTACGCATACGCCAGCGCCCATATTGTGATCCGGACCGTACAAGCGCGTGTACAGTCCGTACTACTGTGGCGTACGCATACGCCAGCGCCCATATTGTGATCCGGACCGTACAAGCGCGTGTACAGTCCGTACTACTGTGGCGTACGCATACGCCAGCGCCCATATTGTGATCCGGACCGTACAAGCGCGTGTACAGTCCGTACTACTGTGGCGTACGCATACGCCAGCGCCCATATTGTGATCCGGACCGTACAAGCGCGTGTACAGTCCGTACTACTGTGGCGTACGCATACGCCAGCGCCCATATTGTGATCCGGACCGTACAAGCGCGTGTACAGTCCGTACTACTGTGGCGTACGCATACGCCAGCGCCCATATTGTGATCCGGACCGCACAAGCGCGTGTACAGTCCGTACTACTGTGGCGTACGCATACGCCAGCGGCAATATTGGCCCAGGGACCCTATACACGCGCTCCGAGCGTATGTACGGTGCGTATAACAACTGTCAGTGGTGACAGGCGGCACACAGACAGGAATGGAGCGGACAGGTATTGCCAAGGGTGGACACCAATGCATTGTCTGTGCAATACCACCTGTGTGTGACACAGGTGTGTCAGGATGTGATGTGGCACTTTACCCCTGAGGTGTGGGCAAAGCACATGTACGATGAGCTGTGTACACATGTCGTGTGTGATGGTGCGCATTGTACCACACATCCCCTGCACTCCTTTGACATGTGTGCATGTCGTACACACTAGTGGAGCCATGAGTCACTTGCATGTCCCAGTCACGGACACCCGCACCTGTCCCCTGATGCCAGGTACACGGAATATTACATATGACACGTGTATGGCTGCGTTGCATGCTGCAACCATGTCATGTGTGTGGCATGTCTTTCCATGATTTTGCTGTAGGTGTGTGATTCAATGTGTCAGCAGTTGCTGCTGCCAACATGTGTCTGTGTGTCGATGGGCATGGCACACTGTTCCGCACACCAGCCCACATATGTGATTTGCCATGAGGTGTGTATGTATCCAACTACACGGAGTATCAACACAAGTACATATCCACATGCTCCCTATGTATGTTCTGTCTCGACATGTACTCCTCAAAGGCAATGTGTGTGGCCTGTCCTATTCCTATGACATGTGACCAGTGCATATCGCATCCAACTACCTGTCTGTACCATACGCATACTACCTCTGCACATGTGTGGATGTCTGTGAATCCTGTGATGCGTGTGCATGTTCACTTACACTGGCCCACAGCTAGTCTCATGCCATGTCATCGTGATCTTGCCCCCCTCCGTTAGTGGCTGTCCCTTGGTAGGAGTGTAACCTGACTGGCGTTCGTGTCCAGGAACTGTGGCACAGACCTGACTCACAACGTGGCATATGTGTATTGGCTGTGTAACATGTGCTCAGTGCATTGACGATGTTGTTGTACAGTGCTCACTCTTAGGTGTTCCTTCCATTTCACTGCAGGGCTCCGCCTCTCCCTCGACGTATGCCAGACATTGCTGCCCTGCATGAACGGGACTGTATACGCCGCTACAGATTCAGCCAACGGTTGATTGATGAGTTGACTGGCCGGCTGGAAGCACAACTCCTCCCGCGCCACAGGTATCCAAGTGCACTGACACCCAAGTTGAAGGTGATGGCAGCCCTACATTTCCTTGCCACGGGTACGTTCCAACATACCATTGCTGATGTCGGGGGCATGTCCCAGACGATGTTCAGCCGTGTTCTGCATGATTTCTTAGAGGCCATGTTGGTTCACCTGGATGAGTACATTAAATTCCCAAATCGTGAGCAGTTGACAGATGTCAAGCGTGAGTTCTATGCCCTGGGAGGGATGCCCCATGTCATTGGGTCCATAGATGGGACACATGTTGCGTTGGTACCACCACAGGCACAGGAGGTGGTGTATAGGAATCGCAAACATTATCACTCCATTAATGCCCTTGTGGTGTGTCTGTCCAACATGGTGATTTCACATGTCTGTGTTCGCTTTCCAGGATCAGCACACGATGCCTTCATCATGAGGCGTAGCAGGGTTCCAGAAATGATGCTGCAGCTGCGGAACGAGCGAGCATGTATTGTTGGTGGGTAGACTCTGGCAGTTCAGTGTTTGGCGTCATCTTCCAATCTCACTGCCTGTGCTGACACACTTCTGTCCATGATGTTTCCTTGTAGGGGACGCTGGCTATCCCAACATGCCATGGCTGATGACGCCTGTCCGCAACCCCAGCACGGCTGCCGAGCACCTCTACAACAACGCACATGGGCGGACCAGGAGAGTCATTGAGAGGACGTTTGGACTTCTGAAGAGCCGATTCCGGTGCCTCCACAAGACCGGCGGAGCACTCCCATATGCCCCGGTGAAGGTGTGCAAGATCATCATCGTCTGCTGCATGCTGCACAACATGGCAGTGGAGGAAGCTGTTCCACTCATACTGGATCAAGATGACCAGGACCATCCACCCGTGGAGGATGAAGGGCTTGGTGACGGGGCAAGTGATGTGGAGGAGGAGGAGGCTGTGGAGGACATGCGGAGTCGGCTCATACGCAACTTCTTTGCTTAGTGGTGAGTTCCAGTGTCTGAGTGTGCACGCATTGGGCCGTGTGTGGCATGTGTTGCAATGTGTGTGTCCATCTGCATGTCTGCCAAGTGAGTCAGTGGTGTGTATTGAAGTGTCACTCAAGTGATGGCGCAATGGAAGGATGTTGTCTGAGGGTCATCATTGTCACCTGTCATGTTAACAACATGATACGTGTTAAGTACATGCTTGCGGATGTGCTCCTTTGTGCTGAATCCTTGTGTGTCTCTCTTCCACAGGTCCATGTGCATGCTGTCTGCTGGTGGCATTGTTGTGCTCCTGCTACTCCTCATGAACACAGCGACATGTGCTGATTCAGCGTCACATGCACGGGCAAGTGTTGAAATCTCCTCAGGGTAAGGGATGCCTCACGTCGTTTTGGGTGTGTGAATTGTTTGTAGTCTGTGTGCACTTCTCCGGTTCATGTGTGTTCCATTTGCATACATGGTGATCCTACATGGGGAACATGACATGGGGCAGGCTTCACCTGGAGCCATGCTCAGACTTGGTGACTGTCATGTGGCAGGGGATTGGGGATTGTGATGAGGCCATCATTGTGTGTAACACTGGCCTCGGAAACATACAGGTTGCACCGGGTTGACATGGTGTGTGATTGCCCCATCAGTGCCTCAATGGTGTATAGCGGCCTCTCCGTGGCAGCAGGGGGTGTTTAGCTGTTATCCGTCACTTGTGTGCCAGGTCAATGGGATGCCAGCATCTGTGTTGCAATGGGGGGTGCCAGTGTTGCTCCCACATGTACATCCACATGACCTGTGTATGTGTTGACAGAGTATCATTGTCATTCCAACACACATGACTAATAAATTTGTCCCTCTGTCTCCAAGGTGCCTCTTCCCTGTCAATGGTGCCCTGTTGCCACTGTGCGTGCCGCAGGTCTGGCATAGTTTTCATAGGTGGTGCATATGTGTCTATGTGTAGAGTGACAAGATGCTAGGGGTTTGTCAGGGAGTGGGAACTGTATTATGCACAAGATGCACAGTTCCATCCACCTCAAGGCAAGAGAGACCATCCCCCAGGGAAACTACAACATCTGTGTAGAATCCTACCCTGCAGTCTACGGACATGTGCCTCACGACTCCCATGGTACTTGTCCATATCCGGAGTGCATCTGCACAGCTCTGCTACTGCGTCGGGCAACCAGGCCACATCAACGTCCTAACGGGATGGGGGGAATGTTTCACAGCCAGCTGCAGGATGACCTTCTAGATCCACGCCCACACTCATGATGCAGCCCACAACCCCAACACAACCATGTGGCACAGTGATCCTAAACTGCATTCTGGCATCTCCATGCATCCAACCTTGGCCTAGCCACCATTCTCAACATCCGCCTGACGCAAGCATGCTGCACATTGTAGGGACACATGTCTAGACATACCTGGGAGCGGCAAGCCAGGTCACTCCACATGATCCCTGACCTCTGCGCATGACTGTTGCTCCCCTGAATGTGTCTGTAGCCACAGTTGTGCGGGAACCACTCAGCTGGTTGGGCCCAGCACAGGTGAGTTTGTTACTCCATGTCTGTATCAGATGAGACATTGGGACCCATGTGTGTCCTGGGCAAGACTGCGACCCCACGGTTTGGATGGTTGGAGTTAATTCTGAGATCAGGCATGCTTTGACTGTACGACACACACATGTATTGTAATAATGTAGAATCACGGCATCATCTTGTAAGTGTGATTAATTTATTTGTGGTGGGGTACGGGTTTGTGGGGATGACAAGAGGTGCACAGCGGGAGTGTAGAATCCAAAGTTCACTGGGGGAGTTGGTATCCTTGTCGTAGCAAAATGTCAGAGTCCATGCCACAGTCTTCGTCAACATAGGTCAGACAGTGACCAGCAAGTCCATGTGGCAGAGAATGTCATGTGCTGCTATTGGGCCAGAGGGCCAGGTGCCAGGCCAGGTGACCTGGGAGATGGTGATGTTCTGCTGACTCTCACAGTCTTTTTCGTGGACGACCCACCTTCCTGCGGGGACCCTCGGAAGCAGTCCGTGACGATGTCTGTGACGCTCCGTCGGATGAATCCTCCTCCTCCTGATCCCTCCCTGTGTCTGGTAATGGCCTTCGCCTGGTGCCACAGGGAGGGTTGCCCATGTTGTCGGCAATCCGACGGAGTACACCGGTCATTTGGGTTTGCACCGCCACGAGCTCAGCCTGTCTATCCTCCATCCTTCCTTGGTGTTGCAGTTGACAGGCATGTTGCTGGGACTGCAGGGTCTTCATCTCCTGGAGGGTCCCCTTGATGTCATTGAGGGTGGACGCAATCTGGTCCATGCCCCTGGTGTCACGCCGGTATGTATCCAGGATGTTGCTGACCTGGGACACTACCGGGTCCTGAGCTGCCTGGTCAGGTTCGCGCCTCCGCCGTCCTCCACTCCCGCCACCCCTGCCCACGTGCACCTGGCCTGCCGTTGTGGGTGCATCGGGTCTCCGGGACCCCTGAGGGATGGCATCTGCGTTGCCGCCTGCCTCCTCCTGGGTGCCCGGAGGACCGTGTCCCTCCTGGGCAGACTGGCTGGGTGGTCGTGTGCGGGCAGGGCTCCTGGACGTCTCCTGGGATGTGGCAGGAATGGGGGTGGTGGTTGGCACAGTTGTACCTGACGCAGGTGCTGCAGGTGGTTGGACACCAGAGGGGCCAGGTTGGTCTGGGTCATCCACGGAGTGGTGAGAGTCATCGCTGGCGGTGGGGTCATCATCCCGCGGAGCCTGGTCCTGTGTGACTTCCCCCCCAGTGTTGGGGGGTGTTCGTCGACGTTGACCTGTGTGTGAGAGAGACAATGTTAACAGTGTCACATGTGGCATCCATGTTGCATGCATTTCTGATTTGGCACTCTTCCTCTGGGTAGTTGGATCTGTCCTGCATTCCTCTCACAGTGCACTTGTGCATGGCTATGTCCCTTGGCCACAGCTGTCAGGGCTTTACGCATGTGTGAGACACAATCTTAGTTGATGCATCTATTTGGGTACACAGTCAGCAGTGTGGTGTGCGGGCGTAGCGAGCCATGCAGAGGCGCCTTACGTGTTGCACTGTACGTGGCCAAATGGTGTTTTGGCAAGGCAATTTGATGTTGCAGGTAGGGGACTGAAGCATTTGTGACAGGGTTCTTACCGACACGGTGGGTGGGTATACTGGGTGTGTGGTTAGGTCTGTGCCTGCAGCACGGATGGACTCGTGCACAGATTGACACATGGACCGGTCTTCATCTACGGAAGGGGGGGTTGAGGCACTGCCAGACCTGGTCTGCATGCACACAGTCCACCGGCTGACGAGTGGACATGGCCACACCACCCAAGGGTGATTTAGTCTCCCTGTGTCTCCCTTCCTCCCTCCCTCTGTCACCCTCCTCCCTCCCTCTGTCGGTCTCCCTCTGTCACCCTACTCCCTCCCTCTGTCTGTCTCCCTGTGTCCCCCCTCTGTCTCCTTCCCTCTCATTCCCCCTCTCCCTCCCTCTCTTTGTCACTCTCTGTCACCTCAGGCCAGCTTCCTGGGCACACACAGTTAGCCGGTCTTTGAATGGCCATTGGCTTGTTCATGTGAGTTAGTCCCTGTTCTCCGGGCACCCATTGGGCAGTGTGTCTGAGTGTAGGCTGCTGCTGTGGCGGTGTGTGCTGAGACTCTATCAG
Organism: Triturus cristatus; assembly: GCF_964204655.1. Lineage (NCBI taxonomy): Eukaryota > Metazoa > Chordata > Amphibia > Caudata > Salamandridae > Triturus > Triturus cristatus. Next base: position 406,366,171 of record NC_140593.1, read on the forward strand.
AGCGATGCATCTTCATTGTCTGCTGTTATGTGCAAATTGTGCCTTCAGACCCATGGCATCCTGCATGGCAGCCATCATTTGCAGGCAAGACAGTACTGTGTGGGTACACACAGTTTGTATGGCTGTGCCCTGGGCCATATGGGCTGAGGGCATTGTTGTGTGCTTGTGAGTTGCTCAATGTTAGTTTTGCTGCCCCCACTCCCAGCATCGACCACATCCTGTGTTGTGTTGGTGTTTTGTGTGGCCTGTGACTTGGCATGGCCCTGATTGATGCATGGGGCATGGAGGTGCCAGTGGCATGTGTGTGTTTGTGGAGTGTTGTTGTGTCCGGTGGTGGCTTGGGGGGGGTGGCATGCATGATTGATTGTGTATGGCATCCCCCCCATGTGAGGTGAGTTGTTTGTGTACTCACCAGGGTCTGGGAGTCCTGGCAGTCCGTGTAGTCCCTCCACCGCCAGCGTGGACATCACCTTCTCCTCCCAGGGATGGTATTGTACCGGTCTGGGGGGCGGCCCTCCTCCAGTGATGTTCCCCTGGTTGTGATTGTCAGTCATCTTCCTCTTGACCGTCCTCCGCAGATCGTACCACCTGGATTGGCACTCGTGCCTGGTCCTTCTGGTTGTCCCAACAGCATTCACAGAATCGACGATCCTCTGCCACATGGCGGTTTTTTCGGATATGCTGGTCTGTCTGACCAATGTCCCAAAGAGCTGTGGCTCGACTCTGAGGATTTCGTCGACAAGGATCTCCAGCTCCTCCTTTGTGAACTTTGGATTCTTGGTGGTGGACATGGCGTGGGGTGTGGTTGTGGGGGTGTGGGTGTGGATGGCTGTGGGTGTGTGGGTGTGGTAGTGGAGGTGTGTGTGTGAATGTGATGAGGGGGTGTTTGTGTAGGTGGTTGTGTGAAGGTATGCAAGTGTGAGGTTCAAGTATGGTGGTGTGGGTCGTCTGTGGGCTCTGGCAGCAGTGGGTCTGTTGCAAAGGCTCATGGTTTGTGTGTGTGGTCCATTTTTATTGGTCCATTTGTGGGTGTGGCTGTGTTTGAAATTTGTGTGGGTGTGTTATGAGGAGTGATTGAGTTTTGGGCCTCTGTTTGGCAGTTTGGCAGTTGCAGGTGAGTGTATGTGATGTTTGTGGGGTTGTTGGGCCTGTTTGGTGGTGTGGGGAAACTCTACTTGACTCTCCTTGTGTAAATATGGTTTGTCCGGGTTCAGTACGTGTTTTTTTGGCGTCAGTACGGTCCGTACATGCACTGGTGGGGGTGCGGTCCGTACATTCCCTGGTGGGGTGGTGGTTAGGTGCGTACATACACGGCTGGGGTGGGGGTTTGGTGCGTACATACACGGCTGGTGGTTCGGTGCGTACATACACGGCTGGGGGGGGTTCGGGGGCGTACATACACGGCTGGTGGTTCGGTGCGTACATACACGGCTGGGGGGGGGTTCGGGGGCGTACATACACGGGTGGGTGTTTGGTGCGTACATACACGGCTGGTGGTTCGGTGCGTACATACACGGCTGGGGGGGGGTTCGGGGGCGTACATACACGGGTGGGGGTTCGGGGGCGTACATACACGGCTGGTGGTTCGGTGCGTACATACACGGCTGGGGGGGGGTTCGGGGGCGTACATACACGGGTGGGTGTTTGGTGCGTACATACACGGCTGGTGGTTCGGTGCGTACATACACGGCTGGGGGGGGGTTCGGGGGCGTACATACACGGGTGGGTGTTTGGTGCGTACATACACGGCTGGTGGTTCGGTGCGTACATACACGGCTGGGGTGGGGGTTTGGTGCGTACATACACGGCTGGTGGTTCGGTGCGTACATACACGGCTGGGGGGGGTTCGGGGGCGTACATACACGGCTGGTGGTTCGGTGCGTACATACACGGCTGGGGGGGGGTTCGGGGGCGTACATACACGGGTGGGTGTTTGGTGCGTACATACACGGCTGGTGGTTCGGTGCGTACATACACGGCTGGGGTGGGGGTTTGGTGCGTACATACACGGCTGGTGGTTCGGTGCGTACATACACGGCTGGGGGGGGTTCGGGGGCGTACATACACGGCTGGTGGTTCGGTGCGTACATACACGGCTGGGGGGGGGTTCGGGGGCGTACATACACGGGTGGGTGTTTGGTGCGTACATACACGGCTGGTGGTTCGGTGCGTACATACACGGCTGGGGGGGGGTTCGGGGGCGTACATACACGGCTGGTGGTTCGGTGCGTACATACACGGCTGGGGGGGGGGTTCGGGGGCGTACATACATGGGTGGGTGTTTGGTGCGTACATACACGGCTGGTGGTTCGGTGCGTACATACACGGCTGGGGTGGGGGTTTGGTGCGTACATACACGGCTGGTGGTTCGGTGCGTACATACACGGCTGGGGGGGGTTCGGGGGCGTACATACACGGCTGGTGGTTCGGTGCGTACATACACGGCTGGGGGGGGTTCGGGGGCGTACATACACGGGTGGGTGTTTGGTGCGTACATACACGGCTGGTGGTTCGGTGCGTACATACACGGCTGGGGGGGGGTTCGGGGGCGTACATACACGGGTGGGTGTTTGGTGCGTACATACACGGCTGGTGGTTCGGTGCGTACATACACGGCTGGGGTGGGGGTTTGGTGCGTACATACACGGCTGGTGGTTCGGTGCGTACATACACGGCTGGGGGGGGTTCGGGGGCGTACATACACGGCTGGTGGTTCGGTGCGTACATACACGGCTGGGGGGGGGTTCGGGGGCGTACATACACGGGTGGGTGTTTGGTGCGTACATACACGGCTGGTGGTTCGGTGCGTACATACACGGCTGGGGTGGGGGTTTGGTGCGTACATACACGGCTGGTGGTTCGGTGCGTACATACACGGCTGGGGGGGGTTCGGGGGCGTACATACACGGCTGGTGGTTCGGTGCGTACATACACGGCTGGGGGGGGGTTCGGGGGCGTACATACACGGGTGGGTGTTTGGTGCGTACATACACGGCTGGTGGTTCGGTGCGTACATACACGGCTGGGGGGGGGTTCGGGGGCGTACATACACGGCTGGTGGTTCGGTGCGTACATACACGGCTGGGGGGGGGGTTCGGGGGCGTACATACATGGGTGGGTGTTTGGTGCGTACATACACGGCTGGTGGTTCGGTGCGTACATACACGGCTGGGGTGGGGGTTTGGTGCGTACATACACGGCTGGTGGTTCGGTGCGTACATACACGGCTGGGGGGGGTTCGGGGGCGTACATACACGGCTGGTGGTTCGGTGCGTACATACACGGCTGGGGGGGGTTCGGGGGCGTACATACACGGGTGGGTGTTTGGTGCGTACATACACGGCTGGTGGTTCGGTGCGTACATACACGGCTGGGGGGGGTTCGGGGGCGTACATACACGGGTGGGTGTTTGGTGCGTACATACACGGCTGGTGGTTCGGTCCGTACATACACGGCTGGGGGGGGTTCGGGGGCGTACATACACGGCTGGTGGTTCGGTGCGTACATACAGGGCTGGGGGGGGGGTTTGGTGCGTACATACACGGCTGGTGGTTCGGTGCGTACATACACGGCTGGGGGGGGTTCGGGGGCGTACATACACGGCTGGTGGTTCGGTGCGTACATACACGGCTGGGGGGGGTTCGGGGGCGTACATACACGGGTGGGTGTTTGGTGCGTACATACACGGGTGGGGGTTCGGGGCGTACATACGCGGGCGGGGGGTGGTGGGGTGTTCGGCGCGTATGCGGGCACATGTCTCCATGGTTGCTATGGGAGTTCGGTTCGGACGGTGTTTTTTGCGTACGGTTGTGAAATGGGGAGGACGGGAGGGATCGTACTTGCGCAGTCGGACTTTATTTTTCCGCACGGTGGGTTTCTCGCCCGGGGACGTGTCGGTGACTTTTCCCGACCCGAGGACGTGTGGGGAAATCTTCCCAATGCGATTCGTATGGACTTTTTTCCGTTCGAATCGTACTTGGCAGTTTGTACGCTACTTTGACGATTCGGACGGAAAAAAATCCGGATACGAGTCGGACGGGGAATTTTTTTACCGGATCGGAATTGGCACCTAAGTGTGGCGTAAAAAAAGAGAGACTAAGAGGAGCTGACGACAGAACTGGTTTTCTTCTGTCTGGATTGCTGATAGATCCCTAATGCCCCAAACTCCCGCCCTGTAAATGGCAACAACCAGTACGTTTTGCATAGGGTATAATTGCAACATGGAAGCAAATGAGCGGCAGCCAGGTGGTGAAGGTAAGCGGAAGAGTGAACCAACTGCCCTAGAGAGCTTGGTTCTCAGCTCAATGATGTTAGGTATCCATGACCTTGAGAGCTAGAAACCATCCCAGATAGGAAAATGTATTAGTGCTAAATAGGCGGTTTGATCCAACCACAGTGCTTGTGGACCGAAGTGCTTGCACTTCGGTCCACATGCCATGACAAAAGATTCTCAGAAATGTTTCAGCAAATTCAGGGAAAACATAAACTTCACAAATGATTTGACCAGTAATCTGAGGGCTCTCGGTGTGCATGCCATTAAAACTGCATCATCTGCTTATAACAAAACAAGGTATGGAGTGACAAGTACCATAGGAATGTTTGGCGAACATGATGTTAAATGCGTGCTGAGCTTGTTTATATACAGAATAAACAGTAAAGAAGCGAGCATGCAGTCCTGGCGCAACCGTCTGGATCTCTCTTGTGAGCTCTTCTCCTTAGCCAAACCTCACTCTACCATTGGTGTTCATAAGCATAGAAGCCAGGAGATGCACATGGGATTCCTCCAGCCCTATTTGTAATAGCGTTTGCCAAACCCTAGAACGGTTCACACAATCGAATGCCATAGTTAAGTCCATAAATGCTAAGTACATTGTTATTTTACTCATCATGTCACCTCAGTTTTCCTCTTGCCATAAACAAATCAGTTATCACTCTGCTCCTTATGGGACCAGTCCAGACTGAACAGCCAAGCCAGGTCCTCACTAAACTGAAAGACAAACAAGTGAGGACCAGTTTCGCCCTAGTTATGGGCTCATTAGCCGGGTAAAGCTTGGTTCCAGTGACATAGTGACCATGGGACCAATGTCAGATGATACCAATGCCAATTTCGCCAGTAAATAAAACAGACAAAATGTGATGGTAGACTACTTGCAATAAATCTGACCACTGGCAATAGCTTGGGGTAACACTCCAACTCATTGTTATTTTGCTTACTATGCCACGTCAGTTTGGACCCAGCTATATAGAAAATATTCTTCACCTTTCTCCTCACGGGAACAGTGCAAGCCAAACTGGCAAGCCAGGTCCTCCCTAAACTGGAACACAAGCAACCCAGGAGCAGTTGTGGATTAGTCATAGACTCATCAGCCGGGTACAGGTTGGTTCCAGTGACACACTAAGCACAGGGCCCACGTCTGGCCATACCCATGTCATTTATGTCAGTATATGAAACACACAAGATGTGATGGGAGCCTGCTTGCACTATGTATAACCACTAGTTATAGCTCGGGGTAACACTCCAACCCATCCTTCTTTTTCTCACCATGACACCTGATTTTGGACCCAGCCATATGAAAATCAGTGTTCCCCTTGCCCCTCATGGAACCAGTCCAGGCCAAACTTCGAAGCCAGGTCCTCCCTGAACCGGAACACAAGCAACACAGAACTGGTTTTGCCCTAGTTATGGTGTCATCTAGTTATAGTGTCATCAGCCAGGTACACTTTGGCTGTAGTGACACAGTTATCTCGGGAGCCACATTGGGGCATACCGATCCCACTTAGGGCAGTATATTGAACACACAAAACATGATGTGAGACTGCTTACAGTAAGTAAAACCACTGGCAATAGCTCGGGTAGGACTCCAACCCATCGTTCTTTTGCTCATCATGCCACCTCAGTTTGGACCCAGCCATATGCAAATCAGCTTCACCCTGCTCCTCATTTATCACCCAGCAGGGTGTAGATAAATATAATGCTTCTCCAACTGTGAGTTGTAGTTAAAGGCCAAAAGGAATACACTATAACTAACTACAAGTTTTACGTAAAATTCTCCTGTTGGTCTTGCAATGTGTTTTGCTTCTTAATACTGTCACATTTCCCCAAAACAAATTGAATGCCATTATTAGTGTTATATTTGTACTTCCAAACTGTGTTGTAAAATCACACATCAGTTTTGCAGCTAATTTAAATAGTGTTTGCATAACTCCAGCAGTATTGGTCTCTATTGTTACTGGAATGGAAAAAAAAGAATGCAATAGCAATGTGTGTTACAGCTCATTTGTACTTTCTAGGGTGCATTCTATTAGGTGATGTTACCATACAATAAAAGTTTGTCTCCGTTTGACATATCGTTTCAAGAAAGCACCCAGTATATAACATATGACTGGTGGCTTTCCCTTCAAATCCTATCCTTTATTGGTTTACATGGTCATATGACCTTAAATATCACTGAAATAGTTGTAGGTAAAGTATACTGTTCTTAAAGTCTACAGTCTAGTCTATTTCATATATACTGTGCTTCTTTACTACTGTATGAGATATGTAGGTAGGCCAATCTTGCATATAACTAATCACACTATTTCTTTCATACATGTAATATCGTAAATATTATGTAAATGGACAGTGTTGTAGACCAGCACATCCATGTTTCACTTTCCTACATTCTGTTAGTGTTTTTTGAAGGTTTCAAGGTGTGTGCTACTCTTCAAACAAGATGGTTTGTGTGTGGATCATTAGCCAGCGTTCTATCTTTTGAGCATGAGAGTATGCATAGAAGCGAGGAATTGGGGTTTGCCAAACCTTGAAATCACATAGGTGGCTGAAAGAGGTTTTAAGTTTGTAGTGCCAGAGGCACTTCCATGTATTAGGACCACGTGATGACCTTTGACTACAATTGTTTTCTTGAATGTACGACATTATTTTTCCTGCATGTGCCTTTTTTCTTGAAGTTTTCTTTCATGCCTTCTTGTAGCTGCAGAATGGGAGTGCTTTAACAGAGTAGAACAGCCTTGCCAGGAACAGAATGTGTGGTATGTGCATTTGATAGCATGAGAGAGAGAGAGAAAGGTGTGAAAAGTATGTCTCGTCTCGGAGTGCAGTGTTATATGCAGTGCTGCTCAAATGTGCATTATGTTGTACATTAGGAGATGAAGTGTGTAGTGCTATCGGCAGTGGTGCACAAACATGCATTGTGTTGTACATTGCAAAGTATTAAGACGTTCTTACTATTGGCTTTGACATGCCCTCATGCCATCTTGAATTCTGACTCTGTCTAGCTTGAGCTTTGTGCACACAGGCAGGCCCCCAGATTACTCAAGTTGCTTAGGTTATTCACGTTCAAGGTTATTTTCTGTACTTTTGGAGAGTTTTGTAAGCTTCACTAAGATAACATGTGAGATGCGTGCTTGGTACCTTTCACAGCAGAGATTGTTGTTGCCAGAGAAACATGTGGAATGTACAGCTCTGTCTCGGAGTCAGAATACAGGGGCCTGGCCAGCTTCTGTCTTGACCTTGACACAGAACAGTACGGTCAGCTCGGTTTTCGTAGCAGAAGAAAAGGGGGATAGTTTCTGGAACTTTCTCCTCAGGTTCAATAAAAGGTATTAAAGGTGGGAAATCTTGGCGCCCAAACGGGAGCTCGCTGTGGAACAGATGTGTTGCCACAGGGAACTTGTTTTTATGGTCCCGATTGAAGCTTCTGCCTAGCTGTCATGGGCTCCTCCAGCCGAGTTGACAAGAATGCAGAGAAAGAGCGATCGGTGAGGTGTTTTCTTTTGATTATTGACATTGTGATTTGTGAGTGTGTCTGTGTGCACTTTCAAGTCTCCAATGGTTATAATCATCTGATGTATTTAGTGTATATATCTTTCTGATTTCTTGCAGTGGACGTCCAGTATTATTATTTGCTTGTATTTTATTCCAAGTGTAAACACAAAAAAAAATAAACCTTGAGGATTTATTCTGCTCTTGCTAATTATTTAAACAGTCACCATAGTGAACTCAATTTACCATAACACTCAGACATAGACAATACAATATACAGAAGACATAATTCACTCTTCTGTAAGATTTTTATGAGAAATTATATTTTGAAATATTTTGTTATATGTTATAACTATTTGAACCAGTGGTTTGTGTCGTATGACCAATTAATAGTGGTACATATCCATACAAAAAGTGTCAACAACTACTGTCAAGGTTCTACATTGTAACAGTAGTCTCGAGTTGCCAGTGTTCAAATTGCTTTTGGAAACTAACGAAATATTTCAAAATATAATTTCTCATAAAAATCTTACAAAAGAGTGAATTATGTCTTCTGTATATTGTATTGTCTATGTCTGAGTGTTATGGTAAATTGAGTTCACTACGGTGACTGTTTAAATAATTAGCAAGAGCAGATTAAATCCTCAAGGTTTATTTTTTTGTGTTTACATATTACACCCAATACCTTGGGGTTGAGTGGAATGCCCTATTGTTGGATCAGTGATAAAGCGCAGACTTGTCTGCAAGGGCCCTTTTTAGTGAAGTGGCTGTATATTTGTCTATATATAGGTATTGTCGCCACACCGAAGGTTGTATGTAGAATTTATGTTCTGTTTGTATGTTAAATTGCGTTTAATTTTTTTTTATCTTTGACACATCTGTTTTATTCTCACTTAGCTTATCCTTAAACATCATTCCTTAAATGTCAGAACAGGAAACACTCACATACTCTGATGAATATATAGCCAAAATAGCGGGAGGACCTTCTCTGCTTGGTCCCTCTAGTGGGAGCAATAGCCAGAACATTCAACAGACGTCACTTCGTAACAATTTGGAAAGACTACACAAGAAACTCATAAGAACAGAATTACATGCTAAATTCCTCACAGACTGTTTGAATAATAACATTATTCCAGTGGGATTGCAGGTTCGGAACATCCCAGTCATCTTTGTTGATGATGAGGATTTTAAAGTGGGTTTCAGCTTCGTCTCAAACAAATGCTCACGAAGCTGGATGGTTCTAAGTATTGAAACTGCTTTAAAACACATCGATAAACTAAAAGCAGAAATCGCAGATTTAGAAAAGCAAATCCTGGAAGATACTACTGTTACAGATGCCCGAGAATTCTTGAAGAAATTAGAGACCATTATCTCGGATTTTCAGAGAAATAACATACTAAGAAAAACTGAAAAACTACAAAAAGATATTAAGAATTATTCAAGAGAGCGCACTTATCCATTCTTGAAAAAAGATTTCTTTCAACAAAACCCTAACCAATCTAACTGGATACCTAAGCATACTACCTTTTCTGACACAGGTTCTTCAAGTTCTGAAGAGACTAGTAGTCGTGAAGGCACATCTAATTATAGATACGGTAGAGGGCAGAATCAGCCACCTCCATCTGCTTTTTTAGGAAGGGGCTCTCATACACAGAGAGGCAGAACCCGCAACACCAGGAGAGGGTGGTTCAGGAATCAGTATACCCCAGGATTTCGACAGACCAGGAACACATATTACGAGTGGTAGAACCAATGATGCAGGACGCTCCTTTAACTATGTGTAACCTCAATTCTCAAAATCTTGAGGTAGTCCCCATTTTTAATCTTTCTAAACATGAATTAAGTACCAAAGAGATTGAATTACTAAGTCATGGTTTATCATACGTCCCCACTAACAGGAATGATATGTTTACAACACAGGTTGAACTGTATAAGTTTTTTAGGACGATTCGTTTGAAGCACATGTTTAGTAAAACTCCATTGGTTACACAGAATAATGTTACAGGGTTACGATGCTCTTCAACCTTTTATCCATCGACGAACATGATGCCCAAAGAACTGATCACATTTGAAAATATTGTTTTGATGGAGATTGAACAAATGTTTAGAAATAGACACTACATGAAATATAATTTCACGAAAGAGGAACATCTGATGCTTAAAACCCTTGCCGAAAGGGATGATCTCATTATCAAACCTGCTGACAAGGGGGGCAGCATCATTATCCAGGATAGGATAGACTATGATCTTGAAGTCCTTAGCCAATTAAACAATGTGATTCACTATGTTAAATTGTCGAAAGATCCCACCGATCGAGTGAGAAAAAAGATCTTGGAGCTCACAAAGAATGGACGAGACAACCTATGGCTTAGTTCTAAAGAATTTGACTACCTAAATAAAAGTGATTTTTCTATACCGGCGTTTTATACGCTACCGAAAATTCACAAAAATGATTAAAAAAACCCTGGAAGACCGATTGTGGCGGGCTGTCAGTCTATCCTACAACCACTAGCTGAATATGTAGATTTCTTCATTAAGCCGTTTGTAGTTTTAACAAAATCATACACCAGAGACAGCACACAAGTGATAGTGACAATAGAAGGCCAAGCATTTAATAAACATCAAAACATCCTCGTTACGATGGATATTGAAAGCTTATACACGAACATACCCAGGGAGAGGCCCTGGATGTGATCAATACTACACTAGAACAAAGAGGCCGCCCCCACCAAGTACCATCAGAGTTCATTACTGATTGTGCAAAAATTGCACTAGAAGAAAATTACTTCCTTTTCAATGGCGACTACTATGGTCAAGTTAAGGGAGTCGCCATGGGAGCAATTTTTGCTCCCGATATAGCGAATCTATATGTGGCCGCTTTTGAGGAAGAAGTAATCTACCACAATAACCCCTTTTCAAAAGAGATAAAGAAATATCTTAGATACATCGACGATGTATTCTTGGTATGGGAGGGATCAGTTGCCCGACTTCAAGAGTTTCACACATGGCTCAACCAACAAAGTAATCATCTTAATTTTACTTTGGAATATGATGAACACGCAATAAATTTCTTAGATTTGCGGATATGGAATGATGAAGGCAGATTATCTACAAGCCTATTCACAAAACCAACTGCAAGAAATACACTACTCAAGTACACCAGTCATCATCCCCGCAACTTACGAGATAACCTCCCGTTTGGACAGTTCCTTCGGATTAAACGAAACTGTACCAGACGGGAGGATTATTTCAGAGAAGCCAAAATATTGCAAACTAAATTGGTACTAAGGGGCTATCCACATAGATTGGTCAAACGTTCGCTTAAGAGGGCCTGGTATTATGACCGGGAGGCACTCTTACAGAGTAAGGATGTACAATTGCCACCATCAGAAATCATCACTTGTGTAACAACATTTGGCACTGAATCAAACTCTATTAAAAAGATCGTGACAAAGAATTGGCACCTAATTCAAAAAGTAGAACCACAGTTGTCAACACCACGTTTTGCTTTTAAAAGGGCTCGCAACCTAAGGGACTCCCTAGTAAAAGCATACAAAGAACCGGTTCCAATTACCCTGACTAATCTTTGGGGTTTACCACCCTTAATTGGCCACTATCCGTGTGGTAGCTGTATAGCTTGCTCTACAACCTCTGTAGTAAAATCCTGTGCTATCAACGATAAACAATGGATTTTGCGACAACATACAAACTGTCTTACAAAAAACGTAATTTATTGTATAGAATGTCCATGTGGGCTTTACTATATTGGAAAAACAACACAGGAGATCAAAAAACGCATAATACAACATCAATCTCGCATTAGATGCAAAGTTGTCACAGCACCCTTAGTGGAACATTACATACAAAAAGGCCACACTCCTTCAGATATGAAATGGTTTGTACTTGAGTCTGTAAAGAATACTAAACTCAGACAGAATGTGGACAGAACACTTACACTGAAGGAAAACAGGTGGATTTGGTCTGCTAAAACAGTAGAAATGGGATTAAATTCGTATATCGAATGGCAAACTTTGGCTACATTATGAACTGTATGGCCTACCTAATGTGTAATTATATTGAATCTTTCATTGGTTGGTTGGTATATTCGACACCTGTGGATCGAACTTCGGTGTTCCATGTAGTTGACCGACTGGATATTTGAACCTTTGGTTCTTGTTACAATACCATAATCTTAAGGGACCTTATAGAATACAGCTACATAATTATTGTGACACACCCAATATTAATTTATGGCGTTTATGAACTTTCTTCGTGTACAATCTTGATGTACCTTATATAAGCCATTACATTGTACAGGACATCTTTATGATGGACTTTGTATCTTTGTATTTGTATAATATGCATCGAGGGATGGTTGAGAGACTTAAATGTAAATTTACAATCTTTCTTTATTTGCTGATTATTCTGGCTATTCCCGTTCCGTTTGTGTGGAATACATTTGTGTGAACTACATTCCAAGATGGCCACTCTGTTTTTTATTCATTTTCTATCCCCGTTCCATTGTTGTGACAACTTCCGGTTTAAAGGTGTTTTAATACCGTTTCCGCCGTATCCGAGTTGTTGCTCGGACTTGATTTGGCGAGTACAACCGGAGAAGTTATCCAGGTGCCTAATGAAGTAAGTGGTATACGCCGCAAACATTTAGAAATACAGACGCCTCACTGCTGGGCGATTTTGGGCTGACTCGATGAATAATGATGATTTGATCATACTAAGTTGGATTGTTTTGACTGCTTGCTTTCAGAATACAGAAGCACAGATGCAAGCGGTTGCTTTTAAGTAAGTTTACAACGACTTTTCCTGATGGCCTTTTCTGTACTAGGTGATTGGTTTGAAGATATTCTCTTACATTTCATTGGATGTTGTTTCTTTGGTTTTTAGTGGTTCTGTGATATATGAGACAGATTTACAAGAGTAAGGATTAGAGTATTAGAGTGAGTACTCATGGATATATTTTTGTAAATAAAAGCATTTGTTTCACCTTTTGGGTGATGGTAGATGAGTGGTATTTATATATTATATTTTTTCACGCCTTGGTTCACTTCGTGTTTTCACGGTCACACTAACTAGGGAGTGGGTACCTTTACACTTATGGGTGGTATAATTGGGATACACCCGTTTATCTGTCTTCCTTCAGTGTACTGACAATACTTCAAAGTTGAACTCGGATGTTTTTTTAAAATTAAAAAATCACAAAAAAAAAAAAATATGAATTATAAAGTTGATGTATTTATATGTATGTATTTTTATATTAGATACATGGCGCAACTTCTGTCCTGATGATGGTCTCGGGGATTAATATTTCGGATAAGGAGACCGAAACGTCGACGCATGTGACACTGTTTTGATGCAATGAAATGCCATTTGATGTTCATATATGTTATAACTATTTGAACCAGTGGTTTGTGTCGTATGACCAATTAATAGTGGTACATATCCATACAAAAAGTGTCAACAACTACTGTCAAGGTTCTACATTGTAACAGTAGTCTCGAGTTGCCAGTGTTCAAATTGCTTTTGGAAACTAACGAAATATTTCAAAATATAATTTCTCATAAAAATCTTACAAAAGAGTGAATTATGTCTTCTGTATATTGTATTGTCTATGTCTGAGTGTTATGGTAAATTGAGTTCACTACGGTGACTGTTTAAATAATTAGCAAGAGCAGAATAAATCCTCAAGGTTTATTTTTTTGTGTTTACATATTACACCCAATACCTTGGGGTTGAGTGGGTTGCCCTATTGTTGGATCAGTGTATTTTATTCCATGCATTTAACATTTGAATTTGTCTTCTTATAAATAAGTTATTTTTGTTTGCATATGTGTGTGTGTGTATATATATATATATATATATACATTTGAATGCTATTTTCATTTGACATCTGGAAAAGCCTTTTTTTTAGAGAGTGTTGCACAAATTAAGCCCCTTGCTTTGTTCTGAAAACTTTATATACAAAACAATGTCCACCATGGGACTCTTTTCAGAAAAACCGGGCCGCCCTCTTACATAAGTTCGGGGAAGCTCATCATCCAATGAATTATTTAAAAACCCAGGTGTTGCCTACACACCCTGGTAATCTATTCTCCAGACATACGTATAAACAACAATTCACAAACATGTATAAAGAGACTGACACAAGGTTTCTGTAGAAATAATTTATATTATTTCAAAAACATTCAATATGCAGATAATGTTCTAATGAATAATATAAGTGCAGGTGACGCGCTGCTTACGTGTGACAAAAATATCTCAAAATATACACATAAGAAACAAGATATAAAAGTTCACTGGTTATGTATTTACACGGGGACTACATGCGTTTACCCTATTACAACATGTGAGGCAATCAATGCTCAAGGTGACCAAGTGAAAGCACATGTCGACGTTTCGACCCCTATAGAATCAGGGGTCTCCTCAGGACAAAAGGTCATCTGACTTATTCTCAGGAGATATCCATACTCTTGTAGGGATGTAGGTCAATACAGGGATGCATCTGGCTCTCTAGCCTGATCTTTCCAGAAGTAGTTATATGTACGTGCCAGAGCCAATAATACCACCAGTCTGCAGGGTATACCTCGCGCAGTATGTACCTAGTTCTGCTCTATCGCCACCAACGTCCCCCTCAATATCAAAGTCCTTACTAAATGGCACCCGGACATCGTCAGTAGAACCAATAGCAAAAATCTGACGTGGTGTGTAACACTTTCATCTCCATCCTCCGCCGGTTTAGAACCAAATCCCTGGAGTTGGTGGAGATTGAGCAGAACTAAGTACTAACTGCGTGAGGTATGCCCTGCAGACTTGTGTTGCTATTGGCTCTACCACCTGCATATAACTATTGATGTAAGAGGGTGGCCCGGTTTTTCTGAAAAGAGTCCCACGGTGGACATTGTTTTGTATATAAAGTATATTGACCCTGGTCCCCGTGGGCATATTAGGGCTTGTCCTTGTTAAAATATATATAATAATTATTCTGAAAACTGTCTGTGTGTCTCATTCTATGAGAGTGAAATCCCTTTCCAGGTGTTTTTATTGCTTTACTGTGTGTGTGCATCTGTTTGGGGAGCGCAGTATTTTCTATTATTTGGGAGGGCGAAGCAATACATTTTGGCATCACTTTGCAGGATACGAAATTAAAAGGGGACATTTTTTTTCTAAAGTGTCAATGTTTTCAGTTGCAGACTTTCAGATGCCAACTGAGTTATTGGGGTGGGAAGTTGCCTCTAACGCATATTTAACAGATGAGGAGCAAGGACAGATACTTGAATGTTTGCAAAATGTTTCTTTTGAAGAGGGAAAACAACTTGGTATTTCAGAGAGAGAAAGTTGTCTCATTGTGAATGCTGTTCGTAAAATGTTTACAAATTGTACACAGTTAGAAAAAGAATACAATGAAATACAAATGCAAATGGTTAAAGAGAAAGAGAATTCTGATCTGCTAATGTATGAAAATAGATCATTGAAAAAAGAGTTGCAGATGTACCAGGCAGTGCAAGATCGAGAAACTTTGTGTATAACACAGTTTATTTACCAGACTGTTTGGATAGCCAGAGTGAATCGCCGACAAAGAATGTGGTTCAAGGAGAGCAGTAGGTTGATTTACAATGCTCAAAGGTGGTTTTAAATAATTATTTGGAGCACTTTCCTCAGACAGAAACTAAGGGCTTTTGGACAGATTTTAGCAGAATCCGGAGGATGATTTAATAACATGGGGGCCGATTCACAGAACTAATCTGAGGTAAAATCCTAAACATACTACTTTTGGTATTCACAGAAGGCATTTAGTAGTAGTAAAGGTAAGACTCCTAACTTTACTATTACTAAACTGAGACAAAATCCTAACTTTATGACTTTCGGTATTCACAAAAGGCATTTATTAGTAGTAAAGTTAGGATTCCTAACTTTACTACTACTAAATGCCTTCTGTTAATACCAAAAGTAGTAAGTTTAGGATTTTATCTCAGATTAGTTCTGTGAATCGTCCCCATGGCCTGTACGTTTGTTTGAATTAGAAGCCTCTGAAGTAATGTTGAATGGAAAAAATGAACCACAGTTTTATGCACTTAGCCATGACTGTAATGTGCAGGAATATTTTAGAAATTACAGAGAAGATAAACAAATCAGCCTGTTAGAGCTAGCGGTTGTTGGTTGCAGTCACAAGTCAGATGTTCAGTGAGTGACAAACCTTGCTTTACATGGAGAGACGCTATCCTGAAAAAGAAATTATGAAAAATAATATTTTTAAACATGACTCTGAGGGGTTAGAGCAGCAGCAATGTTCTTTTGAATCTGCAAAAGAGGTTATGCAATATGTTTCAGACGTGTGGCCGAAACAGAAAGGAGACATTGAGTTACATGTGACAGAGCAGCGGCAGTATGCCACTTGGAATATGTGGAAAAAACAAGGAAAGAAGAGGGTGCTCTTGGGCTTTTGGATTTAAATATTTTCAGATGCTGGAGAGTGGTTTACTCCCTTTGAAAAACAATTGTTTTTATGTTACTGCATTGTGACAGACAGTGGGCAGGTGCAGCTGTTTGTGTGTTTTTGTGTTTTGATAAACACAGGGCAGATACAGTTGCTTTTGTGTTTTTGCACGCTGACAGACACTGGGCAGATGAAAATAAGGCACAATGTGATTTTGAAATTTGAATTGTTTCTAATGCAATGGCTGATGAATTCCCTCGAGTTATACAGAACAGGTAATGCACAAGAAGCAAATGTGATCAAGCGGTACATACAGGCAGAAACCACAGTTTTGCATGAACAGTTGGTGCAGGTCCCAGTAGAAAATCCAGGGGTGGTGCTTGAGATGCCTGAGGCACAGGATACCCCTGTGAAGTGTAACAAGGAGTTGTGGCAGGAAATTTGGGAAATGTGACTGCAAAGCACAGCTACTGTGTATCATGTAGACACTCATCGTCCCCTACTTTTACTAGACAGACGCTTTAATTTCCTTACAGATGAAAAGGCTAACATCTTGGAGGCAGAGGTGGTGAAGCACAATTCTGATTTGGTGGGCATGATTAAGTGCGAGCACCTGGGAGAGAAAGACACTAACAGGTGGGGAGAGAATGAAGAGATGCATATTCCCCTAGACTTATTTAAAACTGTGATTCCTATTTGTCAGTATGCACAGCACAGACCAGTCCCACAGGTGAGGGGACAGTTGGAGGAAGGGAAATTACCAGGGCAGATAGGGGAAGGAGAGTTTGACTCCACTACCAAGAATTCAGAGGCCAAAGTGTGGGTAGAATTCTCAGCTAAGAACCATGCAGACAGAAAAGATCGAATTTTGTCATCAGACTCAAAACAAAAAAAGGAGAACGTGTTTTCTGAAAAATATTTTTTGCAAGAAGAGTGATGCTTGTTTCTTTTTTAGATCATATGCGATATTTTGTGTACCTGATGTCCTTGCGCTGCATGTGGGTGCCTTTGTCTGAGTGGGGCCGTGAGGGTGTGGGACCCCCCAACCCCGAGGTGACCACCTGACAGCACAGACTGACACCACTGCTAACATCATTGGCTGAATCAACCAGATGAACATACCTAGCAGGGACTGATTTTGAAAAATTGCGATTCCAAGTGTACTGTTGAAAGAAAAAAAAGTTCTCATTTTAAATATATCAGGAGGGCTGTGTACCTCTACACAGAACTGATGAAGGATATTTTTCATTAAATCCAGAGTGTTACAGGAGAAACTGTTCAGGTTGATGAAGAAGATTTTGAGATTCCTTTCAAATTATATAAGTTTGGCTGCTTCAATAGTAGAAGTTGCAGGATTAGCCATGTATAACATTAGGAGCATCAATGAGTTAACATGTTTGATTCTTATTTGTGTATTTATCATACTTCCTTTTATATTCATGCTTTCACTTCTAAAATTGATTTTAGATATGTATGTTATTATAGTCAAAGGTCATGGGGTGGAATGTAGTGCCAGAGGCATTCCCATGTATTGGGACCACGTGATGAGTTTTGACTACCATTATTTTAATTGACTTTAGGTGTTTTCTTGAATGTACAACGTCGTTTTTCCTGCACGTCCCTTTTTCCTTGAAGATTTCTTTTGTGTCTCCTTGTAGCTGCAGAGTGGGAGTGCTTTCACAGAGTAGAACAGCCTTGCCAGGAACAGATCGTGTGGGAGAGGTGTGAAATGTACTTCTCGGAGTGCAGTGTTATATGCAGTGGTGCTCAAATGTGCATTTTGTTGTACATTGGGAGATGAAGTATGTAGTGCTACAGGCAGTGGTACAGAAATGTGCTTTGTGTTGTATATTGGGAAGTATTATTCAGTTTTTACTATTGGCTTTGACATGCCCCCATGTCATCTTGAATTCGGACTCTGTCTAGCTTGAGCTTCGCGCACACAGGCAGGCCCCCCCGGATCACTCAAGTTGTGTAGGTTATTCACGTTCAAGGTTGTTTTCTGTACTTTAGGAGACTTTCGTAAGCTTCACTAAGATATTGAGTGGGATGCATGCTTGGTACCTTTCAGAGCAGAGATTGTTGTTGCCAGAGAAACGTGTGGAATGTACAGCTCTGTCTCAGAGTCAAAATACAGGGGCCTGGCCAGCTTCTGTCTTGACCTTGACACAGACCAGTACAGTCAGCTTGGTTTTCGTAACAGCAGAAAAAGGGTGTGGTTTCTAGAAACTTCTCCTCAGGTTGAGTAAAATGTATTAAAGGTGTAAAATCCTGGTGCCCAGACCAGAGCTCGCTGTGGAACAGACGTGTTGCCACAGGGAACTTGTTTTTAGGGTCCAGATCGAGGCTTCTGTCTGGCTGTGAAGGGCTCCTCCAGCTGAGTTGGCAAGAATGCAGAGAGCGATCAGTGAGGTTTTTTCTTCTGATTATTGACATTGTGATGTGTGAGTGTGTCTGTGTGCACATTCAAGTGTCCAGTGGTTATAATCATCTGATGTATTTAGTGTATATATCTTTCTTATTTCTTGCAGTGGACGTCCAGTAATACTATCTTCTTGGATTTTTATTCCATGTTTTTTATTCCATGCATTTAACAGTTGCATTTGCCTACTTATAAATGTGTTATTATTGCCTTCACATGTATATCTCTATATACATTTGAATGTTTTGACATCTGGGAAAGCCTTTTTGTTAGAGAGTGTTGCACCAATAAAACCCCATGCTTTATTCTGAAAACTGTCTTTTGATGTGTCTCATTCTATGAGAGTGAAATCCCTTTTAATCAATCAGCTCTGGTCATTAGAAGAGCCAGGTCTTGAGGTCCTTACTGAATTGTTGCAGTGTTGGGCTCCTTCAGAGGTGAAGGGGGAGTTTGTTACAGGTCTTGGCTGCGAGGTAGAAGAAGGATCTTCCACCTGCTCTGGTCCTGTAAAAACATGGGACGGTGGCTAGGGAGAGGTCAGCTGAGCGGAGGCGGCGTGGAAGGTGATTATGTCATCGAGACATCGGGGTCCAGTGTTTTGGAGGGCCTTGTAGGCGTGTGTGAGCAGCTTGAACATTATTCTTCTTTCGACAGGGAGCCAGTGGAGGTTGTGGAGGTGTTGGGTGATCTGGTTGTGCCGTGGGATATCAAGGATAAGTCTGGGTGCAGCATTCTGGACGGTCTAAAGTTTGCGGCGGAGTATTTTGTTGATTCCAGCATAGAGGGCGTTGCTGTAGTCCAGTCTGCTGGTGATGAGTGCGTGAGTGACGGTTTTCCTGGAGTCAGAGGGGATCCACTTGAACGTCTTGCTGAGTATGCGGAGGTTGTTGAAGCATGCGGAGGATGCAGTGGTATTCTGGTGATTCATGGTGAGTGATGAGGCTAGTATGATGCCATGATTACATGCACGGTCCGTTGGGGTGGGTGGGTTTCTGAGGGCTGGAAGTGGTGGAAGTGGTGGAGCCGAGGATGAGGACTTCTGTTTCCTCCGAGTTGAGCTTCAGGCAGCTGTTCCTCATCCAGATCGCGACGGCTATCATCCCTTCTTGGAAGTTGTGCCTGGTGATTTCGGGTTCATTGGTGAGGGAGAGGATGAGCTGGGTGTCATCGGCATAGGAGACGATGTTGAGCTCGTGGTTTCTGATGATGGTTGCGAGGGGGGCCATGTAGACATTGAAGAGTGTGGGGCTGAGGGAGGATCCTTGGGGTACTTCACATCTGATCTCTGTTGGTTCTTAGAGGAAGGGCGGGATTCTTATTCTCTGTGTTCTGCCTGAGAGGAATGATCGTATCCAGTCTAAGGCCTTTCCTTGGATGGCGGCGTCATGGAGCCTGCTGGCTAGTGTGCTGTGGGAGACGGTGTCGAAGGCTGCTTATAGGTCCAGGAGGATGAGTGCTGCTGTATGGCCCTGGTCGAGGAGGGTATGGATGTTGTTCGAGGAGTCAAGGAGGGTGGTCTTGGTGCTGTGGTTGCTGTGGAATCCGGATTAAGAGGTGTCTAGGATGTTGTTGGGTTCTATGAAGTGTGCTAGCTGGGTGTTGACGGCCTTTTCAATGACTTTGACTGCAAACGGAATCAGTGAGATGGGCCTGAAGTTCTTGAGGTCCGTTGGTTCTGCGGAGGGCTTCTTTAGGAGGGGTTGCCTTCGGCGCGCTTCCAGTTGTCAGGGAATGTGGCTGTCTCGAGGGAGCAGTTGATAGTTCGGCGTAGCTCGGGTGCGATGGCAATGGTGGCCCTGTGGAAGATGTGCGGCGGGCAGGGGTCAGAAGGTGCTCCGGAGTGGATGCTCTTCATTGTCTTTAAGGTGTTTTTATTGCTTCGCTGTGTGTGATCCTCCGTGTGGGGGTGCAGTATTTTCTATTATTCAGTAGTATTTTTTTCTCTTACTGATCGTGAGTATCCCCATTTTATAATTATGCATTGTGGAGGCAATGATATTGGTCACCTCACTGGTGTTCGAATTGAAATAGGGATGAAAGGGACGTTTACAGCTTTAATGTCTCTATTTCCTCACACCCATTTTGTGTTTTCAAATATTTGTCAAAGGATAAAATGGAAGTACTCATTAAGAAATGCAGGAAAGTATGAGAAACCACTCAGACATATACACAAAACAGTATCTGCCTTCATAAGAGATCACAGAATGTCTTCGATATATCACCTAAACATTGTCTTTTCACAAGCTGACCTATATTGTGCTAATGGTGTACATTTTATGTCTAGTGACAATAAGGCGTTCATTAATAACATCCGACAATTCCTGCTCAAGCATATCTAAATCCAAAATACACACTTGTAATCAAAGGCTCTTTTTAAGAGCCAACCTAAGAAGAAGATGAGTAAATACTTATGCGGTATTGCAGTACTCTCTAGAGACTTGCGTGATAGTGCCGCAGAACTCCGTATTTAAAAAAAAAAAAGGAAATATAGGCATTTGCACATAATATTTCCTTTCTATCAGCAGTACAGTAAACTAATACTACTTAACAGTAGAACACAGAGCTTGGTTTTAAAATGATTGTTGAGGTATATTCCAAAACACTGGCAAACTGCTCAGCAAAACAACATGCTGCCTTCACGGTTTGAAAAAGAACACATTAGTCAATCAGATAATCCCTTGTCATCGCTATGTACATTGGTAGTACCGCGATACTACTGCAGCCACAGATATCACAAAAATAACCTTATAATTTAACATTTACATACTCTACTTCCCTGCACTACACCACAGTATCATCTGCACCCCATACTCTATAATACTGCCAATTCTAACAAAAATCCAGTTGAGGGTTTTTTGCGCTATTCGAAATACAAAAATCTATGGAAAATGTATTTGATTTCAAACCCATTTTAGGACCCCCTTTGTTCTTTGCACCCCCTGGACCGAACGCTTCAAAACTTTGTCGTCCCAAAACGAATTGGGGGCAGCAGGTCTGCAAATGTTTATGCACATTCGTTAAAAGGGTGCAGAGTTATTGAGGGGCAAAAAATCAGACAAATCCATATCTCTGGTCGCCCTAACAATACCTACAGAGTGACTCCAACCATTCTCTAATATATAAGTGTACGTATGTGTACACATACCTATACATGTGTGTGTATGCATCGAATTGGTTTTAGAAACCTTAAATATAGTTACCATACATGCTAAAGAAGGCATGCGTTGTAAAGGAATGGGTGGTATAGGCAGTTGTTGTAATGTCATACATGTGTTTTTATCGGAGCAAATTTGGGAACGCTGGGTCGTAGGAATTTTGTGGATTCCCATCAAGTCAATTGAGTGATTTTAGCCAAAGTTTGCGGTTTGCCAGGCAGTACGGTAGGAAACTATGATGGGATCCATGCAAGGCTCTACAAGTGGCTAGCCTTCATAAATGTGTGAATTTGGTATGTTTCCCTGGGTGGCAGCTGAGCCTGGGACAAAATACTGTAACTACCCCTATTGCTGATATCTGTATTTTGCGTTATCGGGACTTTTGTGTTGCGGGCACCTTGTCGAGCCACACAAGTGGGCTAGCGTTTCTATCTGGAAAAGTGTGGAAATGCTGGGTGATATTAAATTTGTGGATCACTGCAGAATCTGGAACTTTCTCTCACATAAATGTTAGGAAAATGCATGATTTGTTTGCCAAAGACATAGGTTTGAAGGGCACTGTGAATAAGAAAATGTCATGGGATCCACACATCTTACACTTTATGACTCCCCTAGGTGTCTAGTTTTCTGAAATATCTGGGTTTGGTAGGCATGCATGACTAATGGCTGAGCATGTGCCTGAATAGTAGAGCCATTCAGCATGACAAGTAAGAGACAATTTGGATTTACCTCCACTCTGCTGGCCCATATGTAAAAACTGCACCCAAAATAATCCACATTTCCTATTGCAAGACAAAGTTTGGGCAAACCTATCTTTGTATGTTCGGATACTGCACAGTCTCAAAGATAGTACATGTAAAATACCTTTGTGAATAGCAAACAATTATATACTTGCAAAAAAGTGTAAGTTTACCATTGTAAATTAGACCCACTGTCTCCAGACCTGTACAACTGTATACTAGCCAAATGCATTTTGGGTGTTCTAGGCAAATTTTCATTGCATTATATAAATTTTAAAATATCATAATATTAATGTTTTGTATATAAATATTTCAGGATTACAGACACTATCCGTTGTAACCTGGAGTAGGGTGGTCATCTTAGTAATGTAAAAAAAGAAAAGAAAAATGTATTCATAACCATATACATAAAACAATTTTTTTATTTATACAGCCGAAATAAATTAAACAGCATTCTGAAATGACCAAGTGAAAGGAAAAAAAAAGCAACATGGAAAAACTACAATAAACAAAAGAATCAAGAAGAAAATAACTGACATAAGTATAAAATGTAAAACATGAAACATTTATTTAAACTAATAAATATATATTTTTCGCTTTATTGTTATTCATAAAATAATTATATGTCAGACACAGCAACGTATATTACATCACGAAAAGGGAAACCCCTACCTAAGTAGCAGGAATTAAAGAACCTACCAAAAATGTACAGTTGTTGCTATAGGAGAGCAGCCACTGCAAACAGACTATAAAAAGTTAAGGAACATAACTTCCCTCTCAACATAAAAGAAGTGCAAGCCTGAACAGTAGTGCAAGACCTAAGTGAAGCTAGAAATGTATTTCTGCCAAGAGGAACAACATGAAACAATATAACACCAAATTGTCCTGAAGTAACAATGGGGCAGCGATCGACTATTTCTAATCTAAAAAGAATCATAAACACAATTAGAAGAGCAACCAGAAAAGCCACCAAAGACCCAAGTGCCTTTCAAGAAATGGAAATTCAAATTCAGTCTTACAAACCAAAACGTCGTACTCTATTACACAGAAAACAATAATAAAAGCATATAGGTTTCTTCACAGCCAATGACTTACTAACCCTAATTCAGTGCACTACCTGGTTTATAGCTAGCACCTTTAAATCTAGCCCCCACAAGATTCACTCAAATATACACAATTCATGGGCAACACCAACATACTAATATACGCCTCATATACTCCCTTGCCCAAAAGCTCCGTATGCCACAAACTACTGACTATAATATAAGACAAAACCAATAACTGTAATCTTCAAAACATTACTATGGACTTTCAAAAAACCATGATACAAACAATTCTATACACAAACAACAATACAAGGCTGTTACTATCACTCTAACCCTTTAACTAGTGAGGCATTCCACACTGCCACTGAGCTGAGTATTTGTTTGATATTTGCGCATAAGGAGTTGGCCTAATGACTAGGGCGGTCGACCTCGAATCTGGGGAACTGGGTTCAAGTCTCGGCAATGACGCGGAACATCCTGTGATTCTGGGCAAATCACTTACAGGCACATGCATCAATGTAAAAACCGGTCGCAAACGGGCAGATTCTCAGAATCTGCCCCTTTGCGACCGGTATTTTTGCATTTGGGATGCATCATCCCAAATGCAAAAATCGCAATTTAAGGAATCTCTAAATTGCGATTCCTTAAATTGCGATTGCATTTAAGGAATCTCAAATTGAGATTCCTTAAATGCAATGCATGAAAGTGAAAAAATTAGCGATTTCGCTAATGGGGGAGCAAATTACCATGAAGTTGAACTTCATGGTAATTAGCAAAAAATTTGAAAAATGCACTTTTGTGCATTTTTCAAAGTTTCATGTTGCGCAAACACATGCTCTTAGAGCATGTGTGTGTGCAACATATGTGCACAGATCAATTTCAGGGGTGCAATAGGGTGTCATTTTGACACCCTTGCACCCTTGAAATTGCATGAGCAATTTGCGAGTACCTACTGGTACTCGCAAATTGCTCATGCAATCTCCAATTCATTCCTATCGGCCTGGAGGCCCAAAGGAATGAATGGGACGGCATTCCTTAATTGCGACTCGCAATTTGCGAGTCGCAATTAAGGAATTTGTAGGAATCGCTATTTTTATAGCGATTCCTACATGCATAGGCTTTTGCAATTCCTTAATTGCGATTCCTTAAAAATCGCAATTAAGGAATCGCAAAAGTCTTTGTTGATGCATGTGCCAGTTAATCTCCCCGTGCCTAACAAAAATGAATGTGTCCTCATGTAACGCAAGTGGTGCTATGTAAAGCGCTCTGAAACCCGATACCTTCGGGTCAAGTTTGCGCTATATAAAACGCTGTAAAATAAATAAAATAAGTCTTCAAACCTTTTTCTCACAAAAGGTATTCAGTCCAGTCCACATTTGTTTCCTTTTTTTTCAACATTGTGATCATTCTAAAGATACCAAGCGTTTGTGGAATCCCCTGGAGGGAACCAAGAAAATACCCAAAATGTTTTGGGTTTTTTAAATGGGGAAAAAATTGCTGCGCAAGTAAGTGTATCTATTTGTTTTAATACTGTATCAATAAAGGTTTGCTGTGCTAATGAATGAGAAATTGGTATGTAGGAAACCTATGTCTTTTTTAAATGTGTCCAGGATACCGAGTTTCGCAATAGTGGTTATT
Source organism: Triturus cristatus (assembly GCF_964204655.1). Lineage (NCBI taxonomy): Eukaryota > Metazoa > Chordata > Amphibia > Caudata > Salamandridae > Triturus > Triturus cristatus. Next base: position 406,391,383 of record NC_140593.1, read on the forward strand.
TGTACAACTCTGAATTTAGGGTTACCCTTACTATCATGTGATTTAGAGAACATTTGACAAAATGTGTTATTTATTGCTCACTGAAGGGAATTTGAATTGATGATAGCAAATGTTCTACTATTCTGTGTTCTCACATTTCTATTGGTAACAGCAGTATCCCACTTGTGTGGCTAGTTCTTTCACCCAGGATAGGATAGCCACAAAAATGCAATGTGGAGATATTTTTGCCCAGAAAAACGGACCATCTTGGCAATGTGGGTAGCTGAGGTATTTGGGCCCGAGCTCACCCTCCACCCAGGGAAACCAACCAAACCTAGAAATTTCTGAAAAGTAAGCACGCAGAGGAATCCAGGGTGGTGTGACTCATATTTCTGTGAGTAAAAGTATGGGACTCTGTGGGGATCCACAAAATTCCTACCACCCATCATTCACAGTTCTCTCTATAACAATGATGCCCCACTTGTTTGGCTGGATATATTGCCCCCAACAGGAAAGACCCCAAATAGCAACATATAGGCAACAAATGTTTACATTGCAAATAAAATGATTATGGTTATGTGGGTAGGTCCAGTGACCACCCATGGAAATGTATGAAACTCAGACATATCTGAAAACTAGACACCCAGGAGACTCTGGGATTTTCGACTTGCATGGATCCAGACACATTTTCTAACACAGAAGTCAAGTATTGGTTAAAATCACACATTTTCCTCCCATTTCTGTGAGGTGAAGTTCTGGAATCTTTAAGGGTTCACAAAAGTCCTACTATACAGTGCTCCCACACGTCTCCCAACAGTAGCGGCTCCTGCAGGGAGTGCTGCGGGCCGGTGTGGTGGGGTGGGGGAGGGGCTGGGTGGGGGTTAGTAAACTCCGGATTAAGGAGTAATGGAGTTCAGTAACTAAATAAATAAAACAAATGACATTGCGCGCGCTGCAACGCCCAATGTAATTCGTTTTATTTATTTATTTAGTTACTGATCTCTGTTACTCCTTAATCCGGAGTTTACTACCACCCCACCCCACCCTGCCCCTCCCCCACCCCGCCCCACCAGTCCGCAGCACTCCCTCCAGGAGCCGCTGATCCAGCGGTTCAACAACAACAGATACTCTACTACCATATACTCACCTGGGCCCATAAACACACAAATTGAGTAAACCGCTGTTGTCAAGTTTATATGTTTTCTCAAATGTTTAGGATTAGTCTAAATACCTCAATTCACTTTTAACTAACCCTTCACGGATCAAAAAGTTCTTTCCTCTGGTCGATGGACCATTAGTTGAACTAGTTGATGGTGATAATGACATAAAACTAACTTACTTATACTTTAATTATAATGAAATAACCACAGTCTCGCTTAAGATTTTAAAGCTTTATCTAAATTTTAGAGCATGTGAACCACTTCAAAAATACAATACAGTCACCTTCATTCATTTGGAGAGAAAAATTCAATTCATTAGACACCAAGCATATACTTCGGACACATACAATGATCAATGCTTAGAAAAGGAGAGGACAGAGAGAAAAGATCATTCACAAATAACGAAGAATACTTTACCAAGGATGGTGTGAAAGACCAACCCCCTGGCCAAAGGGCTGGTGAGGGTCCCCTGAGACAGATTTCAGGACAGAAATCAGGACAGGATAGTAACCTTTCTAGAATATCGACAGTTGCGTCGCACCCCTCTCTGACACTCTCTTCCTCCTCGAGATTCTTCCGCAAGTCTTCTTCTAACCCAATTAAATTAGGATGGAAAGTTCTGCTTCGGATTCTGCAATTGGCTCCCTAAAATTCTTCATCAGCATCTCAGCATTCCCAACAGCATCTCCCCCAGCATTCAGCTCACAGCATCGTCTGCACCACGCACAGCATCTCCGTCTCAATGAGCTGCAAAGCAAAAGCTAACTAACTAACTAAAACTATCTTAATTATACCTTTCGTTCTGGTTGTTCCACCCATTAATGTTTAAATTTTGTAAAAATGCGAACTGTGATTGGTAAGGCAAAGGGGGAAGCTCCATCACACCATGCTTACATGTCGTCGATTTCTATTCAACTATTGTCGCAAACCCATCCCCTTAATCTTTATTCATAGTTTTTGGTTCTCATACATCTTTTACTTTTATTTGTAACATTTATTATACATCTAGCGAGACTTCTTCCTTGTTGAACTTTTCACCGTCCGTTGCCAGGGTGAAGCACGTTGTGACCTTGGCTTCCATTCAACCTCTATGTTATCATTCCGAGTTAACTTACAGTAGACATGCACAGTCGAACATGATTCAGCTTACTTCAGTTATACATGAAAGGCCCAAATGCGCACTAGTGATGAAAGTCAAAAGACAGATATTAGTTTAAAAAATAAAGTGGTCGCACTGTATACCACCCACCTCTACTCTATCCTATTCTATTTATTAACATTTTCTTTTCAGCAAAGCAGATGTCATGCATGTGAGTCTTTAAGACTCCATTTTAGTACCTTCTGCTCATGTGCAAAAATTTCCCTCCAAGTGACAGCTCGTCATGCTATGTAGATGTAATTGATGCAGGCGCTGTAAAGATTTCCCCGTTTTGAGTGGTTTTAGTCCTTTGTTCATGTTATTCGCGTTAGTAAACACACAAGCAAGCTTCACTAACCCGCGTATTCAAGTAGTGCACATTAGTTTTCGACGTAACGACATTAATAACTGGTTAATAAGTTAAACGTGCGGATTGCATCCGAGCAAGTCTCTTTTCAACGAGTCCTTGCTCTATCAATCCCCTCTCTGATGGCATTTTGAGCCATCACAAAATTACCCATCCCAAACCAGATGGCAACTTTTAGCATTTCTCAGCATCCTCTTCTTCTTTCTTATTCTCATCTTTGTTTTCTAAATCTTTCATCTTTTTGTATATCCTTCCTTTCATTTCCTCTAATTGATTCTCATCATATTCTCTCTTTTGTTTCCTTCCCTTCCCATTCACTTCATACTTTCTTCACCTTTGTTTCTGCAACATTTGCATGTGATCATTACTATCAAGACTAATGTCATTATCATAACTATTGGTAATATTATTTGACCTAAAATACTTTTACCGATATCAGAAAACCAAGTCCCTATTGAAGAAATACTTTTGGTTAGTCTCTGCCATACACTGTCAACCTCCAGTGGTGTCAAATCTTCATGTAATCTTGTAATATTCTTAATATACCCTCTTATTTCCTTACTTTTATCAGGAATCTAGATACAACAATGTTGAACTTTCAGCATTCTACAGACTCCACCCTCTTTTGGTAATAAAATATCAAGGTCACGTCGATTTTGTAAAACCATAGACCTAATCGCAACCATTTCTGTATTTATCATCAAGAAACCCCAAGCAGTATCACTCGAGAGACGATCAACAACTGTTGACAATTTACAAATTCTGTGTGAATTCAGAATGACTCCCACTGAAGGTATCAATGCACCAAATATATCTCATACTATTTCTGTAAAACTCACCCTCTTTCTTCGTGTTAGTCCATTAGTGTTTTCATTGTTACCAGTGATTCTCTTTGCATGATACATTTTCGGAAATACTATCCCAAAGTAACAACTTCTAGACCACCATGCAGGCAACTTATAGTAAGCATTATTCCCACACACGTAGTAAACTCCAGGAAATACTGGATCAGTTCCCCCTTTTAGTCCCCGACCTCCCAAAATTAGGAAGTAATGTTCACATTCACTGGAACCAATAAATACATTATTATAACCTGTCTTTAATCTATGGAGGCAGGTTTTCCCCTTCTTCACAAAGTCTAGGGACATCGCAGCATGAGTCTTGCCATTTGCATAATTCCCTTCTTTCCTATCCCATGAAGGTACATGGAATTTCTGTTCAGCAGCTTGCTTTGTAAAATCCTGTCTCCTTTCTTCAACTAAATTCAACAAGCATTGGCATAGCCAATTGGTCTCGCCTTTGGGACCTTATAAGTGTTTAGCCATGCAACAATTGATGTTGTTGCACCAAGGATATTGTGCTGGATAACTAAACACTTATAAAGTCCCAAAGGCGAGACCTATTGGCTATGCCAATGCTTGTTATTTGACTGCAAGAGCCCATCAGAGGTGGTGAAAAGGGACAGGTACCGGAGCAGTTGGTGGCACTGACCAGCGGGGGGCATATTTGAGGAATTACAGACTACATTTTTTAGGCCCATATTAGGCAAGTCCACTCAGTAATCCCATGTCATATATATGGCACTTTAAACTTGTCCGCCCTTTTATGCCAACATCACTTTGCATTCTGGGACTTGTAGGTTTGGCGTTCCCTCTTGTCAGTTTTATATAGCTCAAACATGTCCTAAGAGCATTGGAGTGCTTTACACGACCCTCAGAATACATTGTACGAGGTCTGTTTATTTTTTGTAATCTTATTTTACCAATGTTTTACAGTGAACACCAGGGACGCTGTTCAGAAATTGCTATATATATATATATATTCGGTGTGGACAGTGCAAAATAGCTTAACAGAATAGGCAAGAGCTGCAGATTTTTTAAACAATGGAACCAGGCTTCCGTCACAGTATCAGCAACAGGAGTTTCCTGAAGGAGAGGGGTGGAATTTCCGTAGTTTCGGGAGATGCCCCAGAGAAGGCCTGTTTCAAAGTTTTTGTGTCTAAGAGCGTTGTAACTTCGAGTCAGGACTGACATATCCCTTAAGGCAAAGCGCAGTCGCTTAAAAATGAGAATGAGTTCAAGGTGTCACACATATAGTGACGTCATAGCTGCTCCAGAGAGGCACTGTGAGAGGGATGTGGCATCACGGCCAGCGCTGTCTACCTTGGAACTGTGGTCGCAGGTTCTAGTCTCGGCGTCCTGATCCGAGGAAATCATTTAATCTCCCTGTGCCTGAAAAATAAATGTGTCCTTGTCTAATGTAGCTGAAAGTCACGTAAAGCGCTCCAATACCTTCGGGTCGAGTTTGCGCTATATAAAATTGCAAATAAATAAAGCAAGGACCTAGAGACACGCATATACATATATAGAGGAGCAGGGTCAGCGGGAGCAACAGCTTTATGTATAGCGCAACAAGACTGTCAACAAAGCAATCAGTGTGCTATACTAGCCCAAAGTGTGACTCGACCTCGTCCTACACTCAAAAAAAGGAGACAGAGAGGGCGGAGCGAGTGAGTGGCCGGGACGTGTGGGTGAGGAGAGAGAGGGAGATGAGGTAGGGAGCAGGAGGTGAGCCCGCGAGTGGTGCGCGCGCGTGCTTGGGAGAGCAGTCTGCTCATTTTCAAGCACTGCACTCGTGCTTGTGGCACGCCACTGCTCGCTCCCACAAGGTGGATGCTGCCCCAAGCACGAGTGTGTGCTTGAAAATTAGCAGAGCGACGGCTAAAGGCCCTCCTACGCAGCACATGCGTGCTGCGTAGGTGAGACCTAAAAACACTTTCTCTTCTTCACGTAATATACATGTTAAATTATTCTTGTGTGCTTTTACTATATCTATTGATTTGCTTGTTAAGAAGAATTCACCCATGAACTGTGCATCTTTGCTACTAGCTACTGGATTCATATTCTTTTGAATAGAAAGTACTGAAAATACTACATCTAAGTTTGAATAATAATACTGAAGTTTCCCTGTTTTATAAAAACAAACTTGCTAGAGCACTACATGATATACCATATGTTAAAGGTAAGTGATGATATGTAACTCCCTCTGACACTGACGCTGGTAATTTCATACAAACATAACAATCACTAATCTTCATTGTATCTACATACTGAAATAACAACTTTGTGTAAGCATTTAAAGACGTATCATTATCTAATACTGTGTGATGTAAATCTGTCTCATCTGCTGCTTCTAATTCTACTCTATCTTCTTTTACTGTATCTGCTTTCTCATTAGTACCTGTTTCATTCTTGTGACCTGTTACCATTAGCAAAGGCATCACTACTGTTAAAAATAATCATACTGAAATCACTAATAGAATACTACATATGCAAGCTCTACAACATCTTTGTTTTAAACTTTGTTTCGGTTGCTCAGTGACTTCTTTTTTCGCCCTCTTGATCTAAGAAGATATTTCTTCCTTTTCTTTCTTTACTTGGAAGATTTTAACTCTTTCTAAGGTGGTCTCAATCTTCCTTCATCAATCTGTGCAGCATCTACTTCTTCTGATTCCTTACTCAAATCTAAGTTCTCAAACTCTTCTAATATTATATAGGCCCACTCAGGGCCCTTGTATTTGTTGTTCAAAATTCTCAGTCTTGGACTTCTTCTAGGTTTTCTCACAATCGACTGTTTAGACTTAGTTTGACTAGTAACTTCATTCACTTATTCTGTTCTTTCTCTTGTTTTTCTCAGATAGTATCTTAATCTTTTCACTCCACCTGGCCAGTTGTCACCTTTTCTGACCCTTTTAACCTGAACTGCACTTTCAACCTTTACGTCTCTTTCTACAGTTCTTTTATTTTTAAAGTGTCTAGACACAATCTGTTCTTCTTCTGAATCTCTCTCTACCTGCTCCTGTTCATGTCTTATTTCATCCGCCTGAACCTGTTCTTCTTCCTCTATCTGGTCCTGTTCGGATCTTAGTTCAAATTGATCTTCTTCTTCTGCCCAAACTTGTTGTTCTTTTAACGGGTCCTGTTCAGGTCTTATTACAATTTGTTCTTCTGTTGCCTGAACGTGTTCTTCTTTTCCTGTCTGTCCCTGCTCAGGTCTTTGTATAGTTCTGTTCACCTCTGCCTAAGTATGTTCTTCTCTCCCTGTCTGGTCCTGCTCAGGGTTTCGGGTAGCTTTGTTCTCTTCCACCTGAGCGTGTTCTTCTACACCTATCTGATCCTCACTACTTTCCTGTCTCTCTAATCTGGTTCTGCTTCTCGTTTGAACAACAACCACAGGTATGTCAATCACTGGTATCCATTCCCCCTGACTTGTGTTCAGTTGTCCCTCGTCTATTACTTCAGAATCAATCACTCTAGATTCTCTGACTTCACAACCTTCAGCTGTCTGAACTGGGTCAATCAGTTGCTGTTCTTCTTCAGTGGGGCCTGGAACTCTTTTAGTATGGCTTGCATGAATTCAATTGGGTAAACCTGCACATTTCACTGCTGTTGTAGTGACCAGTATGACTTGACATGGTTTATCCCACCTGGGTGCTAAGCACGACTTTCTGGCGTGTTTCTTCACTACGACCCAGTCTCCAGGATTCAAATCATGCGCCTGCGTTGGCTGCCTGGCAACTGCGTCTTCTCCAACCTGGTGAGAGACAGAACGCACTAGGTCAGCCAATACTTAGAAATAGTCCAATACCAAATCATCTTTTATATCCATCAATTTTTGTCCAGGAATGAATGCTTGTCTCATTGCCCTTCCCATGAGTATTTCATGTGGACTCAGGAATACTTCGGAGTCAACACAAGGGGGAATGCATCTGCCCATTTCAGTGATGTGAATGCACACACTTTCCTGAACCTTGACTTGATTGTGCCATTTAATTGCTCAACCACTCCAGAAGCCTCTGGACCTTATGCACTGTGCAGTTTCTGTTCAATTTTGAATACTTTTTATTGATTAAAAATTGAGGGACTCTCTGTATACCCTTGAGGAACTCGGCGCCAAGACATGGTCTCCGAACTTAAATGCAAATAAATATTGGCTGTCTGGGTGCAAAGGTATAGAAAAAAAGGCTTGGCACAAATCAATTACTGTAAACCAGCCTGCATTCCAGGGTATCTGATAAAGGATCACTGCTGGATTTGGCACCACTGGACAACAAGGCACTACAATTTATTTATTTTTTCTGCAAATCCTGCACTATTCTGTAATTTCCACTAGACTTTTTAAGTCCCATGATTGGGGACTTACAAGGACTACTCATTATTTCTTTCAAAATGCCTTGTTTAATCATTCGATCAATTTCTGGAGCAACTCCTTCTTTCACTTCAGGACTCATTTTGTACAGCCGTGTGTTTGGATAAACTGCTCCTTCTTTCACCGTTACTTTCACTGGGTCTACATTTGACATGAGCCCAATATCTTTTCCTGTCAAATCCCATACACCGGGATTCACTGTGATTCTCAATTCTTCTGGTAATTCACTTTCAGTCATTAATGAAAACATTCCATCTACTTCTGTACCTTGCTTGGCTAACAACATCTTGTATAAAATATCTTCATCAGGGGTTTGGAAAGCGACACCATCCGGTGTACAATAAATTGTGCAGTTCATTTTGCACAAGAGATCCCCTCCCAACAGATTTACTGGACTGGAATCACAAACTACAAACCGATGCATGTCTTTAAAATTTCCAATATGCACTTCCATCAGTTTAGTGATTGGGGTTCTAATCTGTTGATTCGACACTCCAACAACTTGGATAGATTCTCCCGAGAGGGGTAGGTTTGTGATGTCTGCTGTTCTCACAATAGACCGGGTAGCACCAGTATCCAATAGAAAAGTGATATCATTACCTTCCACTTTCCCATCAATAAATGGACCTGACTGATCTACCGGCAAGCATGCGCCAAGCACACACTCCTCTTCCTCCCCCTCAGGCACCGTCATTGCACATAGTCCACTTCGTCATTATTACTCTGTAAAAGTTATTGTGAAACCATAGAATTTTTCTTACTACTTCCTCCGTGAAATCCGGCGTCCACACTGTATTTTTGAGGGTTCACAAAGTTTGGCATTGGAGCTGGTGGCACCTGCTACTGTGGTGTAATTACCTGCTGCAGCTTATTCATAATCACTTCATTCTGCGTCTGTGGATTTGAATTCTGAATATTCTTACACTTGTTCTTCCAATGTCCAAGCTTTCCGCACGCATGACAAGGAAACTTCTTCTTTGCTTCCTCTCTATTCATTCGTCCTCTTACTTTACCACCATTCACCACTTGATCATTCTGATTCTGCCCTTTCACCTGACTATCAGTCTGGGTATTTAATTTATTTTCCTGCTGTTCAGCCAATTTCACTTGTGCCCACATCATTTTCTCTTTTAACTTTATGCGCCTTGCCTCAATATCACCTCCGCAATACTTTGCATATTTCAAAATCTCATCAATGGACATGCTTTGCCAGCACAACATGTGCTGTTGAATCATCTGACTAATCTCTGGTTTCAGACCATACAGAAACCGATACACAAAATGTCCCATATCCTTATCTCCAATGTTCTCAAAGCCACTATACTGCTTAAAAACCTTTAGTAACCACTCATAGTATGCATGTACAGACTCATTTGGCTCCTGAGTTGTTCTGTCTATCTTTACCCAATCTGTTTCCTTAGGTGGGATTTTCCCTTTCAGAAAAATAATTACTTGGTGATATTTCTTCATTACCTCATCTGAGGGTGGTCCTGTTTTTGAGTCTCTAGCATATTCCTCCCTTGGCCAATCAACTGTGATCTTACACTCTGTCCATAAATCAGCAGGTACCACAATATCAAGTAGACCATCTAGATCCTTCCACAGAACCTTCGAAACTTTAACAAATCTTTCAACCTGTTTGTACCACTCAACGGGCTTTTCATCTTAACCTAGGGAAATCATTTGTAAATGACAAAATATCCTGTCTGCTCCATGGAACACGAACATATTCACCTCCAGGAACCTCTCTCATGGGACATAATCTCTCTGCTTTTTCTGATTCTTTCAATAGGAATGCAGATGACACTTCCTTTGCTTGTGCTTCCTCCTTATTTCTTGTCCATCTAGTCCTCCACTTGTCAATATCTCCCCATTTCTGTAAAATGGTCATTAACTCTTTTATCTGTATTTCTCTACCAGACACATTCATATTCTCCAAATCCTTATAAGTAAAATCCACTCTGTATGGTTTCGGCAATAATTTGTATCTCCCTATAGCCACTCCAATCTCTGCAGCAATCTCTGTCAATGTCTCATGAAACAACTTTGCATTTCTGGTTAAACTCCTACATATAAACAACAACTCCTCATTATAAAGGTTCAATTTGTCTATTCCCACATTTCCAGTTATCATCTCTTCCAATTCCACTTTCAATCTGTAAATATCTAGAATCTTTGGTACTGAGTTTCATTTTTCTACTCCCTGTGCCCATCTTTCCAAATCTTCTGGAGTGTCCGCTGCTGATCTTCTAGTCCCTAAACGTACCATGGATTCTCTTTCTTTCAAATTTCCGGGTGTGGCTCTTTTCTGAGTTTCAATTACAGGTTCCCTTATAGGAAGGTCCATTAATGAAATGACTGAATCGCACTCATTAGCTCGATCATCAGGTATTACTACCTCTTTTCTGGGATTACTCAAAGGAATTGTTACAGCTTGAGGTTTTGGGCAACTGATTTTATCTCCATATAATGGAAGAACAGGACCTATAGTTACTGGTACTGTCAAAGCTTCAGCATTTAAATTCAACTGATTTATTTTCTGAATCATTTCTTCACTATTTTTATTCAATGCTTGTCTTTCTTTATCATGAAGCACCCTATTAACTGATGTGTCATGTATAATTTGAGGAACTAAGGGTGTTTCCATTACTGGTGCACTTGGGGTAACTCTACTTGGTCCTTCTTGGTACGGTGGAGGAGTTTTAGTTAAAATATCCTCTATCATTCATCCTTTGACTCGAAATATCCTGTCACATTCATGTGCTTCGTTTTCTCCTTACACTTGCCTCCACGGTTCCCCAGCCATTAACACTGGATATAAACCCTCTGATACCATAGCTCTTCTCCATTGCTTCATCTGACCTTCGTGTGACTCATGCAAATATCTTGGAAAATATCCTCTATATTTCCCACTTCGGCATTTTTCTCATTCATATGCCTCAGTTTCCCATTCTGCCAAAGCCTCGTACTGAGTTAACCTAGGTCTCGGTTCCAAATCATTCATTCTCATTCGCAAATTCTGAAGAATTCCCCCATTAAACATACCATGTTCTGGAAAAGCTAGCACTCCATCACCTTTCGTATATTCTATGCAATTCTCCAACCATACACAAATATGATATCCTCTTTCCATCGTCATAAAGGAAGCAGGTGTTTTCGGTGGCAGAATAGGAATCCCCTCTCTAGTCAATACAGACTTATCTTTCTTAAAGAAATTCTTAATTCTCTTTATTAATGACATTTTTCTCTTTTCTCCATACATTATAGATGAACGGTATATAAAAGAGTATTCCGTAAACCCTTGAAGTCTCCGATCTGCGCGACTCACACCAGCAGTCAAATCAGAATCCAACATACAATTACACTTTCTACCAATCCTAGTGTGGCTTCTATCTTTCAACCAATCAGACTCAGGCTCACGCTGTTCATTTAACCTATACTAGCGCTGCCTTTTGGGACATCAGTATTACTCCTCACTACTGACCCCTCCTTTACAAAGCTGCTTCTGTCTCACGCCCGCTGATTCAACCAATCCCAGCGCGGCTCTCTGTGACATCAGTATAACTCCAGACTGACCCTCCCTTCACAAGGTAATACGAAAAGTTATTTCTTAATACTTTTCATTAAATTCTTCGTTAATAACAACATAAAAACATTCGCTACTAGATTCTGACTTATTCGTGAGTTTCAGAATTATTCCTTTTCACTGCGAGTAAAACCCCTGTATACTCTTCATTCAAACTCGGAAGAACCAGTTACTCCTTCAGTGTTACCCCATTGGGAAATAAGACCAAAGTTTTACCAGCAAACTCTCTGTTATCAATCGCACTCTACTTTTACACAATATAGTCCCTAGTTTATCACTGCCACCCTACCTAGCTTCTCAGTATTATTTCAACAGACGAGTAACCTCACTGCAGTATGGTGTCTGTCACCACCCACTATTCATTTCCCGGGAATTCTGGACAACATAAAACAAGACGCTAACTCTTTTTGTTAAACATAAATCAATATTCAATAATCAATATTTATCACCAAACTAGTCAATAATAACCATAGCTCTGCTACCAGAAAATTGGTCCAGCGGTTCAACAACAACAGATACTCTACTACCATATACTCACCTGGGCCCATTAACACACAAATTGAGTAAACGGCTATTGTCAAGTTTATATGTTTTCTCAAATGTTTAGGATTAGTCTAAATACCTCAATTCACTTTTAACTAACCCTTCACGGATCAAAAAGTTCTTTCCTCTGGTCGATGGACCATTAGTTGAACTAGTTGATGGTGATAATGACATAAAACTAACTTACTTATACTTTAATTATAATGAAATTGCCACAGACTCCTGTAAGATTTTAAAGCTTTATCTAAATTTTAGAGCATGTGAACCACTTCAAAAATACAATACAGTCACATTCATTCATTTGGAGAGAAAAATTCAATTCATTAGACACCAAGCATATACTTCGTACTCATACAATGATCAATGCTTAGAAAAGGAGAGGACAGAGAGAAAAGGTCATTCACAAATAATGAAGAATACTTTACCAAGGATGGTGTGAAAGACCAACCCTCTGGCCAAAGGGCTGGTGAGGGTCCCCTGAGATAGATTTTAGGAAACAAAGTCTTCAGGACAGGAATCAGGACAGGATAGTTACCTCTCTAGAATACCAATGATTGTGACGCACCCCTCTCTGACACTCTCTTCCTCCTTGAGAGTCTTCTGCAAGTCTTCTTCTAACCCACCAGAAAATGGTGTGGTGCACTACCCAAGTGGTCAGATCAATAAGTGAGTTCACTTGTAAAGTTGTATAAAAAAACAGTTCTTTATTGTCATCCGACAAAACTGAGTTCCAGCCAACGTGTTATGTTCATCAAACAATGAACTTCTTCAGGGCGTTCGTTATAAGGTTGGACGGCGGGAGAGAAATGTTCAACATGGAGCCGTGTCCTGTGGTCGCGTGGAGTGATTCCACTCAGTTGAGCATGTCGAGAATCGCTGGGGATCCAGCGTCAGTGCTGCTGGTTGTCTGAAAGTGAATTGTGGCCTCCTTGATAAGGGCCAACGTCCGTGGGATCTGAGCTGGCAGCGTGCCTGGATGCGTCCCGGTTCGGTCTATGTCTGTTCTAACCCAATTAAATTAGGATAGAAAGTTCTGCTTCGGATTCTGCAATCAGCTCCCTACACTTCTTCAATTCTTCATCACTATCTCAGTATTCCCGACAGCATCTCCCCAGCATTCAGCTCACAGCATCGTCTGCACCACGCACAGCATCTCCATCTCAATGAGCTGCAAAGCAAAAGCTAACTAACTAACTAAAACTATCTTAATTATACCTTTCGTTCTGGTTGTTCCACCCATTAATGTTTACATTTTGTAAAAATACGAACTATGATTGGTCAGGCAAAGGGGGAAGCTCCATCACACCATACTTACATGTCATCAATATCTATTCAACTATTGTTCGCAAACCCATCCCCTTAATTTTTATTCATAGTTTTCGGTTCTCATACATCTTTTACTTTTATTTGTAACATTTATTATACATCTAGCGAGACTTCTTCCTTGTTGAACTTTTCACTGTCCGTTCCCAGGGTAAAGCACGTTGCGACCTTGGCTTCCATTCAACCTCCTATGTCATCATTCCGAGTTAACTTTCAGTAGACATGCGCAGTCGAACATGATTCAGCTTACTTCAGTTATACATGAGAGGCCCAAATGCGCACTAGTGATGAAAGTCAAAAGACAGATATTAGTTTAAAAAATAAAGTGGTCACACTGTGTACCCCCCACCTCTACTCTATCCCATTCTATTTATTAACACTTTTCTCCGCATTACCATTAGTAAATAGCTTGTTTTCTTTTCAGCAAAGCAGGTGCCATGCACATGAGACTATAAGACTCCATTTTAGTGCCTTCTGCTCATGAGCAAGAATTTCCCTCCAAGCGACAGCTCGTCATACTACGTAGATGTAGTTGACGCATGCGCAGTAAAGATGTCCCCGTTTAGAGCGGTTTTAGTCCTTCGTTCATGTTATTCGCAATAGTAAACATATAAGCAAGCTTCACTAACCTGTGTACTCATGTGGTGCGCATTAGTTTTCGATGTAACAACATTAATAACTGGTTAATAAGTTAAACAAGCGGATTGCATCTGAGCAAGTCTCTTTTCAACAAGTCCTTGCTCCATCATCGCTACTGTCTCCCACTAAAAGAAGAACCACCACTTGTGTAGGAGGGCCTGTCATTCATAACAGAAACCTGTTCAAACTTTAACCAAGTGAAGTCTATGTGGTATCAATGAGGTGTTCACATGGTTACAGTTTTGGCCTGTTCCTATCCACCATTCCTATTATGCATGTTAGAATGTTACATCCACCCACACATAAGGAAGTAGCCTTTCAATGGGGAGAAGAGTGTGTATGCAGGGTGGTAAGATGTTGTGCCAGAGTTTTCTTTCAAATTAATTTGGGACCATAGACTTTTTCGACATATTATTTGACTTTCCTAGGGACTTCTGGATAAGAAAACGTGCTGGAATCCACACTGGCAACAATACCCTCGATTCCCATTGGTATCTAGGTTTCAGGCATGCCAAGGGCTGGTAGGGTTCCCTTATTGCCTCCTGACTCAGAGCCGGAATAGTGTAGCAAATGAGAAAAAATAGGCGCTTACCCCCTCTGTGCCACGTCATATGTCCAGACTACACCCAAAAGAATCCTAACTTCCTCTTGCTTGCAATGGGGATGGGCATGCTGTTGGCCCCGGGGGGAAGGAGAGTGCAAAAAGACTGCCGGTGCACTAGGGGTGGGGTGCAGTCTGATGCTAGGACATGCTGCCTGCAACCTATTTTCTCTGGATCTAGTGGGTTCTTTAGAGTGTATGCGCAAGGTTCAATGCTAGGATGGGCTGCCACATCCCATTTTGTAAATAATATAAACATATTCCGTTTGTATAGTAAATATTGTTGTGCCCTTTAGGAGGTGAGAGTCAGGCCCGATACCTGAATGGGCCATCCCTTTTTTACATTTTTAAAAAAAGTAATCCATGGTGTCTAATGTGTCTTCTGCACCCCCACGAGGGCAGATTCGGGGGTAAATACCCCAATCTGCTTTCCAGAAGGGCAGAAAGATGGTGAGACCATTGAGGTAGCAGTTGCATGGCCTTATGCGAGGGTGGGCAGCCTACCCTATTTTCTTATTTACCACCTTTTTAACCCCTGGGAGTCGGGTTGGGGGTAGTGACATTGACTGCTTCCACTTTCACATTGTGTGACATCATTGCTCTATGCACACTATTCGTCACAAAGTGTGGAAAAAGTAATCTTCTCTTGAGATTATTTCAAAAACAGAAAATACTATTGGTGCAAGCACCAGAAGATTTTCTCTGCATATGCAGAGGTAGAGATGTTTAAGTCCTCTGCACTGTGTATGTAATGTGAAGAACATGAACGTCTTGTCCTCCATAGTTGTGGCAATCCTTATAGCATAGCAGGCTTTACTCCTGGCAGAGTTCTTCACAGGTCCAGTTGTGTACTGTCTTGGTAGGGGCAGAGTCCCAGTACTTATACCCAGTTGTGCCTTCGAAGTAGGGGTGACTTCAAAGAAGGGTCTTTGAAGTGCCCACAGGCCCTTTGATCCCAGCCCTGGCTCTAGACTATCAGAATGGGTTAATCAGACCTTTGTGTGGGAAACAGGACACTGCCTATTCAGCTGTAAGTGCCACCCACCACAGACATGTATTGGAGGTAGGCTGCAGGCACATGAAGCAGTAAGAGCAGAGAAATGCCTACTTTCTAAAAGTACAAAACCAAACAGTTGGTGGTTGTGTTACTTTTTCTTTTTTCACTTTTCTCACAAGATCATTCTACTTAATAAACATGACCTGTAGATCAATTCTGGCACATTATCATCCTGACATACATTGCTCAATATCATTAAACAAACCTATACAGACTTATTCTATATCACAAGATAATCACACATTAATAAACACAGTGACACAAATCAAAAAATAGAACAAATCAGTATTTCAACCAGTCCAGAGTTATAAGCCAGAGCGACCCCTTAACGCTCTTGGTGTCAAAAATGGGTTCAAAGTGAGGAATTTGTACCCTTGGAGAGAGGGGGGTGGCGGTAGGGAGTTCCAGTGGAGCATGTCTAAGATGTCTAACTAAAAATTGGAGGTAGCTCAGCGTGATTTGCAAGTTACTAGAAGGTTAAGGTAGATTGAGCTTCGGCTCTGAGTAGGTGTGGGGCGATGTAGGATGTCAGAGGGTAGATAGACGTTATGCCATTTACTGCCTTGAAGACAAGAGTAAGAAGCTTATTTAACAATCTGTTTTTGCAGAGAGACAGCCAGCCTAGTGAGGGTATTATGAGGTGGCAGTATGCCTAGAAAGACTGAACAAAGTTCAAGTGGCTAGGTTTATGGCTTTTTTGAGCAGTGCAAAGCAGTATAGAGGTAAACCCACTAGTACGCTTGTGCAGTAGCCAAGTTTGAGGAGTACTAACAAGTTAATGAATGTTTTTGCTCTGTTGAAAGGGAAGTGAGGTCAAATAATGCTATGTTCAGTAGAAGAAATCTCGCTTTGGTTGCTGTGTTGTTCATGTAGAGGATCAAGGTGAACGTAGAATGGTACAATTAAAATGAATTAGTATTGGTGGAGAGGAAAATATAGGACATTTTCTTTCGAATGGTTTGGCATGAGGGACTGTAGAGCCACCCAATGACAGAAATCAGTGATACAATCCAAGAATCATGACTGACACTGGGGTGAGAAATGAAAGAGCATTTTGACTATCACCATCCTCCCTCCATGAAATACTATTGTGACACCAATAGAGTAAATTATTTTTTATGTTCCTTTCTGATGTGGTGAAGTTGCTGACCATGCTCGTGTGTGAATCCACTCTGTTGCACTCACAGAAATCATGGAGTCCTTTTTTCTCTCTTAAACAGAGTACTGGACCTCTGAATATTTTAGTTTATTAGAGATCAGCATCAAGGCCAGATCCTCAGATTTAGTTGTATTAATTTTGAATCCTTAGGTCTTCTGGTGTCTATCTAAATCTGTCAGCAACAAAGGGATTGGAGGTACTGAGGTCATTGTGGCTGGAAAAAATGTTTAGTTTGCCATCATCTAGCACCAGTGGGATCCCTTCTGTCAGTAAAGTAACAATAGTCCCCACAGCCCCCGCGGTGCAGAGGCCCCGAGTTCCAGGGTGCCCCATCTGGCACTGTGCACAGGCTCCTGGCCTGAGTGCTCTGACTGGGTCCGAAGTGTGGGTAGCCACCTCCATTTCGCTTTGCGGGGATGGGGCCTCAAGGTTTGTTAGGCCACTGTTATCTGCAAGATATTATTAATGTTTTATGCTAGCATTTGTAGTGTGGAGGGAAGAATAGACTGGTGAATGGCTAGAAGATTTTTAGACAGGTACAAAGGAAATGGGGATTAGATTCCTCACTGGCTTCCAATAATGATCTTGTTGCTCATATTGCCATATATTAGAAAAGGCATCCAAACAGCAAAGAAATTGTATTTCCGGAAATGAATTATATCTGCTTGCAACCTGTCTGAAGAGAGCTTTAGCATTGTGTGGAAATGCCACTCAGCTGGCTATAGGCTTTCCGTTGTTTCTTCTCAAAGGAGCCATGTGATGATTTGTCCTTCTCTTTTGATGAAAATAATTACTAATCCCAGAGGCGCCATTCGTATGGAGAAAAAAATCCTCCTCAAGAGAACACTGAGGGGCCTATTAGGATGTTTGCGGTCCGTGGACTGCTCAGGCTGCGGTGGCATGGCGACGGCTGTTTAGGCGGCTGTCCCGTCCGCCCTATTACGAGTTACAACCTAAGGCTTGATGCGCACCGCTGTCGCTCTGCTGACACCGCCGGCTATCTCAGACTGCCCGGCTAACAGTGAGGGCCAATGAGGCTCTGACTGCCAATCCAACCGCCCGCCCTATAACGAGTGGCATCACAGCTGGTGGACGTACGGCTGTCCCACTAGACATAAAGCAGCCAAAATTCCCCCCTATGCACATCCACAGGTCCTGTGCCGACATGGAGGCTATCCTACCTGTTATTCCCTTGCTGTAGTTCATCGATCACCTCCGCAGAAAAGCCCGTTGAAGACGACTTCGCAGGTGATTCTCATCACTTCATGTATCCATTGTGACCCATGTGATTTCACATAGACACAATAAAAATTGTGTAGTACATTCTATAATGTGCACTCCACGCTACAAACATTCGAACAACACACACAGTCTACCCACGATCATGTCAGTACCTCAAAAGTGAAAGTGATGTCGCCATTTTCCGTGATACGCAATATCCCCACCCCTAAAAATACACACCAATCTATATAACACACAACAGGGAAACTAACTATCTTCGCAGACACAATACCACGGTTCTGCTCCAGTCGTCCACTGCAACATAACCCAAAGAATCTAATGTGTCTCTGGGAAATGACTACAACTACCATAAGGCTTTGTTAATCTAAATACGAATAAGAGACGTCACTTAAAATGACCCCATTACAATGCACATATCAAAACTCCCTTTGTAATTGTAATTACACATCAGTAGTAACGACTCATCTAAGTAAAAAAATGTTCCCTGTCGCAATGTAGAAGTAAACTCACACACGTAGCTCACATCAAAAGCCAAGTCATACAATGCCATAGCCATCAAACAGTGGGAAACATATTCTAAATGCGTCTAAACCTAATCCACAGGATACTAATGACACCATCAGGGAAACAAAACAAGCCAAGACAGTGGCCCAACAAAACAACTACCACATGCACTGACAGTCACAGAATCACTGGCCCAAAGAAATCACAGATGTGTCTTTTAGAACATTTATACAGAAAGATGCTGAGCACGTGTAGGATTTTGAAAAGTGCGAAGCAGCCAAACAAATAGCAATCACAGCATCTGTCAGAAATCAATTGTAAGTAGCCGAAAAGCACACACTGCCCATTTGACACATGTACATGTACATGCAGACCCACACATACTTAAGCAACGCTGATGTACTTCATGTCTGGAGGCACACATTGAGTACTTAAAATAACAAAGCATAAGCAACATATATCAATGGGAGCAGAGCAAGCAAGTTCTTGCTGGTCGTTGAAAAAAAGAAAAACATACCTCCCACAAAAGCACTCACTGCTAGGACACAATCAGTCACTCAACAGAACGGTAGCCCATACCATGAACATGTCCTACGATTCAGTGGAACTCTACAACATGTACAAAGGTCACATTACAAATACCACTTATCAAGGAACCACAATACCCAACAAACTTTCATCAAAGTGCAGGTATGTACTCCAGGTACCACACACAGCTAAAACTACGTAAAGGATAACATGGGAGAGCTAGCTAAGAAAAATTAAAACATTTTATTACAATTAACCAACTTTTAAGGCCAACGGCCAGTCCAATGTTCCAAAGTGCATGAGCACATTGCTGCATCAAAGTACTTGCCAAACATGACACTGCTTGTGGAATCAACTCAGGAAAGGGCATCTAGTGGGCAGGTCAGGCACCTCAACAAACCAGGGAGAACTGAGGTCATGACTGTGTGTGGTTGGATTGTCAAAGGAAGGTGGGGCAGTGTTTGGGCCAGAAATAACGTCACCAGGTACAGGAGGGGCATTCATGGGATCCTGGGCAGGTGGGTTGGCAAGGGGTGGTCTACGGGAGGTTGAGGGACTGTGTATCACTGTTGTGGGTGTGTCTGTGGTTGGTGCAAGTGTCTGGGGGTCTGATGTTATTTGTGTCTGTTGGTGCATGCTCAGTCTGTATGTGTGGGCTGACCCTGGTGAGGGTGGGTAGTGTCTGTGTGTTGGGTGCATGTATGTCAATTTTTCTATCTTTGGGGGTGTTGTGGTGCATGTGGATGTTGGACTGCGTGTCTGCTTATGTTAGCGTCTGGCTAGGAATGGTATGGGAACAGGGTTTTGGCTTTGGGAAGAGGCAAGAGGTGGGCTGGAAGACTTGGCTGAGGGAAAGGCTGCTGTCAGTGAGGAGGCCAGAGCCTGAAACGACCTCTGTAGTGCAGACATACTACTGTGAATTCCCTCCAGGAACTCCAGTGTCTGGGCCATTACAGTGGAATTCCCATGAAGGGCCTTCAGCAGTTCATCCTGCCCAACAGAGATGCGTCTCAGGAGGTCAATAGCCTCCTTACTTCCTTACTCAAGGCAGCCCGGGCTACGGGGGCAGGGGATGAGGTACCTGGGCCAAAGGAGACGTTCCACACCTTACGGTTGGGGAGCCGGACCAATTTGTGGGGAACAGCAGGGAGGGTGGATAAGGGAGTGGAGGTGGCGGATAAGGTTGATGTTGTCTCAATTCCTGGGCTGTCCACTACCTGCCACTGGGGGGAGAATCTGATGAAGAGGTTGAAAGTTGCTCCTTCTGTGCATGCTCCTCACCCTCTGTGCCAGTGACTCTGTCACTGTTAGTATCCTGACCAGAGCCACTTTGGCCAACTGTATCCCCAACGTCTCCTCTGCCTGCCTGAAAAAACAGTTCAAATAGGTGTAAGGACACTGAAGACATTTCATCCACTAACATTACACAGTTGCAACATCCTTCAAAGGACACAGTGAATTACGTTTATAACTTCTATATCAACTACATAGCTCACCATAACTGGCCAGTAGCAGGACATATTGACAGGGCTAAAAATGCCACCTACAGCTCAGGACATATACATTCACAATGGTCTGGCTGTCCACACTAACATTGCATTGTATGGTATGTATCAAACCTAAGTTGACAATGGATGCCTGGTCACCTTAGTCCCATGTATTCAACATGAGGGGTCACCTGTGGTCATAACAGTGTGCATAGCACACAAAACATAATACATTTGGTCACCACCAAAAATGATAGACCATTGTAAATACCTCAAGACCTGAGCCCACAAAAAAGGCTCAAATAATACATAGACTTCGCTCACACATGTAATCAGTCAGTGAGAGCACAACCAACAGAGGAGCTATAAACTCCACAAGGTTTTCACACATTAAAACCAAGGACATTACGGTCCATTGTTTGAGACATAAAGCCCACAATGTCATCATTCTACAGCATAATCATGACATCATGACATTACCATGAAGGGAGAACTCTATGACTATGTATCACCAAATAATGAAGATATATCCACACAATTCTCTTTGTCTTAAAATCAACATGTCATCCATCTGGAATGTAAATTGCACATTACACAAAGTACAAGAAAATATCATTCATAGAACTTAGATCATCCATTGTGAATAACTCACTAGCCTCTCAGTCTCTTGTACAAATCGACTATATAGGCATGGACACATGTATGCAGCTTCACATCAGATCCACGCTCCAATTACATGTCTTACCTTTATTCCTTTGTGCAATGCAGGCAGTCTCACATGTCAGAAATTTACTCTAACAACATACACAGTGCTGTGTGTGCAACATTGCAGAACATCAGAATATATATGGTCTGTGTGTGACATCTCATTCACACTACACACATCATACATGTGTATGTGACATGACTCATCATTCCTTCAGGTATTAATATAAGTACAAAATAAGTCATTTAACATCCCTCATTTCTTCAACTTGGACATAAGTATAGTAAGAACAGTATGGTTGCAGCTTCACTACCCATACATGCTTGAATAGAAGTCATCCCCATACCTATACTCACCTACATCTTCTGACACCCAACATACAAATGCCTCATACAACCCAACACTGGTGTGCATACTCACCACTACCATGAGAAGGCCCAATCATTCATTTGTATGTGTCACGGTTACAGAGACTACTCATACATGGCAAGCAGATGTTGTCCAATCATACATATCACATACCAACAGAAGCTAACATATATCCAGGTTGTGAATCACGTCATGACACATAGCTACTGCCATAATAGGCACTCACACATGAAGGGCCGGAAGAGAAATCCAATTATAGTTGGTACTTGCTTAGCCACAATCAGTTCTAGAGTAAAAAATATATAAAAATAAGTCAACTTGTGACACTTGCAGTACACACTAATTTTCGGTGTACAATGTAATTGACTATGTCACCAATACCCACATTGTTGACTGGGTATAAACCATGTTAACAAAGTTAGGTCATAGCAGAGAATCACCGCGTGGAAAACTACATTCCTCTCCATTAAAATCCAAATCGCAAGATGTGTAATGGCAGGATTACACCTGTTGAACTTGATAATAACATGTTAAATACAGTGGGTACAAATTTACACAAATATGAAGATCATCAGAAGGATCAGCCTCTCAGACAATGTCATTTGACATGGTATTCAATGTGCATCATACATACACAATCCATCATCTCCAAAACACACTTACTTCACATTAACCAACACATTTACATGATCACAAATGCAAATCTGCATTCTGGGCACATGACACATGTGACACAACTAGGGGGTCCATTAGGCTGGAGGGCGGATGTCCTCCGCCGGGTGGGCGGTAGCAATCGCCGGACCGGCGGCGGACATCCACCCACCATCGAAGCCCTGAACACCGCCGATTAGCATTGCAGTTGTGACCGCAGTGGTGCGATTTCCCGCCCACCACTTTTCCACCGGTTGCAGTCCGCCCGCTTGCCTGGTGTGCGGAGCTGGACCGCTACAATTGTGGCGGATCAGGGCCAAGCACCGCCGGCACGATTATGATGCCGGCGGTAGCCAGCTTTCCGCGGCGGTGGAACCGCCATGGAAAGGCATGTGGAGAATGTCTCTGGGGGTCCATTGCGGACACCCAATGTCTTGGGGGTGTGTGTGGGTGCACTGGGGGGTACCCATGGTACCCCCTATACCCCCTAGATGTCCCTGTATCAGCTGGCAGGCACTGTGCAGTGCCTGCAACACAGTGCAGGACATGCAGGACATGCTTGTTTGGACATAGCGGCGGTGCTGCTGGCAGCACCGCCCGCCACAATGTTAACCGCCGCTATCAGACCGCCGCAGTTGGATTTCCACTACGGAGCATAATAATTGGACCAGCGGTTTTCCCGCGGTCCTGGCGGGCAGTGTTTTCCAGCTACCATGGCGGTCGGGGTGCTTTTCCGCCCGTCATCCTAATGGACCCCTAGGTGTGGGACTAGGAGGTAGACTTTGGAGTGTCACAAACACCATAGGTCCATGACTACAAAAAAAGTACTTGAAGTATGTGGTAATTTATATGGGAACAATCCTCATTTGATACTGAACTGAGCATCACATGACTAACATGCACCATAGACTCTGAAATTCAAACCATCTAAAAAGCTTTCTCACCATTTCAATACTGAAGTATGTCCATAACCTGCTTCCCTTCTACCTGTAGCATGTGTGCACTGGGTACTCATATACACTTTGCAGTTGTTGATGCACATATACAATCTACACGTGCAAGATATGTGTGAGTAGACGCTAGCTACATCTAAGTACCATCAAGTACCCAGATTTGTTTGCTTTTGGACTTTTACAGAAACAACATTTCAATACAACAGATACACGGGGAAACTGAGAATAGAGTAAGAAGACCACTGTAACGCCACTCGTGTTCATTCATGGCAATGTAATGTTACAAGGGCAACACTTGGCACCAACATTTATTCATCAGACAAATTCAATGACAGAGTACATAGTCCATGTGCACATATGATCAGTACATTCAAAGATGGTGAACATGGATACATGTCTACACATAATTCTACCCAAAAACATTCTGCTTGGCAACCCACTCATGCTCACTTATGTCCATCGATAGCTTAAGCATGGTATGTCTGACAATTACACCAAAACATTTATGTTTAGGCATGTCTGGCCCAAATGCATAGGTCTAGCCGAAGTGAAAGCAATTATAACAAGTTTAATAGCACATTTGCTGTCCATCAAGAACATGTTGACAATGCATGCAAACTCCTTGCGTCAAACACATTAACTTGATATGTACACTCTCAGCATGAGCACACTTAAATATGTAACCAGGAGTTTCTATGCTACATTAATACAGGAAATTGTGCCAATATGCGAAATCGAAAAGCATACTCGCAGAAAACATATTATGCACAATTGTTTGTGGCCAAGCACATATACATATCAGCCCATGCATGTCATCTTGACTCACATCATACAACAGTCTGTGAATTTTAGTAGTCATTGTCTAAGTCTCAGGCTCCAACGTCACTATTTTCACAAACTGAGAAGATAAAGGCACATTGAATGAAACATTTTGCATATTGGTTAAATGTCTCTTTCATATAACTAAATGGTACCTACATACTGTCAGTAAGTCCCACAAATGTTTACATAAAGTTTGACATGATTGACATACATGATAGCTCCAGCTCACTCAAACGGATAGCATTGTATCAAAGCAAATGCTTACAATTTGCCTTCTAGATCTAGTGCTTGTGTTCAGCCATCTGACCCACAAAACATGGTGAATGAGTAGGAAAGCAGATAGCAACTAAGCTTGTCAGGTTTTAGCTGATGACGGGCAGCTTGTTTTGCAGTCTCAGCACACTGAAATGAATATTAAT
Source organism: Triturus cristatus (assembly GCF_964204655.1). Lineage (NCBI taxonomy): Eukaryota > Metazoa > Chordata > Amphibia > Caudata > Salamandridae > Triturus > Triturus cristatus. The sequence continues at coordinate 406,415,824 of NC_140593.1, forward strand.
TTAAAAACCGGTATGGATAACATATCGAGTTAGCTTGTGTTGTCCGAAAGTTTAATGAGATCAGCAAACTGGTCTCACCCCCCACCACTGAGCCTAATTACAACTCTGTGTGACCAATGGTTGACCCATCATTGATGATGCCAGCAAATGCAGTAGGAGGTACCGATAGTGGAGGTCCCAGCATGTCAATTGAGCATATATGTTCCCAGCTTGTTGCCATTGCAGCCGCAAAGGGAAGGATTCTACGCTGATGCATTTCATATACCATAGCACTTGGACTGGATGAATTTCCACATGCTTCAAAAAAAGCATTTAGCAGAAGTGGTATACGTTGGGGACATCCAAGGGAGACAACAGTGCATTCAGGTCAGAAGACACTCCCATTGGCAAACCGATGCACCTATCCACTGCCAATTCGTACGGGCACAACAGACAGTGGAACACAATGATGCCACACTGGCTTAAAGAACAGAAACCAATGTTCGTTTAGTTCCAAAAGCTGCACTGTACCGAAGCACTGAACCATAAGTTCACAGCACAGTAGTACCAGTGTCAGTGATTGGCCCATTTCATTTGAACTTGAACATCCATAGCTGGTTTCCACCAATACAAATACGGTTCCCGCTGCCAGCCGAATCAAAAGCTTTATGCCTTCATGGAAGTATGTAAGATCGTAATGAGCAACAGTTGGAATCACACAGACCTGTGTCTCAAAGTAGCCGAGTACACCAGAGACAAATGACTTTAAATAAAGTGTAAGACTACCTTGCTATCACACATGTACCAGATACGAGAAATCTGCTCCTTCACATGCTATGTCAAGTTAGTAGGACGTTCTGTATCTATCTTGGATGCAGACCTTCAAAACTGAATATCAAACAGCTCTCTGGTGTAATTTGCGGCCATAACTGTCTTGAATGGCATGGCCTTCAGTTTGTTCAGAGTGTCAAAGTGTAATGAATGTAATCGCACATACTGTCACTGTAAATCCCTAACATGTTGTGCATGTGCAGAAATTGACTTGTGCACACAAAGGCTAAATTTATGGAACGCAAAGCACATAAGTAAAGGGAAATCACTAACCACAGATAGCCTTGATCGTGAGCCAGTACTTCCAAGTCGTCCTAAGATTAAAGTGAAACTCAGTCGTTTCACGTTCGTATGGAAACATCTCAGTTTTCATTACGTTTGTCAGCTACGTATATAGCAAATCCCAGTTCAGTGTTCAACAGTACATATTTGGCCCAGATAACAGGACCATTAAACGTAGGTTTATGTGTGTGCACATTAATTTTACAGCCAATGTCTTCCCTCCAGGTAATAACAGGAACACCACTGAGATGTTCCATTGAGTACTTTAACTCATTCAGAGCCTTAATAGAGGTACCATAGGACTATAGGGTGCCTTTTACCCTGCTCCTATTTTTATTGATTTTATTGCACCAATTCACATCACACGGTCCTGACAAAGCGCACCAGGATCCACTAGGGACCTCTCTTTAGCATGAAACATGTCAACCAGGCTTCACATTCACGAATACACACGGGTACTGAGAGCAGCAGAGTAACACCTCGACCTCTACTATATTTGTTTATAGAGGTACCTCATCTTTCCCAAATTATCTTTTTATTTTGACCCCATGGACCTACGAATAAAACTTACTTCAGGGTACCGGCGGGGCAATTTTAATACACTCACACTATCCCCCTTCTTAGGCCCACACCCACATGCACAACTGCGGCATCTCCTAAAAGATCTCCGACAAAGAGCCCTCTCGCAGGGCCCATGGAGGACAGCAGCGCCACCCCCACGAGGAGCAACGCCCGATGATGAAGCATGACACTCGCAAGAGTGTGTGAGGGCACTAATTTCTAAAGGAGAAATTCCCCCATCTTCATCAGACTGGAACCACAGATAGAGACCTTTTTCTAACTCATGTTCTATGTAACCAAGTAGGCTATACCTTTCTCTCTTAGGAACCGTTACCAACCAGTGAGTACAAGCCTTGATCGTGAGCCAGAACTTCCAAGTCGTCCTAAGGTTAAAGTGAAACTCAGTTGTTTCTTGTTCGTATGGAAACATTCCAGTTTTCATTACATATTTGTCAGCTACGTATATAGCAAATCCCAGTTCAGTGTTCAACAGTACATATTTGGCCCAGACAGCAGGACCATTAAACCTTGTGTATGAATCATTATACGGTCTGTACATACACAAGTCATCAAACGTAGGTGTATGTGTGCGTACATTAATTTTACAGCCAATGTCTTCCGAATAAATGCCTCTTTCATGTGATTACAACAATGTCTACAGAACACGCATATATCCCCTAAATGTAAATACATGTATATATTCATTGTACTGTACAACCTATGCCACAAGGCGTGTATAGTTTCTAGGAGATTTAACTGATGCATGAAGGTAATTTGTAAACATACCTCTTCAATATATATCACAGCTCTGTACCAGTGCATGCTTCCATGCCTCCCCTAACATTTCACATGATACACAATGGCCACATAAGTACCACTCCGAACAGATATACACTAAGATGTGCAGAGCAACAGTAGTTGAAGGAATGTGAGGCACTCACCTGCTCGTCTGGTGAGCCATACAGTTCCTTGTAGTGGGGGAGGACCTCTTCCAACAGGGTTTCCAGCTCCTCTAGGTAGAAGGCTGGGGCCCTCACACCTTCCACACGACTCATGATGGCTCACAGAGATGGAAAAAAGCAGCTGTAGTTGCGTAGGTGTATATCGTAGCAGTGCCAAGAGGCAAGTGGAGTGTATCGTTAACCGTGTTGTATTTGTTCACAAAATAGGAGGTCTTAGCCATGCACGGAGATGGCTATTGGTCTGCGGCTTTCAAAAATCGACAATGTGATAAAAAGTATACAGCTTCCACGTGCAAGACCGCCTTCCTCGTGGCAAATATCCAACGCAGTTTGTTGTTTTTCGAGTGTCTGTGAACCGATGCCAGGCAGTGGCCATTTTGTTAGCTGCTATTTTTCAAAGTTGCTAAACTAAGGCTTGCAATCCAGGCAATGTGATGTGTAATCCTTTGAAAAATCGAGCCGGAAAGTTTCATGAAGGGGCGTGGCAGACAGGGTTCAGATCCTGGCTTAACTTCTGACTCCCTTATGTACTCATGAGCGACTACTATTGTGTGACAACAAATTTGTTCATTCCTGAGTCAATTTACAACATGGAAATGTTTATGGATGCATTTGTGATCATAAGAGTTTGTTAAATGCAGTTACTGTAGATTCCAATTATACAGAAATGTAAAATGCCATAACATGATCTTGTCCATTGCGATTATCTTCATACGAAAACCACTACTGAAGGCGCATGAATGATCAGGGTCTGGAATCACTGAGTTCTTGGAGAATACACCACAGAGACTCTGTGCGCTGGTACCATGGCACATAGGTACCCATTTGTATGAGGCGGAGTGGATTAAGACAGACAGATTCAGATTGGGAACACTATCCTCTCAGGCATGTCAGTACTTGCTGGCCTGAGTGTTAGGAGGAGCCTGGCAGAATCATTGTACACGTACAAGCATGTTCTGATATAGAGGCATGTTAATAGGGGGAGCTTGTTAATAGGGGGAGCAATGTTGTGTCTGCCACAGAAAAAGTCATAGATGACATTTCATGTAAACCATTTATGTGTTGAACTATGGTTACACTGCCAGCTATTTCTTTGAAAGGGTGCACCATGTGACACGGTGTGTTCATACATTTCTGACTTAGTATCCAATGTTCCACATACAAATTGACTGAGGAAGAGGTCTGATGCTTGGGATATGGAGTCAACTTTCATAGGTGTTCCAATACCCAATTGGTTGTTAAAACGGTGGTTTTTAGGGCAGAAAGAGTGCCTTACAAATGTAAGATCTAAGCTCCATAATTTTTACAACAGTCCCTGGGATCTATGTCAAACCAACTGTAATAGATACTTGTGCGAGCATCAAATAGTTTGCAGAGGGTATCTAGTACTGTCCATAACGTTCACAGAACAGGGGAAAATGTGCCAAATATGAGACTTTCTCACAATCTTAATGTGAGACATTGACTGTTTCCAATGAACATGTTTACAATCAGACCAGCGTGTCTGTTGATATTGAGACTGTTGCATATACCACTTAAACATTATGTGTACAGTTGCAATGTGAAGACCATTCACATGGTGAGAGTTCTAACCGTTCCTATCTGACATGCAAGTCATGTAAATGTGGACAGCGGTTATGACTCATCAAACCATGGTAATATTGGATTCGGGATACAGGCAGATCAGCCATGTGAAAATAGTGTACACCTGTGTGCACATGTGGACTGTTGTACTCTGTCATCATGTGTAAGAACAATGTATCTAGCACTTTTAACAGTGATATTTGTCGACCAATGATATGTGCAAGATATGACATCCGACCATTACCAGCGTATCTATATTCAAACAGGTCCTCATTGTCATGATGACCATAACACATGACTGACATCATTCAGAGCAGGCTCATTCCATGTGTGCCAGCATGTCAATCCATGTAACTCGCGGACCTCTCAAACTGTTTGCATTCATCGTTGCCATTTCCTGATTCAGTCCCCTATCTATGTTTTCTGAAGCAAGACCACACATGTACAAACCAGAGATGCTCAAAAATATCACAGAGATTCAGACTGTAGAGATTTCTGAAGAATAACCCAGACATCACACTTTACTAGTTAAAGAAAAGAAGATATGTTTATAACATCATAACTATATACAATAACACGTCAGGCATGACATTATAAAATGTCAATACGTTCTGGTGGCAGCTCAACAGGAGACATGCCACTTCATTTGCCAAACAAACACTGTGAACACATTTCCCTGAAGGGGCATCATATGGGTTGGGCAGGAACTTCAGGGAAGAATAGTGACATGGGGCTAGGATTTTGAATGACGGGCTTTGTGATCGGTAGGGCCGGATTTTACTTTGCCCTGGCAGAGTGCTTTCTGGTCCTGCTTCTCTTCCTCTTCCTGGGAGTGGATTTAGGATGGGTAGGGCGTGCTGGCAAAGGATAGGGGATAGGTTTGGAAAAAGCAGTCGTGGGATGGTAGTAGGGTGGGAGTTATCCAACAGGGCAAAGTCCACAGGACAAGAAGAAATGGTCACGGGTAGAGGTTGAGGGTAAATCGAAGCTTGGGTCATGCTGGGAGGAAGAGGAAATTGAGGTGTCAGCTGCTTGCAAAGGTGATGTGGATGGAGGGGTAGTGTCTGTGCTAATAGGAGGTGATGTTGCGTCTGTATGTTTGAAGGTGTGCTGTGTGTCGTGATTGCTGGGGATGTTGGTGCTGCAGGTGTGTGTTTGTCTGGGTGCCAGCACAGGTGTATGTGTGTGCTTGGGGCAGGCAGAGGTTTAGGATTTGGGGATGGGGATGGGCCAGGTGTTGGGGTCGGTGAAGGCTGTTGGATGGAAGGCTGGGGTAGGAGTATAGCTGCCATTAATGAGGACCCCTGTAGGACACACATATCACTGTGAATTCCACCCAGTTAGACACCCATCTCTGTGTACATTGGCTGCCCAGTCCCTGGATGGCATTCAACAGCGCAGTCTGCCCAACAGAGATCTTTTTCAGGAGGTCAATAGCCTCCTCACCAAGGGCAGCTGAAGACATAGGGACAGGGGTAGAGGTGCCTGCAGCAGAGGAGACGGGGAACCCAGGAAGGGTATGCACTTTGCAACACGTTGGGGAGCAGCAGGGAGGGTGGAGATGACAGGGGGGGGTGGCGGACACTGATGACACTGCACCAGGTTCGGTGGTGGCTACCACCACCAAGGGAGAGCCCATGGAGACTGACTCAAAGGATGTATTGGTCCGGTCTGCATCATCCATGGCACTCCCCTCGCCCTCTTGTCCACTGGGTCCATCAGTGTCAGTGTCCGGACTGGAACCACTTGGACCAGCTGCTTTCCCAAACATCTAGGCCCATGTTGCCTCCTCTTGGCTGTGTAGATGTAGCAATGGAAGAATAGCTGTTAGGGTAAACTTTGTAGACTCACAGGAGGCAAAGCTTAGGACTCTGAGCAACTAGCAATGTGGACATCAAAACTATCCCAATCGTCATGACAGCACTGACACTGATATGTAAAGAGCGAATGCATGTCTACAACATGAGCTAGTAAACCCTTCACACATGGTGGCATTGAACACAGGATCTGACAATTGAAAGCGTCACTTTTCTGCTCCTCCTCATCCATGTCTGTAGCAGGAGTTTTTTGCCAGATTCACACATGATTGGGAAATGTGACTACGACTCTCAAGACATTGCTTATTTCAGTCATACCCATTCCTCACACGGACATGGTACAATCACCAAAGTTGCACAATGAGGCCTGCAATAAGGACTGATATCTGAGCCTCTACATCAGATTTATATCGTCTCAAGACACTCATGTCGATGATTATGTGTGAACAACCACCCATGCCCTCACATCACTTTAACTAATGAGCTGTATGATGCTGTACCTAAATCACACACAAACATCCTTAACACCTTAACAGCCTACTTCTATTATGATGAGCACTGAGGCCATGCCATGAAGAGCCATAGATTTAGTTGCATGCTGCAGTGCTGAGGGTGGACCAAGACACTTATGTGTGCCAAGCCTGACAACACTACACGGGCATGTACTCCGTAAAGTGAATTGCCATTGCTGACAATACAGATAGATCAGTGTATGGGTACCTGCGACATTACAAGTGTACTGAGGTGTTGTTTCATGAGCCTAGGTCTATACTCCTCCTGTCCTAGCTGCTGTTGGACCCTCAACTGCCCGTCAAGCTCAGGATAGGACTCTGCCAGAATACGGGCCATGAGGGGAGTGAGGGTCTGGCGCCTGCCCCTTCGAAGTGGGGAGGACTTTCCCAGCTGGACTAGAGTGATCTTTCTGCTCCAACATCTGAGATCCTCCCACCTGTTCTGGCAATGGAAGCTGCGCCAGTGATAGATTACCTGGCTCTGCACTTTCCTGGCGATGGCTTTTCATATCCTTTGCTTCCGTTGAGCGTTGACCTGGAGTGATGACACAGAGCCTTAATGGACTACACATGCATGACGTATGACTTTTACAACAAAGATGAATGCATTTTTGTAGAACTAACTTGTGGAAGATGTACATTGCTACCGGATAGAGGTCATTAGAAACAATGTTGTGCAGGTGCACATACATCGGATCACATCACACATATATGCTTTGAATGCTTTGATATATTTATCTTGGTCCAGGAGCCAGGCTGATTTCACATCCAAACAAAGGGCAGGGCCAACACACACAGTGTAATCAGTCAAGAGATCACACTAAACACCTTTGCCAGTACAGTACAGGTGCGATGACAAGGCCAGAATTTACTATGGTTATGACAAGCCAGTACCATGACTCCATACATGGAGTACAAAATATATTTCTGACTACTGTGACACGTTCCAGTATGTTTTTACAAATTGAATTGCTCCCATGTGTGGTGACTCACACTTCCAGCATAAAACATGGTGTAAACTGTGTGACTCTGAGAGTGACACATGTCATGAGCATGGGTCTTGTGTGCAATGTCAGATATACTGAGTTTTAACATTTTGGATTTGAAAGCACTGTTACATGTATGATTAAGAGTAAACAAACATATTTTGGGTTCTTACGGCCAGTATCAGACACATGTGGATGCTTGGCATTATGTGACTCCTGATGATCATGGAACTGATGCTCAGGAATAGAGACAGGAGGGTCAAAAGTATGAGAAATCGGATCATAAAAATGTACATGGCATGTGATTGTTAACATTCTGTACAAAACAGAATTGAATGATGTTGAGGGTCACGTTGCATCAGCTATGTTGACCTAGGTATAGTGTCATCTTGTCAGAATTGTATGTTTGCGAGTTAGGCATCACGTTCCCACTGGCACTACATATGTTTTGGAGTATCAATATTTTACGCAATCCAATGTCCCTGCTAAAAAGTCAAACAGAATGTGATAGCTCATAGTGACAACTTTTGAGGATGCTTTCACATTAGCATTGTATTTCATGCTGAGCCACCTGTTTTGAGACGTGTTGGGGAGGGCGACATCTGCATCCTCAAATCATCAGTCAGAACTTACCTGCTCCTCAGGTGAACCATAGAGCTACCCATACTTTGGTAGGACTTCTCCTACAAGAGTCTTCAGCTCTTCTTCTGTGAAGGCAGGAGCCCTCACACCATTTTGGCCTGGCATGGTTGGTTCCAGAGGTAACACACATCAGCTGAGCACTAGGAGTGGGTAATGGCAGCAGTGTTTGTAGGCAAGTGAGTGTATTTTCGAATTGCAGCGTACTTCTATGGTGCAATCAAATACGTAAGCGTAGATACACATAGACATTGGTCGACCGCGATCAAATGTAGACAATATTATCCTATGAGGGAGCCTGCTGTGCATGAAACCGCCATGCGCGGTCTTTTTCCACTGGCAGTGATCGTCTGTATGTTCCTATTAGAGCAAGCTCTGACTACTGCCATGTCAGCTGTCGACTGTGACTTGTTTGCAATGTGCTTAGATCCACTTGTAATTTGTTTTTAACAGTTGCATATGCAACATTACCACTACATGTACTTGTTAATGGTTAGTTTTTCACATGCTCGTAATCCCAGTCAAAGTTTTTGACATGGTACTCATTGTGCAATGCATAGATGTACATGGCAGGTTGGCAAACTTTGGTACATGTGTGATGGTGTACCACTTAAAACATGTCAGACAGACCACCCTTTTTGACATGTCAGCTACTTTCACTTGATGTAGTGCCTTATCAAGGTGTCGGATTGTGAATTGTGACCTTGCAGGTGACTGTTAGTGAAGGCAGGCTGACCAGTAATTAATTCACAGTACCTAGTTTCCTGCATTTAACAACATATGTCCTTTACATCTGTACAATGCTTTACATGTGAAGAGTTTACTGATGTTGCCAACAGAGTGCAATGATACTCCACTACTCTCTCACTTAGGTACCCTGGGAGAGGAGGAGGTAGTCATCCTCCAGTGTTCAATTTAATCCCTGAACTCCAGACCATGCAGGAGAGGCACATCATCCAGACATACAGATTGGATCGCCTGACCATCCTGGAGCTGACTAGTTAGTGGGAGCGGGATCTCCGACCAAAGATTGCATATCCCCTCAGTATCACCCCGCTTGTAAAGGTTTTGGCTGTTTTGCATTTTTTGGCAGCTGGCACTTTCAGTTTACTGTTGCCACTCCAGTTTGGATGTCACAAGCGATGTTCTGTCATGCCCTTGCTGCATTGTTTAAGGACGTGAGCCGCTACATTCAGTTACCTGGCCTTGACGATTTGGTTGCAGTGAAGTCAGCTTTCTATGGGCTAGGTCATATCCCACATGTAATTAGATCCATTGATTGTACACACATTCCCTTAGTGGTACCACACGACCATGAGCAAGTTTACAGGACCCGCAAACACTACCATTTCATTAACGTGCAAGTTGTCTGTTTGGCAGATCTGTACATCTCCAATGCCTGTGCCCAGTTTCCAGGCTCTGCTAATGACAGCTTCATCCTTCAGAACAGTAACATACCAAGGCTGATGTCACAGTTCCAACCTGAGAGGGCCTGGCTTGTGGGTAAATGTGATGTGTGGTAGCTTGATTATGCATGCATGTCATGCAAACTGAGATGAGTGTGTGAATTAATTTTTACAACCTACATATTTCACATTTAGGAGACTCAGGATATCCCAACCGGCTATGGTTGTTGACGCCACTCTGAAATCCAATAACGCCTGCTGAACAACGATTCAATGACGCACAAGGAAGGACAAGGAGGACAGTCGAGGGGGGGGGCGTGGCCGGACGCCGATGGAGCAGGGTGCCTGAAGAGGAGCTCCCGCGGATGATCCCCCATCTCAGCCCATCCTGACAACTCCTGGGGAGCACGATTGCCTCACTGCCCACCCCCTGCCCCCCACAGGGCAAGAGACCAGGTGGAGACGGACGGTGGGGAAGATCAGGCACGTCCTCGCCGATAGATCACCCTGGACGGGAGGGCTGCGTGGCTCAACAAGATGGTGCCCGCAGCCTGAGTCGACCCTGTGGGAATTGCTTGGAGGCCTACGGATTTGAGCAGCAGCGCCCGACTAGGGCCTGGGATGACGGAGTACAGGGCTAGGAGGGATTCTCTTGTCCCAGAGCTGCAGCGCAGGCGTGGCTGGCGAGATCGGTGGGTCGAAGGGAGAGCAGCTGCATGACAATATGGGGCCCGCAGCCTGGGACCCACAGCATTAGCGGAGGCTTGGAGTGAGCACGAGAGGACGAGGGGCCAGGCCGTCGCCTTAACGGAGCACCGAGCAGAGCTGCCGGAAATTGCGGGGTACGGCATCTACGGCGGAGGGACGGGAGCACTTGCCCAAGCACACGGAGAGTGCCTTGGCCCGCGTACCTCTGCAAACGCGGTCCGTAACAGCGCTGGTGAGTGCCCGCACCTAGCCGCGGACGCGGCACTGCCAACTGGTGAGTGGAGTCTGCCAGGGGCAGTGTGCGGCGTCACTAGAGACTGAGAATTGGCTGCCTACGTCCCGCCCTGCTTTACATCAGGAGCCGCGGCAAGGGAGCACCTTATTGGTGGCTGACACTGTGGGACCTCGGGTCACATCTATGAGAAGGGGACTGTGGAACTGGGACTTCCAGGGCTACTGCCCGGACTTCCTCCCTGAGGCCTGGCCTAATCATCAGCAGCATCGGCCTTGGAGGGATGGCCACTACTGGCACTGGAGGGAGATCCCTTGCTGGCACCACATGAGCGCCCCCGCCTGTGAGGGTTTATCCCGGCTGTTGCAGGCACGTGTAGGGGAGTCCTTGACTGTATTTACCTGCGGAGCTGCCTCCGGTGCATGACTGGGTCCGGCGGAGGTGACTGGGGTGCCAGAAGTGAGGGGGGATGCATTGGCCGGTACTGCCATCAGAGCAACCCTCCCTGGGACCTGGGCCACTGACGGTTCATAACTTCGGGGCGCGGCGGATATCGGAGCACAGCCGGTGACAGGAGGGACATTAGCGGGGACCACAGACCGCAGCTGAGACTCACTGGCGGCTGCAGCAAGACTCACCACCCCGAAGTGTGCACGGCCAGAGAAGAGCAGGAGGAGTGTGGGTCCTCATTGGGGGACTACACTCGCCATGGCGCGCATTACTAAACGGCGGGAGGCGGAGCAGCAGGGCCCAACAGGAGAGGATACAGGAGGGGCACGACCGCGCACGGGATCCCACAACGACAAGTTGACGGCCCAAGATGAACCTTCCCTGCACAACATCCTACAGGCCATAAAGGCATCAAGGACAGTGGTAGAATCCAGAATCGACACGCTCCGAGGAGACCTGGGCCTACTGCGGGCAGATCACAGGAAGATTGAGGTCCGCGTCACATCGGTGGAGGGGGACGTTGGGGACTTGAAACCGCAAGTGTCCGAGACAACCTGCAAGCTCATGGACATTGAGAAACGAGTCCAAGTGTTAGAACTGCGTGCTGAGGACGCTGAAAATAGGGCGCGGCGGAACAACATTAGAGTCACTGGACTACCGGAGAAAATCGAAGGGAACAATGTGGTGGCCTACCTCAGGAACTGGATTCGCACAGAAGTTGCTGAGGAGAGGCTCTCACCATACTTCGCCCTTGAGAGGGCGCACAGGGTTCCTGCATGTGCACTCCCACCTGAAGGCCTTCGAGACGAGTGGTGGCTCGTCTCCTCTTCTACAAAGATAGAGATCATGTGTTGGGTCAAGCACTACTCAAAGGCCACCTAAAAAGTGAAAATAGCATTGTACAGATTTTCCCAGACGTCTCCCGAGAAGTACAGCGACAGCGAGCCTCCTTTACTGTCGCCATACCGAAACTGCACTAACTTGGGGTGTCGTACTCAATGTAATTCCCTGCCAAACTCCCGATCGCACATGCAGAGACGACCAAGTTCTTCACTACACCCCAGGATGTCTGACACTGGATCGAGGGGTTGGGGCCACGAGTCCAAAGGCAAGAATGCAGAGACCAACCGGAGGGGACTCAGCCGAGATCTCCTGGCAGAGGGGGAAAACCCATAGGTTACCCAAACCCAGAAGAGGCCCGTCGAGACAGAGAGACAGAGAGAGAGCGGTGGCAGCTATAGCGTCCCTGAGCGCAGCGGCCCCCGGGGGGCCTCCTCTCTAACGGAGGAGGAACTGAGGGACTCAGACTCAGACGCCAGCTCGAGCATGGTGGGGGAGCCCAGCCAGACAATGGCAGTGGTGACTCCAGGAACGGCAGACAACCTGTTCTAACAGAGGCCTGACACGCAAGTACATGCTGGACATTGGGGTCGGGGGGAAATGGGCTCAAGGACTAGAGACTGGATCAAAAGCCCGAGGCTCTCAGGATTAACACTTGTCAAGCTACCCATTGAAAGGTGGGGACCCGGTGGGGCAGAGGGGAAGTTTTTCCTCCCAGCAAACTTTAGTCTAGCCACCGCCCGAAAGTTGGGCGTTAGCTGGTTTGCTTGCCAGTGTGCAGTTTGGATGGGAGAGAGTTTCTTACTTGTTCTGGGGAAGGGGAGTTGGGGGAGTTCTATTGTTTTAAGTTGGGGGCACTGCTGTCTATCTCTACGCGGGGTCACGGGTCACTGCGCAGAGGCTCTTACCATAAGAAATTGGGCGCCGGGTGTCGGGTGGGGCCGAGGTGGTCAGACAGAGGTGGAAAGGAACTACTGAACGGATTTACACCATTTAAGCAAAAGGCACGAGTCTGAACTGAGGACAACCTCTTTGCCAAATTTGGTGTAATTCCGTTCAGCAGTTCGGGCTGTAGCTGCGTCAACAGGTCCTATGGGAAAATGCATGGGAAAAGCGCATTTTGGGACCCCCTTTTTTTCTCGGCCCCCGCTTGACGAATCACCGTGACATTTTCAGGATAGGAGCGGACCGGAGCTGGCCAAAAGTTTGGAAAATTTCGCAAAGATTCGTCAATCGGCGCCAACGTTATTCCAAATAGAATGTTGCGGATTTCCTATGGAAAATAGGTCCTAACTATAACTACCTACTGGCGACTGCCAGTAGGTAATAGATATATATATATATATATTCGAACAAATGCTGGTTTCCTTCTAAAACAGCATGCCAAAGACCAATTCGTTGCAACAGCGGTATTTTATTTCATGCTTTCGTCACGACCCAACGCGTTTCGGGGTCAACCCCTTGACCACGAGTAAGAGTGTCTTTGGTTAATGTGCTTAAATAAACAGTCATGTAATTTAACAGTCATGGTAAACAGACTTCAGTGAGTTACATCACTCAAATTTTCATCTTTTAAAGTTAATACAAATTAAATGTGTAAATCAAAAAAAGAGAACATATTTGAATTTGTCAGATACATCTTTCTCTGATGCTGGATTTGAAAAGCAGCTTCTATATAAACACTTTTATGTTGTTCCATTATTTTCAGTTCAGGAATTACAACAAAAACGTTATTGTTCACATGATTGTATATTTCTCCAGCCTTCTGTTTAGATGCTATAATATCATGCCCCTGTGGGCCGAGAACATTTTAAATCAAAGTTACATCAAAACTTTATTAGCAACATGCTCATTAACAATTTGAGCTTTCCACTCTATTTCATTGAATATTTTGTGGATTCAGCCATAATTATTCTACCGGTCTAGCCCCAGTGGGCATAATATGACATGCCTTATTTTTAAATTTTGATTAAAATTCTGACATTTAAGGCGGTATGCAAAATAATAGAAACATAAAAAATAATAAAAAATAATTTCTGCCATCTCATCTGTCATCCCTGCTTGGGTACTTCTTTTTATTTTGCATAATTGTACAAAATTGTTTGGCTGCAAACTGGCTGGTCTTCAAGACAATGAACAAAGCTTCATAATTTTCTTAACTGCTTTCTATTCAATCCAACCTGTGATCTGAACAAAACAACAATTGTTTGTATCATTCTACTAAAAATGAATAACAAAGACAAAACAGATATAAATATACATTGTGCTGCGCGGCAACAGATATAATGATTGTAAAGATAAAGTTTGATTAGTTCATCTAGATATCTATAAAGTGCCAATAAAAAGTTTTCATATACATTTTCCAGACAAACCCACATTCTCTGGATCTGATTAAAAACACTATAAAAGGCATTTATAGAAATTCAAAATCAACATCATTTCAGGAGTGTTAAAATTGAAAATGATTCAAGAGGTGGTTAACCCAAGTGTACTGACAATTCTTCGTCCCAATTATGCCCCCCTGCAGCCATTGTTTGATACTGAATAATTAACCTTGATTCTAGGCGTCTTAAATCTTGTACACGGTTACCTCCTCTCACATTAACATTGACTGCATCTAAAACAACAAAAGATAATAATCTTTCATCTTTATTGTGAAATATCTGGAAGTTTCTAGCCACCGGGTATTGCTTGTCACCGTTTCTTATAGCTCTGAGATGTTCAAGTACACGTTTTTTGGCTTTGTGTAGTGTGCTTCCTATATACGTTTTGTCTTAAGGACATTGAAGGGCATACACTACATGATCTGAATTGCAAGACAAATGTTTCTGGATTATGAATGGTTTGCAGGATGGTGATATTTTGTATTCTTTACAATTTTTGCTGTACTTGCATGTCTTGCAGTTACGGCATGTGAAAAAACCCTTTATGTCTGATTTTTTGACATTAGATGGTTCAAGGGTCCTGCAAACTGTGTCCTTCAGAGATCTTGCCTTTTTGTATGTTATTTGAGGGTATGTTTCTATTTGTGATGCCATATCTCTGTCTGCGGAGAGCACTTGCCAGAATTTGCCCAGACTTTGCCTAACTTCTTTTCGCTTGTCTGTTGAAAGTGGTTATGAACCTAATCTTATGGTCTGAGTTAACTGGTTCTGTGTGTTTACTGGCCAGAAGGTCTGATCTCTTCCTATTTCTGACTTCAATGTTTGCTTTTTTAATGGTGGCTTTGGTATATCCCCTCTGGAGAAATCTTTTTGTCATTACTGCTTCTCCAAACTATACCCTTCCTCTGTGCTACAGTTACGCTTTGCACGCAAAAGTTCACCAAGGGGAATACTCTGGATAAGATTTTTTGGGTGGCAACTCCTAGCATGCAGCAGGCTGTTGCCTGCTGTTTCTTTTCTAAAAAGGTTGCTTTCTAGTTTGCCTTTAACTACTGTAAGTTTCAGATCTAGGAATTCCAGGGATGAGCTGGAGAATTGGCTGGTGAATTTTTAATTAAATTCATTGTTATTTAAATCACCCACAAAATTATTGGCCTCATCTTCACTGCCATCCCATACGATAAAAATATTGTCTATGTAGTGCACCCAAGCAACCACTTTTTTCTTTCTGGTTTCCATTTTAGTCACCACAGTCACTTCCCAAAACCCTAAATAGAGACCTGCCAATCAAGGAGCAAAGCAGGTCCCCATAGATGTTCGAGGGTTTGTCTGAAGATTTTTCCATCAAAAATAAAAAGGTTTTGTGTTAGGCAGCTGAGCATCATTGAAATTAACATTTCAGCGTGCAGGGTGTAAGAAACTGATCTTTCTTATAAAAAATTTTGTCAAGCTGATATTCCTAAGATTTTTCCATCAAAGTAGAATAATTATGGCTGAATCCACGAAATATTCAATCAAATAGAGTGGAAAGCTCAAATTGTTAATGAGCATGTTGATAATAAAGTTTTGATGTAACTTTGATTTAAAATGTTCTCGGCCCACAGGGGCATGATATTATAGCATCTAAATAGAAGGCTGGAGAAATATACAATCATGTGAACAATAAAGTTTTTGTTGTAATTCCTGAACTGAAAATAATGGAACATAAAAGTGTTTATATAGCAGCTGCTTTTCAAATCCAACATCAGAGAAAGATGTATCAGACAAATTCAAATATGTTCTCTTTTTTGATTTACACATTTAATTTGTATTCACGTTAAAAGATGAAAATTTGAGTGATGTAACTCACTGAAGTCTGTTTACCATGATTGTTAAATCACATGACTGTTTATTTAAGCACATTAACCAAAGACACTCTTACTCGTGATCAAGGGGTTGTCCCCGAAACGCGTTGGGTCTTGGCAAAAACGTGAAATAAAATACCGCTGTTGCAACGAATTGGTCTTCGGGGTGCTGTTTTAGAAGGAAACCAGCATTTGTTCGAATATTTAGGGACTCGCTGTCCCACCGAAGAATGCCGCCGCAAGCGGCAAGGATAATGGCGATTGCGTTGCTTGGCAACACTCAGCTGAGGACAATATATATAAATTATTACTTTTATATATAGGCAAACTCTCACTACTTCCATGCAGGCGAAATGAACCACTTACATACAAGAGAGGAATGAAAACTGGAACAGAAACCTGGCCCATTCAACTAAAGGTAGACCTTATGTTACGTACAAATTGGGTCAAAGAGAAGGCATCCTTCACAATTTAACTTACCAGTTCCTATGAAGGTTGTTTTCTTTGTTTTTTCAAAAAGCTTATTTGTTAGCTGTTTGAGGTTCATAACTGATTGTGTTTGATGGTTTCTTTCAACCTTTTTTCCTTACTATAGATATATTGCTCAGAAAAGAAATCTCCAAAAGCAGGTGTGACAGATTGCACTTTTGCAAAACATCTCTTCTACTTAATGTCTTACTAAACCCTCCTCCTTTTTCAAAATAAAAAAGTAAGGAAAGTGGTATAGTTTGTAGAATATATCAAAACATTGAGACAAAGCCAGCTACCATCTGTACACCCAATGATCTCTCATAAATATCTCGCATTTAGCAGACTTTTGAAAAGAAATGCCAAACCACGACAAATAGTAGTCAGTATTTTAGAGTGCGTGTATCAAAGTTTATATTAGGACCTCAGTATGTGCATCAGATTATCAGGTGGATGATGTCATCAGTGATGTTATTTGAGATGTCATGAGTGATGTAATATGTGACGTCATCACCATTGCATTGCGGGCACGTGAGTTATAGTTAGCTCAACTAACTATAACGGGTGAATTTCTCTGGTTTTATATGAGTCAAATGTCCAACTAACTATAACGTGCCTGAAACCTATGGTTTTTTTCACTGAATTTCTAAGGTTTTTTAAAAGCTAATTCCTAACTATAACATCTATAAAACCTATGGTACATACATACACATACATATATATACATATATATATATATATATATATATATATATATATATATATATATATATATATTACCTACTGGCGGTCGCCAGTAGGTAGTTATAGTTAGGACCCTGTTTCCATAGGAAAACCGCAACATTCTATTTGGAATAACTTTGGCGCCGGTCGACGAATCCTCGCGAAATTTTCAAAATAGGTGGGGCGCTCCGCTCCGCTCCTACCCTGAAAGTCTCAAGGGGATTCGTCAAGCGGGGGCTGAGATAAAAGGGGGGTCCCAAAACGCATTTTTCCCATGCATTTCTCCATAGGACCTTTAGACACAGCTACAGCCCGAACGGCTGAACAGAGTTCCTTGAAATTTGGCAGAGAGGTAGTCTACAGGTCAAGGAAGTGCCTTTTGTAGGTTTGGTGTAAATCTGTTCAGTAGATTCTGAGAAAATAGCCTTTAAATCAATATATATATCTGAGCCAGCTTACGGTGCGCTTACCGTGCGCTTACCGTACGCGTACGGTGACGTGCGCGAGCGCGATTCTGATTGTCTGTTAGATCTTAGTAAACATTCGAATCGGTCGAAACCAGGAAGCGGCGGCCGCCATTTTCTATCTCGCACTCTGAGGGGGTGGAAGAAAAGCAAAGGCAAAAAACATATAAAGGGGCTGTTTAGACTGCTCCCAACCACCTAGCCTTGATGGAGGTGTCCTCAAAGAACCCCCAAGGGCAAAAATGCTATTTAAATTTTTTTTGAAAAATCGATGATTACGCTTACCGTACGCGTACGGTAAAAAAACTGCAAAAAAAAAAATATCCATATTCTCCACATCCCGAAGGGCACCATTTGTGCATTGCAAATCAATGTCCCATAGCACAACAAAAAATCAAACAATACCTTTCACAACGAAGCTCATAATATGTCCTCCATGCGCGCACGGTGCGCGAAGCGCACCGTGCGTACATGGTCCATCCAGCGAAATGTGGGCACGCGGTGCGCGTAGCGCACCGCGTGCCCACCCTGGGTGCACGGCACTAACTGCGTAAAGTGGGCACGCGGTGCGCGAAGCGCACCGCGTGCTCACTGTGCGCGCACGGTGCGAACTGCGTTAAGTGGGCGCGCACGCCACGAATGGCGTAAAGTAACTTAGCATTTAAAAAAACATACAAATTCACTGAAAAAACCATAGGTTTCACACACGTTATAGTTAGGAATTAGCATTTAAAAAACCTTGCAAATTCACTGAAAAAACCATAGGTTTCACACATGTTATAGTTAGCTGGACATTTTACTGATAAAAAACCAATGAAATTCCCCCGTTATAGTTAGTGCAGGCAACTATAACTCACGCGACCGCAATCCTCTGCTGATGACATATGTGTCTTTATGAAAAAAAAATATTTGTAATATATGTATAGCTAAAAATTTATGGAAGAAGACATGGGTAAATAAGTGTCTAAATACAGTATTAGCATCAGCAGAGGATTGCGGTCGCGTGAGTTATAGTTGCCTGCACTAACTATAACGGGGGAATTTCATTGGTTTTTTATTAGTAAAATGTCCAGCTAACTATAACATGTGTGAAACCTATGGTTTTTTCAGTGAATTTGCAAGGTTTTTTAAATGCTAATTCCTACCTATAACGTGTGTGAAACCTATGGTTTTTTCAGTGAATATATATATATATATATATATATATATATATATATATATATCAATAACATAAAATCACATAAAAAAATTCAATTATAAATTAAAACATTAAACTATTTACAAATCGTTAAACTTAAATTTCCCACTCCAGTCAGTGCAACAGTAGGCAAGGGGGCCGATTCCAATCCTGGAAAAAGGTTGAACGAATCATTGTACGGAGCGTTTTCTCCGTACGACTCGTACCCGGTAAACTCTCCGTACAACCTAGGAAGTACGATTCGTACAGAAAACCTATTTCCGTACGTTTTGTACAAAAGCCCGTACGGGTAAAAAAAACCTACGATTCTGATCCGGAACAGCTTGTATGCGACGTCCGGACGTATTCAGGCAGCGGTTTCCGGCCCAGCAAGTACGATTCGTCACTTCGTACGGCTCTTTTTTTACGGGAGCCAAACACAGCTGGAAAAGCAGAGTCCTACGCGAACCGCTACGCAACGGAGCCCCGGTACGCGACGTACACGCCATTAACCCCATCGTATGTGTCATCCCGGTCCTCCTAGCCTACGACCTGGTGCACCGGACCCGATGCACACGCCGCAGAAGGTGAGAACAACACCCAGGGGCCAGGGTGGGGCTGAGGGGAAGGAAACATACCCCATACCCAAAGCCAAACCTATAATATGGAGCCCATACATTACCACCAGGGTCTGGTCACTTGGGGGGGCGTGGCCAGCAACCCCTGCGTACCGCAACAGCGTAAGTGGACGTGTACAGTGCGTTGCACACGTACCCCTACAGCACCAGTACAATAGTGATACGGACCATACACGCGCAATGAATGCGTGGGTACGGTGCGTTTCACACGTACCCCTACGGCACCAGTACAAAAGTGATACGGACTGTCCACACGCAATGAATGCGTGGTTACGGTGCGTTTCACACGTACCCCTACGGCACCAGTACAAAAGTGATACGGACCGTACACACTCAATGAATGCGTGGGTACGGTGCGTTTCACACGTACCCCTACGGCACCAGTACAAAAGTGATACAGACCGTACACACTCAATGAATGTGTGGGTACGGTGCATTTCACACGTACCCCTACAGCACCAGTACAATAGTGATACGGACTGTACACACGCAATGAATTTGTGGGTACGGTGCGTTTCCCACGTACCCCTACGGCACCAGTACAAAAGTGATACGGACCGTACACACTCAATGAATGCGTGGGTACAGTGCGTTTCACACGTACCCCTATGGCACCAGTCCAATAGTGATACGATGCGTACACACGCAATGAATGCGGGGGTACGGTGCGTTTCACCCGTACTCCTACGGCACCAGTACATCTGGGATACGAGGCGTACACACGCCACGAATGTGGGGTTACGGTCTGGCCCTGCATGTTACCTTCATATTGGTGTGTGTGTGTAGGTCCAGGCCAGCAGTGTACTGCTCCAATGGGGTGGGTGGGTGGTTGCAGAGGTTTCCCAGCAGTGTCCAGCCATATGGGGGTGGCTGCAGATGAATACCAGCAGTGGACAAACATATAGGGGTGGGTGCAGAGGACTCCCAGCAGTGGACAGAGACATGGGGGTGGGTGCATATGGCAACCAGCAGTGGCCTGCAATCTGAGGGGTGGGTGCAGAGGACTCCCAGCAGTGGACAGAGATATGGGGGTGGGTGCAGAGGACTCCCAGCAGTGGACAGAGACATGGGGGTGGGTGCATATGACAACCAGCAGTGGCCTGCAATATGAGGGGTGGGTGCAGAGGACTCCCAGCAGTGGACAGAGATATGGGGGTGGGTGCAGAGGACTCCCAGCAGTGGACAGAGATATGGGGATGGGTACATATGACACCCAGCAGTGGCCTGCAATCTGAGGGGTGGGTGCAGAGGACTCCCAGCAGTGGACAGAGACATGGGAGTGGGTGCAGAGGACTCCCAGCAGTGGCCTGCAATCTGAGGGGTGGGTGCAGAGGACTCCCAACAATGGACAGAGACATGGGAGTGGGTGCAGAGGACTCCCAGCAGTGGCCTGCAATCTGAGGGGTGGGTGCAGAGGACTCCCAGCAGTAGACAGAGATATGGGGGTGGGTGCAGAGGACTCCCAGCAGTGGACAGAGATATGGGGTGGGTGCATATGACGCCCAGCAGTGGCCTGCAATCTGAGGGGTGGGTGCAGAGGACTCCCAGCAGTGGACAGAGATATGGGGGGTGTACATCATTATCAGATGACCACACCTACATGGTGGTATGTACGCATCCCTAACTTTGGACTATGATGACAGTGCTATAACAACACATCACTGACAGCAGTGTCCCACTCCCAGGAGGATGGATGTCTTTCACCCACTGCATGACACACCACATGTCGGTGTGAGGACAAATAACACATGCATACCCACCCATGGCGGATGCAGCACAATACACACCCTGATATCATGCCACAAGACTGTATAGTCATGTAACTGCCTACAAAATTAAGATAGCCAAAGGGAACACACACTGTCACGCACATCCCAGGACTGATAGGAATGTCCAGGTGCTGGTCCAGCCACCAAGATGTTGTCTCTCATGGAAGGAATAGGGTGGAAGTCCCCTAGATACAATGCATAACAAGTACCATTTGTGTGGTAGGCTGTGATTACACACATGCATAGTGCTGAAAAGGGTGAATTTGTCCCTGAAGGCATTTCGACATACTCAAAACACAAGTACAGTGACTAGCAAGGATGGCACAGACGATTGAGCAGGAGACGTCGGTGAGCAGGGATGGCCATTGTTGAAGGGATCCGTCACCAACAAAGGAAATGTTGACATAGGTCAGCACAACAATTGTGCAACTGTTTGCAGGGAAGATGTCAGGTGCCACAGAGGTAGGAACACTCCTTGGGACAATGTCTCAAAAAATAATGAACACACACTACCAATGATTCTTTGCAGAGACATTGTGATGGCACACAGATACCATGGTCCATCTCATGACCATCATACAAACACATTTCTCAGAACCCTAACACATTACCATAACACCAACTCCAGGAGCCTCATCACCAACATCAAGTACCTGAAATGCAATAGTGTTGAAAGTAAAAATAAAGGCTTTATTCAGCACAAATAAAAATAAATAAAAAAATAGACTATTTACAGAGGCCAATGGTCAGTCCATACGTAAAGTCCAAGGGGGGACGCAGGGGACCGCGTCTACCCCTAGCTTGCCTGCACAAATGAACCTCCAGGTTCGTCGGCCGGGGGGGCATCATCTGTGGCAGTACCAGGCACCACAGGGACAGGAGGGGGAAGGGTAGGTGTGGTGGGTACAGGGGTGGACGTCTCCACCACAGGGGGTGGGGCAGCGCCGAAGGTGGAGGCGAGCTCGGCCCTGCACACCGCTGCCAGTATGTACATCCGAACCCCTGCACCTAAGGATTCCCAGGGTCAAGGGAGGGTGTGGTGGGCGAGGGATGGGGTGCAGCACTCCTAGGGGAGGGGATTGATGTGGTGGGGGACTCAACTCCCGTGCCCGGGGACTTCCTCGCCCGCTTGTGGGGTGGTGGCTCAGCGGGGGCGAGGTCCAGCACACCCAGAAAGATCTGCTTGGGTGAGCGTTTTGCAGGGGAGCCAAGGGGGTGGTTTTGGAGGGACAGGGTTGTGAGGACTGCGGACTGCGACTGTGGCTGCGTGTATGTCGTCTGTCCCCAGACCCAGTGGGTGTGCCTACATCCCCCTGAGTGTGCGTGCCAGGAGGTGTGCGCTTTGCCTTACTTGGGGGTGTGCTGCCTATGTCTGATGGGGTGTGTGATCGTGACTGTCTGGGTGTGCGTTGGACAGGTATGGGAGAGAGAAGTGTGGATGGGTCCGGAGTAGGGGGGGACGGAGCGCTGCAGTCAGGGAATAGTCCATGGACCGCAGAATCCTGCGTTGGTCAGACATAGTTACTGACATGCCCTCCATGAACGACACCATATGTGTAAGCAGTTTAGTGTGGCCATGGAGGACATTCAGCACCGATGCCTGCCCAACCTAAAACTGCTGCAGTATGTCCACAGACTCTTCACTGAGGGCAGCAGGGGTGACAGGGGCAGGGGGTGCAGTGCCTGGGCCGAAGTAGACATGGTGGGCCTCTGCATGGACAGAAGGGGCGGGAGCAACTGGGAGGGCGGAGATGGTAACGGAGGAGGCGGGGACAGATGTGGGTATGCTGCCAGGTGGTGTTGCAGCCTGCGCCTCCTCGAGGAGGTCAGCGTCGGACCCGTCGGCGTCGTAGCTGGTATCGTCTCCAGACTGGTCCTCGGACTGACTCCCCTCGCCCTCCGTGCCACTGGCTCCTTCTGACTCTCCAGCACTGGTGGCACTGTCGCTGGGTCCCTCCTCCAGGTCCGTGCAGGTGTCTCCTTCGGTTTCCGAGGATGATGCTGTGGGCAAGGAGAAGAAACAGAAATGCATCAGTCACCTGTATACATCTGCCACATGAGCACAAAAACAATAGGTCACAGTGCATATCAGGCAATGCATCATGAGTAACAGCTAGATTACTCTGCACATATGTAAGCCCTGTACTGCCCAGTTGGTAGACCCACTATGCCACTTGGACACAAGGAAAACAAGAACACACCAGGCCACAACTTGAATGAGAAATACACTGAGCAGCTAGTGTCTGTGAACAGGTGAGCACAGCAATACAATGAAGTCATGCCACCTCTTGTTTACCCTGAAAGAAACAGTAGTGGTGCACCCTACGTAAACTAACACACCTCACTACTCAAGGTGTCACCACACTCAGAGACCTGTAAGTACTTTGGAACACAAAACGAAAAAATGTTGTTAACTTGGGACTCACAATACTTTACACAATCGACATGTATTGAATGTGGAAATTCGCCATTTTGTGAAAAGAACACTCATGTGCCTGCATGAAAGATGTCTCCCAAGGAAGTGCACACACAACTACATTTACACTGTCATTGAAGAAGCTGGCACCTTTTTAAAAGAAGCCACTGTTAGAAATAAATGGTGTTGCAGAAAGTACATATACATGGGCCCACGGAGGTCTTGATGTCTCGACACACGTTAGTTTGTATCACCAACAACGAAGGAGTTTCACAAACTCAAGACCACTGTGGGAACATGTATACGGAGAATCTGCAACACCATTTAATTCTAACACTGGCTTCTTTGAATTGGTGCCAGCGTGTTCCATGAAAGTGGAAATGTCGTTTGGGGTGCACTTCCTTGGGATACATCTTTCATGCAGGCACATTAGTGTTCTTAACACAAATCATCAAATTACCACATTTAAAACATGAAGAACTGTCGACAAGTGCTGTGAGTGCCAAGGTACAAACATTTTTGACTAACAACTTGAATTATGTCAGTTGTCACATGGCCATCCGTTACCTGATGACACAGTTGGCTACACATATGACCCACTGCCTGTCATGTAGACTGGCACACATGTCCAAACCCAGGAAAATGCATAAGCTAATGGGCCTGCAATTGTGTTGTAAAAAAACATAGCTGTACTGTGGAGACACCCTCAAGCCACAATGTCCACACAGATGTCAGCACACAAAGACCAAACTGCGTTGCATCTGAACCACACACATGTGCCAAAAAGGTATGAGCAGTAATCATGTTTTTACAAAAATGACACAGGCTGCAAAGCACAAACATTAAGCACTGGCCACCATCACATGGGCACTGCACGGTGATTCTTTGTACAGCAAATTCTCACACACAGGTCAGACCTGGCAAGGAGAAATCAGGGGTGCCCATGTAGGCCTCTTCCGCACAACCCCCCCCCCATACCTGAGTCAATGTGATTGATACAGATCAAGAAGTGACACCTCTTAATCAGGGTTTCAAAAACTGTGCAGCAACAATTGCTAAATTGACCCAACATCACCTCGTGGGGCTGGCAACACATATTTATGACAAACAACCATCAACAGATTGTTGTGAATAGCCACACAGGCACTGCCCAGTGTGAGTATGCACAAGCCAAATGGTGTATCCCTGTCCAGTGGACACATGTAGCACACATTGGAAAAATACAAACTGGGCCAGGGAACAATGCACCAGAGGCAGACCTATGCAGAACACACAGAGAATGTGCACAGTGTTGGATGACACACATGATTAGGAGGCCAGGGTGTCTCAGAGGATTGTAGTGGGCACACTGCTCCGTGTTCCTGGAATGAGCTGGCTGTACCATGAGCAACTGTCATGGCACTATGCATATCTCCCATTCATGCACATCATGTCTGAGGCCACAACATTGGTCATGCATGGTGCAAGGGTGTTCAGTTGAAACCTCACACTCCTATGAATGCGGGTGTACGGTGCGTTTCACACGTACCCGTACGGCACCAGTAGAATAGTGATACGGACCGTACACACGCAATGAATGCGGGTGTACGGTGCATTTCACACGTACCCCTACGGCACCAGTAGAATAGTGATACGGACCGTACACACACAATGAATGCGGGTGTACGGTGCGTTTCACACGTACCCCTACGGCACCAGTAGAATAGTGATACGGACCGTACACACGCAATGAATGTGGCTGTACGGTGCGTTTCACACGTACCCCAACGGCACCAGTAGAACAGTGATACGGACCGTACACACGCAATGAATGCGGGTGTACGTGCGTTTCACACGTACCCCTGCAGCACCAGTAGAATAGTGATACGGACCGTACACACGCAATGAATGTGGGTGTACGGTGCATTTCACACGTACCCCTACGGCACCAGTAGAACAGTGATACGGACCGTACACATGCAATGAATGCGGGTGTACGTGTGTTTCACACGTACCCCTACAGCACCAGTAGAATAGTGATACAGACCGTACACACGCAATGAATGCGGGTGTACGTTACGTTTCACACGTACCCTACGGCACCAGTAGACCATTGATACGGACCGTACACACGCAATGAATGCGGGTGTACGTGCGTTTCACACGTACCCTACGGCACCAGTAGAACATTGATATGGACCATACACACGCAATGAATGCGGGTGTATGTGCGTTTCACACGTACCCCTATGGCACCAGTAGAACAGTGATACGGACCGTACACACGCAATGAATGCGGGTTTACGGTGCGTTTCACACGTACCCATACGGCACCAGTAGAACAGTAATAAGGAACGTACACGCGCAATGAATGTGGGTGTACGGTGCGTTTCACACGTACCCGTACGGCACCAGTAGAATAGTGATACGGACCGTACACACGCAATGAATGTGGGTGTACGGTGCATTTCACACGTACCCCTACGGCACCAGTAGAACAGTGATACGGACCGTACACATGCAATGAATGCGGGTGTACGTGTGTTTCACACGTACCCCTACAGCACCAGTAGAATAGTGATACAGACCGTACACACGCAATGAATGCGGGTGTACGTTACGTTTCACACGTACCCTACGGCACCAGTAGACCATTGATACGGACCGTACACACGCAATGAATGCGGGTGTACGTGCGTTTCACACGTACCCTACGGCACCAGTAGAACATTGATACGGACCATACACACGCAATGAATGCGGGTGTATGTGCGTTTCACACGTACCCCTATGGCACCAGTAGAACAGTGATACGGACCGTACACACGCAATGAATGCGGGTTTACGGTGCGTTTCACACGTACCCGTACGGCACCAGTAGAACAGTAATAAGGAACGTACACGCGCAATGAATGTGGGTGTACGGTGCGTTTCACACGTACCCGTACGGCACCAGTAGAATAGTGATACGGACCGTACACACCCAATGAATGCGGGTGCACGGTGCATTTCACACGTACCCGTACGGCACCAGTAGAACAGTGAAACGGACCGTACACTCGCAATGAATGCGGGTGTACGTGCGTTTCACACGTACCCCTACGGCACCAGTAGAACAGTGATACGGACCGTACACACGCAATGAATGGAGGGCTACGAGTCGCACAAGGTTATCCATCAAGAACTTGTCATTGCATACTTTCATGTGCAGGCCCTAGATGTGTCAGCCAGTGATGTTGCACAGGTCATCTCATCTAGTTGCACAATTGATGTGTGATGACCTGTGTACACATGTCATGTGTGATGGGGCACTATGTGGCACACATCACCTTGCCACTTGCCACATGTGTCTGTAGTCCAACTGGGTCATGCACAGCAGCAGTGGGATGGCACAGTCATCACCACCCGCACCTGTCTCCTGATGCCAGGGACAGGGACACTCTATCAACTGACATGTCACGATCAGCGTGCCCCTATGTGACTATGTCAGGTGTGTGTCATGTGTTCCCATGAGCTTGCTGTTAGTGTTCCGTCAACTGCATCTGCTGTTGGTGCATCCGACATGGGTCTGTGTGGAAATGGGCATGGCACACATCTACACACACCATGCCATATGTGGATTCCCATGGCTGTAGGGTCTGTGTGCATTGGACATCATATTTTCCTAGGCATACATGTCTGCGTCGTCTGAATGGCTGTGTTTATTTGTTGTCACGTGTACCCCTTCATCGCAATGTGTTTCATATGTACATTTGACATTCCATGTGACCTGTGTGTGTGCCTTGCAGTCAACTGTCTGGATGAGATGACATCCTTCCAATGCAGCTATGTGGATGTGTGTCACTCCGGTGATATCTCTGGCTGTTCACTCAGACTTGCCCCCAGCTCATTTCAGGGCATGTCATGTAGACTTGACAATCAACAGGTGTATCTGGCTTTTCATAGGAGTGCCAGCAAGCTGGCATATGTGTCCTGGATGTATTGCACACACCAGACTCCATAGTTACCTGATGTTTAGTAGCAGTTTAGCATGTGCTATGTTCATTGACATTGATGTTGGCAGACTCTCAATCTTCATTATTCCTAACAATGTCTTGCAGGGCACCGCCTGTCCCAAGACCAATGCCATACTTGGCTGCCATGAGGGAACGTGCCTGCATCCGACATTACAGATTCACTCAACAGTTGATTGAGGACTTGACCGACAAGCTGGCACCACACCTCCAACCGCGACACAGGTATCCTACTGTGCTGACCCCCAAGATGAAGGTGATGGCAGCCCTATATTTTTTTGCCACAGGTACGTTTCAATTGACCATAGCTGATGTTGGTGGGATGTCACAGACAATGTTCAGCTGTGTCCTGCGTGATGTTTTGGCAGCCATGTTGGAGCACCTTGATGAATTCATCAAATTTCCTACTCCCGAGGAGTTGACAGATGTCAAGGGTGAGTTCTATGCCCTGGGAGGGATGCCCCATGTCATTGGGTCTATTGATGGGACACATGTGGCTTTGGTACCACCACAGGCACAGGAGCAAACCTATCGCAACCGTAAACATTACCACTCAATAGATGCCCTTGTGGTGTGTCTTGCTAACATGCTGATTTCCCATGTCTGTGCACGTTTTCCAGGATCAGCACACGATGCCTACATCATGAGGCGTAGCAGGGTGCCACAAATGATGCTGCAGCTGCACAACAAACGAGCATGTCTTGTTGGTGGGTATACTCTGTTTGTCCTGTGTGTTGCGGTATCTTTGGCTCTTACGGCATCTCCTGACCCACTTATTTACATGATGTTCCCATGTAGGGGACTCTGGATATCCCAACATGCCATGGCTAATGACACCTCTCCGCAACCCAAGAACAGCTGCAGATCACCGGTACAACAATGTACACGGGCAGACCAGGCGAGTGATTGAGAGGACGTTTGGCCTCCTGAAGAGCCGATTCCGGTGCCTTGACAAGACAGGCGGGTCCCTCCCATATGCACTGGAAAAGGTGTGCAAAATCTTCAGTGTGTGCTGCATGCTGCACAACATGGCCATTGAGAAGGCAGTGCCACTCATCCTTGATCCTGATGAGCAGCAACATCCACCCGTGGAGCATCCAGGGCTTGGTCACAAGGCAAGTGACGAGGAGGAGGAGGATGATATCCGGAGTCAGATCATACGCAACTTCTTCTCATAATGGTGAGTCACTGGGTATGAGTGTGCAAGCTTGTAGCATTGAGTGGCATGTGTTGCAATGTGTGTCCAGCTGACTGAATGCAAAGTGACTTTGATGTGTTTACTGATGTGTCACTCGAGTGATGATGTCATGCCACACAGTTTTGCGGAGAGACTTTATTTGAAATTTGCATGGGTCCAACATTGTTCATGTTTCGTAACTGACCATGTGTGCGGTGAGATTTGTTTTAGGTGACTTCTTGTGTGTCTGTCATTCCCAGGTTTTAGCACCTGTTGTCTGCTCGTGTCATCTTTGTCCTCCTGCTATTCCTCATGAGGATTGCAACGTGTGCTGAATCAGCGTTCCATGCATGGACATGTGGAAATGTCAGTTTGGGTAAGGATTGCAACAAGGCTTTTTGGTGGTGGTACGGTTTGGGAATGTGTGGGGACTGCTTCTGTGCATGTTGTGGTACCATGCATACATGTCTTCTCACCATGGAGCATATAACATGTACATCACTCCCATGACATTATAGTCACCCTTCTTGACAGTCATCTGTAGTGGAGTGTGGAATCTGATGAAGGCATCAATGTGCGTAAACCTTGCCTCTGAAACATTGCGGATGCTATGGGTGGACATAGTGTGGGACATCACAACAACAGGCTCTATGGTGAATTGCAGCCTCTCCATGTGCAGCAGGATGTGTTTGGCTCATCCCCTTAACTTGTGTGCCAGTTCATTGGGATTTACAACATCCGTGTTGTGAAGGGGGGGTCCAGCGTATGTCCCACATGTTCTGTCAACTGACCTGTGAGTCTGTTCATATGGATGCATTTCCCTTTGTGTGAGTTTGTGGAATAAAGGTGTTCAGCACAATCCAAAGGGCCTCATCTCTGTCACTGCAGATCTCTTGCCAGTTTGCATGCGTCATCTATGGCATAATTGTCTAAGACTGAGCATATGAGTGTATGTGTACTTCGGCAACATGCATGCAGTTCTTCATGGCTAATAATCTCTATTGTGCATGAAGTACCTGGTTGTGTATGTATTTGTGCAGGTTGCTCCCCACAACGGGACGTCAACGACTGCTGATGGTGTGTCTCCTGTGCGCAGCTCTGCATTTTGTTGCCTGATCCTGTGGCCGTCATTTTTGTTGATTCTTAATACATTTTCTCGGAGTGAACCATGAGTAACCTGACACTCCTTCCTTTACATACACCTGTTGCACTGTGCCTTTCTGACCTCCTTGTCTTTGTGTGCTACTTTTTGCCTAGTTTCTCACCCCTTCCGCCTGGTGCTGCCTCACCTGCGGCACCGCCCCACCGAGTGCCCTGATTCTGCAACCCACACGCCTCCAAAATGCTCCTCCACCCATTCTTAATGCAGCCAGCAGCTTGTCTGTGCCACTGTTGCGCCAATGCCGTGCCAAAGGCAGGAACGTCTGCGCCTGCAACGTGCACAGTGCACGACCCTCTGGTCCTTGCATGACCCACGTCACACAACAGGCTCATGCTGCAGCCATCCCTCCAAGCAATGTCCACCAGACAAGCAACCGCCTGCTATCAGGCAACCCCTAAGCGCACACACGACACCTTTGCATGCTGAGTGTGCAACTCCAACTGCCTACACAGCGCTGCCCCGCCTACCAGACCCTGTCAGAATAACCAGGTCATGTGCCTCCTACTCCACACCCGCTCCGTCCCCAGCACGCCATTGGACTCTGTTACCTCCTCAACACAACAGCCCCACACATCACCTTCATGACAGTAACCTGGATAAAAGCATCCTCAGCACACAACTTCTTCATTGCCATCTCTGACGGATACAAGATCACCCGCAGGGACGGCACCAACAATCCCGGCGGATGACTTGCAATTTATTCACAAGTACACCCTCAGAGTCACAAATCCGGTTTTGCACCAACCCCCTGGCAACCCTCAGAGTAACTCTCATCTACAGATCTCCAGGCCTACATCCACAAATCCCCAAAGCCATCAACACGTACATCTGCACGCACGCCCTCACCTTCACAGGCTACATGTGGCTGGGGGCCAGTAACTTCTTGCTGGAGGAGAACCACACCACCATCCATCATTGGTCCATCAACATTTGCATCCACATCTCCGACAAGCAACACACTGCCCCACACCCCGCTACCGATTCCCCAAAGATGCTTGATGTAAGTCACCACAGACAAGCTGTGTGGGACACTCAAACCAACACCCCCGCCACACCCTGCAACCTCACACACTGGATCAGCAACTGATCCAACAATCTTGCCACACTGATGGACTTTCCTGTGAAGCACAACAACAGTTAAGCCACCTGGGACAAGGCAGACCTACTGGACTCATACAGATCTAGCCGGACTCTTGTGCAAACCTTGCAACACAAAGAACCATCAGTTACCTTACAGCCCTGGAAAACGCCACATACAGCCATCATCATATCATCAGCAAGGACAAGTGGAGATCCTTCAGATAGGGCCGAGGCACCAAAACACACGACATAAAGGAGCTCATCAGCATTGTGAGTGGACTGACAGCAGCTCTCCATCCAAAAGACACCCCACCCTTGCAAGGCAGATCACATCCCTTGCACATTTCTACCACTGCATGCTCATGGACATACACGACAGCCTTGGCACACAGAGGCAGACAGCACTATTATCCGCGGGACAAACCCCCCTCAGGTTCTGGACTCCCGTCAGCAGCAAATACACCACCTGGCTCATGTGCACCATCCACTCTGGCTCTCCATCAGGCCCCTTCCCACACAACATCTCAACCACATCATTCCCCATCCTTGAAGCCCACGTCCAGCACGTCATGAATGTCTCCTTTGAGTTTGCAACATTCCATAGGAGCTGGAGGCATGCAGAGACCCAGGCCCTTCTTAAACAGCGGACGGCAGTGCCGCAGGAACTCCTGGAACATCACCCTGCTTCCCTACCCAACAAATGTCATCAGGAAGACACTCAACGAGCAACTGACAAACTTCCTCCACGCAAACAGCTCCAGGCAACCGGCACCAGACCATCTTCCACAGTAATCACACCACTGCGATCGTCATAATTGCCACCACCAACGACAACTTTGTCCTGCTCAACAATGGTGAAACCACCCCCCTTGACCTCTCAACGGCATTGTACACCATGTGCTATCACACTGTCAGCTCACACATCTCCAACACTGGTATCCAGAGGAGGGCCCAGGATTAAATCAACAAGTAGCTCACCAGCAAGGCCCAGGTAGTCGGCCTCCACCCTTCCGCATGTGGTACACTTGGGTCATCTGGCCCATGCCCCAGGGCTCATCTCTCAGCGTGACAATCTTCAATGTCTCCAGGACCCCCTCTCCACCATCACATGCGCACACATCCTCATCATCTCGTATGCCATTGACACCCAGCTGCTCCTCACCCTCACCAAAGACCCAGCCATTGCCAGATCCAACCTTAAAGAAGGCATGAGATCCGTTGACGAATGGCTGAACATCAGCCACCTGAGGCTGGACTTGGACAGGACTGAGGTCATCATCTGAGGATTGTCCCCTTACGGCTGGGTCAACTCCTTGTGTCCCACCGGCCTGGGCACCGCACCAGCACCCAGTGGCCACGCACGCAAGCTGGTGTTCATCATGGACTCCTCACTCACAATTACCATGCAACTCAACACCATCTGTACCTCATGCTGCAACACCCTCCGCATGCTGCAAATGATCCACAGATAGATCCACTCCAAGGCAAGACAGACCGTCCCCCAGGTCCATGACACCAGCCGGGTCAACTACAGCAACACCCTGTACGGAGGGACAACAGCAAAACTGCAGGAGAACTTGTCCACATCCAGGGTGCATCCGCACACCTCATCTTCAACATCCCCAGCCACATCACTGTCCACCTGAGATAGCTACAATGGCTCACTGTCTGCTGCAGGATCACCTTCAGACTCCTCACCCACACTCAGGAGGCAGTCCACAACCCCAGACCCAAAACCGACCTTGGACGTCTGTCATCCAACACCCCGTTGGCCCAACTCCGTGCAGACAACCTTGCCCTGGCCACCATTCATCACATCCACAGAACAACTGCATGCAGGAGATATTTCTCCCACCTCACCAAACAGACCTGGGACTCCCTCCCCGGGCACCTCCACATGACCCATGACCTCCACGCCTTCATGATACTCTTCCAAATTGGTCTGTCCGAGCAGTATTGCAAGCCCCCCCCTCAGCAGCTTGAGGCCATCATGGGTGAGTATTGGGCTCCATGTCTGTATTTGATGATACATTGTAACCCAGGTGTGTCCTCGACCGGACTCAGATCCCAGTGTATGGATGGCTGGAGTTAGTTCCACACTCAGGCATACTTTGACATATCCCCACACTTATGTTGTGGACTCATGCGAAATGACTGCAACATCAAATGAATTTTTTTTTAAATTATAGGTCTGGGCCGTGATTTGTGCAAGAAAAAGGTGCAATACAGGGACCATAGAATCCAATGTTCCCAGGGGGAGGTGGGATCCTTGGCATTTGAAGTCATCAGAGTCCAGACCACAGTGTTTGGCATCATTGGTCAGACTGTGACCAGCAAGTCCATGTGGCAGAGAATGTCAGTCAATGAGGTGATGCTGTTGCACAGGAAGGCCAGGTGCCAGGCCAGGTGACCTGGGAGATGTGGATGGCCCGCTGCCTCTTACGGTCTTTTCCGTGGACTACCCACCTTCCTCAGGGGACCCTCAGATGCAGGCCTTGACGATACTTGGGACGCTCCGTCGGACAAATCCTCCTCCCTACCTGTGGCTGGTGGTGGTCTTCACCTGGTGGCACAGGGAGGGTTGCCCATGTTGTCTGCGATCCAACAGAGTGAATGGCTTATGTCCCTTTGCACCGCCAGGAGCTCAGCCAGTCTTGCCTCCATCCGTCCTTGGTGTTCTTGTTGACTGGCGTGTTGTTCGGCCTGCTGGTTCTTCATTTCTGTGATGGTCGCCTTTATCTCTGTGAGTGTCACAACTTACCTGGCTGATCTCCCTGGTGTCACGCTGGTATGCCTCCATGATGTTGTGGATGTGTGACATACCGGTCTCTTCAGCTGGCTGGTCAGGTTCTCGCCTCCGCCTGCCTCCACTCCCACCACCCCTGCCCACACGAGCGTGGCCTGCCGTTGTGGGCACATCGGGTCTACGGAACCCCTGAGGGATGGCAGTGGTGGTGTTGTCTGCCTCCTCCTGGGTGCCCGGCGAACCTTGTCCCTCCTGGTCAGACTGGCTCAGTTGTTCACTGGGGAAAGGGCTCCTCGGTGTCTCCTGGGATGTGGTAGGAATGGGGGTGGTGGTTGGCACGGATGTTCCTGAACCAGGTGCTGCAGGGGCTTGGACAGCAGAGGGTCCAGGTCGGTCGGGGTCATCCGCGGAGTGTTGAGAGGCGTCGCTGCCGGTGGGATCAGGTTCCTCCCGAGCCTGGGACTGTGATTCTTCACCCCCATTGTTGGGGGGGAGATTCCTCACGTTGCCCTGTGTGTGAGAGACAGTCAATGTTAATGCTGTTTCATGCAACATCCATGTTTCATACACATTCTAGTTGGCACTGTTCCTCCAGGTAGTTGTATGTGCCTAGCATTCTCCTCAATGTTCATTTGTGGATGGGTTTATTGCGGGGGACAGATTGATATGTGTTCCTGAGTCTTTTACTTGTTGATTTTTGGCTTGGATGCTTCTTCGGCTATGTATTGGTCTTGTTGTGTTACATGTCCATTGTGACAGTGGGTAAATCCATTGCCTGTCCCGTGGGTGTCTGCTTGTGTAAGGGGTGTGTGTGACAGGGCCTGCTGGTGGGTGTAGTGTGATTTTGCACTGGGGCTCCCAGGTGATGTAGCTGTCCCCCCATGGAGCATGCTGCCATGACAGTGAGTGTGAGTTCCTGTCCTAGATATCTGACCTTGTTGTCTTGGTGTTTGTGTTTGCACTGGTCACAGGAGGGCCTTGTGCTGCCTACACCAGGGCCCAGTGTCAGCTATCTTGTCAGTACTTTTACAGTCCCTGTGCATTGAGCATGGTGCATGGGTATGTACCTGGGCCATATGAGATGAGGGCAATTGTGTCTGATTTGGAGTTCAACAATGGGTTTTGTGACACCCACCCTCCCAGCGTACCGGACATCCATTCTTGGGTTAGTGCTTCGTGTAGCATGGGACATTGCATGGCCTTGCTTTCTCAATGGGGCATACACATGTTAGTGGCATTGGCGTTGTTTTTGACTATGGTTCTGGCCAGTGAGTGTTTGGAGGTAGTTGCGTGCATTTTGTGTAGTTGGGGTATGGATGCCATTACCCCCATGTTACATACGTTGTTTGAGTACTCACCAGGCTCTGGAACTCCTTGAAGTCCATGTACTCCCACCGGCGGAAGCAGGGCCATCACCTTCTCCTCCCAGGGATGGAAATGTACTGGTCTGTGGGGCCCACCACCTCCAGTGATGTTGCTCTCGGCCTGCTGGTTCTTCATCTCTGTGATGGTCCCCTTTATCTCTGTGAGTGTCCCAACTACCTGGCTGATCTCCCTGGTGTCACGCCGGTATGCCTCCATGATGTTGTGGATGTGTGACATACCGGTCTCTTCAGCTGGCTGGTCAGGTTCTCGCCTCCGCCTGCCTCCACTCCCACCACCCCTGCCCACACGAGCCTGGCCTGCCGTTGTGGGCACATTGGGTCTACGGGACCCCTGAGGGATGGCAGTGGTGGTGTTGTCTGTCTCCTCCTGGGTGCCCGGCGAACCTTGTCCCTCCTGGTCAGACTGGCTCAGTTGTTCACTGGGTAAAGGGCTCCTCTGCGTCTCCTGGGATGTGGTAGGAATGGGGGTGGTGGTTGGCACAGATGTTCCTGAACCAGGTGCTGCAGGGGCTTGGACAGCAGAGGGTCCAGGTCGGTCGGGGTCATCCGCAGTGTGTTGAGAGGCGTCGCTGCCGGTGGGATCAGGTTCCTCCCGAGCCTGGGACTGTGATTCTTCACCCCCATTGTTGGGGGGGGGAGATTCCTCACGTTGCCCTGTGTGTGAGAGACAGTCAATGTTAATGCTGTTTCATGCAACATCCATGTTTCATACACATTCTAGTTGGCACTGTTCCTCCAGGTAGTTGTATGTGCCTAGCATTCTCCTCAATGTTTACTTGTGGATGGGTTTGTTGTGGGGGACAGATTGATATGTGTTCCTGAGTCTTTTACTTGTTGATTTTTGGCTTGGATGCTTCTTCGGCTATGTATTGGTCTTGTTGTGTTACATGTCCATTGTGACAGTGGGTAAATCCATTGCCTGTCCCGGGGGTGTCTGCTTGTGTAAGGGGTGTGTGTGACAGGGCCTGCTGGTGGGTGTAGTGTGATTTTGCACTGCAGCTCCCAGGTGATGTAGCTGTCCCCCCATGGAGCATGCTGCCATGACAGTGAGTGTGAGTTCCTGTCCTAGATATCTGACCTTGTTGTCTTGGTGTTTGTGTTTGCACTGGTCACAGGAGGGCCTTGGGCTGCCTACACCAGGGCCCAGTGTCAGCTATCTTGTCAGTAATTCTACAGTCCCTGTGCATTGAGCATGGTGCATGGGTATGTACCTGGGCCATATGGGATGAGGGCAATTGTGTCTGATTTTGAGTTCAACAATGGGTTTTGTGACACCCACCCTCCCAGCGTACCGGACATCCATTCTTGGGTTAGTGCTTCGTGTAGCATGGGACATAGCATGGCCTTGCTTTCTCAATGGGGCATACACATGTTAGTGGCATTGGCGTTGTTTTTGACTATGGTTCTGGCCAGTGAGTGTTTGGAGGTAGTTGCGTGCATTTTGTGTAGTTGGGGTATGGATGCCAATACCCCCATGTTACATACGTTGTTTGTGTACTCACCAGGCTCTGGAACTCCTTGAAGTCCATGTACTCCCACCGGCGGAAGCAGGGCCATCACCTCTCCTCCCAGGGATGGAAATGTACTGGTCTGCGGGGCCCACCACCTACAGTGTTGTTGCTCTGGGCGTAGTCGTCATTCATTTTTCGCTTGACTCTCCTCCGCAGATCGTACCACCTGGTTTGGCATTCAGTCCTGGTCCTTCTGATGGGTGCAACAGCATTCACCCTATCGACGATCCTCTGCCACAGGCGTGATTTTTCGGCTATGCTGGTCTGTCTGACCAAAGTTCCAAACAGCTGTGGCTCGACTCTGATGACTTCATTGACAAGAATCTCCAGCTCCTCCCTTGTGAACTTTGGATTCTTGTCTGTGCGCATGGTGTAGGGTGAGGGTGTGGATGGTTGTGGGACTGAATGTGAAGTTGTGTGTCTGAATGTGAAGAGGGGGGTATGTGCGAAGGAGGTTGTGTGAAGGTGTATATGTTAAGGTGGATGGGTGCAGTTGTTGGTGTGTGCTCTCTAGCTGCAGTGAGTCTGTTGCAGAGGCTCATGGTTTGTGTGTGTGGGCCCTTTTTATTGGTCCATTTGTGGGTGGGCCTCAGTTTGAATTTTTGGTGGGTGTGTTATAAGGGGTGGTTGTGAGTTTGGCACGCTGTTTGCCTGTTTGGATGTGGCCAGGTCAGTCATTTCCATCTTTTGTGCACTGTAGACGTGTTTTGTGGTGTTGTGCAAGTCGAATAGACCCTCCTTGTGCTGTTTTACATTGCCTATCTACGGTGCGTACATACGCGATGTTGTTGTGAGGTGCGTACATACGCAATGTTGGGGTACGCACCGTACATACACGATGATGTTGTTGTAAGGTGTGTACATACGTGATGATGTTGTTGTGAGGTGCGTACATACACGATGTTGGGTTATGCACCGTACATACGCGATGATGTTGTTGTAAGGTGTGTACATACGCGATGATGTTGTTGTGAGGTGCGTACATACGCGATGTTGGGGTACGCACCGTACATACGCGATAATGTTGTTGTAAGGTGTGTACATACGCGATGATGTTGTTGTGAGGTGCGTAGATACGCGATGTTGGGGTATGCACCGTACATACGGGATGATGTTGTTGTGGGGTGCGTATATAGGCGATGTTGGGGTACGCACCGTACATACGCGATGATGTTGTTGTAAGGTGTGTACATACGCGATGATGTTGTTGTGAGGTGCGTACATACGCGATGTTGGGGTACGCACCGTACATACGCGATAATGTTGTTGTAAGGTGTGTACATACGCAATGATGTTGTTGTGAGGTGCGTAGATACGCGATGTTGGGGTATGCACCGTACATACGGGATGATGTTGTTGTGGGGTGCATACATACGCGATGTTGGGGTACACACCGTACATATGCGAAGATGTTGTTGTAAGGTGTGTACATACGCGATGTTGTTGTGAGGTGCGTACATATGCATGGGGGGACTGTACGACTCATATCTCTGTGCGACTCGCACCCCGGGAACTACTTTTCCCGGGATACGAGTCGTACAAAGTTTGCTTTGTAGCGGGTGAAGTCATTCCCCGTGTACGGGGCGTTTTCTGTGCGAATCCTAAATCGGAAAGCCGGTCCGGATCGTACTAGTACGCTCGGACTGTATTTTTAGGCTTCGTACGGAAAAGTGTCCGGGTCCGTCTCGTACAACTTTTCCCGATCGAATTCGTACGGATCGGGACGATCCGTATGTATTTTTCCCGTACGAATCGTACTTCACGGGTGGGACGGGACTTGTACGATTCCTACTGGAAAAATTACGAATACGAGTCGTAGGGGAATAAAAAATACAGGATCGGAATCGACCCCAAAGTGCTGGATAGCGGAGGGTTAAAATTGACTATTTCCACTCCAGTCAGTGCATTAATAGGGAAAGTGGTGGATAGCGGAGGGGTAAAAAGTACTATTCCCACTCCAATGAGTGCAACAGTAAGGAAAGTGTTGGATAGCGGAGGGGTAAAATTACTATTCCCACTCCAGTGAGTGCAACAGTAGGGAAAGTGTTGGATAGCAATGGGGTAAAAATTACTATTCCCACTCCAGTGAGTGAAACAGTAGGTAAGTGTTGGATAGTGGCGGAATAAACTTTACTATTCCCACTCCAATCAGTGCAACAGTAGGGAAAGTGTTAGATTGCTGAAGGGGTAACAATTAATATTCCCACTCCAGAAAGTTCAAAATTTAAAACAAACAAAATATTAACAACAACAAAAAATATATAAAACAAAATTAATAAATATGTTAAAAAGTAAAATAAAAATATATTTAATTTTAAAAATTAAAATAATAAAAACATATTATAATGTTAAATACATATGACAAATACCTACAAATATTATATTAAATAAAAAGAAACATAATTTTCAAACAAATAAATATGTTTAATTAGAAATTATTTAGTAATAAAAACATTAATTATTACATAAATTTAGTTTTTTTATTTCCTACCCTATTACACTACACAATTCCCAACACACATCTAAATTTAAAAAATATGTACTTCCATAATTAACATAATTAATTACCAATTAAAAAATATTATTAATTAAAAAACAAATTAAAACTCACAAACAATAATTAGTTTCCTGCACTTTACCCCTATAATCCCTACAGCTAAAATGTAACTGTAAAAAAATGAATTACAAAATTAAAATGTATTTTCAATAAAAAAACTAATAGTATTTAACAACTAATTATAAAGTAACTAACATTAATTTACTCCCCACCCTTTACCCCTATAAAAGTAAAACCCATGCACAAATAAATAATTACCCTAATTAAATATTAATTAATTAATTAATTAATGATGATTAACTAATTATTAATTAAGGATAAATTACTTCCCAACCTTTACCCCTATAAACCCCAGAACTCACACCTAAAATGAATTACACAATTTCCATATTTAATTTTCAATTAATTAATTAATATAAATTAACAACTAATTATTAATTAATCAAAAATAAATTACTTCCCACCCTTTAACCCTATAAATCCCACAACCCGAACCTAAAATTAATGACACAATTTCCATTTTTAATTTTCAATTAATTAATTAATATTAACAACTTATTATTAATTAATTAAAAATAAATTACTTCCCACCCTTTACCCTTATTAACCCCACAACCTGCACCTAAAAAAATTACACAATTACCATAATTGATTATCAATTAGTTAATTAATATTAATTGAAAAGAAATTATTAATTAATTAAAAATAAATTACTTCCCACAAATAACACTATAACATCTCAATTAAATAAATATTAATAAATACAAAATAATCATTAATTTATTATAATTAAATTACTTCCCACCCTATTCCCCTATAAACCTACAACCCGCTACGGAAGTAAAAAACACAAAGGGGCCGATTCCGATCCTGTATGTTTTTTCCCCGTACGACTCGTAGCCGTATTTTTTCCGAACGAATCGTACAAGTCACGTCCGACCCGTGAAGTACGATTCGTATGGGAAAAAGTACATACGGATCAGCCCTATCCGTACGAATCAGATCGGGAAAAGTTGTACGAGACGTACCCGGACACTTTTCCGAACGAATCGTAAAAATGCAGTCCGACCGTACTAGTGCGATCCGGACCGGCTTTCCGATTTACGATTTGTACGGAAAACGTCCGTCCCGTACACGGGGAATGACTTGTACATATGCAATGTCTGTGTACGCACCGTACAGTAGCAATGTCGGTGTACGCACCATACATAAGCGATGGCGGTGTACGCACCGTACATAGC
The DNA here is from genome assembly GCF_964204655.1 of Triturus cristatus. Classification (NCBI taxonomy): domain Eukaryota; kingdom Metazoa; phylum Chordata; class Amphibia; order Caudata; family Salamandridae; genus Triturus; species Triturus cristatus. The sequence goes on from NC_140593.1 coordinate 406,456,347, forward strand.
AATGGGGTTGTACGCACCGTACATAGCAATGGGGGTGTACGCACCGTACATAGCGATGGGGGTGTTCGCACCGTACATAAGCGATGGCGGTGTACGCACCGTACATAGCAATGGGGGTGTACACACCATACATAAGCGATGGCGGTGTACGCACCGTACATAGCAATGGGGGTGTACGCACCGTACATAGCGATGGGGGTGTTCGCACCGTACATAGGCGATGGCGGTGTACGCACCGTACATAGCGATGGCGGTGTACGCATCGTACATAAGCGATGGCGGTGTACGCACCGAACATTGCAATGGGGGTGTTTGCACCGTACATAGCAATGGTGTGCACGCACTGTACATACACAACGCATGGGGGGGTGTCTGTACGACTCGTACCCCTGTACCGTACTGAACCACGGACACTGTAAAACAGCACAAGGAGGGTCTATTCGACACCACAAAACATGTCTACACTGCACAAAAAATGGAAAGGACTGACCTGGACACATCAAAACAGGCAAACAGAGGGGCAAACTCACAACCACCCCTTATAACACACCCACCAAAAACTCAAACTGAGCCACACCCACAAATGGACCAATAAAAAGGGCCCACACACACAAACCAGGAGCCTTTGCAACAGACTCACTGCAGCTAGAGAGCACACACCAACAACTACACCCATCCACCTTAACATATACACCTTCACACAACCTCCTTCACACATACCCCCTCTACACATTCACACCCACACCGTCATATTCAGACCCACACACCCACAACCATCCACACCCTCACCCTACACCATGCCCACAGACAAGAATCCAAAGTTCACAAGGGAGGAGCTGGAGATCCTTGTCAATGAAGTCATCAGAGTCGAGCCACAGCTGTTTGGAACATTGGTCAGACAGACCAGCATAGCTGAAAAATCCTGCCTGTGGCAGAGGATTGTCGATAGGGTGAATGCTGTTGCACCCATCAGAAGGATGAATGCCAAGCCAGGTGGTACGATCTGCGGAGGGCGGTCAAGCGCAAAATGAATGAGGACTACGCCCAGAGCAACATCACTGGGGGTGGTGCGCCCCGCAGACCAGTACATTACCATCCCTGGGAGGAGAAGGTGATGGCCATGCTTCCGCCGGTGGGAGTACATGGACTCCAAGGAGTTGCAGAGCCTGGTGAGTACACAAACAACTTACGTAACATGGGGGTAATGGCATCCACACCCCAAATACACCAAATGCACGCAACTACCCCCAAGCCATCACCGGCCAGAACCACAGGCAAAAACTATGCTAATGCCAATAACATGCGTATGCCCTATTGAGAAAGCAAGGACATGCTATGTCCCATGCTACATGAAGCACCAACCCAAGAATGGATGTCCGGTATGCTGGGAGGGTGGGTGGCACAAAACGCATGTTTGAATCATAAATCAGACACAATTGCCCTCATCCCATATGGCCCAGCTACATACCCGGAGAAGTGTGGCTCAATGGTTAGAGCGGCAGACCCTGATGCAGAGGTCTGGCCCGGACCAGGGTTCAATTGCCGCCTCGGCGGGTCTTGGGCTCAATTTCCCCGGACCCGATAATTCTCGCCTCGGTGCCTATTCTAATCATGGGTCCCACTCTGCAACTCTGGGCAATAGCTTGCTTAATCTCCACAACGGCCCCAAAAGCGCTAGGATGCCTGGCTTCACCTTGGGGGTGCCCAGGAGTGGGCACTTCACAGGGAAAGGCCAGGAAGGGTTCCACAGCGGTATGTGCACAGCGCCTGAGAGACCCTTTCGGGGGTGTGCGGAGCGCTATATAAATGCACTACATTTACATTTACCCATGCACCATGCGCAATGCACAGGGATTGGGAAAGTACTGCTAAGATAGCTCACACTTGGCCCTGGTGTAGGCAGCACAAGGCCCTCCTGTGACCAGTGCAAACACAAACACCAGGACAACAAGGTCAGATATCTAGGACAGGAACTCACACTCACTGTCATGGCAGCATGCTCCATGGGGGGACAGCTACATCACCTGGGAGCCCCAGGGCCAAATCACACTACACCCACCAGCAGGCCCTGTCACACGTACCCCTTACACAAGCACACACCACGAGGACAGGCAATGGATTTACCCACTGTCACAATGGACATGCAACACAACAAGACCAATACATAGCCGAAGAAGCATCCAAGCCAAAAATCGACATGTCAAAGACTCAGGAGAACATATCAATCTGTCCCCCGCAACATACCCATCCACAAGTGAACATTGAGGAGAATGCTAGGCACATACAACTACCTGGAGGAACAGTGCCAACTTGATTGTGTATGAAACATGCATGTTGCATGAAACAGCATTAACATTGTCTGTCTCTCACACACAGGGCAACGTGATGAATATCCCCCCAGCAATGGGGGGGAAGAATCACAGTCACAGGCTCGGGAGGAACCTGATCCCACCGGCAGCGACGCCTCTCAACACTCCGCGGATGACCCCGACCGACCTGGACCCTCTGGTGTCCAAGCCCCTGCAGAACCTGGCTCAGGAACATCTGTGCCAACCACCACCCCCATTCCTGCCACATCCCAGGAGACACCGAGGAGCCCTGCCCGCAGTGAACAACTGAGCCAGTCTGACCAGGAGGGACAAGGTGCGGCGGGCACCCAGGAGGAGGCAGACAACACCGCCACTGCCATCCCTCAGGGGTCCCGTAGACCCGATGTGCCCACAACGGCAGGCCAGGCTCGTGTGGGCAGGGGTGGTGGGAGTGGAGGACGGCGGAGGTGAGAACCTGACCAGCCAGCTGAAGTGACCGGTATGTCACACATCCACAACATCATGGAGGCATACCGGCGTGACACCAGGGAGTTCAGCCAGGTAGTGGTGACCCTCACAGAGATCAAGAACCAGCAGGCCGAGCAACACGCCAGTCAACAAGAACACCAAGGATGGAAGGAGGCAAGACTGGCTGAGCTCCTGGCGGTGCAAAGGGACATAAGCCATTCACTCCGTCGGATCGCCGACAACATGGGCAACCCTCCCTGTGCCACCAGGCGCAGACCACCTCCAGCCACAGGGAGGGAGGAGGAGGAGGAATCGTCCGATGGAGCGTCCCAAGCATCATCAAGGCCTGCATCTGAGGGTCCCACGAGGAAGGTGGGTCGTCCACGGAAAAGACCATGAGAGGCAGTGGCCCATCCACATCTCCCAGGTCACCTGGCCTGGCACCTGGCCTTCATGTGCGACAGCATCACCTCATTGACTGACATCATCTGCCACATGGACTTGCTGGTCACAGTCTGACCAATGATGCCAAACACTGTGGTCTGGACTCTGATGACGTCAAATGCCAAGGATCCCATCTCCCCCTGTGAACTTTGGATTCTATGGTCCCTGCATAGCACCTCTTTCTGTGCACAAATCATGCCCCAGAGCTATAAATAAAAAATGAAGACATGAAATTTTATGTTGCAGTCATTTAGCATGAGTCCACAACATACGTGTGGGGATATGTCGAAGTATGCCTGAGTGTGAAACTCCAGCCATCCATACACTTGGATCTGAGTCCGGTCGAGGACACACATGGGTCACAATGTATCACAAAATACAGACATGGAGCCCAAAACTCACCCGTGATGGCCTCAAGCTGCTGAGGGGGTGCTTGCAATACAGACCAATTTTGAAGAGTATCATGAAGGTATAGAGGTCATGGGTCATGTTGATGTGCCCGGGGAGGGAGTCCCAGGTCTGTTTGGCGAGGTGGGAGAACTATCTCCTGCATGCAGTTTTTATGTGGATGTGATGAATGGTGGCCAGGGCAAGGTGGGCTGCATGGAGTTGGGCCAACGGGGTGTTGGATGACAGACATCCAAGGTCGGTGTTGGGTCTGGGGTTGTGGACTGCCTCCTGAGTGTGGTTGAGGAGTCTGAAGGTGATCCTGCAGCACACAGTGAGCCATTGTACCTATCTCAGGTGGACGGTGATGTGGCTGGGGCGGGGGATGTTGCAGATGAGGTGTGCAGATACACCCTGGATGTGGACAACTTCTCCTGCAGTTTTGCTGTTGTTTTCCGTAGAGGCCGGTGCTGTAGTTGAGCCAGCTGGTGTCGTGGACCAGGGGGACGGTCTGTCTTGCCTTGGAGTGGATCCATCTGTGGGTCATTTGCAGCATGTGGAGGGTGTTGCAGCATGAGGCACAGATGGTGGTGAGTTGCATGGTAATTGTGAGCGATGGGTCCATAATGAACACCAGCTTGCGTGCGTGGCCACTGGGTGCTGGTGCGGTGCACAGACCAGTGGGACACAAGGAGTTGACCCAGCTGTAAGGGGACAATCCTCAGATGATGATCTCTGTCCTGTCCAAGTCCAGCCTCAGATGGCTGATGTTCAGCCATTCCTCAACGGATCTCATGCCTTCTTGAAGTTTGGATCTGGCAATGGCTGGGTCTTTGGTGAGTTTGAGGAGCTGCTGGGTGTCAATGGCATACGAGATGATGATGAGGTCGTGTGCGCATGTGATGGTGGAGAGGGGGGTCATGGAGACATTGAAGATCGTCACGCTGAGAGAAGAGCTCTGTGGCATGGGCCAGATGACCCCAGTGTACTACATGTTGCAGGGTGGAGGCAGACTCCCTGGGCCTTGCTGGTGAGCGACTTTCTGATTTAACCCTGGGCCCTCCTCTGGATACCAGTGTTGGAGATGTGTGAGCTGACAGTGTGGTAGCACATGGTGTAGAATGCCATTGAGAGGTCAAGGGTGGTTGCCTCACCATTGTTGAGCATGGCAAAGTTGTCGTTGGTGGTGGCAATGCTGACGGTTGCAGTGGTGTGATTACTGTGGAAGATGGTCTGGTGCCGGTTGCCTGGAGATGGTTGCATGGAGGAAAATTGCCATTTGCTTGTTGAGTGTCTTCCTGATGACATTTGCTGGGTAGGGAAGCAGGGTGATGTACCAGGAGATCCTGCGGTAATGCCGTCCGTTGTTTAAGAAGGGCCTGGTCTCTGCATGCCTCCTGCACCCATGGAATGTGGCAAACTCAAAGGAGACATTCAGGACGCACTGGACGTGGGCTTCAAGGATGTGGAATGATGTGGTTTAGATGTTGTGTGGGAAGGGGCCTGATGGAGAGCCAGAGTGTATGTTGCACATGAGCCAGGTTGTATCATTGCTGCTGATGGGAGTCCATAACCTGATGGGGGTTTGTCCTGCGGATAATAGTGCTGTCTGCCTCTGGGTGCCAAGGCTGTCGTGTATGCCCATGAGCTTGCAGTGGTACAAAGTTGGAAGGGATGTGATCTGCCTTGCAAGGGTGGGGTGTCTTGGATGGAGATCTGCTGTCAGTTCGCTCACAATGCTGATGAGCTCCTTGATGTCGTGTGTTTGGGTGTCTCTGCACTATCTGAAGGATCTCCACTTGTCCTTGCTGATGATATGGTGATGGCTGTGTGTGGTGTTTTCCAGGGCTGTAAGGCAAATGATGGCTCTTTGTGTTGCAAGGTTTGCACAAGAGTCCGGCTAAGTCGGTAGGAGTCCAGTAGGTCTGCCTTGTCCCAGGTGCCTTAACTGTTGTTGTGCTTCACAGGAAAGTCCGTCAATGTGGCAATTGGATGCACCAACAGCAGATGCAGTTGCGATCTCCTTACGCTCATCGTGACAGGTCAGTTGATAGAGTGTCCCTGTCCCTGGCATCAGGAGACAGGTGCGGGTGTTGATGACTGTGCCATCCCACTGCTGCTGTGCATGACACAGTTGGACTACAGACACACATGTGGCAAGTGTCAAGGTGATATGTGCCACATAGTGCCCCATCACACATGACATGTGTCCACAGGTCATCACACATCAATTGTGCAACTAGATGAGATGACCTGGGCAATATCACTGGCTAACACACCTAGGGCCTGCACATGAAAGTATACAATGACAAGTACTTGATGGACATCCTTGTGCGACTGGTAGCCCTCCATTCCTGGCATGTGTACGCCTGTATTACCATTGTAAGCGTGTGAAATGCGTACCTGTACGTGTACGCACTAGTAGTACACGTACGTGTACTACTAGTGCGTACCCGTAAGGGGATCACAATAGTAGTACACGTACCTGTACGCACTAGTAGTACACGTACGTGCACTACTATTGCGATCCCCTTACGGGTACGCACTAGTAGTACATGTATGTGTACTATTAGTGCGTACCCATAAGGGGATCGCAATAGTAGTACACGTACCTGTACGCACTAGTAGTACACGTACGTGTACTACTAGTGCGTACCCGTAAGGGGATCGCAATAGTAGTACACGTACCTGCACGCACTAGTAGTACACGTACGTGTACTACTAGTGCGTACCCGTAAGGGTATCGCAATAGTAGTACACGTACCTGTACGCACCAGTAGTACATGTACGTGTACTACTAGTGCGTTCCCGTAAGGGGATCGCACTAGTAGTACACGTACGTGTACTACTAGTGCGTACCCGTAAGGGGATCGCAATACTAGTACACGTACCTGTACGCACTAGTAGTACACGTACGTGTACTACTAGTGCGTACCCGTAAGGGGATCGCAATAGTAGTACACGTACGTGTACTACTAGTGCAATCCCCTTACGGGTACGCACTAGTAGTACACGTACATGTACTACTAGTGCGTACCCGTAAGGGGACCGCAATAGTAGTACACGTACCTGTACGCACTAGTAGTACATGTACGTGTGCTACTAGTGCGATCTCCTTACGGGAATGCACTAGTAGCACACATACGTGTACTACTAGTGCGCACACGTACGTGTCAAACGCACTGTACAACAGGTGCCGTAGGGGTACAAGTGAAACGCACAGTACCTGTGTGTGGATTTCAAAATTACATAGCGGACATATAGGGACAAGTGTTAGGCCATAAATGCATGCTGGTTGTCATGGATACCGAGTTTTCAGTTGAAATTTGTCCATCAGGTGTCCTGGAAAAGTCAGTTGGCCACAAAATACAATGTTGCAAAGTGGTTGTTGACTTGACATGATGCTCAAATTTAGAACAATGCAAATGCTGTCACTGGTGTATGTTTAAAGGGATTGGAGTAAACGTACGATGCGAATGATTTAGACCAATCACTATGTACTCCTCAAAATGAATGCGCCTCAGCAAGACAGATATAAGGCAGCCAGAACCCATGAGAGGGCACTTGCCTGCACAACTCAAGAGTCGATAACACTGCTGCTGTCTCTGCTTCCTCTGGCCATGTCACATGCTGTGGAGAGGGCCCAGCCATTCACCCTGGAGGAAAATGAGGCCTTGCTGGACGTCCTCCTCCCACAGTACACCAGCCTGTATGGGAGACCAGGGGAGCAGGTGAGTGCTGACTCCACTACCTTTGCCTATGCACCTGTTGTGTGACAGTCAATATAGTCTCCAGGTGGGACACACATGCAATGTTGTTTAGAGTGTGTCCCGGGGGGGGGGGGGGTCATGCTTATGGCTCTCATGCAGAGCATGATGTAGTTCCTGTGTGCACTCCTCACTTGCATAGTGCTTACAGTGACTTTCACTGCATAGTGCATGACACATTCAGCCTGGCAAATCCTTGGTGGCTTTTTTTCCTGTTGTCCTGAGGTGATTCAGTGGTCCCCCCGGTGTGACAGGTGACTGTACCCACAGATGTGTATGAGTTGAGTGCACCTGTGGTGAGAGTGTCCAAATGATGTGTACGGCCTCATGGACATTGATGTGTGTGAATGTTCCTTGTCATGTGGGTGAGTGTCTATGTGAAGTGTTGCACCACAGCTGCATGGTGGAGGCAACAGATCTACCCATCTGATGTGACAAGTAAGCTGTGCTTTGTGTCTGACCTGCAGAGCTAGCACGACACCTGTGACTCCCCACTGGCAAATGGCACATGTGCAGAGTGAGGGTTGTAGCCGCTGTTGTCAATGACAGGCGAGTGATCTGTGCCTGGGGGTGTCTGTCTAGTCTGCTGAGGGTGTGTCAGTGGAGTGGGACATGTGACTGCTTGGCACATGCTGGCCATCAGCCTGCTGTTGCATGTGCTGCACAGTGTGTGGCATGATCAGTTTGTGTGTTGCACCCCTCATGCCACCTGTTGACTTTCAATGCCATGTAGTGCATTGGCGCTTGCACACAGGGCTATTTCTTGTTGTGAATGAGGCAATTCATGTCAGCATCCTATGCCCTGTTCAACATTTCAAAGATGTTCTAATGTGTGTCTCTGGGACATGGAGCAGGTGTATTGATGTAGTGTCACTTTGTCATCCTGACAGGTAACTGCCTACGAGAAGGGGGTGATCTGGAACAACGTCGTCAGGGCCGTGAGATCTGCGGGGAAGCGTAGTCGGCAGCTGCCCCAGGTCGCCCGGGTCCAGCTGGGGCTCGACAGTCCTCGCCCCCATGGCGGCCGCCGACGCCTGACCCCGCACATGAGACCTGTCCTGGCGGTGGTCTTCCCTGACCTCGATAGGCAGTTACAGGAGAGACTGCAGCAAGGAGGGGGTAGGTACATGGCTTTTGGTCGTGTTATGTGTCGCCTGCTTTTGAAAGTGCTCTTTCGCATGAATACACTCCCAGAGTTGATATGTGCAGTGCATTTTCTGTTCCCCAATGTCACCTGGGGCTCTTTTTCATCCCTTCCCCTCCTTGACATGTGTCCCCTGGTCTCTGTGTAATCACATTTGCACATGGTCATCTAGGGTGCCAGTAAATCTAAGTGCACATAGCTTTCTGCATCATGTTGGAGGGTGGTCTGTGACTTGTGTTGGTACCTTGCCTTTGCCATGACCTGTTCACTATGTTGGGGGTCCATATTTGTTGTCACTGATGATGATTCTCAACATAGGAGTGTGAGCTTTCAACTGAACCCCCTTGCAGCATGCATGACCAATGTTGTGGCCTCAGACATGATGTGCATGAGTGGGAGATATGCATAGTGCCATGACGGTTGAACATGGTACAGTCAGCTCATTCCAGGACCACAGAGCAGTGTGCCCACTACAGTCCCCTGAGACACCCTGGCCTCCTAATCATGTGTGTCATCCAACACTGTGCACATTCACTGTGGGTTCAGCAAAGGTCTGCCTCAGTGGCATTGTTACCTGGCCTAGTTTGTATTTTTCAAATGTGTGCTACATGTGTCCACTGGACAGGGATACACAATTTTGCTTGTGCATACTCACACTGGGCAGTGCCTGTGTGGCTATTCACAACAATCTGTTGATGGTTGTTTGTCACAAATATGTGTTGCCAGCCCCACGAGGTGATGTTGTGTCAATGAAGCAAGTTTTCAAGCACAGTTATTGTAACCCTGAATAAGAGGTGTCACTTCTTGATCTGTATCAGTCACATTGACTCAAGTATGGGGTGGGTGTGCGGGAGGGGCATACATGTGCAACCCTGATTTTCATTGCCAGGTCTGACTTGTGTGTGAGAATTGGCTATACAGAAAATCAACGTGCAGTGCCCCTGTGATGGCGGCCAGTGCTTAATGTTCGTGCTTTGCAGCCTGTGTCCGATTTTTACAAACATGTATCGTGCACATACATTTTTTGCACCTGTGTGTGGTTCAGATGCAACGCAGTTTTGACTTTGTGTGCTGACATCTGTGTGTACATTCTGGCTTGCCATGAGGGTGTCCCCACAGTACAGCTTGGCTTTTTTTCAAACCAATTGCAGGCCCATTAGCTTATGCATTGTCCTGGGTGTGGACATGTGTGCCACTCCAGATGTCAGGCAGTAGGTCATATGTGTAGCCAACTGTGTAATCAGGTGACGGATAGCCATGTAACAAATGACATAATTCAAGTTGTTACTCTAAATAAATTGTACCTTGGCACTCACAGCACTTGTCAACAGTTCTTCATGTTTTAAATGTGGTAATTTGATGATTTGTGTTGAGAACAATGATGTGCCTGCATGAAAGATATCTCCCAAGGAAGCGCACACCAAACGGCATTTCCACTTTCAATGAACACACTGGCACCTTTTCAAAGAAGCCACTGTTAGAATTAATTGGTGTTGCATATTCTCCATATACATGTTCCCACAGTGGTCTGGATTTTGTGAGACTCCTTTGTTGTTGGTGATACGAACTAACGAGTGTCAAGACATCAAGACCTCCGTGGGCACATGTATATGTACTTTCTGCAACACCATTTATTTCTAACTGTGGCTTCTTAGAAAAGGTGTCAGCTTCTTCAATGACAGGGTAAATGTACTTTTGTGTGCACTGCCTTGTGCGACATATTTCATCCAGGCACATGAGTGTTCTTTTCACGAGATGGCGAATTTCCACATTCAAAGCATGTTGATTGTGTAAAGTATTGTGAGTCCCAAGGTAACAATTTTTTTTTGTTTTGTGTTCCAAAGTACTTACAGGTCTCTGAGTGTGGTGACACCTTGAGTATTGAGGTGTGTTAGTTTACCTTGGGTGCACCACTACTTTTTCTTTCAGGGTAAACAAGAGGTGGCATGACTTCATTGTATTGCTGTGCTCACCGGTTCACATACACTAGCTTCTCAGTGTATTTCTCATTCAAGTTGTGGCCTGGTGTGTTCTTTTTTTCATGGTGTCCAAGTGGCATAGTGGGTCTACCAACTGGGCAGTACAGGGAATACATATGTGCGGAGTAATGTAGCTGTTACTCATGATGCATTGCCGGATATGCACTGTGACCAATTGTTTTGTGCTCATGTGTCAGATGTATACAGGTGACTGATGCATTTTGGTTTCTTCTCCTTGCCCACAGCATCATCAACCGAAACCGAGGGAGACACCTGCATGGACCTGGAGGAGGGACCCAGCGATAGTGCCGCCTGTGCTGTGGAGTCAGCAGGAGCCGTGGAACGGAGGGCGAGGGGAGTCAGTTGGAGGACCTGTCTGGAGGCGAGAGCAGCTACGACACCGACGGGTCCGAGGCTGAACTCCCTGAGGAGGCGGAGGCTGCAACACCACCTGGCAGCATCCCCACATCTGTCCCCGCCTCCTCCATTCCCATCTCCACCCTCCCAGTTGCTCCCGTCCCTCCCGTCCGTGCAGCGTCCCACCGTGTCTCCTTCGTGCCAGGCACTGCACCCTTTGCCCCTGTCACCCCTGCACCCATGCTGCCCTCAGTGAAGAGTCTGTGGACATACTGCGGGAGTTGCAGGTTGGGCAGGCATCGATGCTGAATGTCCTCCATGACCACACTAGACTGCTCACACAGGTGGTGCCGTTCATGGAGGGCATGTCAGCAACGATGTCTGACCAACGCAGGATTCTGCGGTCCATGGACTCTTCACTGACGGCAGCAGTTACTGCCCTGCAGCGCTCCGTCCCCCCTACCCCGGACTCATCCACACTGTCCTCTCCCATGTCTGCCCAACGCACACCCAGACAGTCACGGGCATGCACCCCAACAGACACATCCAGCACACCCACAAGTAAGGCACAGCGCACACATCCTGGCACGCACACTCAGGGCGATGTAGGCACACCCACAGGGTCTGGGGGAAGACGACAGACACGCAGCCACAGTCATAGTCCGCAGTCCTCACAACCCAGTTCCTCCAAAACCACTCCCCTTAGCTCCCCTGCCAAACTGTCACCCAAGGACATCTACATGGCTGATCTGGCCCTCACCCCCACTGTGACACCACCCCACAAGCCGGCGAGGAAGTCCCTGGGCAGGGGAGTTGAGTCCCCCCCATGTCCACCCCCTCCACAAAGAGCGCTGCACCCCATCCCTCGGCCACCACACCCTCCGTTGGCCCTGGGGTATCTTCAGGTGCAGGGGTTAGGATGGAGGCCCTAGCAGAAGTGTGCAGCACCGTGTTCACCTCCACCTTTGGCGCTGCCCCACCCCTGTGGTGGAGGCGTTCAGCCCTGCACCCACCACACCTACCCAACCCCCTCCTGTCCCTGCGTCAGGTCCTGCCACAGATGATGCCCCCCCCCCAGTCGACAAACCTTGAGGTTCGTTTGTGCAGGCAAGGTAGGGGTGGACGCGGTCCCCTACGTCCACCATTGGACTCGAGAAATGGACTGGCCATTGGCCTTTGTACATAGTCTTATTAATTTATTATTTTTCTGTGCTGAATAAAGCCTTTTCTTTTACTTTCAACAATATTATATTTCAGGTACTTGATGTTGGTGATGAGGCTCATGAAGTTGGTGTTCTGGTAATGTGTTAGGGTTCTGAGATATTTTTTTGTATGATGGTCATGAGGTGGACCATGGTATCTGTGTTACATCACAATGTCTGTGCAAATAATCATTGGTAGTGTGTGTTCATTTCCTTTGGAGACATTGTCCCAAGGAGTGTTCCTTCCTCTGTGGCACCTGACATCGTCCCTGCAAACAGTTGCACAATTGTTTGCTGACCTGTGTCCACATTTCCTTTGTTGGTGACGGATCCCTTCAACAATGGCCATGCCTGCTCACCGATGTCTCCTGCTGAATCGTCTGTGCCATCCTTGCTAGTCACTGTACTTGTGTTTTGGGTATGTAGGAATGGCATCAGGGACAAATTGTCCCTTTTCAGCACTATGCATGTGTGTAATCACGGCCTAACACACAAATGGTACGTGTTATGCAGGGTATTTGGGCACCTGACTCACAATTGTGGGCATTGTATCTAGTGGCATTGAACCCTATTCCTTCCATGAGAGACAACATCTTGGTGGCTGGACCAGCACCTGGACATTCCTATCAGTCCTGGGATGTGAGTGACAGTGTGTGTTCCCTTTGGCTATCTTAGTTTTGTATGCAGTTACATGACTATACAGTTTGTTGGCATGAAATCAGGGTGTGTATTGTGCTGCATCCGCCATGGGTGGGTATGCATGTGTTATATGTCCTCACATCCACATGTGGTGTGTCATGCAGTGTGTAAAAGACATCCATCCTCCTGGGAGTGGGACATTGCTGGGAGTCCTCTGCACCCACCACTCATATGTCTGGACACTGCTGGTAGTGATATGCACCCACCCCCATATGTCTGGACACTGCTGGTAGTGATATGCACCCACCCCCATATGTCTGTCCACTGCTGGGAGTCATATGCACCCACCCCTCATATGTCTGTCCACTGCTAGTAGTGATATGCACCCACCCCCATATGTCTGGACACTGCTGGAAGTGATATACACCCACCCGCATATGTCTGTCCACTACTGGGAGTCATATGCACCCACCCCCATATGTCTGTCCACTGCTGGGAGTCATATGCACCCACCCCTCATATGTCTGTCCACTGCTAGCAGTAATATGCACCCACCCCCATATGTCTGGACACTGCTGGAAGTGATATGCACCCACCCCCATATCTCTGTCCACGGCTGGGAGTCCTCTGCATCCGTCTCCATATGTCTGTCCACTGCTGGGAGTCATATGCACCCACCCCTCATATGTCTGTCCACTGATGGTAGTGATATGCACCCACCCCCATATGTCTGGACACTGCTGGTAGTGATATGCTCCCACCCCTCATATGTCTGTCCACTGCTGGTAGTGATATGCACCCACCCCATATGTCTGTCCACTGCTGGGAGTCATATGCACCCACCCCCATATGTCTGTCCACTGCTGGTAGTGATATGCACCCACCCCCATATGTCTGGACACTGCTGGTAGTGATATGCACCCACCCCTCATATGTTTGTTGTTAGACGGACCGGGAGGGTCGGCCGAGGACAAGGGGAGAGGTCTCCGAGGAGAGCCGTCTCCAGCGATCGTACAGATAAATAACTTCCCCCCCACAGACAGATACCACACAAGGAGATGAGTTAGCGTTCTTTATAAGCACTTCTTACGGTACGATGGAAAGGTACAAGGAGGTCTGGACTCAGGGGTCCCCTCGATTCAAGTCTCTCAAGGTGGGAAAAGGGGGTAGCGGGATAGTCTGGTTACCAGTCTGGTAGTTGAGGTGGTATGGTGGGTAGCTCACAATCCTCGAGCTTGGTGGTCTAGTTGGTACGGGCCGCGGCAGCGCCAGCAGGTCCCAGTGAAGATGGTCGATACAACGGGCCGCGGCAGCGCCAGCAGGTCCCGACGAGGATGGATGTTGCAGAAGGCCGCGGCAGCGCCAGCAGGCAGGACGATAGTTCACAAGATAGGGCTACGGCAGCGCCAGTAGTCCGTCAAGGCTGAGTTCTCTCGGTGTCTCTCGACTCCAGGATACAACTACCTCCTACTCCGGAGCTGCTCCAGTTATAGGGCAGGTGCCCTTTGATGTCCGGACCCTCGCACTTGGAGGTCGGAGGGTCCGAGATGAAGGTGTCCAGACACCCAGCGGGGGGGTGGAGCCGGTGCCTGGGGGAGCTGGAGGCGATCGTCACCTGGCGGGGGAGAGTCCTTGGCGCTTCGTTCTCCCATTGACCTGCCAAGTGGTCCGCTCACCTCCTGGGTGGATGGTGGTGCCGGGATGTCGGGACTGGCCAGGCCCAGGGTTAGGGTCGGGGGGAGGCCACGCGGCCTCGTGGCGCAGGGCCCAAGATGGCGGCTTGACCCGGCCGAGGGAGCCGGTGGTGGCTTGGGCCCGTGATACATGGAGGTCCAAGGGCAGGAGTCCCGTCGGGAGACGGGGTGCGGGTGATTCTCGTGGGTCACGCCTGGTGGGCCGGGGCTTGGGCCCTGTCAGGCGGGGAGGGAGCAAGCCCTTCGTGTGGCCTGTCCAACATGCGTCCCCCCCAGCTGAAGGCGGGGAGAGTCACCCATCTTCTTGGGGACTCTCCTCGTCGAGGCGGAAGAAGCGTGACAGGCCATCTGCGTTGGCGTGGTCTTGGCCCGGCCGGTGCTCCACTGTGAAGTCCATTCCCTGCAGGGAGATGGACCAGCGCAATAGTTTCGGGTTTTCCCCCCGCATCTGCATCAGCCACTGCAGGGGTCTATGGTCGGTTTGTACCCGGAAGTGGGTACCGAAGAGATAGGGCCGGAGCTTTTTGAGGGCCCACACCACTGCGAAGGCCTCCCTCTCGATTGTGCTCCAGCGCTGTTCTCGGGCCAGGAGACGTCGGCTGATGAAGGCCACCGGCTGGTCATGACCCTCGGGGTTCACTTGGGAAAGAACCGCTCCGATGCTGTGGTCGGAGGCGTCGGTCTGTACTACGAATTCCCGACTGTAATCGGGGGCCTGGAGCACAGGGGCGGTGCACAGGGCGGCCTTCAGCTTTTCGAAGGCCGCTTGACAATAGGGGGTCCAGTTAATCCGCTTCGGTTGGTTCTTGGACGTGAGACCCGTGAGGGGCCCCACAATGCTGCCGTAGTCCCTCACGAACCGCCGGTAGTAGCCGGTGAGCCCCAAGAAGGCTCGGACTTCGGTCTGGGTGACGGGGGGCTGCCAGGACTGGATGGCAGCAATCTTAAGTTGTAGTGGGGCCACCAGCCCGCTCCCCACCTGGTGCCCCAGGTAGGTCACGGACCCTTGACCAATTTGGCATTTGCCGGCCTTAATCGTGAGGCCGGCCCGCTGGAGGGCCTGTAGGACCTCCTGGAGGTGGAGGAGGTGGTCGGACCAGTGGCGGCTGTATACAGCGATATCGTCCAGGTAGGCAGCGCTGAACTCTTCGAGCCCCGCCAAGACCTGGTTCACAAGACGTTGAAATGTAGCGGGGGCGTTCTTCATGCCGAAGGGCATGACCTTGAAGTGGTAGTGGCCATCGGGGGTAGAGAAGGCGGATCGTTCTTGAGCCCGGGGTGTGAGACCGATCTGCCAGTAGCCCGCTGTTAGGTCGAAGATACTGAGGTAGCGGGCGGCCCCCAGCCGGTCGATCAATTCATCCGCTCTGGGGATAGGATGAGCGTCGGTTCGGGTGACAGCGTTCAAGCCCCGGTAGTCGACGCAGAATCTCAGTTCAGGTGTGGTGCCGGGGGCAGCGGCTTTGGGGACCAATACAACCGGGCTGGCCCAGGGACTGTCCGAGGGCTCGATGACCCCGATCGTGAGCATTTTGGCCACTTCCTCTTGTATGCAGGCCCGTACCCGATCTGGTACGCGGTAGGCCCGGTGTCGGATAGGGGGACTGTCCCCGGTGTCCACGTCGTGCAAGCACCAAGGGGTGACCCCGGGAGTGAGGGAGAACAGTGAAGCGAACCGCAGCAGGAGGTCCCGGCAGCCCTGGCGTTGCTCTGGGGTGAGGGCATCGGAGAGCCGGACCCCGTCCACGGAACCGTCGTTCTCCTGAGTCTTCAGGAGATCCGGGAGGGGTTCGGAGTCCTCCTCTGCTCCACTGTCTGTAGCCATCAGGAGGCTGAGTTCTGAGCGCACAAAGTGTGGTTTGAGTCTGTTGGTGTGGAGGACCCGAAGGGGGTTCCGGGGGGTCCCCATGTCGATGAGGTAAGTGACGGGGCTTTTGCGCTCGACCACCTTGAAGGGCCCCGTCCACTTATCTTGCAAGGCACATGGTTCGGTGGGGGACATCACCCACACTTGTTGACCAGGTTCGAACTCGATGGAGGAGGCATTGTGGTCATACCATCTCTTCATGTCTTCCTGGCTGGCCTCGAGGTTCGCCTTGGCCATTTCCCTGAAGCGCCGGGTCTGATTACGCAGGGCCAGGAGGTACTTGAAGACGTCTGGAGGGGTCTTCGGGGGGGCCATCTCCCAACCTTCTTTGACTAGGCTGAGGGGCCCTCGCACAGGGTGCCCGTACAGGAGTTCGAAAGGGCTAAAACCGAGGGACTTCTGGGGAACTTCTCGGTAGGCGAAGAGGAGGCACGGGAGTAGTACATCCCACTGGCGACGGAGGGGCTCTTCCAATCCCCCAATCATCCCCTTGAGAGTGCGGTTGAATCGTTCCACTAGCCCGTTCCCTTGGGGGTGATAGGGGGTCGTGAAGCGGTAGGTGACCCCGCACTGTCGCCAGAGGGACTTCATGTATTTGGAGATGAAGTTCGTGCCTCGGTCGCTGACGACTTCTCGGGGGAAGCCCACCCGGGAGAAGATCCCCATTAGGGCCCGGCCAACCACCGGAGCTGTTACAGTTCGTAGAGGCACCGCCTCGGGGTAGCGGGTGGCGTGATCCACTAGTACCAGGATGAACCTATGTCCTTGTGCCGTGCAGGGGTCCAGGGGCCCCACAATGTCTATTCCTACCCTCTCGAACGGGGTGGTGACCACTGGGAAGGGTTGTAGAGGGGCCTTCAGCTTACGGCCACTCTTCCCGCTGGCCTGGCACGTGGGGCAGGACCGGCAGTGGTTCAGGACGTCGTTCCAAATCTTCGGCCAGAAAAAGTGGGTCACTAGGCGACTGTAAGTTTTGTCTTGGCCCAGGTGTCCAGCCAGGGGGACATCGTGGGCCAGGTTGAGCAGGAAGTCTCTGAAGCGGAGAGGTACCACCAGTACTCGACCGGCCCCTAGCTCTGCGATTCTCTGTTCGCTGTATAGCAGGTCGTTCTCCCAGTAGACCCAGTGAGTTCCGGTGGAGTCCCCTGCGCTCTGGGCGCTGGCTTGTTGGCGGAGTCCCTCGAGGGAGGGGCAGGTCTTTTGCTCTTGGCGGAACTGTTCTTGGGTGGGCCCCCCTTCTTGACGCCACTGAGCCAGGCCGGGGACGTCCTGGGGTTGCGCGTCCCCTTCGGTCGTTGGTTCCGGGGGGGTTGGCCTCGTCGTTGTCTTCTACTGGGGCGACCGGGGGCGGAGGTGCTGGCCATTCCGGTTCTTCTGATCGGGGAACGGCACGGGTGGCCATGGACCGGGTGGTTACGCAGGCCCAGTCCGGGAGGCCCAGCATCCCCAGGTGCTCTCTTCTCTCGACGGTGGCCCACGGGGAACTCTCAAGGTCATTCCCCAGGAGGCAGTCCACGGGGGCATCATCCCGGACCGTCACTTTCAACAGGCCGGAGACCCCTCCCCATTCGAAGGGGACGCAGGCCATTTGACACAGACTTTCGGAATTGTCGGCTGAGCGGACGGGGCGGAGAATGTTCGGCAGGATCTGCTCGGGTTTCACCAGGTGACAGCGGACGGCCGTCACACTGGCGCCTGTGTCACGTAAGGCCTCGGCCCGATGCCCATTAATGGTCACCCACTGACCGTATTTCCTGGTGTTGGCGGGTAGGGGAGCCCGCGGGACTATGTCTTTTCCCCCTAGGCACGCTAGAACCATGGCGGCCGGTTCCCACTCTTGCTGGGCCGGCTCATACTCTTCCTGTTCCTCTGATAGTCGTTCTTCCCCCAGGGCGGCGGCAGCGACCTGGCGGGGCTTGGGCGTTTGGTTCTGCGAGCAGCTCGGGTCATTGGCGTAATGGCCGACTCGCTGGCATCGGTGGCACGTGACATTGGCTCGGAACCCTGGACGCATCGGGGGGATTCCCCGTCCGGCCGGGGGCGGGGTGCTGGCCACGGGGGTTGCCAGGAGGGGGTCTCTCCCTCGCCCCTGGCCTCCTCCTCCTCCCCGAGGACGGTGCTGGCCTTGGTTGCTTCGGTTCTGCTCGTGTGGTCCTCTCCGGCCCACTCGGGTGCTCTCCCATCGGTCAGCTTCAGCGGCGAGCTGCCGGGGGTCAGTCAATTTACTGTCGAGGAGGTGCTGCCTGAGCTCGACGAAGCAGTTGTTCGACAGGTGTTCCCATACCATAAGGTTAAAGAGTTGTTCGTAGGTCGTTACATGGCTCCCCTTGATCCAACCCTCGAAGGCTCGGCTGAAATAGTTTACGTACTCCACCCAAGTTGTACCCGGGATCCGGGTGCAGTCTCTGAACCTCTGGCGGTACATCTCGGGTGTGAGGCCGTAGCGGGTGAGGAGGGCAGCCTTCATGTGGTCGTAGGACGACATTTGGTGATCTGGGAGCTGCAACAGGGCATCGCGACCTTCGTTGACGAACCTCCCCCATAGTCCAGCTCCCCAATCACTCCGGTCGATCCGGTGGGAGGTCATGGCGATCTCGTAGGCTTTGAACCACTGCTGTATGTCGTCTTCTCGGACATACTCTCGGACAACATCCTTGGGGATGTGGACTTTTTTCTCGGTTGCCCCTGGGGTGTGCGGTCGCTCAGGCACCCCCGGTTCTTTATTCTGTTTCCGAAGTTCTATTTCCGCCAGTTTGCGCTCGTGTTCGAGTGTTATTCTTTTTTCCTCAAGCTCTCTCTGTCTCTGTTTTTCTTCTCGTTCCTCTCGGAGCCGCAGATGCTCTAGATTTAATTTCTGCTCGGCTAACTTTAGTTCACCGTCCATCTTGAGTCGTGCCATTTCCAACTCGTGTAATCTGTTCCTTTCTCTTTCCTGGATCTCCTCCTGCGAGAGGCCCGTTCCCCGCTCCTCTGGAGCCGTGGCGCTCCCCTCTGGTGCGACACTGTTTTGGTCGGAGGATCCGGTGATCCCAGTTTCTGCCCATGACTCAAGGGCGCGCTTCAAATCATCTTTGGTACTCAGGCCGGTGGTAGCAATGCCGAGTTCCATGCAGAATTGTTTAAGTTCGCGGTGGCTATATTCTTCCAACTTATCCATTTGGAACTTTTCAGTGGAACCGCTATCTTTGGCTGACATCGTGGTTTTGTCGTGGGGTGAGCTACTCTCTGTACGATTACGCGTTGATTCGGATCGCGCCGCTGGCCACCAATGTTAGACGGACCGGGAGGGTCGGCCGAGGACAAGGGGAGAGGTCTCCGAGGAGAGCCGTCTCCAGCGATCGTACAGATAAATAACTTCCCCCCCACAGACAGATACCACACAAGGAGATGAGTTAGCGTTCTTTATAAGCACTTCTTACGGTACGATGGAAAGGTACAAGGAGGTCTGGACTCAGGGGTCCCCTCGATTCAAGTCTCTCAAGGTGGGAAAAGGGGGTAGCGGGATAGTCTGGTTACCAGTCTGGTAGTTGAGGTGGTATGGTGGGTAGCTCACAATCCTCGAGCTTGGTGGTCTAGTTGGTACGGGCCGCGGCAGCGCCAGCAGGTCCCAGTGAAGATGGTCGATACAACGGGCCGCGGCAGCGCCAGCAGGTCCCGACGAGGATGGATGTTGCAGAAGGCCGCGGCAGCGCCAGCAGGCAGGACGATAGTTCACAAGATAGGGCTACGGCAGCGCCAGTAGTCCGTCAAGGCTGAGTTCTCTCGGTGTCTCTCGACTCCAGGATACAACTACCTCCTACTCCGGAGCTGCTCCAGTTATAGGGCAGGTGCCCTTTGATGTCTGGACCCTCGCACTTGGAGGTCGGAGGGTCCGAGATGAAGGTGTCCAGACACCCAGCGGGGGGGTGGAGCCGGTGCCTGGGGGAGCTGGAGGCGATCGTTACCTATGTGTGACACAATCTTAGTTGATGCATATTTTTGGAACGCAGTCAGCAGTGTAGTGAGCGGGCGTAGCAAGCCATGCAGAGCCGCCTTACGTTGAAGAACCAGAACCTTTTGGACCTGGCGGCGCAGGGTACGCCCTCCGTCTCCTGGGTTCACCTGCTTCGTTACACAGAGACACGGGACACTCTGTCGGAGTTAGAAGATTGGATTTATTTAGCTGCAGCTAGTACAGTTATCCTGGAAGTACACAAAGTAGGTTCTGAGGAGACTGCCACTTCACTCTGTGGCGCATCAGATTAAATACTATACGATACAGAATTATTAACAAAACACACGCCCCAAGCAAAGAAGAAAAGAGCCAATAGGGTAAGTGGAAAACAAAGCGGAACCAGTAAGAAGGGTTCGAAAACAAAAAGATCAGATGACTCGAAGAGACCTCTCCTCCAACTGAGTCCTTGGCGCTTCGTTCTCCCATTGACCTGCCAAGTGGTCCGCTCACCTCCTGGGTGGATGGTGGTGCCGGGATGTCGGGACTGGCCAGGCCCAGGGTTAGGGTCGGGGGGAGGCCACGCGGCCTCGTGGCGCAGGGCCCAAGATGGCGGCTTGACCCGGCCGAGGGAGCCGGTGGTGGCTTGGGCCCGTGATACATGGAGGTCCAAGGGCAGGAGTCCCGTCGGGAGACGGGGTGCGGGTGATTCTCGTGGGTCACGCCTGGTGGGCCGGGGCTTGGGCCCTGTCAGGCGGGGAGGGAGCAAGCCCTTCGTGTGGCCTGTCCAACATTTGTCCACTGCTGGGAGTCATATGCACCCACCCCCATATGTCTGGACACTGCTGGTAGTGATATGCACCCACCCCCATATGTCTGTCCACTGCTGGTAGTGATATGCACCCACCCCCATATGTCTGTCCACTGCTGGTAGTGATATGCACCCACCCCCATATGTCTGGACACTGCTGGTAGTGATATGCACCCACCCCCATATGTCTGGACACTGCTGGTAGTGATATGCACCCACCCCTCATATGTCTGGACACTGCTGTTAGTGATATGCACCCACCCCCATATCTCTGTCCTTTGCTGGGAGTCCTCTGCACCCACCCCCAAATCTCTGTCCACTGCTGGGAGTCATATGCACCCACCCCCATATGTCTGGACACTGCTGGTAGTGATATGCACCCACCCCATATGTCTGTCCACTGTTGGGAGTCATATGCACCCACCCCCATATGTCTGTCCACTGCTGGTAGTGATATGCACCCACCCCTCATATGTTTGTCCACTGCTGGGAGTCATATGCACCCACCCCTCATATGTCTGTCCACTTCTGGTAGTGATTTGCACCCACCCCTCATATGTCTGTCCACTGCTGGTAGTGATATGTACCCACCCCCATATGTCTGTCCACTGCTGGGAGTCATATGCACCCACCCCTCATATGTCTGTCCGCTGCTAGTAGTGATATGCACCCACCCCCATATGTCTGGACACTGCTGGAAGTGATATACACCCACCCGCATATGTCTGTCCACTGCTGGGAGTCATATGCACCCACCCCATATGTCTGTCCACTGCTGGGAGTCATATGCACCCACCCCTCATATGTCTGTCCACTGCTAGTAGTAATATGCACCCACCCCCATATGTCTGGACACTGCTGGAAGTGATATGCACCCACCCCCATATCTCTGTCCACTGCTGGGAGTCCTCTGCACCCACCTCCATATGTCTGTCCACTGCTGGGAGTCATATGCACCCACCCCTCATATGTCTGTCCACTGCTGGTAGTGATATGCACCCACCCCCATATGTCTGTCCACTGCTGGGAGTCATATGCACCCACCCCCATATGTCTGTCCACTGCTGGTAGTGATATGCACCCACCCCTCATATGTCTGTCCACTGCTAGTAGTGATATGCACCCACCCCCATATGTCTGGACACTGCTGGAAGTGATATACACCCACCCGCATATGTCTGTCCACTGCTGGGAGTCATATGCACCCACCCCCATATGTCTGTCCACTGCTGGGAGTCATATGCACCCACCCCTCATATGTCTGTCCACTGCTAGCAGTAATATGCACCCACCCCCATATGTCTGGACACTGCTGGAAGTGATATGCACCCACCCCCATATCTCTGTCCACTGCTGGGAGTCCTCTGCACCCACCTCCATATGTCTGTCCACTGCTGGGAGTCATATGCACCCACCCCTCATATGGCTGTCCACTGATGATAGTGATATGCACCCACCCCCATATGTCTGGACACTGCTGGTAGTGATATGCTCCCACCCCTCATATGTCTGTCCACTGCTGGTAGTGATATGCACCCACCCCATATGTCTGTCCACTGCTGGGAGTCATATGCTCCCACCCCCATATGTCTGTCCACTGCTGGTAGTGATATGCACCCACCCCATATGTCTGGACACTGCTGGTAGTGATATGCACCCACCCCTCATATGTTTGTCCACTGCTTGGAGTCATATGCACCCACCCCCATATGTCTAGACACTGCTGGTAGTGATATGCACCCATCCCCATATGTCTGTCCACTGCTGGTAGTGATATGCACCCACCCCCATATGTCTGTCCACTGCTGGTAGTGATATGCACCCACCCCCATATGTCTGGACACTGCTGGCAGTGATATGCACCCACCCCCATATGTCTGGACACTGCTGGTAGTGATATGCACCCACCCCTCATATGTCTGGACACTGCTGTTAGTGATATGCACCCACCCCCATATCTCTGTCCTTTGCTGGGAGTCCTCTGCACCCACCCCCAAATCTCTGTCCACTGCTGGGAGTCATATGCACCCACCCCCATATGTCTGGACACTGCTGGTAGTGATATGCACCCACCCCATATGTCTGTCCACTGTTGGGAGTCATATGCACCCACCCCCATATGTCTGTCCACTGCTGGTAGTGATATGCACCCACCCCTCATATGTTTGTCCACTGCTGGGAGTCATATGCACCCACCCCTCATATGTCTGTCCACTTCTGGTAGTGATTTGCACCCACCCCTCATATGTCTGTCCACTGCTGGTAGTGATATGTACCCACCCCCATATGTCTGTCCACTGCTGGGAGTCATATGCACCCACCCCTCATATGTCTGTCCGCTGCTAGTAGTGATATGCACCCACCCCCATATGTCTGGACACTGCTGGAAGTGATATACACCCACCCCCATATGTCTGTCCACTGCTGGGAGTCATATGCACCCACCCCTCATATGTCTGTCCACTGCTAGTAGTAATATGCACCCACCCCCATATGTCTGGACACTGCTGGAAGTGATATGCACCGACTCCCATATCTCTGTCCACTGCTGGGAGTCCTCTGCACCCACCTCCATATGTCTGTCCACTGCTGGGAGTCATATGCACCCACCCCTCATATGTCTGTCCACTGCTGGTAGTGATATGCACCCACCCCCATATGTCTGTCCACTGCTGGGAGTCATATGCACCCACCCCCATATGTCTGTCCACTGCTGGTAGTGATATGCACCCACCCCTCATATGTTTGTCCACTGCTGGGAGTCATATGCACCCACCCCCATATGTCTGGACAATGCTGGTAGTGATATGCACCCACCCCCATATGTCTGTCCACTGCTGGTAGTGATATGCACCCACCCCCATATGTCTGTCCACTGCTGGTAGTGATATGCACCCACCCCCATATGTCTGGACATTGCTGGTAGTGATATGCACCCACCCCTCATATGTCTTGACACTGCTGTTAGTGATATGCACCCACCCCCATATCTCTGTCCACTGCTGGGAGTCCTCTGCACCCACCCCCAAATCTCTGTCCACTGCTGGGAGTCATATGCACCCACCCCCATATGCCTGGACACTGCTGGTAGTGATATGCACCCACCCCTCATATGTCTGTCCACTGCTGGTAGTGATATGCACCCACCCCCATATGTCTGACCACTGTTGGGAGTCATATGCACCCACCCCCATATGTCTGTCCACTGCTGGTAGTGATATGCACCCACCCCTCATATGTTTGTCCACTGCTGGGAGTCATATGCACCCACCCCTCATATGTCTGTCCACTTCTGGTAGTGATTTGCACCCACCCCTCATATGTCTGTCCACTGCTGGTAGTGATATGTACCCACCCCCATATGTCTGTCCACTGATGGGAGTCATATGCACCCACCCCTCATATGTCTGTCCACTGCTGGTAGTGATATGCACCCACCCCCATATGTCTGTCCACTGCTGGTAGTGATATGCACCCACCCCCATATGTCTGTCCACTGCTGGTAGTGATATGCACCCACCCCCATATGTCTGGACACTGCTGGTAGTGATATGCACCCACCCCCATATGTCTGGACACTGCTGGTAGTGATAAGCACCCACCCCTCATATGTCTGGACACTGCTGTTAGTGATATGCACCCACCCCCATATCTCTGTCCACTGCTGGGAGTCCTCTGCACCCACCCCCATATCTCTTTCCACTGCTGGGAGTCATATGCACCCACCCCCATATGGCTGTCCACTGCTGGGAGTCATATGCACCCACCCCTCATATGTATGTCCACTGCTGGTAGTGATATGCACCCACCCCCATATGTCTGGACACTGCTGGTAGTGATATGCACCCACCCCTCATATGTCTGTCCACTGCTGGTAGTGATATGCACCCACCCCTGATATGTCTGTCCACAGCAGGTAGTGATATGCACCCAACCCCATATGTCTATCCACTGCTGGGAGTCATATGCACTCACCCCTCATATGTCTGTCCACTGCTGGTAGTGATATCCACCCACCCCATATGTCTGGACACTGCTGGTAGTGATATGCACCCCCCCCTCATATGTCTGTCCACTGCTAGTAGTGATATGCACCCACCCCCATATGTCTGGACACGTCTGGTAGTGATATGCACCCACCCCCATATG
The DNA here is from genome assembly GCF_964204655.1 of Triturus cristatus. Taxonomy (NCBI): domain Eukaryota; kingdom Metazoa; phylum Chordata; class Amphibia; order Caudata; family Salamandridae; genus Triturus; species Triturus cristatus. The sequence continues at coordinate 406,481,495 of NC_140593.1, forward strand.
TCTGGACACTGCTGGTAGTCATATGCACCCACCCCTCATATGTCTGTCCATTGCTGGTAGTGATATGCACCCACGCCCATATGTCTGGACACTGCTGGGAGTCATATGCACCCACCCACGCACACCCTTGGAGCTGTACACTGCTGGCCTGGACCTACACACACACCAATATGATGTTAACATGCTGGCCCAGTCCTCTAAGCCCACATTCATGGCGTGTGTATGCCTCGTATCCCAAATGTACTGATGCCGTAGGGGTACGTGTGGTACGCACTTTACCCACGCATTCATGCGTGGGTACGGTCCGTACCTGATTTGTCATGGTGCTGTAGGGGTACGTGTGGTATGCACCGTACCCACGCATTCATGCGTGGGTACGGTCCGTACCTGAGTTGTCATGGTGCCGTAGGGGTACGTGTGGTACGCACCGTACCCACGCATTCATGCGTGGGTACGGTCCGTACCACTGTTGTAATGGTGCCGTAGGCGTACGTGTGGTACACACCGTACCCACACATTCATGCATGGGTACGGTCCGTACCTGAGTTGTCATGGTGCCGTAGGGGTATGTGTGGTACGCACCATACCCACGCATTCATGCATGGGTACGGTCCGTACCACTGTTGTAATGGTGCCGTAGGGGTACGTGTGGTACTCACCGTACCCACGCTACGGTCCATACCTGAGTTGTCATGGTGCCGTAGGGGTACGTGTGGTACGCACCGTACCCACGCATTCATGCGTGGGTACGGTCCGTACCACTGTTGTAATGGTGCCGTAGGCGTACGTGTGGTACACACCGTACCCACACATTCATGCATGGGTACGGTCCGTACCTGAGTTGTCATGGTGCCGTAGGGGTATGTGTGGTACGCACCATACCCACGCATTCATGCATGGGTACGGTCCGTACCACTGTTGTAATGGTGCCGTAGGGGTACGTGTGGTACTCACCGTACCCACGCTACGGTCCATACCTGAGTTGTCATGGTGCCGTAGGGGTACGTGTGGTACGCACCGTACCCACGCATTCATGCGTGGGTACAGTCTGTACCTGAGATGTCATGGTGTCGTAGGGGTATGTGTGGTACGCACCGTACCCACGCATTCATGCTTGGGTACAGTCCGTACCACTGTTGTAATGGTGCCGTAGGGGTACGTTTGGTACGCACCGTGCACGTCCACTTCCGTTGTTGCGGTACGCAGGGTTGCTGGACAAGCCCCCCAAGTGACCAGAGCCTGGTGGTAATGTATGGCCTACATATTATAGGTTTGGGTTTGTGTATGGGGTATGTTTCCTGCCCCTCACCCCCACCCTGGCCCCTGGATGTTGTTCTCACCTTCTGCGGCGTGTGCGTCGGGTGCGGTGCACCAGGTCGTAGGCCAAGAGGACCGGGATGACACGTACGATGGGGTTCATGGCGTGTAGGTCGCGTACCGGGGCTCCGTTGCGTAGCGGTTTGCATCGAACTCTGCTTTTCCGGCTGTGTTTGACTCCCGTAAAAAAAGAGCCGTACGGAGTGACGTAGGGACGAATCGTACTTGCTGGGCCGGAAACCGCTGCCTGAATACGTCCGGACGTTGCGTACAAGCTCTTCGTGTGGCCTGTCCAACATTTGTCCACTGCTGGGAGTCATATGCACCCACCCCCATATGTCTGGACACTGCTGGTAGTGATATGCACCCACCCCCATATGTCTGTCCACTGCTGGTAGTGATATGCACCCACCCCCATATGTCTGTCCACTGCTGGTAGTGATATGCACCCACCCCCATATGTCTGGACACTGCTGGTAGTGATATGCACCCACCCCCATATGTCTGGACACTGCTGGTAGTGATATGCACCCACCCCTCATATGTCTGGACACTGCTGTTAGTGATATGCACCCACCCCCATATCTCTGTCCTTTGCTGGGAGTCCTCTGCACCCACCCCCAAATCTCTGTCCACTGCTGGGAGTCATATGCACCCACCCCCATATGTCTGGACACTGCTGGTAGTGATATGCACCCACCCCATATGTCTGTCCACTGTTGGGAGTCATATGCACCCACCCCCATATGTCTGTCCACTGCTGGTAGTGATATGCACCCACCCCTCATATGTTTGTCCACTGCTGGGAGTCATATGCACCCACCCCTCATATGTCTGTCCACTTCTGGTAGTGATTTGCACCCACCCCTCATATGTCTGTCCACTGCTGGTAGTGATATGTACCCACCCCCATATGTCTGTCCACTGCTGGGAGTCATATGCACCCACCCCTCATATGTCTGTCCGCTGCTAGTAGTGATATGCACCCACCCCCATATGTCTGGACACTGCTGGAAGTGATATACACCCACCCGCATATGTCTGTCCACTGCTGGGAGTCATATGCACCCACCCCATATGTCTGTCCACTGCTGGGAGTCATATGCACCCACCCCTCATATGTCTGTCCACTGCTAGTAGTAATATGCACCCACCCCCATATGTCTGGACACTGCTGGAAGTGATATGCACCCACCCCCATATCTCTGTCCACTGCTGGGAGTCCTCTGCACCCACCTCCATATGTCTGTCCACTGCTGGGAGTCATATGCACCCACCCCTCATATGTCTGTCCACTGCTGGTAGTGATATGCACCCACCCCCATATGTCTGTCCACTGCTGGGAGTCATATGCACCCACCCCCATATGTCTGTCCACTGCTGGTAGTGATATGCACCCACCCCTCATATGTCTGTCCACTGCTAGTAGTGATATGCACCCACCCCCATATGTCTGGACACTGCTGGAAGTGATATACACCCACCCGCATATGTCTGTCCACTGCTGGGAGTCATATGCACCCACCCCCATATGTCTGTCCACTGCTGGGAGTCATATGCACCCACCCCTCATATGTCTGTCCACTGCTAGCAGTAATATGCACCCACCCCCATATGTCTGGACACTGCTGGAAGTGATATGCACCCACCCCCATATCTCTGTCCACTGCTGGGAGTCCTCTGCACCCACCTCCATATGTCTGTCCACTGCTGGGAGTCATATGCACCCACCCCTCATATGTCTGTCCACTGATGATAGTGATATGCACCCACCCCCATATGTCTGGACACTGCTGGTAGTGATATGCTCCCACCCCTCATATGTCTGTCCACTGCTGGTAGTGATATGCACCCACCCCATATGTCTGTCCACTGCTGGGAGTCATATGCTCCCACCCCCATATGTCTGTCCACTGCTGGTAGTGATATGCACCCACCCCATATGTCTGGACACTGCTGGTAGTGATATGCACCCACCCCTCATATGTTTGTCCACTGCTTGGAGTCATATGCACCCACCCCCATATGTCTAGACACTGCTGGTAGTGATATGCACCCATCCCCATATGTCTGTCCACTGCTGGTAGTGATATGCACCCACCCCCATATGTCTGTCCACTGCTGGTAGTGATATGCACCCACCCCCATATGTCTGGACACTGCTGGCAGTGATATGCACCCACCCCCATATGTCTGGACACTGCTGGTAGTGATATGCACCCACCCCTCATATGTCTGGACACTGCTGTTAGTGATATGCACCCACCCCCATATCTCTGTCCTTTGCTGGGAGTCCTCTGCACCCACCCCCAAATCTCTGTCCACTGCTGGGAGTCATATGCACCCACCCCCATATGTCTGGACACTGCTGGTAGTGATATGCACCCACCCCATATGTCTGTCCACTGTTGGGAGTCATATGCACCCACCCCCATATGTCTGTCCACTGCTGGTAGTGATATGCACCCACCCCTCATATGTTTGTCCACTGCTGGGAGTCATATGCACCCACCCCTCATATGTCTGTCCACTTCTGGTAGTGATTTGCACCCACCCCTCATATGTCTGTCCACTGCTGGTAGTGATATGTACCCACCCCCATATGTCTGTCCACTGCTGGGAGTCATATGCACCCACCCCTCATATGTCTGTCCGCTGCTAGTAGTGATATGCACCCACCCCCATATGTCTGGACACTGCTGGAAGTGATATACACCCACCCCCATATGTCTGTCCACTGCTGGGAGTCATATGCACCCACCCCTCATATGTCTGTCCACTGCTAGTAGTAATATGCACCCACCCCCATATGTCTGGACACTGCTGGAAGTGATATGCACCGACTCCCATATCTCTGTCCACTGCTGGGAGTCCTCTGCACCCACCTCCATATGTCTGTCCACTGCTGGGAGTCATATGCACCCACCCCTCATATGTCTGTCCACTGCTGGTAGTGATATGCACCCACCCCCATATGTCTGTCCACTGCTGGGAGTCATATGCACCCACCCCCATATGTCTGTCCACTGCTGGTAGTGATATGCACCCACCCCTCATATGTTTGTCCACTGCTGGGAGTCATATGCACCCACCCCCATATGTCTGGACAATGCTGGTAGTGATATGCACCCACCCCCATATGTCTGTCCACTGCTGGTAGTGATATGCACCCACCCCCATATGTCTGTCCACTGCTGGTAGTGATATGCACCCACCCCCATATGTCTGGACATTGCTGGTAGTGATATGCACCCACCCCTCATATGTCTTGACACTGCTGTTAGTGATATGCACCCACCCCCATATCTCTGTCCACTGCTGGGAGTCCTCTGCACCCACCCCCAAATCTCTGTCCACTGCTGGGAGTCATATGCACCCACCCCCATATGCCTGGACACTGCTGGTAGTGATATGCACCCACCCCTCATATGTCTGTCCACTGCTGGTAGTGATATGCACCCACCCCCATATGTCTGACCACTGTTGGGAGTCATATGCACCCACCCCCATATGTCTGTCCACTGCTGGTAGTGATATGCACCCACCCCTCATATGTTTGTCCACTGCTGGGAGTCATATGCACCCACCCCTCATATGTCTGTCCACTTCTGGTAGTGATTTGCACCCACCCCTCATATGTCTGTCCACTGCTGGTAGTGATATGTACCCACCCCCATATGTCTGTCCACTGATGGGAGTCATATGCACCCACCCCTCATATGTCTGTCCACTGCTGGTAGTGATATGCACCCACCCCCATATGTCTGTCCACTGCTGGTAGTGATATGCACCCACCCCCATATGTCTGTCCACTGCTGGTAGTGATATGCACCCACCCCCATATGTCTGGACACTGCTGGTAGTGATATGCACCCACCCCCATATGTCTGGACACTGCTGGTAGTGATAAGCACCCACCCCTCATATGTCTGGACACTGCTGTTAGTGATATGCACCCACCCCCATATCTCTGTCCACTGCTGGGAGTCCTCTGCACCCACCCCCATATCTCTTTCCACTGCTGGGAGTCATATGCACCCACCCCCATATGGCTGTCCACTGCTGGGAGTCATATGCACCCACCCCTCATATGTCTGTCCACTGCTGGTAGTGATATGCACCCACCCCCATATGTCTGGACACTGCTGGTAGTGATATGCACCCACCCCTCATATGTCTGTCCACTGCTGGTAGTGATATGCACCCACCCCTGATATGTCTGTCCACAGCAGGTAGTGATATGCACCCAACCCCATATGTCTATCCACTGCTGGGAGTCATATGCACTCACCCCTCATATGTCTGTCCACTGCTGGTAGTGATATCCACCCACCCCATATGTCTGGACACTGCTGGTAGTGATATGCACCCCCCCCTCATATGTCTGTCCACTGCTAGTAGTGATATGCACCCACCCCCATATGTCTGGACACGTCTGGTAGTGATATGCACCCACCCCCATATGTCTGGACACTGCTGGTAGTCATATGCACCCACCCCTCATATGTCTGTCCACTGCTGGTAGTGATATGCACCCACGCCCATATGTCTGGACACTGCTGGGAGTCATATGCACCCACCCACGCACACCCTTGGAGCTGTACACTGCTGGCCTGGACCTACACACACACCAATATGATGTTAACATGCTGGCCCAGTCCTCTAAGCCCACATTCATGGCGTGTGTATGCCTCGTATCCCAAATGTACTGATGCCGTAGGGGTACGTGTGGTACGCACTTTACCCACGCATTCATGCGTGGGTACGGTCCGTACCTGATTTGTCATGGTGCTGTAGGGGTACGTGTGGTATGCACCGTACCCACGCATTCATGTGTGGGTACGGTCCGTACCTGAGTTGTCATGGTGCCGTAGGGGTACGTGTGGTACGCACCGTACCCACGCATTCATGCGTGGGTACGGTCCGTACCACTGTTGTAATGGTGCCGTAGGCGTACGTGTGGTACACACCGTACCCACACATTCATGCATGGGTACGGTCCGTACCTGAGTTGTCATGGTGCCGTAGGGGTATGTGTGGTACGCACCATACCCACGCATTCATGCATGGGTACGGTCCGTACCACTGTTGTAATGGTGCCGTAGGGGTACGTGTGGTACTCACCGTACCCACGCTACGGTCCATACCTGAGTTGTCATGGTGCCGTAGGGGTACGTGTGGTACGCACCGTACCCACGCATTCATGCGTGGGTACGGTCCGTACCACTGTTGTAATGGTGCCGTAGGCGTACGTGTGGTACACACCGTACCCACACATTCATGCATGGGTACGGTCCGTACCTGAGTTGTCATGGTGCCGTAGGGGTATGTGTGGTACGCACCATACCCACGCATTCATGCATGGGTACGGTCCGTACCACTGTTGTAATGGTGCCGTAGGGGTACGTGTGGTACTCACCGTACCCACGCTACGGTCCATACCTGAGTTGTCATGGTGCCGTAGGGGTACGTGTGGTACGCACCGTACCCACGCATTCATGCGTGGGTACAGTCTGTACCTGAGATGTCATGGTGTCGTAGGGGTATGTGTGGTACGCACCGTACCCACGCATTCATGCTTGGGTACAGTCCGTACCACTGTTGTAATGGTGCCATAGGGGTACGTTTGGTACGCACCGTGCACGTCCACTTCCGTTGTTGCGGTACGCAGGGTTGCTGGACAAGCCCCCCAAGTGACCAGAGCCTGGTGGTAATGTATGGCCTACATATTATAGGTTTGGGTTTGTGTATGGGGTATGTTTCCTGCCCCTCACCCCCACCCTGGCCCCTGGATGTTGTTCTCACCTTCTGCGGCGTGTGCGTCGGGTGCGGTGCACCAGGTCGTAGGCCAAGAGGACCGGGATGACACGTACGATGGGGTTCATGGCGTGTAGGTCGCGTACCGGGGCTCCGTTGCGTAGCGGTTTGCATCGAACTCTGCTTTTCCGGCTGTGTTTGACTCCCGTAAAAAAAGAGCCGTACGGAGTGACGTAGGGACGAATCGTACTTGCTGGGCCGGAAACCGCTGCCTGAATACGTCCGGACGTTGCGTACAAGCTGTTCCGGATCAGAATCGTAGGTATTTTTTCCACGTACGGTCTTTTGTACGATTCGTACGGAAATAGGCTTTCTGTACAAATCGTACTTCCTAGGTTGTAGGGACAGTTAACCGGGTGCGAGTCGTACGGAGAAAACGCTCCGTACGACGATTCGTAGGGCCTTTTTACAGGATCGGAATCGGACCCAAAATGTAAATAAAATAAAACTGATAACTATTAAAACACATATATTAAAAAACTAAACAATTCTTATACAAAAAAATACCTCACGTACATTTAAAATATATACTAAAACACATAACACTATTTAAAAAATCGATATTTAAACAACTATACTTTTGCAAACAATATTAATGATTTCTATATTTTTAAAAATGATATTTCTTACCTTAAAATCTATATTCTTGACCACAATATTCTTGCTGTCGATATTTTTGTCTCACGATATTTACAACTCAATATTCGTGTAAGTCGACATTTCTAACTCGATATTTTGTCTGAATACCGCTTACCAGATCCATTCTTCCCTGTATTCCTTCCAAGCCCTCAGGGTGTAGGATGGCCAAGACTTTCTCCTCCCAGAAAATGAGTCTTAATGGCGGGCTGGGAGGCCCTTTGCCAGTTCTCTGTGCCTCCAGGAGGTGGTCGCTGTACTTCTTACGACCCTTCTACTGGAGGTCATTTTACCTCTTCCTAATGTTCATCTGTGTGTGCGGGGTGTTTCCAACAGCATTCACACTGTTGACTATCCTCTTCCACATTTCGAATCTCGTGCTGTGAGGAGTATGCTGGACTTGGGTGCCAAAATTTGGGGCTCAACTTTGATGATTTCATCCACCATGCTTGTTAATTCCATTTCACTGAAGACTGTTTTTTTATTGGCCCATAGTGAGGGGTGAAAAAAAATGTGAGGGTAGTGAGTTGAAAATAATTTTTGTGAGGGGAATAACAGCTTAGGTTGTACAAATGTACTTAAAGGGTGGTCGTGGTGGTTAAAGAGTGAAACTATGGAAAGGATTGATGAAAGAGTATTTACGGTTGTGGTAGATATGGCTGCTCGTTCTGGAATGGCAAAGGATGTAGGTCAAGTTAGGGGTGTTTTTTATAGTTTTTTTTGCAGGCGTGCCACTTGTGACGAGATTTCAGAGTTGTGGTATCTGGCTCCAGCCAATAGCATTTTTCTGGATTTGTATTTGAAATGTTTTGGTCCTTCGCATATTGGCTATGGACCGCCTTTGATAAACCGATGTTGGCTGTCTACCACTGTGAGACCGCCAATGTCACTTTATACTCGTAATACACTCAGCGGTGGAAACGCTATCCTGGCATTGTCCGCCGTCTCACCGCCGACATTTCAGCCCGCTGCGACTCCGCCGCAGAACAGCTGACAGGATCTCTAGGGCGCGGTGTGCGTTTGGGACTGCTCAACTCGTGATACGATGGGCGGTTGTCCACCGGCGCAGCGGAGGCATGGGGTAGACAGACGCAGTTCTTCAGAGGTCAGACCACCAATCTTGTAATCGGGCCCTAAAATAGAGCGTTTTCTAGTATGACTAGCATTTTAATGTCCCGGCCGGAACAAAAATCAGGAAAAAGACTTGAAGCCGGTGTTTTTCCTCCTCATGATTTAAAAAGTAAATATAAGGTGAAAGCACTATAAATGTGCCCTAGAGCTGCCTTAATCATCTTTACCTGATGAATAAAGTAAACAAAGATGAAAAGGCCATGTTAAATATGAAAACTGGCGATTTTATATAAAGTCCTATTAACGTTTTGTGTCTTACGCCTTTGAGGAATATTAAAACGTGAACAAATGGCCAGTATTATTCCATGGGAAAGGTGGCAACCCCTTGTCTCTACATTTGAGCTCATTACGGTAACACATCTGCTAGACATAATTTCTGAAACCTGGCCGCTGGTTCCCCAAACAACCGATATTATGCAAAATTAATGAGACATCACTGCCAATACTTGGAAAATGATACTTTGTTACTTTTTAATAGTTTTCTTTCCCAGAGCTTGTTCCCTGTAAATTGGGAGCGAGCAAGTGGTCAAACCTTTCCTAAAAACGCCCTCACTTAATTTGGATGATCCTAGAAATGTTCGATTGATCTGTCTGGCTCTGTATTTACGTACTGTGTTTGTTAGTAGGTCGGGCTTTTGGCATAGGCGAGCTGGGCGCAGGCCCAGGGCGCTGATCTTCAGAGGTGTCTGCATCAGGGCCATGCAAACAGCAGTGTGCCTCTCACATGGCTCCAGGTATTCAGTGTAAAGCGCTTTTAATCATTTTTACATGGTGCTTGCTCTACTTTAAGGCCCCTTAGTTGCCCATCTCCCTTTCACCTCCTGCCACCATGCATCAATAAACCCTACTTCCCCCTACAAACAACATGGCATCAGCATGATGGGGCTAATCTGTGGGTGAATCTGGGGAGTTGGGTACGGGTGAGTAAAAGTGTTTGCGTTCAGCGGCCAGTCACTGCTGTATTTGGTACACAAAAGGGGTTCTTTGCTGCCTCATTGTATTCATCAGCGAGATCCCCACGCATCTGTCCGCCCAGGGAACCATCCGAGCAAGGGCCAGCTCCATTTGCTAGTAATACCTGCATTCAGCCAACTACAGATCTTCTTTGACAGAAACGCTCTGTTTGATGTTTCTCAAATTAACGTTATTCCTAATCCAGTGCTTAATTTGAGCCAGTGGTTATCAGTGTTGGGCATCAGCACTTAATTCTCTGTATGGGCATTAATGACAGGTGGCATGGTGGGGATGACTGTCTAATTTTATGATGAGCACAAAATAGTTGTTCATTAATTCAAAATACATTAAAAATGATTAATACCTGCCACCCAAGCCACTCGAATAGCATTGGGGCCTGGAATAGTCTGAATCGTCACACGTGTAGGGTGTGATGGTTAGTAGGTGGTTTGTTTCTGTCATTAGTGTGAGGAGAAGGTGCATCTCAACCCCTAGTTCTGCCGCATTTGAAGCTGGGGAACTGGGTTCGCCTCTCGCAGGCGGTTCAAACATCCTGTGATTCTGGGCAAATCACTTAATCTCCCTGTGCCCAAAAAATGAATGTGTCTGTCTGTAATGCAACTGGTGCTCATGTAAAGCACTGTGATACCTTCAGGTCGAGTTCACGCTATATAAAACTACAAAAAATAAAATAATTGGCAGCGCTAGCAGGGGCAATAGGTGGTACAAGTGACAGTGTTCTCCTGAGGGAGTTCTGTTTTTTTTTTTTTTACAAATTAAGCACTGTCTAATCACAGCATGAGGTCAGTTGTACTCAGTCCTTGACGACCTATTAGCCCGGTGGACAGAGGTGGTGCATTGCTACTTTTATATTTTCCAGTTGCATTAGACGCATCAACCACATGGTACTCATTAAAACTCATGAAGACATGTTTTTTTTAGGCCTAATGCTAAAATGTATTAAGTAATTTCTAACGGATGGGACACAGTCTGAATCCCTTGCCTTTTTCTCTTCAAAGTCCAGACAACTGAAATATACTGAACCACAAGGTTGCACTCTCTTGCCCCTGCTGTTTAATCTGCATGAGCATCATTATCAAATGTATTCCATCAGCATGAGTACAATTCTACATATACACAGATGATAAGCAGATCATCTTTTCTCTTTCTTGCTCCCCAAAAAGTCCATCTCTGTGTGATAATCAAACCCTAATGAATAATTTCTTTAGGAATCATCTGATAAATGATGTCTACTAGTCTTTTAAAACAACACCCTTCACAAATTGACATCTTACTCACCCCTGCAAAAACAGAACAGTGAAACAATATCTGTTGGTCATTTATTAGACCTCACCCTCTATCTACCGGCACTGTAAGAAACCTGGGTAGTTTTCTAGATTCCTCTCTTTCTGCCGAGCATTAAGCCATTAAGGTGGACAGCAGTTTGTTTTCCATCTAAGGATCTTAAACGATGCTCCTATTTCTGAACTCTCATCTTCATCTGCCTGTTGTCACTAACTTAATTCCCTCCAGACTGAATTATTGCAATTTGATCTATCAATCCTCACCTGCCAACTTTTTTCAATGCCTCCTGCAAAATACAGCAACTGACCTGGAGGTGGATGCCTCAAACAATACAACATTACCCTAGTTTTGAGGTCACTTCATTGATTGCCCATCCGGAGAAAAGAGTCATATTCAAATATATGATCATCATGCATAAAGCCATCTACCAGAAAACTCCATCCATACTGGTCTTTAAATTTTCATGGTACAGATCCTCCATAATTTTGCGATATGCAGATCAGTTCCTCCTATGGATACCCAAATCTGGGTTGTCTTCTTATTTAGGTACAGTATTTTCCATTGTTGCACCCAGAATTTGGAAATCCAATTCTTTGTATTTGCACTCCAAAATGTTGCAGTTTACAAAATTGACAACATTTTACAAAATTGTTGAAAACATCGCTTTTTAACCAGTAATTGTTTTAATAGACTTTTTCTGAGTCTTCTATGTTTTATCGTTAGTATACGTTATGACGTCTGAATCTATAGCTCCCTGAAGCGCATTCATGCACTTACAAATAAACTTAACATAACATAGCAATGGATGCCTCTGCCTTGCACCATACCTTTTTCAGTTCTCCAGTTAAGTGCTGTTTTGCATGAATTACTGCTCCAGGAGAGTGGCTATCACCCACGTCACATAACCCCTATAAACCCCATGTCAAGTGTATGGTCCTCCTGATGGCCCATTCTACAGACAAATGAGATACTCCTTTTTGCCCATCTACTTGACCAAATATACCTGTGTTATCACTTGCTTTTCTACAAGTAATGAATCCATTTGATATGGGTGCATTAAGTGGGGCATTATTTAGTCTGGCTGCCAAAGATCTTATATAGTCCTGCTAAGACTCATTCTGCAGAGTTGCTTTTGAGCATAAATCACTATCAGCACTACTTTATTTATAAAGGCATTTAGCCTCTTAAGTACGGGTGCTGTCCAATGGCCAACACCCACACTACCTCCCCAGTGCGTCTGTTGACCATTGGCCCCTCTGGTGCTCGGGAAGAGCTCAGGGCATGCGGGTGTCATTACAGCAAAGTGAAAGTCAAACAAACCAATGGGATTGTTTTACTTTCACTGCATCAGTGCTCAGGGGCATATCTCAGCCCACCGAGCACTGATTATCTTGGGAGAGGTATAGTTATCTCCAGGGGCAGAAATCCTATTAGACATCAGGGTATAATAAAAATATATATATACGGGTGGGGTGTGCCCACTATGGGCATGTCCATGCCCCCACCTCCAAAAATCTGGTGACAATCTTTCTGCCCCCCCCCCAGGGGGAGAATGGGGACATTGTCTCCAATCTGCCACCCCAGGGGGGCAGAAAGCCCAACTGACACTAGGGATGGTTTTTTAAACATCGCAGTGGGGGCTGTCCACCATGGGCAAGGCCATGCCCAACCCCAAAAAGAGGCCAAGCAGTCTTTCTGCCCTGCCAGGGGGCAGAAGGGGTGATTGCCCGAATCTGCACCGCTACAGGAGATAGAAAGCCCATTAGACATCAGTGTATAATAAAAAAATATATATAGGGGTGGGGCTGCCCACTATGGGCATGGCCATGCCCCACCCCCCAAAACATCTGGTGACAGTCTTTCTGCCTCCCCCCAGGAGGGCAGATGTGGTGATTACCCCCAATCAGCCCACAATGGAGTCTGCGAGAAGACCAAGGACTCCAAGATGATTGATGCACTACCAACAGACGGAAAAAGAGGCAACAACCTAGTTGTTCAAGCGCAGACCCACAAATGTAGGCCAGATGATGACAGAGGAAGAGAGAGAGAGACAGGAAGCCACTTTGTTGGAGGAGGACGGTGACAAAGAAACCACAGAGATGGCGGCGGCTGAGGATTGTGAGCAGGAAGTGACACAGAGCAGTGAGTTCCAGTGGACTGTGAGGGTGGAGGAGCCACAGGTGCTGGGAACAGACGCTATGGAGAGTCTGGAGGCTAACCCTGTGGAGCCTGAGCAGAACGGAGATATCAGCAACATCCAACAGTTTGAGCCAAGTGAGGGAACCAGAGAATACCGGGAACATGAGCAGACTGCCAACAGACCGACAGGAGAGAGGCGCTGCGGTCCCCCCTGCCACGACCCAGGCACTGGGTTGTGTCCGCAGGAAAGTGTCCTTCTTTGCCCTATTGCATATCCTTAAATGGTGGTAAACACGGGAGGACAGGAGTGGAGCACAGATACAAAGATGTAGTATCAAGGAAGAAGGGGAGGGTGGAGAACAAGGGCACATACCCACACAAAATCAGCTGCACGTAAACCGGGTGATTGGTAGCACTGGTGACAGAGACTCCATAACCCTCGGCCTAGATCATTGAACTTATCCCTGTGTGCTTTTTATGAGGGACCTGGATCTCTCTGTCTGCCTGAGGTCTACCTGAGAGAAATGCCAGTGAGAGGAGAGAACAAGGAAGGGGAAGCAAAAGAAAGAAAGAAAGCATACAATCCTGGTTGAGCGGAACCGTACTGAGAGACTCAAGTACACAATGGACAAATCCTTTTCTCTAATCCCATTCTGGTTGTGGTGTTAAATAAGCAATGTTTTCACTGCCCCCCCCCCCGGGGGGGAAGGAAGTCCCACTGGATAGAAGGGGTATTATTTTCAAAAACAAATATGGTTGGGGGGGGGGGGCTGCCTAACAAGGGCATGGACATGCCCTACCCCAACAAGAACCCAGTCTTTCTGCCCCCCATTGGAGGGTGGATGTGTGTGATTATACCCAATCTGCCCCCCAGGGGCCAAAAGCCCACTAAACTTCAGAGTATAATACACAAATAAATATAGGTGTAGTGGCTGCCCACTATGGGCATGGCCATGCCCCACCCCAAAAAAACTGTGGTGACAGTCTTTCTGCCACACCCTCAGGGCGGATGGGTGTATTTACCCCCATCTGTTCCCCGGGTTGAGGGCAGAGAGCCCACTAGGCACCAGGGAATGTTTTTTTAAAACAAAATATAGAAGGGCTGCGGGTGTGGCCGGTACCAGAGTGCAACACCCACACCACTTTCTTTTACCCCAAAGGTGAAATCCCTGTGTCAGGTGGACTTTCTTTCCCCCCAGCGGGCAAGTTTGGGGCGCAAACCTCCTATCTGCCCCCATGGCGACAAAATGACACTATTGCCCCTTCTGGGGCAGAGGTATGGCTTGATGCCAGGGCAGGCAGCACCCTCCTTTTTTTTGTTTTGGTGCCATTTTGTGTTCTCTGGTCCCCTGCAGACTAAGAAATCCCATACAGATAGCAAGCGAGAGGACATTTGATTTCTTTGGGTGTTGTTATTACATATGGGCCAGGAGAGTGTGGCCAACTCCCACTTGCAATAGTGAATAGCAGCACTTTTTGGGCTTGGGTAAGGGGAAACCTGGGAAAACCTACCAGTCAAAAAGTTCTGAAAACTAGACACCCAGGGGAGTCCAGGGTGGTGTGCTTCGTGTGGATCCCACAACATTTTCTTACCCACAATGCCTTGCATACCTCAAACTTTTACTAAAAACACACACTTTCCTCACATGTCTGAGGAAAACGTCAGCAGTTGGCGGGGAGCCACACATTTCCTAACACCCAGCATTCTCACAAGTCTCCTGATAACAATGGTACCTCACTTATGTGGGTGGACCAAGAGACCTTGACACAAAAAGACCCAAAGGGCTACGTGGAGAGATCAGCGATAGGCGCAGCTGCGGGATTTGGGTCTGCGCTCGGCCACCATCTATGGAAACCTATCAACCATAGACATTGTTGTAAACTAGACAACCAGGGGTTCTTGGGTGCTGTGTCTTGCATGGATCCCATGAGGTTTTCTGACCCACAATGCCCTGCAAAGCTTAAAATTTGCCTGAAATCACACATTTCCCTTACATTTCTGTAATGGAATCTTTCGGAATCCATAGGAAGCCACAAAAATCCTTCCACCCAACTTCACCCCACTTGTGCAGATAAAAACGTTATGCCACTTGTGTGACTAGGCCCAGTGCCCCCGGCAGGAACTGATCAAACCGAGGTCAATGGGAGTTCCCTCACAATGGCTCTTAATAGAAGGCGGACATGTTTGGCAGGAGCGGTGCATGAGTGGCGGAGGCAGTAAACTATTCCAGTTAGACGATAAGTCACTAGGCCCTACCTTCTGAGCTCTTAGTTGAAAGCTGATCACTGGTAACCTTTTGTTTTTCTCTCCGTTTAAATGAACCTGTGCCCTGAACTCTTTGTGCTAAAAGAACATATATAAATAACTGACGTGAACGTCATTTACACAATGAAAAGGTGTTGCAGAAGGACGGATCAGAGGCGTTAAACCGGAAGGATAAGAATTAATTATCGGGCTCACTTGAATTAGCAGCTGCGGCCCCTTATAGATGTTGTGTTATTCCCAAACTGTTGAATACACAGCACCATCTACAAGCGAGAAACCTTTCAATAACCCTAGATATTAAGACAAGTTCTTTCATAGGAGAAGCAACCTGTATTTATGATTAGATTTACACCACACCTCCACCCAAGCTAGCATCACCAGCCTACGTGCTTTCTCAATGGTTTAAGGTTTTCTTTTCTCTAGGGATAGCAGACAGCAGTGGTTATACAAGAGTTACTGTTGGGTTAGAGAAGAAATTCTTGTTGATCTAAATAACATGCAAAGTGCTTAACATGCTTACCACACGGTGGCAAAGCTTGAAAACCCTTCGCAGGCAAGAAACAAGTGAAATTGATTTTTTAAGAATCTGATCTGCAAAACGCCAGTGTGTCTGACTTTGCGGCGTGATTTCTGTAGGACCAAGTCCGCCTTCCAGTTGAAAGCCTGAGGTCCAGAAATGATGCCCAGCCGAGTAAATTTTTACATTTTTTATTTATTGATTTATTTTATTTTTTATTTTTATGGCGTTTTATATAGCGCGATCTTGACCCGAAGGTATCCGGTATCAGAATGCTTTACACGAGCACCAGTTGCGTAACATAAGGACTCATTCATTTTTTGTCAGGCATCTTCATGCTGATTGAATTAGTGCCTGTGGGAATAACAGAGTGCAGCAGCTACCAATGTATATTGGTGTCATTTTTTTCTAGTTTGCAGAGATTCAACCATTAAGATCAACAAATGGTGTGAAGTCTGGGGGAGCCCTTGTCAATAACAGATCTGGGCATCAGGTACTTGTCTGAAAGCTTGAGGTCACCCGCCAGAAAGTAACATGTATGTCTCTGCACTTTCCGAGCTGGAAAGGAAGTGGTAACAATAGACCAACCGGACAAGAAACAATCATAACAATTCAATATAGACAAATATAAACAAGCGAGTCCTAGGGTGCCTGGGGACTTGGGGTCTAGCCCAGAAATATCTTCAGCAGTATCGCTTTAACTTCCTTTTTGAAGAAAGCCGTGGAATTATTCAGTCTTATTTCAGGTGGCAGGGAATTCCAAATTCTTGGTGCAATACCTGAGAATGCTCGATTGTAGGTTTTCTTTTTATGGAATTTTTGTGGCTTGAGCAGTAAAGTGCTGGAATCCTTATAGGATCTGGAGTCGATAGCCTTCTTCTTACATCCAAGCTCTACAAGTCATGCCAACGTGCTCTGCTGCGACTTGCTTCTTCTAAAGTCAAGGGATGTCAGTCCCTGCAATAGGAGGGCATTGGACCATTTTGCGAAGCATAGAAAACAAGCACCTGCAAAACCAGTTGGTCTGGCTTTAATGTACTGATGCATGGAAATAAAGACATGCACTAATTACAAATTGTGCTATGTCACTGTGCAGCCTGCTGTTGTGAACCTTCTACGTATGCTCCCTTATTTATTTCCCAAGGTTGTAGAGCTGCAGGACACCAGTACCGCACACTTTGGGAATAGGAAACTGCAAATGTGGGGAATACAAAAGAGGGCAGATACAATGTAGGAACAGAAATAAGCAGGTTGCCCAGAGACACCACACAAATATCCTGTGTGTATTTGTACATGCCTGTGTTTGCATGGGTTAGCACATGAAAGCAAGGTTTATTGGTTTTGCCAATGCATGTTATGGGAAGGTGACATCCTTCCTTGACAGATACTGACCACCCCTTCCTACCTGTGTTTCTCCAACGTTGTTGCTAGGAGGCAAGGATGAGTCATGCCTAAACAATTATTGAGGAATGAGCATTTATGGGCATTAACCATGGCTTGAGGTTTGCTGATTCTGGCAGCTTTATACTGCCACAACGTGTCACAAATACTCTATGAAATTGTTGTTAACCATAGTTAAGACAAACAATGATATAAAGCAAAGAAAACTAGCCTACTTGGTCACATTTTATGGAAGGAACCCTGATGTACAGCAACTGCAGGCTGCAAAATGAAAAACAAAGGGTAAATAGTATCCTGGGAGGTAATCTTACCTGAATGCTTAAATGCGAAATTTAAATTAATGCATGGTTTTAGCGATAATGATGTATGAATCTGTCCTTAAGTGGATGCTGACGCTGTTGTTACCAGGCAACCTGAATGTTTTCTCGAAAGGATTCTGACAGGTAGTGTCATGCGTGTGTTTCTTTCGGCACCACAGACACGCTTACACTACAGGTACAGGTTCAGGGGAGTCATTTAGCTCCATTTACTCATTTGTTTACCCCTTTCTTCTGGCCTGGGTCTCCCCGCCCATCCTCCCGCCCTCCCCTCTAATGGACACTTAGGGCACCTCGTCACCTCTTTGTCTCAGAGCCACTGAATTAAGCGGATGAAGCGACCGTGAGATGGAGGCAGCTGGCGCCCTCCCCCCCCCCCCCCCCCCACACACACACACCCCTCCCGGGACCAGCCCGTAATTGTTTCTCACACTGTATCTGCAGCAGTCTAGACAGGAACAGGGGTCTCGTGGCGGCTCCGCGGCCAAGTTGCTAATATTCACGCATGAGTTACCGCGTCAGGTTGTTCTGCGACATACAAAGAGGAAAGGACACAGCAGGGTAATGAGGGCACATGAATGCAGCATATGGAAAACAGAGCAGACATTCAAGATGACCAGCAAACTGCACACGATGCAATGGTAAAGGTTTAACCTACTGTGTATGTTGAAGCTGACATTCAGTTTTTGTGATCACAAAGAGGCTAAGAGAGACAAACCGACTTGCAGGGTTTAGTAGATTTCACCGAGGGAATATTTGTGGAACGGATCTCTGGAAGCAGCATCCCATAGTGTGCATTTCCTGAAACATTGTTTCCTTTTATCTTAAATGATTTTTAGGTTTGAGTAGGCTAGGTTTTCTTCTGGTTGTATTTCTTGTATTTAGCATCATTCTGCTGGCAGCAGTTAGTTGCTTAGGGTTGAACTACTTCATCAGAAAGACCCACGGGCTTTAATAAACTTCAAGAAAACACATATTTCCTTGAGATAAGACCACAGTCTGTGTTTAGTTCTTTTTTTCCCCCTTAAACAGTGAAAAATATAGTTGTCAAAAGAGACACAGAAAATTGTAGTATATTTTTATTCGTGTACTGGATAAATGCTTACGGAATATCACGCATCTTGCATTTAATTGACGAAATTTAATAAATATAAGGATACCCACTCTTTACAGATGGGGATTGGTTGTTTAATATTTTTCTCATGTACCCTTCACCCTTGCTTAAAGAAGTTAGGCTAGATAGAAAAATTGCAGGTTTTACAATTCCTTATGATGACCTGTTTCTCTTGATATTATTAGCTGCAAAGGTACTGAGGGGGATATTTACAAGGAAATGGCGCAGCACTGCATGCAATTTAGAAGTGCCACGCTGCATCATTTAAAAAACGCAGGGATGTGCTGTATTTACAAGAATATGGTGCACTCCTGTGTTTTCTCTTGCGCTGTCAGTAAAAAAAATGCTTCCTAACGGTAACACAGACACCATTGCACCATAGTGCAGGGGTGCCTGCGTTGCAGGGATGATTGCCTGTAAAGCAAACACTCTTGCACCAATCTTTAACCCCTTTGCCGCTGCACGAATTCCGCCGCGGCGCTGGGGGGTTTGGGGTCAGCGCGGCGCCGCCATGCTCGTGACCGAACCACGCCGTCATGAGTCACGGGCGAGCTGTGCTCATGACGGCGTGGTTCCGTCATGACTCCGCCCACTTGCATTGATCGCCCGCACAGGCGGGGAATCAGTGCCGCGTGGGCGGAGCAGCCGCCAACGGCCGCAGCATGACGGAACCACTCCGTCATGAGCACACGGCGCCCGTGGCTCATGACGGTGTGGTTCCGTCATGAGCAGGGAACGGGTTAAAGGCGACTTGCTCTTTCTATGTGTGCTGCAGGAAGCAGTACACATTGAAAGAGCAAAAACGAGGAGAAATAAAAGTATTTCTCCTGGATGCGGCAATCTAACACCTGCGATTTAGTGACGTTAGTTTTTGGGGCTGCCTCAAATTTACAGATCCCTTCAAATCTGGGGCAGCGTGAAAAAGCACCGGGTGTTGCGGTGGAAAGCTCACAGCAACACCCCTTTCACGCCCCTTTCATCTAGATATCTGCGTGACAGGGGATGATATTTACACAGTGGCATTAAGCCACGCAAAGTGGATAAACACCACTTTGTAAATATGGAGCATGGCATTGCGCCACTGGAACCTCGTAAAAAGTGACATTCAGGTAGCGCAATGCGCCTATGTGTGCATTTTTGTCGTTTCTTTTGGAGCATGCTGTTTTGTGTTTCTGGTTTTGGAAATCACAGTTGTAGTGACATTGTTACTTTGCATTGTTATTTCGGTACTGCCGATTAACAATAAGGTAAGGAGAGTCGTCTACAACTGCTGTACCACAACCAAGCAGAACCAGACTCACATGATGGCCATCACACAACATACAACTAAGGAGCGAAACCTTTGTCAGACTTGGGAGAGCCTAGACTTCAATTTTGGAATAAAATTAAGAAACCAAATGCATCCATTATAGAAGAACTTCTTCTAAGGGGTAACACCAAAAACGTATCTAAAATATTTATCAGATTATTGCTACACATATAGCAATAACCAGGGTCTAATATATTGTCTTAAAACTCAGACATGACAGCAAAGGCCTGAAATTAGATAAGAGAATCCATGACACAGACCTCCATGTTTGTAATGTTTACTGTTGTCTGTTGTGGCTTCTAATTCGTCCCCTATTTAACACTAAACAGTTGTGAAGCCATACCATGCATGTGTACGCCATGGATGTGTACAAGGTAAATAATCAAGAAAGGGAAAATTACATTCTCCCTGAAAAAAGCATGCAGGAAGATAGATTTAGAAGCTTGAGCCCAGTCAGGTGTCAGGACCCCACAAGTAACGTGTATTTTCTTTTTAGATAAGCATCATTATGTGGGTTGCATGAGAGGCTGAGCAGACTGAAGAGTTGCATAATCTTTCTCTGTACGAGAAGCTATTTTGTCTTTTGAATCTGATGATGTTTTATATTTTGTACCGATCTTTGCACTAACTGACCAGAGCCCATAATATACTTTTGTACACTCTGTCAATATAAATGTTATTTTGACACTTGTTGGTTGGTGCAAAGGTCAATACAAACATTCCCAGTTTAAATGCAAATGTGCATAATCTGACATATGGCATGTATTGTGACAAGAAGATCTTCTGCATGGTATATGGATATGTACCCCTGCCCTGAGTGACCCCACCACATGTGAAATTTGTAATGTGTGTTTAATCTGGCCCAGATAACATGCTAATTTACCGTGTGTTTGCTGAAGGCTTAGACCTGTCGATGATAATGCCAAGCACTAGGACCTGTTCTGTGACTTGGATGGGTGCACCAAGCATACCTTATTTTGTCAATATGCCGCTACTGTCCATGTACTCGGTAGTTAATATGAAGAATTAAGGGCAGCATACCAATTTTTGTGAATTAATAAACTTGACCTTTTTTCCTGTGTTGTAAGATGTGATTATGGTTGCTGGGACCGGTGGGATCTATTGTGGCTTGACTCTGCTTCAGCCTAGTACAAGATGGATGGGGGATACAGCTTCCCCAGACAGTATAAGTGCATTGCCTTTATTTCTGTGGTTGGAGGATCGAGACCCAAATACTAAAGCGAGGGAGAGTAGGGGAGGGCTACCCTTAGAAATTCTTTGAGGACCTTTTAGTAGGAGATTACTGGTTATATATTCCTGAGCACTGCCATTTGCTGATGATAGGGTATTGGAGTGAGTCAGTGGATTCAGTTGTTGAAGGTGAAGATGTTTCTAGGCAGGGCCTCCCCTTTTGTCTGTCTCTGATTACTTCTTCAGGAAGGCTGATGACTGTCATGTGCACAGCCTTCACACTTCATTGTGACTACATTATGGTCTGCTGTGAAAGCCATCTGTGGAGGTAAGCCCTTTCTTGTAAATAAAAGGTTCTTCATCCAAGGTGGTGGTAAACAACGGTTTATTACGACGGATACAGAGACCTCATCCATTACAAAGCCAGGTCCAACCGCCTTTCAGAACACTCTAAATTCCAACCCAGCAACCAGCCACATTCTGATGCCCTACATCATCACTTAGAAACCAACCTTGATGGACATGAAAAAAGTGAAAAACACCACATCACCTCCCCCTTAATAAAACTAATACATTGAGAAAAGAAAAACAAGCAAATACCACAAGATCATACAGAATGGAAAACAGAGAATGCTGGCCACATTTCAAAGAATTCAGTCTTGTAATCAAAGCGGAATCTTTTTCGTACGAAGAGGCCTACCAACCTCCTCCTGCAAGACCTGTGTGTTAGTGTCACTAAAACCCTTCGCTTAGCACTTAGCCACCTTATTAAGATTCAAGGTTTTGTGATCATGTGTTTTCACTGCATTCTTAAACAACTTAAGAATCTTAACTGGTTGGCTGAATTTGGACTTTCTTCCATCCGGCTGTCGAGATTTGAGCCTGAACCAATCATCTACACACACTATGGTCCTTTTCAACGCCTTCCTAACATCATACCAAAATGTCCTTTTTTCCATCTTGGCCTTCTCTCTTTCTCTCCACCCCTATGTGTTACCCACACCATCATCCAAAACACTTCTCTGTGGCCCATGAGGGAGTTACTTCAGTATTGGCAATTCTGCCTTTGAACAACCGAAATGGAGCAACACCAGTGGAGGAATGAGGCGTAAATCTGTATTCACACACTTTTTTCCTCATGGCTACTTCCCAATTTCCTCCAGAGCCTGTTGCAATGTTTCCTTAAGTACCTTTACAAACCTTTAAACAACACCAGTACTTTCAGGATGATACAATGACGCCTTCTTATGTATGATGCCCCTCTCTTTCAGAAAGCTTTCCACCATCATGGAGGTAAACTGGACCCCATTATCTGACAAAATGGACAACGGAAAACCCTCCCATTCAAAAAGTTCCTCCAGAAATTTAATGACCACTCCTGATTCAACAGAGAAAACATATCCAGACAGACTGGCACATACCTGTCCTGAGATTTCAACTTGACACGTTCTAAGATGTCAAACGCAATGTCAGACCATGGACCACATAATTTCAAAGTTCATCTTGATGAAGGAGGAGAGCAAGCTTCAGAATACTCAATGAGCTGCTGTGAGACCAGGGCTGGTGTCTGTATGACAGCCAGTCTTCCAGAGGTGAGGGGACATCAACTGCAGTCTGCACAACTTGCTGAGGAAACTTTGGCTCTGCATAGCTCCTAGAAGTCTTCCTGCCTGATGAGAAAAGGAAGGAGAGTACCTGGCCCTGCAGGAGGACATATGGTTCAGGGAGAGAAGCCTAGCCTTTTCTTGTAATGTTCAGCACCCAGAGGAAGTCGACTGTCATCAGGAGTGAAGCTAGTAGTGACTGAAGTCATGAGAGGTCATCTGGTCTCCCAGAATGTGGTTCTTGAGACAAAGCATTAAGAAAGTAAAGCCAGACCAACAGCGTGCAGTCTTGTAACTTTGCAGCATGTCTGAAGGATTGGTGCTGGTGCTACCCAATGTGAGATGTATCTGCACGAAGCATTAGTCACTGCCTAACCGGACGACTTGCAACACAGACCACAGGCCGCAACTGCTGGTGACGAGTGATGGCAAAGAAGACACCGATACTTCAATCCGGTTGAGCCCACCATCCTGCCCCACTATAAGCACAACTCCTCTGAGCATGTAAGATGAGACTTGAGCTAATAAAACTGCCACTAGTTACTTAATGTTTTGGTAGTGTGAATTCTTTGGCTCGAGAACTGTTTGAACAGACCTACAAACTGCCAATATGATGATTTCTTAGGGAATTGGCACCTGTTCCTAACTTGTGCCGATGTCCATAACTATGAGAGTTCTCTATAGATACTGAAGGCAGCCCTCTAGATTGGGAGGGCAGGATAGAAAGTGTAGTGCTTGAATAACAGCCAGTAGGTTATATCGCATACACTGTCACTGTGCCTCAGCTGTGTAGTATTTAATTTTGCTATGATAATAACGTACTTTCTTTTACTAAAGATAAGCACTGGGCTGGGAACTGATTTATTGTGTTTGCTATTTGATGATTTGCTGAGAAGCCTTTGACTGTCAAGTGGGAATGGGTGTACTTGGCCCAGTTTGCAGAGCCATGGTAGTCCGAACTCCAGGACACTAGTGGCAAACAACCCCAACTACCACTGTTGGGGTCCAGTGGCCCCTGTCTTCCCAATGGCTGCCCAAACAGGGTCTGACATCACGTTATATTGAATTTGTGTGATGTTCACACACCTTTTTCTACCTCTTGGAAAGTTTTCATGCCAATGCTCAAGTTTAAAGATTGCATTAAATACTGTGTTTTTTAAAACCTCTGCCAGAGTAAGTGGCTCTCAGTGGGCAGTGCAGAAGTTGAGTTGATTTTTGTGTATATTTAAGCCGTGCTGAGAAGTGATGGCTCTTATATGGTAGTACTTTCTTTAATGCCTTGCAAGGAAGTTCAGGTCCCTGAGGAGCAGCAAATAAACATTTTTTGCATCTCTGAGAGATGGCTATCTTTTTTTAAACCACTATCTGCTCCACTAGAGCACTAAAAATATTTGTTTTGAGGGGGCGTGGCAAAGATGGCGAGCGGGTAAGACGTGTCTCGACCATCTTCCCACTCCCGTCCGCCCACCGAGTAGCTTCTCGGTGCTTCTAAAACATTGCGGACCCCTGAGTGCAATCCGGATGACAGGGGGGAGTACTCTGGTGCCTGCCGCGTGACACGGAACACACAGAGAGTGGAAAGAAGATCTCCGGCTCTGTAGAGCCAAGATGGCAGTGCTGCCTGCTATGCAGCCTACGGACCTCACATGAAGCTGGAGGTGTAGCCGGCTCGCAGTAGGCGGTGATGCCCGTGCAGCCATGTGATGACGGGTAAGGCCCCCAAGCCCTTATGGCGCCCAGCGCCACCAACGAAGAGTGAGTAGAGAGAGGGGAGCAGCTGGCAGGAGCGACAGAGCCACATTTGTGTTGCGGACACCGGTGGGCCTGCCAGAAGGTCCCAGAACTGCATGAGATCACAGTGGCAGACCGCGGCTCTCACTACGGCTACTGCGATCCCATAGCCTGCCCGGGGGCGGGTGCATGCCGCGGACACTGAGGGTGATGCGGAGGATCTCCTGGCCCGGTCTTCCGAGGCAGAGAGGCGGAGTTCGCATGCTGCACGGCAAGGTCAGACTTGAGACAGCAGCGGTAATGAGACAGCTCATAGTACTCTGGCCTCTCTGGGGGCACCTTTTACTATCTAATACCCCTGGCATTGGACCTCTGCATGCAGAGAGGGAGCAGAATCTGAGCAACCTGGGGTAGCTCAGTGTGCTGGCCATACATCGGCCATAGCGATTGAAAGTGGGGCCTTCCTGATGTGATTCCTTTGCTGGGGCCTTTTCCATTGCCGTTTTCAAGGGGAGGAGGCACGGACAGGCGCTGAGCAGGGCAGGGGCCTGCTGGATCACTGGCGGCAGAAGTGAGGAAACCCGTACTTAGCAGTGCCCCGATGGTGGCTGAGAAGAGCGGGCGGCATGGGCCATCAGTATTCATTCTTGTGTCAGTTGCCCCAGCAGCTAGACCACTCGAACCGGTTGAAGAGCTCAGACCCCCAATATCACGGAGTGGCCCCCATAATAGTGACACCTACTGACAATGTCTACGACAAGGGGAAGAAAGAAAGGAGCGTTAAGGATATGTTCTCTAAGACGGCCTGGGCCAGCAGGGGTGAGGGCCGAGAATCACCGACTCTGCCAAGTGGGCCGGAGATGGAGAATGCAGAGGAGCCTGTCAAGCGCGCTTTCCTGGCGCAAATGTTCTCTACCATTCGCGAGGATATTTAGGCCCTCAGAAAAGACTTCTCCAAGGAGATTAAGGAAGTGCGCCACGACATAGACAAAGTAGGAGAGAGGGTCGTCACTATCGAGGAGCATGAACATGCGAGGGATGATGAAATGGAACGCCTACAACAAGAGGTGCTCCGCCTGCATGCGCAACAGATTGACTGCCAATCCCATGCGAAGGGTCCTGGAGAACCGGACCCGCAGGAATAATATACGGATTAAAGGTGTGCCGTCTAAAGTAGAGGGGGCGGATGTCACCCATTATCTCCAGGGCCTCTTCTGCCATGTCCTTCAAGAATTCCAAGGCTTTGACATCAAAATCGACAGAGCACATAGAGTGGGCCCACAGAGAAAAGCATCGGCACCCCCCAGATATATTAGCTTTTTTGCTGGACTTCCAATTTAAAGAACTCATATTAAGGATTAGGAAGGCAAGTGATGCTCAGCTTATAACGCACCAGGGGCATGCAATCGCCCTATATCAGGACCTTGCATCGATCACCTTACAGAAAAGGTTGGATTTCCAGCCAATCACGATGCATCTCCGAAACCAAGGCATTGCATACTCTTGGGTGTATCCTTTCCGCATTATTGTCAAGTGGACGGCAAATTGCAGCAGCTTCGATCCTTACAGGAAGCATGCAGAGTCCTTGGCATTGAGAAACCCCAGCAGGAGGACGTGGAGAGGGGAGAAAAGAAGGACCAGAGAGACCGATGGCATCGCTTTGGTGGAAGCAGGCTCACAGCAGTGGCGTCAAACCGAGCTCAGAGACAATGGCACAAGAGAAACAGGCGGTACTGAACACTTTGTCCAATGCATCCGGCTCTAGAGACGGCGATTGAGAGGGCACAGAAGTCAGATAAGTAGTGCAAAGAGATGCTGGGGGCGGTGGGTGGGCTCCACGGGAGCAAGGTGGTTTACTGGCCACACGTTGCACCCTACAAACTGGTTCACCAAGGAAACGTGGACAATACCTGCGGATCCTGGACTTTTTGATTGTTCAGTTGGGGTTAGGGTGGGGGGAGGTGTCCCCGGAGTCCAAAAGCAGGGGTATACCGAGTTTCCTTCAAATGGGTACAGTTCAAACCACTAGTAGGGGAGATCGAAAGAGTAGGGATGAAGGAGCCTGACATGGGACCTAGAGGCTTAGAGTCCTCCAAAACCTGACATGCCCGGGGAAATGGTGAAAATCCCCCTCAAGAGGAAGGCAATCTTTCCTACTAAAACAGTACAGAGGCAGATGTGTGTCTCCTGCAAGAAACGCACCTCTTAGCCAAGGACTGGCTCCGAATGTGTTCTAGGGCATTCCCTCACCAGTTCTTCTCTTCCACTGGAGAGAAAAAGGCGGGGTTGCCATTTTACTAGCCAAACGTTGTAAAGGGGTGGTGAAGGAGAAAGTAGCTGAGATAAAAGGACGATTACTAGTGTACACTATCCAGACGCTGGTTCTGGGCTCCATATATGCCCCCAATTCAGGACAGGAGGGATTTCTGAAAACAGCTTTAACAGAAGCGCTTATCCTGCAGATGCGCTTAACGTTGATGGGAGGGGACTTGATCATGGTCATGGACACAGTCAAAGATAGGTCCAAAGCTACTATACCCCAAAAGGGGGAATTATCTGCGGAAGGGAAGCACTAGTAACAAGAGATAGGGCTGGTGGATGTTTGGAGGGAGGCTCACCCCACAGCCACACGATTTTCCTTTTTCTCACATGCACATAAATCATATGCCCACTTGGACTATTTCTTAGGGACGACAGAGGTCAATAAAGCGGTGTCGGAAGTTGAAATAGACCCCTAATCATGACGCTGAGATTGTACAGCTGCATGTAGCACCACGCCGGACTACATCGGGGGATGAAGGCTTAAGGAATTCATGTTACATAAAATGACAGTAGAGTGGCAAATGACCAAGTGCATAACTGACCATTTAGAATTTAATGACTTACCTGAAGTAACTATTTCAACTTTGTGGGAAGCCATGAAGGCAGTGGTGCGGGAAGAGCTCATAGCTATTTCGGCGGTGGACAATAGGGAACGCAAGGAGATGCGCAAGCAGCTGACCAAGCAGGTCATAGAACTGGAGAGAGTGCATGGGCGGACGGGGGCGCCTAAGGTGTTTCAACAACTGACGGTAGCTAGAGCACAGCTAGCGAGTATAGATATAGACAAAGCGGAATACGCCGTGGTTCGACTGAAACACTCTTACTATATTAGAGGAAACCGGATGGGACGTTTATAGGCACATAGGCTGCGGGCCCAAAGACAAAATGCGAAGGTGATCTCACTAAAATGGGAGGGGCAGAGCGCGGCCACTGACAATCGGGAGATAGCGCAAATGTTTCAGGAATACTACAAAACGCTTTATACCGCCGACACTTCATCTGGCTGGGACGCGGGGTCTTACCTGAATTCGGTTACGGTCTCCATACTTACACCTGACGAAGCAGGCGTCTTAGATGATCTGTTCGAATCAAAGAGGTAGTTACGGCGATCTCGAGACTTAAATTGCTTAAATCACTGGAGCCGGACAGATTCTCCGCACTTTTTTATTTAAAAAATTGCCACATACTGGCTCTGTTAATGGTGCGACTGTTTAACTCCTTTGGGGGAGAGGGATCGATCCCGGCGACTATGCTGGCGGCGGCGATAGTAGTCTTGCCCAAGTCAGGGAAAGATACACAGGAGTGTGGATCGTACCATCTGGTCTATTTGCTTAATGTAGATTTTAAAATATTCACGGGTATACTGGCTGCCCGGCTGTGCCCGCTTATGCCGAACCTAATAGAACTGGATCAGGCGGGATTCATTCAATCTAGACAATGCGGGGATAATACAAAGAGAATTCTCCATCTCATAGACAAGGCCCACCAAATGCATTTGGATGCACTTCTACTGTCGGTTGACGCCGAAAAGGCGTTTGACCGGGTGAAATGGGGATTCAGACCATGGCACATTTTGGGCTGAGTACCAGATTCCGAGACTGGGTGGGATGTTGCTATGGTCCGCCTACGGCATCCATTCGGGTGAATGGCATTTCCTCGCGTTCCTTTGCCATCCCACGGGGCACCAGGCAGGGCTGCTCACTGTCACCTCTACTATTTGCCCTCTATATTGAACCCTTGGCCCAGAAAATTTGAGATAACCCTAGCATTAAGGGGATCCCGTTCAGAGGGGAAACACATCCCATTAGTCTATATGCGGATGATATTATAGCAGCTCTAATAGAACCGCAGAGATCAGTGCCCGCTTTTTTAAAGGAATTGGAGGCCTTTGGCCAGATTTCGGGGTTTTGGATTAATGTGAACAAATCCCTGATTCTCGACCTGAACCAGACAGGCTGGACACGGCGGAATGCGGGGGAGCAACTCTCAGGAGTCCGGGTAGTTGAAAGTATTCCATACCTGGGGTTGGAGTTAGCGGAAGCGATTTCTCAAACGGTTCGATTGAATTACGACAAATTGTCGCGGAAGATAAAGAAAGACCTGGGCTCCTGGGGTAAACACAATCTTTCTCTGCTAGGCAGGGTAGCGGCGGTCAAAAAGACCCTACTTTCCAAGGCGCTGTATTTATTCCAGGCATTGCTGGCACCTCCGCCAGATGGGGTTCTAGACTTGCTTCAATGAGATATCCATCACTTTGTATGGGCTGGGGCATGTCTGCGTATGAGCAGGGGCCCTCAGTTATATGCGACCTGACAACAGGGGTCTTGGGATACCGAATTTAGCGGATTATTACAAAATGTCCCTTTGCGCTATTTGATGGAATGGAACGGGCCTGAGGCAGAGAAAAGGTGGCTCTTCCAAGATAGGGCTCTCGCGGGAATCCCGCTATGAAGTGTCCCCTTCCTGAAGAAAGCGCATAGGCCCCAAAACATATAGTTTCCAGGTTGAACACATACCAGGCTGGCAAAACATGCAAGCAGAATGCCTCTCACACTTGTCCTTAGATTGGGCAGAGGTTGACGAACCAAGCATTTTGGCCAAAGAGCAGGAGGGAGCTATGGCGTCATTGTGTGATGTGGAAGAATGAATGGGAGGAGCCTTTACAGTGGGAGAATGGAGTAGGAGCATGTAAGACCATTTGTGAAGATTTTAGATGAGTTGAATCTTGGTGACAAAGTGGTCATTATGAGGAATGATAAGTTTGTGCCACCTAAAGGGCTGAAGGGAAGGATTATAAATCGAGATGATGAGGGCCACTTGGAGCAAACCATGACAAAAAAGAGTGAGGGAGTATTTATGGTGGCCGTGTGTGGATGAACAGATTACATCTTGGGTGGATGAATGTGGAGTATGTAAAAAGAGCGAAAAAAGACTAAATCCTGGCCTTCAGGCAGTGAGGGTACATATCAAAAACCCTGGCACACCATAGAATACAGTGTGCCTGGATTTCCTTGCTCACTTTGCCACTGGATTCAAGCTAGCCTGGCTGATGAGGGGTGTTACCCCGAAACCGGTCCCAGGATGCTTGTTTCTGGTCCAGGGAAGACCTAGCTTGGCAGTTCAGGCTGGACTGTTTCCATGAGGCACAGGGTCAAGACTGATTTGCATATAGGTGGGTCAGAAGTGTCGTGGCGAAGTGAGCTAAAGAATGATTATGGATTCAACCCAGATCTGTGACTGGGGGTGAGTGTCTGAAAGGTTTCAGCATGTCGTCCATCATCTCTATGCATTTGCTTTGTTTGCCCTAATTTGGCAGGGTATGCCCAGATGTGGGTCCCTTGCTCAATTTGTCATCGGATTCAAGTTAGCCTGGCTGATGAGGGGTGTTACCCCAAAACCGATCCCAGGATGCTTGTTTCCGGTCCAGGGAATACTTGGCTTGACAGTTCGGGCTGGACTCTTCCCATGAGGCACCGGGTCAAGACTGATTTGCATATACCTGGGTCTGAACTGGGGTGGCGAAGTGAGCTAAAGAACGATGGATTCAACCTATATCTGTCACTGGGAGTGAGTGTCTGAAAAGTTTCAGCGCGCCGTCCATTATCTCTTTATCTTTGCCCACTATTTCATTGGACCCATGCATGGGATGAGGGATAGCATGAAGAATGCTATGGTTAAAAGATCCTCATAGAAATATGAGAACACACAGTGGATTCTCAGTAGAGGTTTATTATAAACACCTCATTCATCAGAAGCCAGTCAGCAACTGCCAGATGAGACACTCAACAGAGTACATTCTAAGTTCTATATTCCATAGAAACTTAATGTCACAGATGTAATGAAGGAAGACATCACACATCTCCCTTCCAATAATGAAGTGTACAGGAAATACCAGATTACAATACACAAAGAAAAATTAACATTAGAACTTCATGAAACAAAGAAACGCACTAGTTAATATAATACTCAAGATAAGATGGCATATTTGTCTTTCGTCCACTTTGTCTAAGATCCAGACGGGACACCTTAACAGAGTCATCAAGTCTATCCTTTCCATCCATTTCCATTTCCAGATAAGATTTGAGGATGACCACACGACTCAGATTCCTCCATCCTTCAATTTGATAGCATTTTTAAAACCTTTTATTACACAAATAGGTTTTGTATATTTGGACCAGGACATTGCACCTACGGTAGCTTTCACCCGTACCAAATCACCTACTTTGTACAGCAACCTGCTTTACCCTTTTTCTTTCATCATTTCTTTTTCATTTTTCAGCTGTAATCTTTCTTCTCTTTGTCTCCAAGCACCAATACTATTATCCTTTACAACTTTACTCCAAGTCATCCAAGCTGGGCACAATTTGGTGTTAGGGGCCCTGCCTTTGAACAACTCAAAAGGAGATTTTCGAGTAGAGGTGTGAGGCGTGAAACGATGAGCCAAGATACATTTTTGTAACTCATCCTTTCAGTTTACGGAATTCACTCTAGACAGTTGAATGTTCTCTTTTATCACCCTATTAAATCTTTCAACTGCCCCATTTGCCTTGGGATGATAAATTGAGTATTTTTTGTGTTGAATACCACATGTCATCTAGTAATCACTCATTTGTTTGGAACAAAATTGAGGACTATTATCAGACAAAAGTGTTTTAGGAAAACGTTCTCTTTTGAACACATCCTGTAAAAGCGAAATTACACATGTAGTAGTCACCTCCGACACACACGAAACCTTCACCCAGCTAGAGTAAAGATCAATCAAAACTAACAAATAAGGTATAACACATTCACCACTAAGTGGTCCGACAATATCTATGGCAATATCTTCCCAGGGACTATCAGGTAACCTTCGACAAACCATAGGCATGGTTCTAGGAGTAAGAATTTTATCACTGATTTTACATTGCATGCACTCCCTAACTTCACGCTCAATCTCTAAATCCATTCCAGGCCACCAGAAACTAGCTCTCAATCTTTCCATAGTTTTCACTGTACCCAAGTGTCCCTGATGTGCTTCTTCCATTAATTTCTTCTTTAGTGATGAAGGAGAAACTAACTTTGTACCTCTCAACAGAATACCTTTGTCAACAGATAATTCGTCAAAAATCATTTGCCAAGTTTTTGACAGGGATCTATCGCATCTATCATTAAATTGCATCATGTTTATAACTTTCATTAGCTCATTTTTGCACCTCTTCTTACCACTCATCCTCATTTATGATGGCGGATGTTATTTCACAAACCCTTACTTCATCCTATAGGTCACCTTCCATTACCTGTTCTTCTTCCACATCACATACTAAACAGGACAGGTAATTGGCAGTTACATTGTCAACACCTGGTAAATGTTCAACCATAAAATTTAAATCCTGTAAGCCAATCACCCAATGCCTAATCCTAGAGGAGATGAAATCCAGACCTTTAAAAAAAATCTCTTTAAGAGGTTTATGATCTGAAAATACTTTGAAATAAGTTCCCGAAAGAAAATTATGAAACTTGTTAAGCGCCCAGTAAATGGCCAAAGCTTCTTTTTCAATTACAGAGTAATTTAACTCTGCACCGAGTAAACTTCTTGATGCACAAGCAATGAGTTGCTCCTTACCATCCCTTGTTTGTTTTAACATTGCTTGTAAACCTTTAGAGCTTGCATCTGTTACCACAGTAGTTTCCTTACCTGGAATAAAAGCCTGCAATTTAGGAGCATCTTTCAAATTATCCTTTAACTCTAAGAATTCATTTTGACATTCTTGAGACCATTTGAACTCTTTTTTCTTACCAAGTAATTGTCTCATGTTGTTAGACTTGCTGGCCAAATTATTTATGAACTTGCCATAATATTCAACCATTCCCAAGAATGATATAACTACCTCTTTTGTTTTTGGTGATGCTAATTTAAGAATAGTATCCACCAACTTCTTGTTTGGAACAACGCCTGTAACCGTAATGCGATGACCAAAATAGTTTACCTCCTGAACTGAAAACTTACATTTCTCAAATTTCAATGTGAGGTCAGCTTTTTCAAGTTTCTCCAAAACCACCCTTACTCCGATATCATGTTCTTGTTGAGTCAAACCAAATATTAATAAGTCATCTTGGTAAATTTGACTCCTTTCACACCTTTTGAAATAGTAGACATTACCCTCTGAAAAACTGAGGCAGCAGACACTAGACCAAACAGCATTCTCTTAAACTTGAATGCACCCATGGGAGTGATGAATGCTGTCAAATCTTGGGAGTTCTGGGTTAGCTCAATCTGATGATATGTCTGTACGAGATCCAGAGTCGTGAAGAACCTTGCACCATTTAACGTTGACATCATTTCATCTATGTTTGGAAGGGAAAATGTATCTACTACAACCTCCTTGTTTAATGACCTGAAGTCCACACATAGTCTTATGTCACCATTTGGTTAGTTGGCAACGACAACTGGTGCCAACCACTCAGAGGCTTCCACAGGTGTAATGATTTCTTGCTTGAGAAGTTGATCCAATTCTTTTCTACCTTCTCCTGCAATGCAATGGGAATTCTCCTTACTTTAGCCACTGAGGGCACAGTTCCACTTTTCAGTTTGACACAACGTTTATACCCTTTTAAACATCCTAAGCTTTCTTTAAATAAATGTGGACATTCTACTACAAAATCACTAGATTTAGTATCAACTTTCTGAATTTGTACCTGTGGTTCAGCATTCGTATTTAGGGCATTTCCCAATAAACGCTGATGTGGCCACCCAAGTAAACCATCGCCTTTATTTGACACATAGATTTTTCCAACAATTAGCTTCTTTTCCATCTCAATGCATGCATTGAAATACCCCAACATGCTTATGGGTTGGCCACCATATCCTCCCAGATTCACATCCATTTTATGTAGGCTGTTTTTCTCTTGAAACCACTTGCAGAAGATTTCTCTTGAAATATTAGAAAGATGCGAGTATTAATCAAATTTCATCTCCAGGTCAACTCCATCAACTCTTACCCTTCCAATAGGATGATCATTACCTTTGGATTCACTGACTTGGCATATTACTTCTTTTATATCCTTGTTCTGAAATCTTTTCTGGTTAGATCTACACAATCTTATCAAATGGCCCTTTTTCCCAAAAGTTCACTTCTTTACAACACGGTCTTTGCGAAAGTCACCATTTCACAACAGCGACTGCACTCTTGATGAACTTCTGACCCGATGTTGATATGCTTCAGTCAAAATATCCCTCGCTCGTCGCCAGTAAAAGATCCTCATAGAAATATGAGAACACGCAGTAGATTCTCAGTAGAGGTTTATTATAAACACCTCATCCATCAGAAGCTGGTC
Organism: Triturus cristatus; assembly: GCF_964204655.1. Lineage (NCBI taxonomy): Eukaryota > Metazoa > Chordata > Amphibia > Caudata > Salamandridae > Triturus > Triturus cristatus. Next base: position 406,515,880 of record NC_140593.1, read on the forward strand.
AGCAACTGCCAGATGAGACACTCAACAGAATACATTCTAAGTTCTGTATTCCATAGAACCTTAATGACACAGATGTAATGAAGAAAGACATCACAACAGCGATGGTGGATGTATTTTCCAAGTGATTGGTTGTGAAGTTTATGACTGAAGTGACCGCGAGAAGTACCATTGAGACTTTGAAAGAGGTGTTCTTGGAGGAAGGTTTCCCTCGCACTTTGATTACAGATAATGGGACACAACTCATGTTACATAAAATGAAGATGTTTCTGGATAATTGTGAAATAAAACACCATTGTACTGTGCTGTACATCTCCGAAGCCAATGGTATGATGGAACAGGCCAACCACTTAGTGAACAGCTACATATATATGGTCAGTCAAAGCGGAAGAGATGTTTAGGTGATGGTGAATGACATGATTTGGGCCTATCGCACCACAGCACATTGTGTCACCAATGTTTCCCCATTTGAAAAATGCAATTGAGAAGGCCGAGCAGTAAGTTGACCCTAGCGTGGTTGACCATTAGTAGCCGCGTAAAGTAATAAAATGAGGAGGAAAGTCAAGGCAAAAGTGTAGTAAGAGCTTGCAACTGTGAAAAAAATAAAGGATAGAAGAGCGAGTAAAGAGTTAACCAAATTTTGGGGTCCATTCAAGGTAAAGGAGGTGTTTGACATCTATGTGGAGTTAGAAAATGGAAACAGGTGGAATAAGCGCAGAGTGGCCCTATACCCAAGAGGAGGCACTGTTAGCAAAATTGAGGAAAAATTCCCAGGGGGACTTAACAGTTTTATGTTGATGGATGATGGAGAGTTGATGAGGGATACAGTAGTTGGAGGGAGAAGTCATGGTGAGAATGGTGGAGGGGATGGAAATGAGCATGGATGTAACAATGATCTGCCTCCTGTAGGGATGAGAGAAACAGAAAACCCCAGGATCCACAGACCTCCTCGCCATTTGGAGGATTATGTGAAAACTTTGTGAATCGTTGGTCATTTCATGTTTACATAGTATTTTTGAAATCTTATACCTCCGCGTTTGCTGGAGGATCATGTGCAAACCTATTTAATGCTATGTCTATATTGTTTTTAGTTCATTGCTTTAATGGGTTATTTCATTTTTTTGTTTAGTGTTTGAGTAGAAAGGGAGGGGATGTGTAGTAATGTGAACTCTTGTGCATTGTTGTTTGCCTCTACCTGATGGAATGTTTTACCACAAGATTCGAGCTACTTCAGTTACTACTGGCTGGATAAGGGAGGATCACGCTGTACCTGGATTCGTTCTTTAAAGTTTTCTTCACCTTCCTGTGTGGCCCGGTGTCTCCATCACAACACAGTATTACCTGGTCTGGTGTTAATCGTGGGACCAGAAACTCTGGGCAACTAAGAATACTGCTCTGGGCCACTCGTATTTTGGGCGTATAAATAACTCTTTTTTCACATGTCACTATCAAGAGCCTATGAAAGAAGGGCAGTTTTCCAAAGTCGACCGAGGAATAACAGTTAAACACACTTAAATGAATGGAAAGGCAGGACTGCCTCATTGTGAGAGTTTTCCTGAGATCTGATGTCTATGAGAAATGTCTTAAAACTAGATGAGTCAATGGAGGGAGGTCAGTAATACAAACCAGCTGCGGGCTGGGAGCTTTACAATCCCCGTGTGTTAATGCCAAAGACAATGGAATAATGCTGACTCTCAGCCAGAGAGATGTTCGGCCTGAGCTTGAAGCTGTTATATGATAATCTGCCCTTCAAAAGGCAACAAGCGCCGAGTGCACAAGTCAAACTGAAGAATGCAGCAGTGTGGAGCCAATCACAGGGAGTTAAGCACAAGAACAGGGAGCTGGACAGCTGCTCCTCGAGCTTGCTCTGGGGATGGGTGTGGTATTAAACATGTCTAACTCTTTGTGAAAAGGCCTTGCTGACGTCGAGGCAAATATTTCTTCACTGAAGTCAGAAATCCATGATCTATATTAAGGGAATGAGTCTTTAACCAACGACCCGCAGGTCAGACCAAGCAAAGTAATAATATCTGTATAATGTGTGGAAAACAGATGTAAAATCTGCGAAAACAAGCGCCATTTCGAGCAAAGAAATCCCTGGCAATGGCGATTGAAGTGGCTTGGCCAAAAGAAAGGGACCATAAGGGACTTGATTTGATTAGAGTGAGGATGAGCTAATTCTGCAGGAGAATGCACTGGTGGAATTTCCTCCACCATCTGAATATGAATATTATATTGGATGACATATCATTGACGCATTCTGTTCTAGATTTAACATTTCCTCCAGAAATTGGAGACATTTTCATTACCACCCATCCCTGAATTGGGCAGTAAGGCCCCCGGTATTTGAGGTGTAAGAACCACTTTGGCAACTCTGTACTAAGGCTCTGTAATGCTTTTTCTGAGGTGTGGGAATACTGCAGGATTGCAAGTAATCCCCTGCGAAATGGAAAATGACGTAGAGAACAAGTAAATGGCAATGCCTTTTATTTATCTGTTTTCATAATTAACTCATAAATAAAAGGCACTGCCATTTACAATGGCAATACCTCAAACTCTTGTAAATGCGAGACCGATTTCCTTTGAAAGAAGCGGCCGCCGTTGTCCCAGGCTGCTTGGAAAATGAAAGCGCACAGGGCGCGCTGAATATTGCAGGAAAGCATGTCCTGCCTGTAGTAGGAGAAACTAATTTAACAAAATAGTGCTTGCAGACTAAATGAGACATACCATGTAACAACAGAAGTAAAAGGGCCAGTCCTCAGGGGAGGATACAAATGAAGACACGGCGTTACTAAGGAGGGACTAACAAGCCTATTAACGAGTCAGAAGCCAGTATTTACAAAGGACAATGACACAAGCTAATAAAAAATATGGGCGGACAATGGGCGGAGCTTCAAGTCCATACTCTAATACAGCATGCCGCGCAGAGCAGCGCATGTGCTGCCCAGGCTTGACCTAAACAGTAGTGTGTTTTGAACCACTGTGTGTAATTATAGTGCAGGTGGATCACTTGTTACTACCAGCATTGTATTACAATGAAGCATGTAATGAATATGTAAGTGTTGCTGTTAATAACATAATTTCATGACCACAACATCCAGATGAAGAAAGAAAATAAACCTCACATCCTGTAAAACCTGTAGCTTTTTGGCAAGGCAAGGGCACCATCATAAATTGTTAGCGCACCCACCCTTCAAAACTCGCCATTACCCAGCCTGGTTTAGAGGCGGGGCAACCACTGGGTTTTCAGTGTCGGAGCCTGAGGTGGATCTGTCATTGGAAACCCTTGCCCTCACAGTTTGCCTGCCTGCCACTGGGCTGCCACTATCTTGTCTACAGCCTCCAGTTGCATGGTGCCAAGCATGCAGGCTGACTCTCACGGGGATCTTGGCCTCCATTAGCATGTAATTAGATTCACTCACAGCCTCTACAACCAAAATAGGTAGGGAAGGGTGTCAGGCACAGGATAGAGAGTCCTGGATTACAGAATACTTGACTTCTCACACTGCCAGAGCCTTGACTTCTCACACTGCCAGAGCCAGCCACTGCTACAGACTGCAAAGGGAGGTAATAGACACTGGCTTCTCTATTTGCATTAACACATTGCTGAATTCCCAAAGAGTCCTGCTAGGACACTAAGATGGGGAAGGGTGAGACTGCTAAAAGAGAGGTGTTCACTTGTGCTGTTACAAAGACTGTTAGAAGGGGCAGGGAAGTCTTTTGTCATTTCAGCCTCTGAAAGTTGGCCAGGCTCATATAGTTGGGTACTGTGTATAGGCCTCCTTTGGGTCTGACTTGGTATGGCAGGCTGGGAGGCATCAGAAAATGTAGAGGAGGAATTGAGAGATGGAGTGGCTGTGCTGCGTGCTGTGGCCCAGAGGGATAGTTACCTACCAAGCAATATCTGCAGCTCCCCACTTTCAAGTGTTCAGTTTTGTTCCTAAGGCACTAACAATTGCCTCCGCTTAATGTCCTTGAGCAAGTTTTGCGATAAAATTTTGGATGGCACCATCGTCAGCCGCCATACACTTGCACCAGTTCCTGTAATGTATGCTTGATTATTGGGAGTGCTGCTAAGGCCTTTGCTAAGGTTTGGGAGTTCTCCAGGAGTGTTGGTTGACATGCCTGCAGGGCTTCCGCCTACCCATTATGTTATCCAAATCCCTGGCTGCGCTGCCAGCACACTGCTGTGACTCAGGAGTTGGTGGAGGGAATACATCATGATCACACTCTGAGTCACTGACCCAGTGTGTTCCCTCAGGGGAGTTGCCGAGACGTGGAATTTGACGGTACACATGCTGATCAAAGTGCTGTCTGCTGGCTCACCACTGTTTGGCTTGTAGATTATTGGACCATTAAATCCAGTGCACCTGAGGGCATGAGGCCAACAGAGCTGGCAGCTGATTCTCAGAAAGCTGTGGCTGAAGAGGTGGTGGTCATAACACCTGGTGCAGAAGAGGGTGCGGCTGGAGCTGCAGCAGGAAATCTTTCCATTGTGCAGGCCAAGAAAGCTCGGGCAGCAGAGGTAGCTGCTGTGTCTGAGAAAGCGGTGGAAGTAGAGGTGAGGGTGGTCATGACACCTGGGACAACAGAGGTTGCAGCGGTATCTGAGATAGCTGTGACAGCAGAGGTGGAGGTGGCCAAGACAGCTGGAGCTGCAGAGATTGGCAGGAGCTGCAGCATTTAGTCTTGCTGATGTGAAGATGGCGGCAATTGAGGATGTATATTAACCGGATGAGGTGATACTTGTAGGTAAATGCAGCCCTCTTGGGTGTTTGTTTGATTGCAGACTGTGGGGCTGATTGAAAGTTTGGCGGAGAGAGTACTGCAGCATAATTGAGTACCCTTTCTGCCAAACTGAAGGTCAACCAGACTGATTTTCAGACGGGCAGAACTTAAGAATGTCAGCATAGGAGAAGACTTTGTCTCCATTGCTGACATACACCTCCACAGCCCAATGGAGTTAGGGCCGTTGGAGGTTCAACCATTCTACTGCCTGCCCGATTTAGAATAGACGGTTCAACTTTCCCTTGCCGCGAAGAAAAACATGGTGGTAAGGAACATTAAAACATTTAAATGACTTTGACACCATGAAAGAAAATTCCCATGGTGTGGGCGGGGTTCATTAGATTTTGTTTTTCACAGAAAGAAAATCAGAACAAACAAAAAATTTTTTAAAATGTGATGGATGGTACCATCATTTTGATGGTACTGTCCGTCAAACATTTAATACGTTGAGAACCGCCGTGACAGCAGTTTTGCCAATTCAATTCAATGAAGCATTCTGCCAATGTTTAGAGCTGTGCACAGAGCTGGCGGACAACTCTAAATCTGGTGGGCAGAGGACCCTCTGTATGATGGGAGTGAAGTTCTTTTGCCATCCCGATGGACTTTCCTCTGCCCGCCAAACTCTGAATCAGCCCCTATGTCTGGTAAAGGCCTGCTCCTAATCCTCTCTATCCTGGATGATGTCACCAGCGATAGTGAACAAACATTTAGTGACCCTTAACCATGTACTCAACAAACATTTCACCTGGTGAAGATGGAATGTGTTGAAGAGGGACATTTTATTAACAGACACCAATACTGTATGTTGTAAGAAAGTAATTGGTGTGTAAGGCTCTCACATCCTTACTTCCTGCTTCTCACAGAGGGACATTGATGATTCGTTGATATGTTGTTATAGTATCAGGTTTGTCAAACTTTGGGGTGGGAATACTGGGGGCTAGTACCTCTGGTAACCATCTGCTTCCAGAAATACTGATTCCTTTTTTAGGGGCATATTAACAAGGGGCTTATCTCCGCTTTTTTTAGCTTTAAAAGCCAAAAAAGCGCAGATAAGATTATCGCCCTATCTACAGGGGGATGCTAACATGCATTAGCGCATGTTAGCACCCGTCTTCCCTACGCCTGGCTTCGTATCTCTAATGAGATGCAAAGTGGGCGTCACTGGGCGTACCCCTGACAGACTACCTTGTAAATTATCGCTAAATACACATCGCGATATTTACAAGGTGGCCCTCAGGATTTTAGCAGACGTTTGTTTTTGGCGAAAACCGCGGTTTTTCACCAAAAACTAACATCTGCTAAAATCCTGACTTAGGTATACTTACCATTGGGGGTGGATTATGCTGATACGACCACAGGGTCGTATCAGCAAGGTTATCCCCGTTTTGCATGGAACATCGCTGGAAAACCAGCATTGTTCCATGGAAAACAGCAATATCCCCTCTATCGCTGGAATTTTTATCGCCTCAGTGATACGCGTTGTTAATAACGCGCTAACCAGGCAAAAAATTTCAGTGATAGACGGTGATAAATAAAAAAGCGCTAATCGCGCTTTGCGATATTTATCGCCGTCTATTGCTAATATGCCTCTTAGTAGGTAGTCCTGACTCCAGGGAAAAAGCCTCTGACATTTGTCCCCCTCTTAGGAGCAGACAGAAAACCGCCAGTGGAAGTTGGGAGTGGAGTGGAAGATGTATGGTTGGGAGTCAGAGTAGGGTAGGGTTACTCAGAACTGGTGAATCTGGATAAGGTGACTCAAGTCCCGAAATTACCGGGTGCTACTTGGAATCCCTCAGGATGATAAGCCAGTTCCACCACACAGTTAAAGACCTGGGGGGAATACAACCACTCGTGTGTGTGGCTGACGGCTGTTACTGTTCCTTGGTTCACTTACTTGACTGTTCTGTAACTCCACAGGAGTCATCGACTATGTTTGTTTGGGAGCACGGACCTCTCGCTACAATGGCCTTGGTTACATTTTTCTCATTGTAGTCACTAATTAAGAACACCTAGGTGCCGATTCGGATCCTGGAGAAACCGGGTACGAACCGTCGGTCGGAGGGTTTTCTCTGTCCGACTCGTACCCGGTTGTAAAACTTTACAAACATGCAAGTACGATTCGCACGGAAACACTATTTCAGTACGAGTCGTACAAAACACCAACCGAGGAAAATAAATATACAAATGACATCCGGAAAAGCGCCGACGTGACGTCGGGACGCATGCAGCCTGCGTTCCACGAACCAGGAAGTACGATTCGCACCGACATCATGCCGCACGGAGAATATTTCCCGGCAGCCAAAAACTGCCGGGAAATCAGGATGATGCGCACAAGGAGCACCTGTACGCGACGGACAGACATGGACCCGAACCTACGTGTCATCCCGGCCCTCATAGCAGTCGACCTCCTCTACAGGTACCGCCGCAGAAGGTCAGAACAACACCCAGGGGCAAAGGGGGGGGGTCAGGGGCAGGACCCAAAACACACAGTACACATGCCCTGGACATACCTGACCTCCAGGCCCTGGTCACTTCGAGGGGGTGGGGGCGTGTCCAGCAACGCCAGCGTCCGCCACAACGGAAGTGGGCGACGACGCGAACCGGCAACACAACAATACAGGTACGTACCGTACCCACGCCTTAAGAGCGTGGGTACGAGTCGTACCACGCCCACACCTACGTCACCCCAACAATGGCGGTACGGGCCGTAGCCATGTGCCAAAGGCCTGGGTACGGGCCGCACAAGCATTCCACAGCGTGGGCACGGGTACGTACGGACCGTACCCCCACCCGCGTATGTATGGAGCGTACCCCCACCCCAACAGTGTATGTACGGACCGTACCCTCACCCGCGTATGTATGGAGCGTACCCCCACCCCAACAGTGTATGTACGGACCGTACCCCCACCCGCGTATGTATGGAGCGTACCCCCACCCCAACAGTGTATGTATGGACCGTACCCCCACCCGCGTATGTATGGGGCGTACCCCCACCCCAACAGTGTATGTACGGACCGTACCCTCACCCGCGTATGTATGGAGCGTACCCCCACCCCAACAGTGTATGTACGGACCGTACCCTCACCCGCGTATATATGGAGCGTACCCCCACCCCAACAGTGTATGTACGGACCGTACCCTCACCCGCGTATGTATGGAGCGTACCCCCACCCCAACAGTGTATGTACGGACCGTACCCCCACCCGCGTATGTATGGGGCGTACCCCCACCCCAACAGTGTATGTACGGACCGTACCCCCACCCGCGTATGTATGGAGCGTACCCCCACCCCAACAGTGTATGTACGGACCGTACCCTCACCCGCGTATGTATGGAGCATACCCCCACCCCAACAGTGTATGTACGGACCGTACCCCCACCCGCGTATGTATGGAGCATACCCCCACCCCAACAGTGTATGTACGGACCGTACCCCCACCCGTGTATGTATGGAGCGTACCCCCACCCCAACAGTGTATGTATGGACCGTACCCCCACCCGTGTATGTATGGAGCGTACATGGCCAGACGCAGGAGGGGTGGGTGCAGAGTCCTCCCAGCAGTGCCCAGACGCAGGAGGGGTGTGTGTAGAGTCCTCCCAGCAGTGCCCAGACACAGGAGGGGTGGGTGCAGAGTCCTCCCAGCAGTGCCCAGACACAGGAGGGGTGGGTGTAGAGTCCTCCCAGCAGTGCCCAGACGCAGGAGGGGTGGGTCTAGAGTCCTCCCAGCAGTGCCCAGACACAGGAGGGGTGGGTGCAGAGTCCTCCCAGCAGTGCCCAGACACAGGAGGGGTGGGTGTAGAGTCCTCCCAGCAGTGCCCAGACACAGGAGGGGTGGGTGTAGAGTCCTCCCAGCAGTGCCCAGACACAGGAGGGGTGGGTGTAGAGTCCTCCCAGCAGTGCCCAGGCGCAGGAGGGGTGGGTGCCTATCACTCCCAGCAGTGCCCAGACACAGGAGGGGTGGGTGCAGAGTCCTCCCAGCAGTGCCCAGACACAGGAGGGGTGGGTGCAGAGTCCTCCCAGCAGTGCCCAGACGCAGGAGGGGTGGGTGCCTATCACTCCCAGCAGTGCCCAGACACAGGAGGGGTGGGTGTAGAGTCCTCCCAGCAGTGCCCAGACGCAGGAGGGGTGGGTGTAGAGTCCTCCCAGCAGTGCCCAGACACAGGAGGGGTGGGTGCAGAGTCCTCCCAGCAGTGCCCAGACACAGGAGGGGTGGGTGTAGAGTCCTCCCAGCAGGGCCCAGACACAGGAGGGGTGGGTGTAGAGTCCTCCCAGCAGTGCCCAGACACAGGAGGGGTGGGTGTAGAGTCCTCCCAGCAGTGCCCAGACACAGGAGGGGTGGGTGCCTATCACTCCCAGCAGTGCCCAGACACAGGAGGGGTGGGTGCGGAGTCCTCCCAGCAGTGCCCATGGAACGCAAAGGGTGGAGTACCCACAGATACAATTCCCACAAATGTCAGTCAGGTGCACAAAGACCCTGCAGTACATGTACCACATGTGTGCGAGGCTGGGAGTACACACATGCATAGCGCCTAATAGAGAACATGTCCACATGAAGTCATTTCAACAGTCTACATACACAAGTACAATGACCACCAAGGATGCCACGAATGATGCAGGTGGAGACATCGCTCAGCATGCATGTGCAAAGTTGAAGGAGTCCGTCACACACCCAGCTGATGTAGACACAACTCAGCACCACATATTGGAAACACCCTGCAGGGAAGATGTCAGGTTACACAGAGGGAGGAACACACCTTGGGACGATGTCACCATGCAGTAACTGCTTACATGAACAAAGTAATTTAGCCAACAGCTTGTGATGGCACACAGATACCAGGGTCCACCCTATGACCAGCACAAGACTACATTTCCCACACATCCAACACATTATCACCACCCAAAATCATGGAGCAGGTCCACCAACAGCAATACCAGATAAACAGTAGTGTTCCATGGAAAAAACAAATTGCTTTATTCAGCAGGATGTAAGTAAGATTCATCATAAATGTCAATATATACAAGGCCCATAGGGCAGTCCATGACTCAAATCCGGATGGGGGACACAGTGGGACGTGTGTCCCCTAGCTTGCCTGCACAGTCAGACTCCTTTGTCTTCCACAGGGGGGGGGCATCATGTTGGGGGGAAGGACCAGGCACCGCAGGGACAGGAGGGGCAAGGGTAGGTGTTGTGGATGCAGGGACGGACGACTCCAACACAGGGGGTGGGGCAGCGCCAAAGGTGGATTGGAGCACGGCGCTGCACACTACTGCCAGGTCGCCCAGCGTCTCCCCTGCACCCGAAGGAACCACAGGCCCCAAGGGGGGGGGGGGTCACAGGGATGGGTCGCAGCGCTACCCGGGGAGGGTGTGGACAGGGGGGGGGACTCAACCACCCTGACCGGGGACTCCTTTGACCGCTTGCGGGGTGGTGTCACTGTGGGGCTCAGGGACAGAGCGGCCATGAAGGAGTCTTTGCTGGATTTGTGGCCAGGAGAGCTGAGGGGAGTGGATTTGGAGGGAGTGGATTTTGGAGAATACGGACTCCCACTCTGGCTGCGTGTCTTACGTTTGCCCCCCAACCCAGTGGGTGTGCCTACTTCACCCTGTGTGTGCGTGCCAGGAGGTGTGCGCTTGTCCTTCCCTGCTGGTGTGGTGCCTGTGTCTGGTGGGGTGTGTGCATGCTGACGTCTGGGTGTACGTGGGACAGGCATGGGAGTGGGAAGTGTGGATGGGGCATGGGTAGGGGGTGGGACGAAGTGCTGCAAGAGACCCACTGCTGCAGTCAGTGTCGAGTCAATAGACCGCAGCAAGTTGCGTTGGTCAGCCTGTGATGCTGAAATGCCCTCCAAGTATGCCTCCATGTTGTTGAGCACTCGGCTGTGGCCATGGAGGACATTAAGCATCGCAGCCTGACCAACCTGCAACTGCCGCAGGATGTCCACAGACTCGGCATTGGCGGCAGCAGTGGAGACAGGGGCAGGGGGTGCGGTGCCTGGCAGGAAGGAGACACATGGTGACCTAGCACGCCGGGAAGGGACACGAGCAAGTGGGAGGCCGCTGATGGCAATGGAGGGGGCGGGGAGAGATGTTGTGCTGCTGTCAGCTGTTGGAGCAGCCTCCGCCCCCTCGGAGAGCTCAGCCTCGGACCCGTCAGCTTCATATTCTGTGGTGGCAGTGGACAGGTCCTCCGGCTCACTCCCCTCGGCTTCAGTTCCACTCGATGTGCCAGCTAAGATGTCACTGCTGGCACTGGTGCTCGGTCCCTCCGCACGGTCCGTGCCGGTGTCTCCATCCGTGTCCCCCGACGATGCTGTGGGCAAGGTGAAGAAACAGGAATTAATCACATATATGTCACATGAGTCAAATCTACATAGGTTACAGTGCATAGCCTGAAAAGAAAGATGAGTAACATCTACAATACAAGGTGCATATATAGGCCCTGCAACACACAGTTGGTTCACCCACCATGCCACTGAGAAACTATGGAGAGCATGACACATTTGCAAATGACATGATATGGATTTGGACAGAGGAGCCAGGCTCTGGGGACAATCCAGCACTGCATCTGCACCACACAGCGTTGCCGTAACTAGGGATGAGCAGGGACCATCTCCATGAACTTGAGGCACATGCTGCAAAGGTAATACTTAAAGACATGCCCAACATGAATGGGTCACTGCACCTTGAGTGTATGTCCAGACAAACATCACACACTGGCCAGACCGAGCAATGAGATTTCAGGTGTCGACATGTAGGCCTTGCCCGCACCAACCACCCCCTACATGAGACAATATGATGAGGCACAGGAAGCACTTGCATCTCTTAGTCTGGGAGAAATACACATGGGCTGCAAGAAACCCATATTGGACCCAAAATACCCCATGTGCGCCTGTACAACGATCTCATTTACAAGTGGCCATCATCAGATAATTGTAACAAGACACACAGGCACTGGCCACCGTGAGTATGAACGCGGAAAATTAGGTCAGGCTGTACAGTGGACACTTGTAGAACACGTTACGTAAAAATACATGGTGCTAGGGGACAATGGCACAGAGCACATCCTATGCTGTAGACACTGAGAGTGTCCACATATTGTGATGACACAGATGATACCTAGCAAAATATGCCCCAGGGGACAGTAGTGGCCACAATATTCCATGATCCTGAATGGTAATGACTGCAACACAGGCCACCATCCCTGCACTCTGCGTATCGCACACTCATGCACATCATGTCACAGGCCACAACATAGGACATGCTTGCTGTAAGGCATTACACTTCAGAGACATACTCCTATGTCTGGACTCAGCATCAGTGCCAATTGACATGGACC